>NC_092743.1:40253424-40887270 GCF_047496795.1 Chiloscyllium punctatum | reverse complement strand
CCAGTACTATCGGAAAGATACAGAAGCTTTGGAGAGGGTGCAAAGAAGGTTTACCAGGATGCTGCCTGGACTGGAGGGCTTGCCTTATGAAGAGAGGTTGACTAAGCTTGGACTTTTCTCTCTGGAGAGAAGGAGGTGACCTGAAGATCATGAGAGGCATGGATAGAGTCAACAGCTAGAGACTTTTCACCCAGGCAGGATTGATTGGCACAATGGGTCACTGTTTTAAGATATTAGGAGGAAGGTGTAGAGGGGACGTCAGAGGAAGGTTCTTTACGTAGAGTTTTGGGAATGCACGGCATGCGTTGCCAGCGGCGGTGGTAGAAGCAGAGTCATTCGGGACATTTAAGTGACTGCTGGACATGCACATGGATAGCAGTGAATTGAGGGGTGCATAGGTTAAGTTATTTTATTTTACATTCAGATTAATCCTTGGCACAACATCATGATCAATTTTGCAAAGTCAGAGGCTATGCCTATGGGTGATCTTACGAAAGTGCTGGTCTTAAGGACAAATCTTGATTCCCATTTATATGATCACAGGGGGATTTTATGTATTTGGGCATATTCATCACTCCAGTTCCTGATCAGTTGTTCAAAGCTAATTTTGTTCAATTATTTGAAAAAAATCAAACAAAGACCTTCAAATAAGGGAGGTGCATCCGATCTCATGGTAAGGTCAGATAGTGCATAAGATGATGAATACTCTCCAGTTTGTTGTACCCTATGTGGATGCTCCCCCGACTTTTGCTAAGCAAACGTTCATGAGACAGAATGGTTGGTTCAGCTCTTCTCTTTGGCATGTTAAGGGGTCCCTTATTAAATTAGCTAAACTACAACTGCCTCACAGATTGCGGGGAGTGGATCTCCCGGACGTTAAAAACCGTCAACTAAGCTCGCTTGTAACTTACTTGAGTGATAGGGCTTGTGGGGGAACCCTCTTTCAATATAGTTAGATATCAAATCCCCTCAGGCAGGGTGTCCCCTAACGAGCTTGCTGTTTTTGGACAAAATGAATACAATTAAGGAATGTTGCCATAACCCAACAGTTATCAATACTGTTAAAGCATGGAAGGCAATTTGGCAGAAGGAAGGCAATATTAGCAAAACATCTTCTCTTACACCTATAATGGGTATGCTACCTTTTCAAACGGGAATGACAGATTCAGGATTCAAACGTTGGGCAGCTAAGGGTGCATCTTGCATGGGCGATTTATTTGAAGGAGACACAATGATCTCTTTTGATCAGTTAGCACAGAAATACAAGCTATTCAACAGGGACCTCTTTTTTTTCCCCCAAGTTAGGGATTTTACTCAAAAAAAAACATTTTTGACTGATGCCTACAAATCCAACATAGAGAAGAGGGTGCTCAGTGCGAAGAGTACACTTTCTGTCAGCACTCTAAAATCACCCGGGGGTGGTGGTTGTGGAGCTCAGATGAGTTTGATCAGCTTTGTAGGATGTGGGAGAGAGCGCTAGGTATCGAGGTCTCCTCAGAGGCATGGGAAGATATTTGGGAAAATGCAAGAAAGATATCAATTTGCAATAGGACCCATGCTGGACAGTTGAAGATTCTCCACAAGGTCCACATGGATCCAGACCGTTATTCAAACTTTAAACCTGGGTATCTTCAACATGTCATAAGTGCAAGGTTGGTATGGGCACTCTTACCCATTGTCTCTGGTCCTGTGGCAGGCTTCCAACATATTGGAGCGCTGTGGTAGGTGTAATGAAAAGGATTTTGGGTGTAAGGGTGGAGAAGGACCCGATGTCTCTTCTTCTTGGCCTGCTCAGTGTGTTCCCTGTAGATGCGCAATAGAAAAAAAACTTTTCAACATCCTCACTTTCTGCGCAAGAAAGAATATCATTATGTAAGGCATCCAGAAATCGCCCAGGCCTGTTCAGTTGCGGAAGATTATTACAGAACATATCCCCTAGGATTTTCTCACAACTATGATAGACCACAAGATGACAACTTCTATAAGACATGGCAGCCTGGATGCAGAATACCTGGACACAGATTTGTCTGCCAAGCTAATATGGGTTTTTATATAGCAGTAACAATTGTGCTTCACAAGTCCAATATCCAGAGAAGGGGAACTGCGAACGTATGAACATGTAAAAACTAGTGCTCTCTATATCACAGAGTGAGTGCTTTGTTTGGCTAAGCAGAGCTATTGTTGTTTGTTAGATTGCTGTAGGTTATTATTTATTAGTTAAGTAGTTAGGAGTTTTTATTTTTCTAGATATATCTTTCTATACATATTTATATGTTTCCTTTTCTGGTGTTCTTTCTTTGTATTGTTTTGACTTGTATTGCTTTGTATTTGTTGTAATATTAAAAACCTATTTTTGAATAAAAATTTTGTAAAAATTTACTTTCTTCATCCCTAATGCACAGTGGTAGTGTATGTCATTGACTTCATGCACTGCAGAAATTCACCAATGCTTGCTAGATACTATCTTTCAAGTGCATGAACACTTCCATTTAGAAGGACAAGGACAGCAGACATGCAAATTCCTCTCCAAGTCACTCACCATCCTGACTTGAAATTACACTACTATCTTTTCAGTGCTGCTCGGTCAACCTTGTGGAACTCTCTCTCTAACAGCATCACAAGTGTGCAGACACCAGTGAGACTACTGATGCTCACTATCACTATCTAATGGCAACAAAGGATGGGCAATAAATGGCCCAGCCAGCTTATCCCTGAATTAATTAACAAAGATATGAATAAAAGCACAAACCTCAGACAGGGAAAATATTGGAGTTCAGAAAACATCTAAAACAGATTGCTGGTCATACCTGGGGGAAAGAAGTTGTTAGAGAAGTTAAAGTAATGACATTGAATGTCAAGGGTTGAGTAGTTTCTTTTGTGGATAGTCATTGACTGGCACTTGAATGGCACGAATGATAATTGCTTCTCATCAGCTCACACCCAAATACTGTCCAGGCCTTGCCGTGTATGGACTGGACGGCTTCAGTGTCGCATATGTGAATGTTGCTGAATATTCTTCGTTGATAACTGAAGAGTTTTGAGCTTACAATGCTTGGTAGATCACTGTTGAAGCAGCTGAAGATGGCTGAGCCAGGAAATAAAAAGCTCTCTCTTGAGCAGCAATGTTCTGGAGCCAAAATGACTAACCTCCAATAAGCTAATCATCTTCCCGTATGCAGGGGACAAATCCAACTTGCAAAGAGTTATCCCTCCACCATTCCCAAGGTTCCCATGGAGTTCAGCTTTGGTAGGGCAACTGATTCCACAACCAATAGATTCCACAACCAATAGATCAGATCTAACCTTTGCAGTCCTGCCACATCTAGACACAAATCATGGTGGAATTCAAACAACTAACTCAAGGAGGCAGCTGCATAAGTACCCCCATCCTCAACAACTGGCAGCCCAACAAAAACGATGAACAAGTCAATTCAGCCAATTGTTGCCCTGACACTGAGGACTGTTACTCCCTCATCTCTGCAGTTCAACTAGTGTCTACTTTTGGAGCAAGGCTGTCAAGAGGTCAGGAGACAGTGACCCAGGAAGATGCCAAACTGAGCATCACTCAGCAGATTGATATGAAGCAACTGTCACTGGTAACACGATTGGCAGCTGCTTTCATCAGCAAGTGGACTGATTAGGTGTTAAGTGGGTTGCATTTGTGCTGCTTTTTTGTGGATAGGTCACACCTGGGCAACCCTTGGTCAGACGCTACCACCAAAGATACATACCCGTCCCCACCCCTATCTACATTCTGCAGAGACTATTCTCTCTTGAACTCCCTCGTTAGGTCCACACCCCAACCAAACTACCCTCCACACTTGGCTGCTTCACTTGCTGCCACATAAGTTATAAAACCTGCACCCACATCCCTCCCCTCACCCCCGTGCAAGGTCCCAAAGGATCTTTTCACATCCTCCAGAGACTTTCCTGCACATCCACCCATCTCATTTACTGTGTCCATTGCTCTCGATATGGTCCCCTTTACATCGGGGAGACAGGACGCGAACTCTCACAGCATTTCAGGGAACATCTCTGGGACACACGCACTAAACAACCCCAACACCCTGTGGCCGACCACTTCAACTCCATCTCCCACTCTCACTCGGCAAGGACTTACAAGTCCAGGGCCTCCTCCAGCCACCAAATCCGAGCCACCTGACAATTGGAGGAAGAATGTCTCATTTTCTGCCTTGGGACCCTTCAACCACATGGCATCAAAATCAACCTCAACTGTTTCCGTGGGTGGCACAGTGGCAGGGCAGCACAGTGGTTAGCACTGCTGCCTCACTGCGCCAGAGACCCAGGTTCAATTCTCGCCTCAGGCGACTGTCTGTGTGGAGTTTGCACATTCTCCCCATGTCTGCGTGGGTTTCCTCTGGGTGCTCCGGCTTCCTCCCACAATCCAAAAAAAAAGTGCAGGTTAGGTGAAATGGCCATGCTAAATTGCCTGTAGTGTTAGGTGCAAGGGTAAATGTAGGGGAACGGGTCTGGGTGGGTGCGCTTCAGCGGGTCGGTGTGAACTTGTTGGGCCGAAGGGCCTGTTTCCACACTGTAAGTAATCTAATCTAATCTCTCCACCCCCACATAATTCGAGATCCAAACCGACAACTTGGCACTGCCCTCTTGACTTATCCATCTTCTTTCACACCCGCCCACTCCACCCTCACCTCTGACCTATCACCCACCACCTGCATCCACCCATTGCATTCTCAGCTACCTTGTCCCCCACAAGCCACACCCACAGCCTCCCCTTTATCTCAGCCCCCTTCCCCACCACATTCCTGACGAAGGGCTTATGTCTGAAATGTTGACTCTCCTGCGCCTCGGATGCTGCCTGACCCGCTATACTTTTCAACTCTGACTCTCCAGCATCTGCAGTTCTCACTTTCGCCAACTTGCTATGTTGTCACATAGATGCCAGTTCTGTAGCTGCACAAGAGTAGCTTGGTCAGGGGTGCAGTTGGTTCTGAAGCATGTCTTCTGTACTTTTGGCAGAAGGTTATCAAGGGTCTGGGTCTTTGCAGTATCCAGGTTTCAGCTACTCCTTTCCGTCAAAAGGAGTGAATTGAGTTGGTTGAAAATGGATAACTGTAAGCCTGGGAACCTCAGGAGGAAGCAGAGATGGATCATCGACACACTTCTCACTGAAGCTGGATCAACCTAACTTACACATTGTTTTTGCTGGGTTGTCAATCATGGAGAACAGGGATACTTGTGCAGTTGTCCCCTTTGGTTAGCTGTTTAAGTTCCACCATTATTCATGTCTGGATGTGGCAAAGCGCAAAGGTTAGATCTGATCTATTGGTTGTGGGATCACTTAGCTCCATTTCTGAAGTTTGGCATGGTGTTGTAGCTTCATTACCTCATTTGACGCCTCATTTAAACGTATGACTGGCATTGCTTCTGGCATGCCCCCTTCCATTCTTCACCTAATAAGGATGGATGTCCTTGTTGAGGGCAATAACAGAGTAGAGGATATATCAAGCACGTTACTGGTTGTGGTTCAACACACAGCACCTCACGGATGCCCAGTCGTAAGTTGTCAGAGGTGTTCAAAGTCTGCCCCATTTAACGTAATCTTAATGCCACATAAAGGAGGAGATCTTCCATGTTAAGACTGGATTGGGTCTCCATCAGGAATGTGTAGTGATAAATTTAACCAATATTGTTATGGAAAGATGCATTTGTGACAGGTAGACTGGTGAGGACAAGGTCAATCAGTAGATTCTGATCAGTAGATCTACCAACCAGTTAGTTTCCCCATTGCCTGCTCCAGATTGAATAAAGTAGTGACGAGCTTAAGGACCAGGCAAGCATAATCAGTCGTGGCACTACCAAGCCAGGCATGGGGAAATTCCACAACTGAAATGGAATTCTGCACCTGTGCCACTCTGTGCTTCTGTGAAATGGAGTTTGAAATGGATGGATCTTAACTGATCAGCTAAATTAATGCTGGGAGATGGTATTGCTGGTAGATGGCAGGATATATCCTTGTCCATGTTTGACCTAGTTCCATGACACTTCATGATGTCTGGAGTCAATATTGAGGACTTTTGGTGCAACTCCTTCCTGAAAGTATAACACTGTACTGCTGTTGGGTTTGTCCTGGTGTTGGGACCAGGCATACCCAGGAATTGTAATGTTGGGATCTAGGACATCTGCAAAATGATTCCATGGATATGGTTATGTCAGCTATCAGCCTTTTCCTTGACCTGCCTGTGGGATTGTGTACACAATTTTGGCACATGCTCCCAGACGTTAAGGGCACCTTGATTGATGGCATTGGATTTGTCACAGTTTATTTTATGCCAATGCTGGTACTGAGTAATCTGTCTGATTTCATTGCTTTATTTAAGTTTGGCAGCAGTTTGATACAACTGACTGGCTTCTTGGGCCATTTCGAAGGGCAGCTAAGAATCAAACACATTGCTGTGGGTTTGGAGTCACATGTAAACCAGATCCACATATTTCTTGCCTTGCAAAGCATTGGTCAACGAGGGCTTTTACAACAACTGACAACACAGTCGCTGTTCGATAGGTTTCTATTTTTAAATCTTTACCAAAATCAAATTTTGCCTTCAGCCACGATGGGATTCAAACCAATGTCCCCAGATAAATAACCTGGTGGTCGAGGTTACTAGTCCAGTGACAGTGTGCTATTTGTGGTAAAACGCCACTTAGCAGTAAAGTACAAAAGGAAGGAGGGAGGCAGGCTCGAGCAGTGAAACAGCCAACATGCATGGGTTGGATTGAATTGTCCATTTTTACCCTGTATTTTGTGTCACACTATTTCTCTCCACCTATTCATCTCATCTTTTAATACCGTTCAAACAACCACACTAAGTTTCTGGCCACATTTTTTATTCAACACTCGTGTCCATTTTTTCTTCTTTTACCCTGGGAAATGTTTTGCAATGTTGACGGCAAATGCCAACGACAAATTGCTGTATTTATTGCTCAAATACCTCAACACTACATTAAAATTCCCTAAGCAAAGGATGCTGGTTTCTGAACAGACAATCTGGCCATCTTATCACCTCAGACGATGAGACATGAGAAAACATAAGAATAGTGACAATTACTGAGCTGTGCTAGATGCAAAATTCTTGAATGAGAACTTGTTTTCAGTTTTATATATTCAGTCCAACTGCAAGTATTAATGTATCACAATGATTAGTCTTTTCCATGATATGGGATAATGAAATTACCATGTAAAATGTGAACATTTTATCGACAAGCAATACAACTCGTGCACTTCAAAAATGTTTTCCCCTTCTGACCATTAGTGTCAGAATAATTACAAGATTCTCGTTCTTATGAGCGTAGATTTATGCATGCATCGACGACACGCGACGTCAGTTATATCACTCTCCATAGATGGCACTTGACCTGAGATGGCTAGTATTTATGTTTTCAGAATAATTATATTCTTGGTGGTAGCCTCTGGTACTTCACAGAGGTGACCACAGCCCATGTGTAAATCTAGGCAAAGGCAGCTGTCATCCAAGGCCCAAACAGAGTACTACAAAACAGTATGAAACTGAAGATGCTGGTCATACTTCTGGGCTCTCAGTTGGTAACTAAATACGTCAAAAGGTATTGGATCCAACCAGATACCTTGCAAATTACCTTTTCTGAGTAGCACATCCCATGCTGTCTTCACCAATTAAGTCAAGATTAATGGCAATGAAACTTGAAATGGTGATTAACTGAATCATAAGCTTTCTTACAACACAAAATCCATTTGATCCATTACTTAAACACACAGGGAAAAGTTAAGACTTGGATTTAATCGTACTGACCTAGCTGCTGCTGCATCTGGTGGTGCATCATTGGATAAGGTGGTGGGGGCGTTGGACCTTGTTGCATCATGCCCATAGAGCTCATCTGCTGAATACTAGTTGTGGTCGTGGTGGTGGCGGCAGCATTTTGTGAATGCTGCTGTTGCTGGTGATGCTGCTGCTCCAGCTGCTGCCTGGCTCTCATTTCAGCATATTTCAACTGCTCCATATGGAAGGCCTGTCGTTCTGTGAGCAGTTGTTGTCGCTGCTGTTCCAGCTGAAATAAAGTGCAATGGTAACACACATCAACACTGTCCAAAAAGAGCATGGAGACTGATGTTGGCCTTCCAAAAACTAAGACCTTTACAGTAGCAAGCTTCAAAAGTGTTCAAAACCATCAAATAATTTCCAGAAATAGTCCCACTTGTTGCAAATGTGGATGGTCTGTGCTGTAACCAAGCCCAAATTCAGCGCACAAGTAATCTAGATTATACCAAGAGTTACATTGGAAACCAATTTGAAATCATCAGCTGGGCCTGCAGCGTGACAAAGTTATGCTTAGCAGAATCTACATACATATTATGTCGTATGGAGGCAAAAGGAATTTGTACATAATTGCATCTTTTCTCAACTTGAAAAGGGAATGGAGATAACCAAGTACTTCTGCACACATACAGCAATGCTGTGACCAATCAGAATCTACTGATTGAGAATTATGATTTATGGTCAACTGTTCTTGAAGCATCTTATTTCCAATGGTGCCTCAACCAATCATCACCCTCTCTCTCTCTCTCTCATTCTGTACAAAATGATGTCTCTATTATTTTCAAGTCTGCTTTTACATCAGAGTTCTGATGAGCGTAAGATGAAATGCTTCAATTTCTAGTCTTCTGTGAATAAGTGCACTACTCTGAAAATTTAATCATTCTTGAAAAAATGGATAATTGCACTTGTTCCAAAGTTATCCTGTAAGTCACAACACAAATTAGTCTGATTGATACACAGTCTGTACTCTCACAGTTTGAAGCACAACAACAATCAGTGTTAGAGCCACAGATGTGAAGGAAAAAAATTCAATAATCTGTTTTGCAAATCCTCTCAGTTCCACAATCGCAGCAGTGGTTTTAAGCATCTCTACAGATTGCACCTGTTGCTTGAAAGGACTGAAGTTATTTCCACAAAAAGGATAGCATTGACACCTTGACCTCAGAACTGATTCAGCCCTCAAAGCAGCTGCTCACTTTTGTTGAGTTTTTGCATTGTATTTGCACTAATTTAATTAATGCCAGTGCTAATTAGCATATTTCCTGAAGGAATAAAGGAAATGTATTGCACATTGCAATACAATTACATGCTCCACATCAGTAAACAGGATCTAAGCTGGAAATTAAAAATGTTTCAGTTGAAGTGCTTATATTGAACTAACTGGTGAGAATATAAGCAGTCACCACTTGTTATCTGCTTTTTCAGTTCATAAAATAGAACAGTAAGTTAATTATACAGTCGTCTCTTGATAAGATGCACACTATTCAATTAAGGACAGAGTTTTATGAACGTGCTACACAAAATGTAATCAGCATTTTGAAAAATATGGCTGTTCAAACGATGCATATTTCTAAAACTAAGGACTGCCAAGCAAACTTAGCATTTGTGATCTAAGAAGACATACAAAGTAAAAGAAACGTTGCACTGCCCATGAAAAATCTTAAAGGCTACAGCTAAGGACTTGTCTTTTGTTAAAATGATCCAACATATAAAGCTTCAACTTTCTTTCCCTCTCACTATACTGAGCCCATTGCAATTCCTTTCCTCCTCTGATTGGAAAGGAAAACATTACCCTGGTTGCATCTTTGATGTGACGAGATCAATACTTTTGTCCTTGATCTCAGTTTGTGCAATGATAGAGCTCCAAGTACCAGCACAAATGGCATTACATATCTGAAATTTGGTATAACAAACAGTAATTATACTTGAGAGGCTTTCTTGTTAAAATAAATACAAAACACCATTGACTGAAATGGAATAATAATGCAATGGCATATTGTTATCTGAATTATTGAGATGTTCATCCGTCTAACTATCAACCAGGCTGTGCACTGATATGAGAGAATTTCACTCTCCAGTGGCAGCAACATCTTGTGCATAACCCCTCAAAATTTAAGCTTAAGTAGACACTACTGAATGCTCGTAAGAACGCTCGTTCATCTCATTTACATACATTCGAACACTCTGGATTCATATGACACTGTGGTTTGAGCTCGACTGAAGTCCCTCACTGGCTTTGGTGCATTTTATCGTCATTGTTAGCTGATTGCTTTGTAGTGATTCATTTATGTGGTGCTGTGAACATTGAAAATAAATCCCAAGAGAGCTTCAAAGAGGCAATCAAAAAAGCATGGAAACGAAGTACAAGGTAGCAACGTTCGGATAGTTTGGCCACAAGTTTAATTAGGCACAAGCAAAGATGCTTGTGAGAAAAGTGAAGGTGGTGTTGGAAAGATTTCAGGAGAATATTCATCACATTAGGTTCAGGCAGCTGGACACTTAGCCTAGAGAACTGGGGTGAAGAAAACAGAGAAAGGATGTACAAGATCAGGTGAATGGATCTTGGAGCTTGTGTTTATGATGCAGAAAAGGGAAGAACTCAGCCCAAAGGTTCAATACCAATATAGGTCAGTAAACAAAAGAATAATGTAAAACTAGTAGACAGTAGAAGTTAGGATAAAGTTAGGATTAGCAGTCTACAAAAAAAAAATCTATAAATTAGAAACTGGACAAGACAATGAGGGAATTGTCAGATTTGGAGGTGACAAAGACATGGATGAGATAGATAGGCTGATGCATTTTGACAGTTTGCATTTTTAAAAATAGAGACATTGGAGTGTTGTTTCTGGTCTTTCTGAGGAAAGAGAAAAAAAAACTGCTGCAGAAAGCCTTTCTGGAATAGTGACCTAATTCACTAGGGATCCCTGAAACATTAATGGAGAGTGATTTATGCTGGATCGATTTAAGACAGATGGGGTAAACATTGAGGCAATGAGATGGTTTCCTCAACCAAACATCAAACAAAGACACGAGAAATTTTTAGGTCAGTTCAGGATAGACCTGACAGGAGTTTCAAACAAGTATAGAAGCTGCCCGAGAAACATTTTCTTAAAGCAGTTAAAGGAATAAGTTAACTCAGTAAAGTTTGGTATGTGCAACTTCCAGACCAGTAACATTTAATTAGAAAGCTACAGGTTATTTGAAGCAGAGAATTCTCTCAGTATTAAGCATATTAACCTCAGACTCCACAGTTGAGGGTAAAAACTGTTAAATCACCTTAAAGATCTGGTGGATGAAGGTGCAATTTCTCTGCATTTGAATTTTGGGACTGCATTACTAAGATTCCTGTGTGATGGTGATGGGGTATTCGGTTATGTAGGCTGCTCTATCTTGCTTGGTGTCAAACTGCTTTCATATTGTGAAGCACTGCTCATCTGGACAGATGGCAAATATTCCATCAGACCATAAGACATAGGAGTGGAAGTAAGGCCATTCATCCCATCGAGTCCACTCCACCATTCAATCATGGCTGATGGGCGTTTCAACTCCACTTACCCGCATTCTCCCCGTAGCCCTTAATTCCTCGAGACAACAAGAATCTATCAATCTCTGCCTTGAAGACATTTAGCGTCCCGGCCTCCACTGCACTCTGCGGCAATGAATTCCACAGGCCCACCACTCTCTGGCTGAAGAAATGTCTCCACATTTCTGTTCTGAATTTACCCGCTCTAATTCTAAAGGCTGTGTCCACGGGTCCTAGTCTCCTCGCCGAACGGAAACAATTTCCTAGCGTCCACCCTTTCCAAGCCATGTATTATCTTTTATGTCTCTATTAAGTCTCCCCTTAATCTTCTAAACTCCGTGTATTATCTTGTAAGTTTCTATTAGTTCTCCCCTTAATCTTCTAAACTCCAATGAATACAATCCCAGGATCCTCAGCCGTTCCTCATATGTTAGACCAACCATTCCAGGGATCATCCGTGTGAATCTCCGCTGGACACGCTCCAGTGCCAGTATGTCTTTCCTGAGGTGTGGGGACCAAAACTGGACACAGTACTCCAAATGGGGCCTAACCAGAGCTTTATAAAGTCTCAGTAGCACAACGGTGCTTTTATATTCCAACCCTCTTGAGATAAGTGACAACATTGCATTCGCTTTCTTAATCACGGACTCAACCTGCATGTTGACCTTTAGAGAATCCTCGACCAGCATTCCCAAATCCCTTTGTACTTTGGCTTTACGAATTTTCTCACCATTTAGAAAGTAGTCTGTGCTTTTATTCTTTTTGCCAAAGTGCAAGACCTCGCATTTGTTCACGTTGAATTCTATCAGCCATTTCCTGGACCACTCTCCCAAACTGTCTAGATCCTTCTGCAGCCTCCCCACTTCCTCAGTACTACCTGCCTGTCCACCTAACTTTGTATCATCTGCAAACTTCGCTAGAATGCCCCCAGTCCCTTCCTCCAGATCATTAATATATAATGCGAACAGCTGCGGCCCCAACACTGAACCCTGCGGGACACCGCTCGTCACCGGCTGCCATTCCGAAAAAGAACCCTTTATCCCAACTCTCTGCCTTCTGTCAGACAGCCAATCCTCAATTCATCCCAGTAGCTCACCTCGAACACCATGGGCCCTCACCTTGCTCAGCAGCCTCCCGTGTGGCACCTTATCAAAGGCCTTTTGGAAGTCTAGGTAGACCACATCCACTGGGTTTCCCTGGTCTAACCTACTTGTCACCTCTTCAAAGAATACCAACAGGTTTGTCAGGCATGACCTCCCCTTAGTAAATCCATGTTGACTTGTTCTAATCAGACTCTGCTCTAAGAATTTAGAAACCTCATTCTTAATGATGGATTCTAGAATTTTACCAATAACCGAGGTTAGGCTAATTGGCCTATAATTTTCCATCTCTTGTCTTGATCTTTTCTTGAACAAGGGGGTTACTACAGCCATCTTCCAATCATCTGGGACTTTCCCTGACTCCAGTGACTCTCGAAAGATCTCAACCAATGCCTCCGCTATTTCCTCAGCCTCCTCTCTCAGAACTCTAGGATGTATCCCATCAGGGCCAGGAGATTTATCAATTTTAAGACTTTTTGGCTTTTCTAGCACAATCTCTTTTGTAATGGCAACCATACTCAACTCATCCCCCTGACTCCCTTTAATTGTTGGGATATTACTCCTGTCTTCCACTGTGAAAACTGATGCAAAGTACTTGTTAAGTTCTCCTGCTATTTCCTTATCTCCCATCACGAGGCTTCCAGCATCAGTTTGAAGTGGCCCAATGTCTACTTTTGCCTGTCGTTTGTTTCTTATGTATTGAAAGAAACTTTTACTATCATTTCTAATTCCACGAAACTCCTGATGTATACGTTCGAAAATGATGGCGAGAGTGTGGCAAGCAAGCCACCTCTACATTTTTCAAAACATTCAAGATAAAGCAATCCACTTGACCAGCTTCCCCATTCATTGTCTTACACATTGGCAATGCGCACTGTGTACAAGGCGTATTGTAACAAAAAAGACAACACTCCTTCACCTGCGCCTTGCAAATACACCATTGCTACCTGAGAAAGGACAAAAGTAGCAGACATATGGGAGCTCCACCACCTGCAGGTTCCCCTTCAAACAACTCAATATCTTCATGTGGAACTCCATCATTATTGCTGGGTCAAAATCCTATAATTTCCTTCCAAACAGCAATGTGGGCACTGATAGCCCATGAACTGTGAACAAATTAATAAGACAACTTGCTGCCACCACTTAAAGGTCAATGAAGGACAGGCAATAAAATGGTGACTGAGCCAGTAATGCTCTCATCCCGCAAGTAAGCGAGAAAAGGACCAAGTTAAGATTAGATTACTTAGTGTGGAAACAGGCCCTTCGGACCCAGCAAGTCCACACCGACCCTCCGAATAGCAACCCACCCAGACCCATTCCCCGACATTAACCCCTTCACTTAACACCACAGGCAATTTAGCATGGCCAATTCACCTCACCTGCACATTTCTGGACTGTGGGAGGATCCTGGAGCACCTGGAGGAAACCCACACAGACACGGGGAGAATGTGCAAACTCCACATAGGCAGTTGCTTGAGGCGGGAAATGAACCCAGATCTCTGGCACTGTGAGGTAGCAGTGCTAACCATTGTGCCACCGTGCTGAGAGAAGAGGTTTAGAAAATACTTTGCTCACACAAGAAAATAGTAAAGTTAAACAGCAATGGTTACTGCAACAGTCATGACATGAAAAGGCAATCAATAAAGTTTCTGAAAGAAAAAGTGGACAGGATTACTATTCAACAGGCTGCCTAAATGGCTTTTCTTCAGTCTGATATATTTTTTGATGAACTGCACAAACTAACTGTGACTATTTGCAATGTTTGAGTGTAATAGAAAAGACCTTACTGCTTCTCTCTCTCGATCCATAATGGTTTCCAATTCTTCAAAGTGACGCAGTTTTATTTCCAGCTTCTTCATTTGGGTTTCAACCAGAAGAGCAACCAGTGACTTGATCTTCCTCTCCTCCACTGCTGCAAGGTGCTGAAATAAATAAAGAGGAGATTCAAGAACAGATTCCATCGTGGAACAGTCCAACAAAAATTATTTGCAGATAGTTCTCCTATAATGTGCGTTTATTAAATGTCTGTGATGTAATTTGTGAATTGCTGACTTTTCTTTTGTAAAGCAAACTCCCATTTGCTGTTATGTGATTCTCACCCCGACATTAGGTGTCACGATGCATGGAAGACTGGACTCCACATCAGCGTCAGCCAGCTCGAGCATCGCATGAAGAGCTTCATGAAAGGTACTGTGAAATGTTTGTGCCTGTGGAAAAGCATCATGAAAATGTCGCCACAGCCTGAGGACAAGAAGCTGGGAGCAAAGAGTTGAGACAAGAGTGAAATTTCACTGAAATTGACAACAGTAAAAGGACAATGTTGAGGAGCAGTCTGAAACTTGGCTTTATTGTTTGTATTGAGAGATTTTTTTTCTCTTCTTTTGTTTAAAAAAGATGTTTCGATGTTAAAGTATATCTGCAAACTCATGTAAAGCTGTTTCAGTGGTTAATCACTATGGTTACCGACTGCAAAAAAAAATACTAGTGGAGGGGCTTGGACATGGTCAGTTAGTTGCTCAGTGTAGTCAGTCAGCAAACACTGAACATAGTGGGTAAGTGACAGAAAGGTGGGTGGCACATTATTAGTTCTGGTGCATACACTGTTCAGAAGACATTCAGAGTTAGTCAGGGTCAGATGTTAGCGAGGATAAGAGCGACTGGGGAAGAGGTTGCAGGAAATGGTGAATACAGTAGCAGAGATAGAGTGAGAGTGAGGTATCAATGAGAAGATGGTGGCACTTCAACTAGCAGAGCGGAGAAGGTCGTTAATCTTCTTCAACATTCTGTGCATTCCTTCATATGGTTGAGACTGCATTGGCTGAACTAGGAACCCTGGTCCAGGTTGGCATGGTTCCAGCAGAATGGCGTCCTCTATTGGCCTGGGAGAAAAGGACATCCTGCCTCTGCATCGCCCCATCCCCATCAGCAGCATCTCCATGTTCTTGCCCAAAAGGAAAGGCATTAATTTGCCATTGTCTGCCACATCGAGGGCTTCTTAAAGATGGTGCTTCCTGGCATATCCAGGAAGTGGTGAATTGTTTTGGAAATAGCACATGGTGCTAGAATGTGAGAGAGGGGCACCAAAGGATGGGGCAGAAAATAAATCAGACGGGTTTTATAAAATAAGGTGATAGACGTCTCCAGGCATCATGAACCTCAAAAACCTGACAAAAACACTGATACTTCATCGAAAGGAATTAAGATTCAGTGCTTGTTTCAATCTGGGATCTAACTTGAGCAGTTACCATGAGATGGGATCAGAAGACTGGTGAGAATGTAGTGCAGTGAGCAGGTATAGATGCTAACTAAGAATAACCAATTTAAGATCTTGCTGAATTGCACTACACAGTATTAAAGGTCAGTTACAACAGGTCAAAATTTACTTCGACTGTGCAAGCATTTATGTTATGCTAACTACTACTTGTGTTTTGATTTTGACTGGTATTATTGGTGGTGAGCCCCACTTTGTTTATCCCATGGGCCCCATTATCCCTACTGAATGATTTTCTATAAATGCCGTCGCATGGGAACACAACTATAACAGTGTAGGAGAACTACCTATAATAGCTTGGTCTTCTGGTATAGATTAGGTTTAAAATGGAATGGAAAACAACAGAAAATCTGGAAGCAAAAGTACTTCCAACGATACAAAAGGTCTGCAGTCAATTTCCGTGTCAGGCAAGATCTCTTCATAGTTATTTTCCACAGTTTATTGCTCATAAACAGTGAAATTCAATGAAAAGTCTCTTCTTCCTCAGGCAGCTGAGGAAATCTGGCATGACAGTAAATGCCCTTGCCAACATTTATAGGTGCATCATTGAGAGCATTCTGTCTGGATGTCTCACAATCTGGCATGGCAACTGTACCATTCAAAATCGGAGACGGTTACTGGCCCAGGCAATCACAAAAGCCAGTCTCCAATCTATAGAATCCACCTACCAGGCAGACTGTCAAGGAAAGGCTGCCAGCATTCTCAAAGATACATCCCACCCTGGCAATGTTTTTCTACAACCTCTACCATCGGGAGAAGGTACATAAGCTTGAATACACGCAGTCCGTTTCGAAACAGTTTCGACCTGACTGTTGTTAGAATACTGAATGGACTCTCAAACCCTTAACATTCGTCTGTACCTGTGTTTTTGTCGTTGTACACTTATGAGTTGCTTATCTATGCTCCTTAACTCTCTGATCTGCCTATACTGCTCGCAAGACAAAGGTTTTCACTGTGCCTTGGGAGGTGTGACAATAAATTCAATTCAATTCAAATTAAACGTCTTCTACCATTTGACAGAACACAAGATTCAGCAATTCACTATCCAGTTTCACTTCAACTACCCAACTAATATACTTTGCCTCAGCTTGTAGCCATTCTACCCAGGAAATCTGCTGTCTGGTACGCTATATTCTTTCTACTATCCTCCAAAGGCTAGGATAATGGATTCCCTCCCAAGCCACATATCGACAAAGAAGTGCAGGTAGAGAAAACCACTATTATCCATCTGTTACTGAGGAGTCCAACTGTCTGGTGTGCACACCCAGGGATCTCAACTCAGACATGCAAATCTAAGCAAAGAGCCGATTAGCTTTGGTAATGTGATTGTAGATGAATGACACCCATTCATTCAAAGACTAACAAATTAATAGGACAATGGTTCAGAGGACAGACATCAATGGCGAGGAAGACACTTATAAATCATTGAGGTAACTAAGTTGCCAGTGGAGTCGTCTCAGGCCTGATGCAGTACAAGTCCCAACTACAATGCTGAATGTTCATAATTACTCTTCGATCTCCACAAGGTTGACTTGAGCAAACATAACACATAAATGAGCAAATTGTGCATGGACTCTTTGGCCAGGGAAACAAAAACTGTATCGACAGGTTCAGATCAACACACAAATTGATATGGTATTACAAAAGGCATTGTTCTTTGGTTGAAGTTGAAACAAAGATCCCATCTGCCTTTTCGGTGAAGCTGGAGACCTCACAATGGGCACATGAACGTCAATGCCACCAATTCTGGTCAATCACCTATCAACTGTTATGCGATAAGAAAGGACTTAAATTCTTGAGTTGCACATTTGTTAATGCTGCATTGTTTCCTTTCTAACACAGACTGATAATTAGATTTTCTTCCTGAACTTTAATTTCTTTTTTGCAGAGATGAGTAAGGCTTGCAAATGTTAACCCCAACTGCAGAAATTAGAACTCCAGTAATGGAGAAAGAGAAATTCATTGATTCAAATGTTATTGTAGAAACTACCACTTAAGCAGAATAAATGCATTTTTTTCTCAACAATTAGACACTGCACTGTCAGCTTTGCACGGATGCTGGAACTCATTTCAAGACTCAAAGCACAATGGCACCATACCCATGGGGTCATAATCAAAGCTCACATATCAACATGGTAAGGTAGGAATGCAACATCGTCAGAAGTGTATCTTTTGGATAAAATGACCAATTTGAGCCTTGGCTATCTCCTTGGGTGGATGCAGGAGATCCCATTACTGTACTCAAAGTAGCATAGAGAACTTTCTTAAAATACTAACAGGGAGGTCATAGAGTCATAGAGATGTACAGCATGGAAACAGACCTTTCGGTCCAATTTGTCCACGCGGACCAGATATCCCAACCCAATCTAGTCCCAAATGCCAGCACCCAGCCCATATCCCTCCAAACCCTTCCTATTCATATACCCATCAAACGCCTCTTAAATGTTACAATTGTACCAGCCTCCACCACTTCCTCTGGCAACTCATTCCATACACGTACCACCCTCTGCATGAAAAAGTTGCCCTGTAGGTCTCTTTTATATCGTCCCTTCTCACCCTTAACCTATGCCCTCTATGCCAGGGAAAAGACTTCAGGGAAAACAGCTCCAGCCTGTTCAGCCTCTCCCTATAACTCAAATCCTCCAACCCTGGCAACATCCTTGTAAATCTTTTCTGAACCCTTCCAAGTTTCACAACATCTTTCCATTAGGAAGGAGACCAGAATTGCACGCAATATTCCAACAGTGGCCTAACCAATGTCCTGTACAGCCGCAATATGACCTCCCAGCTCCTGTACTCAATACTTTGACCGATTAAAGGAAAGCATACCAAACACCTTCTTGACTATCCTATTTTCCTGTGACTCCACTTTCAAGGAGCTATGAATCTGCACTCCAAGGTCTCTTTGTTCAGCAACACTCCCCCGGACTTTACCATTAAGTGTAAAAGTTGTACTAAGATTTGCTTTCTCAAAATGCAACACCTCGCAGTTATCTGAATTAAACTCCATCTGCTACTTCAGCCCATTGGCCCAGCTGATCAAGATCCCATTGGAATCTGAGGTAACCTTCTTCGCTGTCCACTACACCTCCAATTTTGGTGTCATCTGCAAACTTACTAACTGTACCTCTTATGCTCACATCCAAACCATTTATATAAATGATCAAAAGTAGTGGAACCAGCACCTATCCTTGTGACACTCCAATGGTCACAGGCCTCCAGTCTGAAAAACAACCCTCCACCACCACCCTCTGTTTACGACCTTTGAGCCAGTTCTGTATCCAGAAGGCTAGTTCTTCCTGTATTCCGAGAGAGCTAACCTTACTAACCAATCTCCCATGGGAACCTTGTCAAACACCTCAAGTCCACATCTACCGCTTTGCCCTCAATCCTCTTTGTTACTTCTTCAAAAAACTCAATCAAGTTTGTGAGACATGATTTGCCATGCATAAAGCCATGTTGACTATCCCTAATCAGTCCCTGCCTTTCCAAAGATGTATACATCCTGTCCCTCAGGATTCCCTCCGACAAACTGCCCACCACTGATGTCAGGCTCACTGGTCTATAGTTCCCTGGTTTGTCCTTATCACATTTCTTAAACAGTGGCACCACGTTAGCCAATCTCCAGTCTTCTGGCACCTCACCTGTGACTGTTGATGATACAAATATCTCAGCAAGAGACCCAGCAATCACTTCTCTAGCTTCCCACAGAGTTGTAGGGTACACCTGATCAGGTCCTGTGGATTTATCCACTTTTATGCATTTCAAGACATCCAGCACTTCCTCCTCTAATGTTGACATTTTTCAAGATGTCACCATCGATTTCCCTAGATACGACATCTTCCATGTCCTTTTCCACAGTAAATACCGATGCAAAATACTCATTCAGTATCTCCCCCATCTCCTGCAGCTCCACACAATGGCTGCCTTGCTGATCTTTGAGGGGCCTATTCTCTCCCTCGTTATCCTTTTGTCCTTAAATGTATTTCTAAAAACCCTTTGGATTCTCAACTATTTGCCAAAGCTATCTCATGTCCCTTTTTTTGTCCTCCTGATTTCTCTCTGAACTATACTCTTACTGCCTTTATACTCTAAGGATTAACTCAATCTATCCTGTGTATACCTGACATATGCTTTTTTTTGTTAGCCAAACCCTCAACTTCTTTAGTCATCCAGCATTCCCTATACCTACCAGCCTTCCCTTTCAACCTAACAGGAATATACATTCTCTGGGATTCTTGTTGTCTCATTTCTGAAGGCTTCCCATTTTCCAGCCGTCCCTTTACTTACGAACATCTACACCCAGTTAGCTTTTGAAAGTTCTTGCCTAATAACGTCAAAATTGGCCTTTCTCCAATTTAGAACTTCAACTTTTAGATCCGGTCTATCCTTTTCCATCACGATTTTAAAATTAATAGAATTATGGTCACTGGCCCCAAAGTGCTCCCCCACTGACACCTCAGTCATCTGCCCTGCCTTATTTCCCAAGAGTAGGTCAAGTTTTGTACCTTCTCTAGTAGGTACATCCACAAACTGAATCAGAAAATTTTCTTGTACGCACTTAACAAATTCCTCTCCATCTAAACACTCAATGTGAGTTAATGACAAGGAAAGAAATATTCATGCCCTTTAAGTGAGGGAGTTCCAGAGACCTAATGTATTGAAAGAAAATAAAGTACGCATCAATAAAGCGTACTGGCTGGAATAAAGTTACAGTTGTGAAACAATGTTCAAGTTGTAGACTATCATCGGACTGTAATCTGACTACACATCCTTTGGTCAAAATTCTTCTATCCTTCATGGAAATAATATGAAGAATGAAAACAGCACTATCCATGATACCAGCTGAGCACAGAGAGGTATGACTCCAACTGGGAAGTTTTCCATAATTGGACTTTTACTTGAACTTTTTTTAACGGTGTACTCGAACAAAATGTGACCCCAAAATCAACCTTCATTACTAGTCATTTAACTCGCTGCTACTGATGTGACCTTGCAGCTAACTGCATTGCTGCGTCTCCCTACATTATGCAGACTATATTTCTAAAGTACATTGATTGAAACATTTGGAAAATGTCCTAAAGGCATGAAAAACACTCTCACTTTAAGTCTCAACAAAAAAAAAGTTAAGTCAATGAAAATTACCTTTGCCTTTGTAGCAGCTGAAGCCAGAGCTGCTGCAGCAGCAGTGACTATGTTTCCTTCACCAATGTGCTGCTCTAATTTCTTCTTCCCAACATCCAATTCTTTGTCTTTGGCAGTGACATCAATATTTTCCTTGTTCTCCTCTTTGTCTTTTTCATCTGCTACAACTATCAGGTTAAAGACAAAGTTACTTTAAGTAGGCACAGAAATTTAAACACAGTCCATAAAGCACAAATGTAGTTTTATGCATGCACTTCTATCTTTTTCAGAACTGAATCAATCCATTTGCCTTTCAAAAGCACTGCTTAGTCTTAGAAATAAAACAGATCATGGAAATGCATGCTTTGTTCTTTGACAGGTACTTAAAATGAGAAGATTTGTAGCTCAGGTTGAGGTTCTGGATGTAGGTTTGCTCGCAGAGCTTGAAGGTTTATTTTCAGACAAACGAAGGTTCATTGAAGATGTAAGTAATCCACACTGTAAGTAATCTAATCTAATCTAATCTAAATGTTACCCAGTATGGTGACGAAATATCTGAAAATGAACATTCAGCAAGCAAACCTACATCCAGATGCTTTAAAACTAATCGAAATCCTGCCAGTTCTCCGAGAAGCACAGCTAGTGCAAAGGTATCTCATTAGTAATTAGACATTCGAGAGTCTGGAGAGATTCTCACCAACATAGAAAGAGCCAAGAGTGACAACAGGCTTGGATACTTGACTTTGTATACACTAAAACATCCAACCTCAGTTCATAATAATCTGCCCTGATGACCCCCTCATCTTCCAAACAGTGAAGTTAGAGAATGACATTGTTGCAGGTTCACTGTAGAACTTAAAATCACATTATTTTGATTTAGTATAGTTTTATCCTAATCTCCAATAATTCCCTAGAATTGTTGAGTGAATTTTGATGTCAACTTCAAATGTGACAAGTTACAGGCACACAGATACAAAACCACTGAAGACAAACTCAGAACTAATGTTACTAACTTCTTCAGAGAAGGTACAACATGGAAACAGAATGCTGTTCACAACCATTACTCATGTTCAGCTTCCACGAACAGTAGGCTTCATCCTATTTAGCCATGGCCAGGTAAATGAGGGGTTACAGGATAGAGGGGGGAGCGCTGGGTTTGGTGGGATGCTCTTCGGAGGCTTACTGCAGATTCAATTGGTATAATGGTATCTTTCCACACGAGGGATTCTATGAAATAGTACTTACTCTATCCATTCCTTTCTCTGTTTTCAATTCTTCAAACATATCACCTCAATATTTCTTCATAACAACTCTTCTAATATTTAAAGGATTCCAATGTTTTCTGATTTCCTTCCATCAGGCAATCTCTCAATGAGATTATGGACCAGGCACTCAAAATAGATTAGATTAGATTACGGAGATTAGATTAGATTACTTACAGTGTGGAAACAGGCCCTTCGGCCCAACAAGTCCACACCGACCCGCCGAAGCGCAACCCACCCAGACCCATTCCCCTACACCTAACACTACGGGCAATTTAACTTGGCCAATTCAGCTAACCTGCACATTTTTGGACTGTGGGAGGAAACCCACGCAGACATGGGGAGAACGTGCAAACTCCACACAGAGTCACCTGAGGTGGGAATTGAACCCAAGTCTCTGGTGCTGTGAGGCAGCAGTACTAACCACTGTGCCACCGTACCGCCCACTGCCACTGTGCTGCCCACACTGTCCTGATTTCCCTCTTCAGTATACTCCTACTGCCTTTATAGTCTTTTAAGGATTCTCTCAATCCCTGCTTCTATACCTGACAAATGCTTCCTTCTTCTTCTTGACCAAAACCGCAATTTGTCCAGTCATCCCGCATTCCCTACACCTACCAGCTTTGCCCTTTTATCCTAACAGGAACATATTGTCTGTTGACTCGTTATCTCATTTTTGATGGCTTCCCATTTTCCAGCCATCCCTTTATCTGAACAATCCCCTGACCCCCCCACCCATTTCAATTTTTGAAAGTTCTTCCCTAATACTGTCCAAATTAGTCTTCCTCTAATTTAGAACTTCAAACTTTTGGATCTGATCTGTCCTTTCCCATCACTATTTTAAAACTAATAGAATTATTAGAATTATTTTCCAAGAGTAGGTAGAGTTTTACGGTTCCTCTAGTAGGTTCACCCACTTAATGAATCAGAAAATTTTCTTGTACACGCTTAACAAATTCCTCTCAATCTAAACCCTTCACACTATGCCAGTCCCAGTCTATGTCTGGAAAGTTAAAATCTCCTACCATAACCACCCAATTATTCTTACAGATAACTAAGATCGCTTTCCAAATTTGTTTCTCAATTTTCCGCTGACACTTGGGATCTATACTACAATCCCAACAAGGTGATCATCCCTTTCTTATTGTCAGTTCCACCCAAATAACTTCCCGAGATGTATTTCCTGGAATACCTTCTCTAATTACAGCCATAATGTTATCCCTTATCAAAAACGCTAGTCCCACTCCTCTCTTACCTCCCTTTTCTGTCCTTGCTATGTCACTTCTGACCTGCAACATTTCAGCTGCCAGTCCTGTCCATCCCTGAGCCACATCTCTCTAATTGCTACGATATCCCAGTCCCATGTTCTCATCCATGCCCTGAGTTCAACTCACTTGTATGCCTGTGTCTAAGTCTTTTTGATCTGGACATCCCTTTGTTCTGCTTGTAAACAAAGCTTTTCACTGTACCTCAATACATGTGAAAATAAATCACTCAAATCAATCTTGCATTGAAATAATGCAGTTTGATTCAACAGTCCTAGCTCATTCTCTACTTTGTTACTGCCTGATCTGACTCTTGCATTTGCTCCCTTTCCCAACCACCCAAGTCTCAGATTGCTCTCTCTCTTCACTGTCCAACACCCGTGACCTCGGCCCCTTAGTAGATGGGCCTGAGCAGCTTGTATTAATCCTTTTCCAATTCAGGTGCAATCAGTCATTCTTATACAGGTCATTTCTATCCCAGATGAGATTCCAATAATTCGTAAGAGTCACTGTATCTATTATTTCAAGTTATTAGTTATTCTAAATTCCTCTTTTTGGTTGTATTTTAACTGCAGTGTTTATAGGCACTTAACATTTGCCTTTTAAAAAGAAGAAAAAATAAGGGTCTGGACTACCTTAAACTATTTTGGGGGGTCAGGGGAATGTTCTCAGATAAAGAGATGGCTGGAAAATGGGAAGCCATCACAAATGAGATAACGAGTCAACAGACAATATGTTCCTGTTAGGATAAAAGGGCAAAGCTGGTAGGTGTAGGGAATGGGGGATGACTGGACAAATTGCGGTTTTGGTCAAGAATAAGAAGGAAGCATTTGTCAGGTATAGAAGCAGGGATTGAGAGAATCCTTAAAAGACTATAAAGGCAGTAGGAGTATACTTAAGAGGGAAATCAGGACGATCAAAAGTGGACATGAGATAGCTTTGGCAAACAGGATTAAGGAGAACTGAAAGAGATTCTATCAAGACATTAAAGGACAAAAGAGAAACTAGGGAGTGAATAGGACACTTCAAAGATCAGCAGGTCAGCGTGTATGTGGAACCGCAGGAGGTGGGGAGATATTAAATGAGTGTTTTGCATCAGTGTTCACTGTGGAGAAGCAAATGGAAGATATGGAATGTAGAAAAATAGATGGTGAGATCTTGAAAAATGTCCGCATTACAGAGAAGAAAGTGATGGATGTCTTGAAATGCATAAAAGTGGATAAATTCCTAGAACCTGATCACGTGTACTCTAGAACTCAGAGAAGCTAAGGATGGGATTGTGGGATCTCTTGCTGAGATATTTGTATCATCAAGGGCCATAGGCGAGGTGCCGGAAGACATCAGTGGTGGGCAAGTTGTTGGAGGGAATCTTGAGGGACACGATTAACATCTATCTGGAAAGGCAAGGACCAATTAGAGATAGTCAGCATGGCTTTCTGTGTGGGAAAATCCTGTCTCACCAACTTGATTGAGTTTTTTTGCAATTGCAAAAGGAGAGGATCAATGAGGGCAGATATGATTGATATGATCGATATGATCGATATGGACTTCAGCAAGACGTTCAACAAGGTTCCTCATGGTAGACTGGTTAGTAAGGTTAGACTGCATGGAACACAGGGAGAACCAGCCATTTCAATGCAGAACTGGCTCCAAGAGAGAAGACAGGGTTGCTTTTCAGACTGGAGGTGTGTGACCAGTGGAGTGTCACAAGGATTGGTGCTGGGTCCACTGCTTTTTGTTATTTATGTAAATGATTTGGATATGAACAAAGAAGGTAAGTTAGAAGCTTGTAGATGACACCAAAATTGGAGGTATTGTGGACAGCGAAGGAAGTTATCTCAGAATACAAAGGGATCTTGATTAGATGGTCCAATGGGTGGCAGATGGAATTTAATTTACATAAATGCAGCTCCATTTTGGAAAGGCAAATCTGGATAGGACTTATTCATTTAATGGTAAGGTCCTGGGGAGTGTTGCTGAACAAAGAGACCTTGAAGTGCAAGTTCATAATTCCTTGCATTTGGAGTCAGAGGTAGATTGGATGATGAAGGTGGAGTTTGGTACGCTTACTTTTATTGGTCAGAGTATTGAAAATAGGAGTTGGGAGCTCATATTGTGGCTGAACAGAACATATTTCACACCACTTTTGGAATAATGTGCAATTCCAGTCTCCCTGCTTTAGGATGCTGCGAAACCTGTAAGGGTTCAGAAATGATTTACAAGGATGTTGCCAAGTTTGGAGGATTTGAGCTATTGGGAGAGGCAGGGGCTATTTTCCTTGGAGCATTGGAGGCAGAGGGGTGACCATATTGAGGTTTATAAAAATCATGAGGGGCATGGATAGGGTAAATGGAAATGGCCGTTGCCCCAGGATGGGGGAGTCCAAACCCAAAAGGCACAGGTTTAGGGTGAGGGGGGGAAAGATTTCAGAAGGGCTGAAGGGCTAACATTTTGATGCAGAGGTTGGTGCTTGTATAGAATGAACTGCTAGAGGAAGTGGAGAAGGCTGGTACAATTACAACATTTAACAGGCATCATGGTGTGTTTCGGAATAGAAAGGGTTTAGAGGGATATGGGCCAAATGAGACTAAATTTATTTGGGATATCTGGTTGGCATGGACGAGTTTGCACTGAAGGGTCTGTTTCCAAGCCCTTGGACTCCATAATTGTCCAAACATCCCATAAACACACTCCTTGGCAAAAAGGAAAATTCAAACACAGATTCGGATATTCAGTGCTTCAAACCAGGAGGAAAAACATGGAGAAAATTCAGAGAGTGCACAACCAGGAGTAATCCACTGATGATTCCAAATCAGTTGAGACCCCAATAGTTTCTGCTTAAAGCTAAACTCAAAAACCTAGAAATCCTGATCTGAGAAAGCTGGCCACATCCATTCAGGCTGTTTGAACAAAAACTCAAGGCCTCCCAAGCGGTTTACCTTCATGGTTCTGGTGGATTGCTCAGTGCCTCTGCCTTGCAACCTCTGCTCAAACAAAAAATAGCAACAAAATAAATTGAAATCACAGCATCATCACAATGAATCTGCACTGCATCCTTCACGTTGGCATCTGAATTGCCAAATGGATCCCAAACGTCTTTATTTATTCACTTGCAGAACAGGGGCATTGCTGGCTGGGCCAGTATTTATTGCCCATATCAAGCTTCTTGAAGTGGTAGCGGTGAGCTACCTTGTCAAACTGCTGTAGGTCATGTACTATAGGTGGATCCACAATCCTATTGAAAAGGGATTTTGACCCAGCAGCAGTGAAGGAAAAGTGCGAATTTCCCAAATCAGCATGGCGAGTGGCTTGGAGATGAACTTCCATATTCCCATGTATCGGCTGCATTCAGTATTCTTGGCAAGACAAACCACTTCCCTCTCTCATTGTTTCTTATGAATTTATAATTACATTGCCACCCATTCTCCATGTTAAGACACCTCAATTTTCTCAATTAGAATCTTGCACAGTATCTCAATGGTTTTCCTAAGTCACAGAATTCTTACAGTGTGGAAACACTTCATTTGGCTTAACAAGTCCAAACCAACTCTCCAAAGAGTATCCTTCCCAGACCTGTTCCCCATAGCTATTACTCTACATTCTCCTTGACTAATGCACCTAATCTACACATCCCTAGACACGAAGGGTAATTTAGCTTGGCCAATTCACCTTAATTGCTCAGCACTGGACTGTGGGAGAAAATCAGGGCAGCCGGAGGAAACCCATGCAGACATGGGGAAAAGTATGCAAACACCACACAGATAGATGCCAGAGGCTGGAATCAAACCCGGGTCCCTGGCACGATCTGAAGCAGCAGTGCTAATCAGCACTCTTCTTGGGGGATGGAGAAAAAAAGTCAATCATCTCAACTTTAGAATATCATGCAATGACACAGCATTTGGATTGTTCATTAATCATATTACACTTGAGCAGACTATTGGATACAACAATGCCTTCAATTCATCCTGCTTCAGCCTTTTCAGCATATGCTCTGCCTAACAGAGTCATAATTTTCCCTTGAAGTATTTACCAATTCTTATCATATTCCAATTCAATCTTCTTCCATTGTCTTTTAAGATTGAATTTTCAAGAGTACAGCAATTTGCCTGCAAATGAACAAGTTCTCTCATGTTTTTTTCTCGCAGCTCACATTTTTCTTCTCCACTGGACACAGTTTCTCCTTTCTCACTACCAAAACTGATCATTAATTGAACACATCAACAAATCAAAAAACAAATTGTCAGAACTCAATGAACAACAGAGTTGGCTTGTCTTGTCATGCTATAAAATTTGAAGCCCTCATCCTGAGATAGGTCAAATAAAATCACCACTGCATTTCCCCATAATTTGCTCCCTTCAAAAGGAATCATCTTTCTCCAAACTTCTTGCATTAGTTCCTCACCATAAACAAAAGGTTAAGCTTAAGATAATGGAGAAAGCACAGCTCTGCAAGCCTTTTCAAAAGTTTTTACAATCCATAGATAGGCCAAGGAAACAAGATTCAGGTAGTTAAATCATGACTGTCATGTTATTCTTCTGCCAAAACAGTAATGACACGAAAGGAATCCACAGCAAGCCAGGTCACAGAACCATAAGCTATACATTAGAAGATCAGTCTGGAAGACTGTCCTTCTAACCGAAATGTCTCTGCAATGGAGGCGGGGACTGGGGGGCATAACACATGTGAAACTGAATTTGTCCATCTGTTTGGCTCTGAATATTACATAGAGTCAAGTAAAGAATCATTAAATTTTGCCTTTTTCCCATTTTACTCTTTTTACCCAATTTAATACTTGTTCACAGAATGCTTATGTGTTCTGTCCGTTCTTGCCCCCCTTCTCCCAAAATGCTCTCCAATTCTTTTAATGACTTTTCTCCAGCCTTAGTTATTCAATCTGCCAGCAAACTGTTTGAAGTAAAGTTCAAGTGAAGCCCATCCCACTACAACAGCTTGCTTCCACCCAGTACATGCCAGTGTCCGTGAAAAAAAGCCATTCCACTCTCACCAAACTTTATGTCAGTTTGCCCTTGACTCTGGTAATAATTCCAAGGTTACTACTTTGGAGGTTCTGCTTTTTAATTTATCTGTTAACTGCTCAAAACCTTTCAATGAAACCTCATTTCTCATACTATCAATGTCATTGGTACCAATATGGATGATAACCACTGATTCCTCTCAAAGTCCTCCTTCCACCCTGAGATTTTATCAACCCTGACAGTTGGCAGACAACATAGCCTATGGGACTTCTGTTCACAGATGTCGAGATTAGCATCTATTCTCTGTCAAAATTACATTCCTTCTTCCTTCCCCCATTTGAACAGGTTCCTGCACCATGGTGTCATGGTCGGTTTAGTCACCCTTTCTGCAGTCCCCACTGTCATCCACACAGCTTGCTAGAATCTCGTAACCGCTGGACAACTGCAGAGGCCGAGGCTCCTCAATTTAAAACCTGAGCTCATATTTTCTTCACCTGTGGCTGTGTCCTATTGTGCCCAATTACAAATTCTAAATGACCAAATTTGAAAGGCATGACCACCTTCAGAAGAAAAAAAAGTGTCCTGGTAACCGTCAAACCCAATTCAACATCTCCTTGTGTAAAAACTCTCTACACCCCGAAGAATCAACCCAGTAAACCATCACTGCTCCTCCAATGCCAATATATTTTTCCTTGGAGACCTAAACTGTTCATTGTATCACACAGAGAATACAGTGTTTACTGTAGTTTTATCAAGAATTCCCTATTTTTATGCAGCACTCTTTGAAATCAAGACGAACATTCTAGTTGCCAGAACTTGAAAGCTAGCTTTTGACGACTTTGGCACAATAACTCTCAAATCCCTGGGTTGCAATCTTCCTCAATTTAAGTAACATTCAGCACCATTATTTTCCAAGTGCAAACCCTCATATTTCCCACATTATATTCCATATGCAAGGGTTTTTGCCAAGTTACTTAAACTATCTCTATCCGCTCGTAGACACTGTCATTCTCACTACTTGTCCTCCCACATGCTTTTGTGTCATCGGCAAATTTGGTTGTTGTATATTCTGTTTTCTTATCCAAGTCATTGATATTCAATTGTAAATAATCACAGTCCCAGCAGTGAACCCTGTAGCACTCCACTCATCACAGGTTTCCACTCTGAAAATACCTCTGAACTGCTGTCTTGTTTTAGTTAGCTAATTCTCTATCCATACTGATATACTCCCCCAAAACGGTGTACTCTTATCTCATTGAAAAGGCACCATATATAAGGCTACTTTTTGAAATACATATGTTTATTCTATTAATTTCTCATCTACTCCCTTTGGCATTGTTGGAGATGGCCACTGTGCTCCACTAGCAGCACAAAGGTTACTTGCCACGAGTCAGCCCAAGCCTGGATACTGTCCAGGTCTTGCCACATTTCTGCGTGAACTACTTCAGCATCTATGGAGTAGTGAATGATGCTAAATATTGCATAATCATAAGCCAACATATCCACTTCTAACTTATGACTGAGGATTACCCTTAGATTATTACGTTTGAGGTCTGACATTTTCATTTATTTCACAGCTGTTTGTATTCTACTTGTCAAATTTGATCTCTATTTTCACCCAGGTCATTGGCACTGACACACACACACACACACACCTCTCTGGCTGCTCACTCACCCCTTTCAGAATATCCAGCAGCCACTTGAAGCACTTTTGACCCCAGCACCTGTGTTTACCTATCACTACTTCACTCTTCCATCCCTCTCCTCACCCAAAACCCTTCCCATTCTCCCTTGATCTGAAGGTCCCCCTACCCCTACCCCTACCTCCATTCTTGAATGAGGGTTGCACCTGAAACATTGTCTTCTCTACCTCTTGATGCTGCGTGGCTTGTGATGTTCTTCCAAAGTAGATACCAGCAGCTGCAGCTCCTTTTTTGTGCCCAGTACCAAAGAGACAATGCACCATGCTTTTTTTCCTCACAGAAACACTGTTTTTATGAGCGAATCCCCGATCACAATTGCTCTCTCACTCATTCGCTTCATCCATTATCACCCCAGCCAAATAAAAAGCCCTGTCACACCATGCAGCTGAACCACTTGGTGCCATGGACCTGACTCTCGTTACATTTCATTGGAGGAATCATCTCTCCCAGCAGGATCCAAGATGGAAAACCTCACTATCTGCCTCCTGCTTTTACTACCTGGTGGTGACCCATTAGCTTTCAGCTTGTGTACTCTTTGCCTGTGATATCTACACCATACTGTACATGCTCATAATAAAAATCTCAGCCTTGCAGTGACTTCAACTGCCACTCCATATCAAAAATGTAGATTTCAAGTAGCTGTAGTTGGAGAAATGTCCTGCACATGTGGTCACTCTGGATACTGGAAACATCTCTGACTTGCAAATACTGTAAATTTCAAGCCTCCAGTTGTTTCCTCCATCAAGAAGTTTAACACAAAACTCTCCTTTTCTAACATACAACTGCCAGTTGAAAGTCCTAACAATGATACGAAACTACTGAAGTAAAATTGAAGCATCAGCTAAACCAGATACACAAAAATAAAAGGATGGATAGACAAGTTTCCTTCACCACTGCCTGTAGTTTGACATGTGGCCATAGCAAGAGCAGAGTAATCGCAAGACAGCATTGTCCACTTGTCTTTTCAATTGCAATTGACCAAATAAAACTAGAAATAGCAATCAATCTTGAGAGAATTTCTTCAGTGAACACATGCATTATTCAGTACCACTACTGGAATAAAATGAAATGAAGTTATTCAGAAAATGCATCTAAAACAGTGCCTCACTTCACAACCTCACTCCCCCTCACCCCACACAAAGCTTCATTAAACACTTAACAGGACTTTGAATGGAGCAAGACCACTGCTTTCAAGATTACAGTCTGCAAAGCGAAGGAGAAACAAACTGAAATCTAGGCATTTAAGAAAAAACAATCACAATTCCATATGTTAACTAGTCTGGTTAAGAGTACAGCAAAGCAGCCCACTAAGATCAGAAAGTCCAAACTAGCCCAAGAATGTTACAGGATACACCAGACATTAGAATTGACGATTAAAGCAAGTTAACACACCAAACCCTTAAATAAACTATCTAAATTTGCATCCTCACCAGTTGTCTTACTTCCTGCCCTCCTGATCAGACTGGCTCTTCAGGACGTGATAGTACAATGAATGTGCTACTGAACGGACACCACAGATATTTTGCATTCCAATTCCATAACAGCACATCAGGGAACTAAATTCAACAAATAAGGCTAATTTTATGCTCCCTTTTTAAAATAGATTTAAAGCTGGAATCAGAAAAGCAAGCATGAAATGCTGTCGGATTTTAAACTCAACCTGTTCACTTCCTTCTGGTGAAGAACATTTGGCATCCTCTTGCAGGGTGCAACTTCAGACTCAAATTAAATGATTAGGTTAGATTCCCCACAGTATGGAAACAGGCCCATCGGCCCAACAAGTCCACACTGACCTCCGAAGAGTAATCCACCAGACCCATTCCCCTACCCTATATTTGTCCCTGACTAATACACCTAACACCATGAGCAATTTAGCATGGCCATTCACCTGACGCACACATCTTTGGATTGTGGGAGGAAACCCACACAGATACAAGGAGAATGCGCAAACTCCACACAGACAGACAGTCACCCAATGTGGGAATAGAACCCGTATCCATGGTGCTGAGGCGCAGCAGTACTAACCACTGAGCTACTGCGCCACCCACTAGTGAACCAGATGGGTTTTTATAACCATTGACAATGGACTCATAATCCTAATTCCAGATATTTATTTAATTCAAATTCTGCCATGGCGGGATTTGAACTCTGTTCCTCACAGTTGTCCAGTAATAATATCACTCGGCCACTACCTCTTTACAATTATGACAGCATCACCTTTGCAGGGCAGTCAGTAATGGTCAAAAATGCAGCATTGATGGAATAATCCACAAAGATGAACAAATTATGGTTGAGTGTTTTGAAACTGTCTAAATTACAAATATGGCACAAGCATCTATTATGTCATAAGTGAGAACTCACAACCAAACAGAATCTCCATAAATAATTGCACACACACCTGTTGTTCAACCTTCCTTGACCTGAATGGCCTATTGTTGCTTAGGAATAGCTCAGGAACTATACTTCCTGCAACTGTGACACATTTATTTCATTCCCATTCATAATGGAGAGAATAAAAGTTGCATACTATCACTGCTGGAATATCTTGCAATGTTGAACATAGTTTGACTGAACCGTTATCACTTCGTGCGAAGGCGGCTTCACACGGAGCATATGCTCAGATAACATTGACCAGCAGTTATGAAAACACAAGCTGCTGGCGACCCAATAGTGCATCATAATTTTTTTCTATATATTCTTCTAGCGGAAGTTGGTGTTGCTGGTATTGTCAGCATTTGTTGTCCAGACCTAATTGCTCTTAAACTAATTGCTGTCCAGGTCAGTAAGGCATTTGGTAAGGTTCCACATGGTAGGCTCTTGCACAAAATTTGGTGTTTCAGGATTGAAGGTGACTTAGCAGTTTGGATCAGAAATTGGCTTGCTGAAAGATGACAATCGGTGGTGGTTGATGGGAAATGTTTACCCTGGAGATCAGTTATCAGTGGTTTGTGCAAGAAACTGTTTTGGGGCCACTGCTGTTTTTCATTTTTAGAAACAATCTGGATGTGGGCGTACAAGGATAGGTTATTAAATTTGTGGATGACACTAAGGTAGGCAGAGTTGTGGATAGTACCGAATGAAGTTGTGGGTTACAGAGGGACGTAGATAAGATGCAGAGCTGGGATGAAAAGTGGCAAATGGAGTTTACGGCGGAAAAGTGTGAGGTAGTTCACTTCAGAAGTAGTAACAGGAATGGAGAGTATAAGGCTAATGGTAAAATTCTTGGCAGTGGAGATTAACAGAGAGATCATGGTGTCCTCATGCATAAATCGCTGAAAGTTGCCACCCAGGTTGATCCGGTTGTTAAGAAGGCATATGGTGTGTTGGCATTTATTGGAGGGTGTGGTTTGAGTGTCAGCACCACGAGGTCATGCTTCAACTAGACAAGGTGTGGCCTTACCCGTGCAAAGCCACATCTGGAGTACTGCATAGAGTTCTGGTCACAGCATTATAGGAAGGATGTGGAAGCTTTGGAATGGGTTCAAAGGAGATTTACTGGGATGTTGCCTGGTATGGAAGGAAGTTCTTACGATGAAAGTCTGAGGGAAGTGAAGCAGTTTTCATTGGAGAGAAGAAGGTTGAGAGGTGTCTTAATTGAGATGTTCAAAATAATCATTAGATAAGGTGGACAGTGAGAACCATTGTTCTTGGATGGTGAAGGCTAACACAAGCGGACACAGCTTTAAATTGAGGGGTGATAGATTTCGGAAGATATTAGGGGTAGTTTCATTACTCAGTGTAGTAGGGGCGTAGAATGGCCTGCCTGCAACAGCAGTAGACGCGCTGACATTAAGGGCATTTAATTGGGAATTGGACATACATACGGATAATAATAGAATGGGTGGAGGCAAGACAGACATCAGATTATTTTCACAGATCGGTGCAACATAGAGGGCTGAAGGGCCTGTACTGCACTGTAGCTTCTGTTTTATGTCATTACAGAGGATAGTGAAGAGTTAACTCAAATTGCTGTGGGTTTGGCATTTTTGGTAGGCCACAGCAGGCAAGGACAGCAGATTTCCTTCCTAATTGGCATTAGTAAACCAGACTTTTTTTAAAACCAAAAGGAGAGATTATATAGTTGCTATTGTACAAGTTTTAATACTAGATTTTTTTTCCTGAAATAAAATTACACTATCTGCCATGGTCATTTTTAAACCCTCGTCCCCAGAATATTTAACAAGGTGGTGTGGATTACTCATCACAGACAAAGCCATAAGCCGTAAAACATAAAGGAGCTCAGTGGCCCTGATGGAAACCAACTGGTTGTCACTGAACAGGTTATTGTTGAGCAGGTGCCACTCAAGAGCACAGCTAATATCTTTCATCACTTTACTGATAAACAAGAGGAGACTGATGGGATGGGAATTGACCAGGTTGGATTTGTCCTGCATTGTGTGTACAGGACATACCTGTTCCACATTGTCAGGTATGTGTCAGTATTGTAACCGTGCTGGAACAGCAAAGCTAAGCTAGCCTCTGCACTATTCAGTGTCTCCAATCATTTCTTCATATCATGTAGAATGAACTAATTGGCTGAAGACTGGAATCTGTGATGCTGGGAAGCACTGGTGGAGCTGGAGAAGTGAATGATTCATTTGGAATTCAGAATTATACTGGAAATCAGAAACAAAAACAGAGATTGCTGGAAAGCAGGTCTGACAGGCTATATGGATAGAAAGCAGAGTTAACGTTTCTGGTTCAGTGACTATGCTTCAGAGCACCTCAGATCTGATCTGTTGTTTGTGGGATTGCTTAGCTCTTTCACTGACTACTTATGGTGTTTGGTGCACAAGTACATATGCCTGGTACATCTCCTGGCTTGCCCTCCTGGACTCTCCACTGAACCAGGGTTGATATCCTGACTTGATGGCAACGGTGGAATTGGGCATGAATGACGGGCTAATAGGTTGCAGATTGTGCTTGCGTACCATTCTGCTGCTGCTGATGGTCCCCAGTTTTGAGTTGCTAGGTCTGTTCTAAGTCTATCCCATTTAGCGCATTGACAGTACCACATGATAGGATGGTGGACATTCTCAATGTAAAGGTAAGATTTGGTTTACACTGGGTCTGTGCAGTGGTCACTTTTACTGCTATGGTCATGGACAGAAGAAGCCCTGCTGGCAGACTGGCAAGGATGAAGTACATTTTTCCGCACTTATTGGTTCTGTCACAGACCCAGTTGACATCTTTTAGCACCCGAGCAGCTTGACTAGTAGAGCTTCTGCGAGGCACTCAGGATGGTGGACACTGAAACCCTCCGTCCAGAGTACATTTTGCACCTTAGCCAACCTCAGTGCTTCCTCCAAATGCTATTCAACATGGAGGAGCCCTGATTCATCAGATCAGGGAGGATGGGGCGTGTTAAATCAGGAGCCTTCCTGACCCATAGAACATAACATCGCAGTACAGGCCCTTCTGCACTCAGTGTTGCGCTGACCTGTGAAACCAACCTGAAGCCCATCTAACCAACACCATTCCATTTTCATCCAAATGTTTATCCAATGGCCATTTAAATGTCCTTAAAGTTGGCAAGCCTACTACTGTTGCAGGGAGTGTGTTCCACAACCCTACTACTCTGAGTAAAGAAACTACTTCTGACACCTGTCCTATATGTATCACCCCTCAATTTAAAGCTATGTCACCTCGTGCTCACCCCATCACCAGAGGAAAAAGCATCTCACTGTCCACCCAATCAAAACCTCTGATTACCTAATATGTCTCATATGTCTCAATTAAGTTCACCTCTCAACCTATTCTCCCTAACTGAAACAGCCTCAAGTCCCTCAGCCTTTCCTCATAAGATCTTCCCTCCAAACCAGGCAACATCAGAGTAAATCTCCTCTGTACTCTTTCCAAATCGTCCACATCCTTCTGATAATGCGGTGACCAGAACTGTATACAATACTCCAAGTGCGGCCACATCAGTTTTGTACAGCTGCAAAAATGACCTCATGGCTCAGAAAGTCAATCCCTCCACTGATAAAAGCTAGCATACCATATGCCTTCTAAACAACTCTATCAACTTAGGTGGCAAATTTCAAGGATCTACATACCGGACACCAAGATCTCTCTACTCATCTACACTGCCAAGAATCTTAGCATAAGCCCAGTACTCTGCATTCCTGTTGCTCCTCCAAAGTGAACCACCTCACCCTTTTCCACATTAAACTTCATGTGCTACCTCTCAGCCCAGCTCTGCAGTTTATCTATGTCCCTCTGTAGCCTGCAACATCCTTCGGCATTCCCCACAACTCCACCGACCTTAGTGTCATCTGCAAATTTACGAACCCATCTTTTAACACCCTCATCCAGGTCATTTATAAAAATGACAAACAGCAGTGGCCCCAAAACAGATCCTTGGGGTACACCACTAGTAACTAAACTCCAGGATGAATATTTCCCATCAACCACCACCCTCTGTCTTCTTCCAGCTAAACAATTTCTGATCCAAACTATTAAATCACCCTCAATCACATGCCTCCATATTTTGTTTAAGAGCCCACCGTGCGGAACTTTATCAAATGCCCTCCTGAAATCCATAAGTTTCACAACAACTGTTTTACCCTCATCCACCTGTTTGGTCACTTTCTCAAAGAACTCAAAAACGTTTGAGAGACACTATCTACCCTTCACAAAACCATGCTGACTATGTAAATATCCATGAAGCAGTAAATGTGTATCAGTAAATAAATATTTCGCTGTGATCTCCTTCAGATAAAAAGGAAACATATGCAAACTACTGAGTGCTCAGACTAAGTTAGACGTGTTCAACAAGTCTCACTGTCTTCTGCCCATCATGAAGCCTGCTTAACGATGACTGATCTGCAGAACTTCTGGCTCCATTCACAATCCCAGTCCAAGGTGAAGTCCCTTGAAGCTGACAAAGACCGAGATATTAATACTATTCTGAAACTAAGACTACAAGACGCATCATCATTTCAGTTGGCCCAGCGTCACAGCTCTTTGAGATGGTTCTCACTGATCGGTTTGTACCACATGATTATTCTTCAATTAAAACAGGATGTTTTTGCATTGGGCCTGTTTTCTAGTACTTTTCCAGTGTATTTCAATTGTTCATGGTCATGTCGGATTAACTCTTAATGGTCTGGTTAGAAAACAGCAATTTTTTTAAGCCTGCCACTGCAATGGGGTAGGCAAAGAGTGGGGTTATGACACTGAACCTCAGGACATGAGACTTCACGGGGTCCACAGTCATTGTTGGGGACTCCCAGGGCAACTCCTCCTTTTCTACTGCTCTTTTCACAAACTTTCCACATTTGTCACTCTCAGAGTCAAAGAGATGTATAGCACGGAAACCTTCAGTCAAAGACATCCGGAATTAATCTTGTACCATTGCCAGCACTTGGCCCATATCCCTCGAAACCCTCCCTATTCATATACCCATACAGATGCCTTTTAAATGTTGTAATTGCACCAGGCTTCACCACTTCCTCTGGCAGGTCATTCCATACACGCACCACCCTCTGTGTGAAAAAGTTGTCCCTTAGGTCCCTTTTTCCCTCTCTCACCGTAAAGCTATGCCCTCTAGTTCTGGTCTCACTCACCCAAGGAAAATAGCCCTTGCTTATTCAGCCTCTCTTTCAAGCCTGGCAACATTCTTGTAAATCTTTTTTGAACCCTTTCAAGTTTCACAACATCCTTCCTATAACAAGGAGACCAGAATGAGCTGGACCAATGCCCTGTACAGCTGCAACATGACTTCAATGCACTGACCAATAAAGACAAGCATACCAAATGCCTTCTTCACTATCCTATCTACTTCTCTCATTTTACTTCACAAAACACTTGCAACCAAAAAAACAAACATTCAATTAATATTTCTGTTCAGTATCCATTTCAAAATGACCAAATCCACAAAAGGCACTTCATCCACCTACTTGGCTTAATGTCAGTACTGGCAGCTTCACTTTCTATAATTTTCTCCGATGCCAGCTCCTTAGGAGATGGGATTTGCATCTTCTCTGTACTTTCAGAAGTTGCTTCAGCCTCCTCTTTTTCAACCTGCTAAAAAAAAGACTCAAGTGAGTACACTACTCTGTTGTAAAGTTTCCTTGTCTTTGATGTAAATTGTTGTGATCAATTTTGTAACAATCTGCACAGATCAAGAAAAAGGAAGGATAGTGCACTAAGCTTTAAATCACAAAGGGCAAAGAACATAAACATACTTCTAGACTGCTTAAATGCTGAGCATGTTACTGGAATAACTAGCGCAGAAAATGCTTTCTCAATTACAAATTGATTATTTAATAATTGAAAGAGGTCACAGACATATGGGAAAGGGGATTCTAGCTTAAGTGACAATGATGATTGATGAGGGTACTGCAGTGTAGCACATTGAATGTTGTCTACATGGACTTTACTGAAGTATGTGATCATGTTGCTCAGGCTAGGCTGGTCCAGAATATTAAGTAACATGGGATCCACACTGAGTTGGTAAGTTGGATTTTAAGTTTGCTTGGTTATCGAGACAGAGGGTAGTTGTAAAGGGGATTTTCTAACTGGAGGTCTGTGACCAATGGTGTTCTGCAAGGATCAGTGCTGGGGCCTCTGCTGTTTGTTACATCAGTAAATGGCAGGACCCTTAGAAGTACTTAAATACAGAGGAATCTTGGGGTGCAAGTCTATAGCTTAAAGTGGCAACACATGGTGATAACTTCTAAAGAAGGCTTTATGGCTTGCTTGCTTTCGAGGCATGTTGCAGTTGTATAAGACTTCAGTTCAGCTACACTTGGAGTATTATGTGCAGTTATAGAGAGGAGGGATGTGGGGACTTGGAAGATTGTGCAAAAGAGGTTTACCAGAATATTGCCTTGATTTGAGTGTTTTAGTTGCAGAGGTTGGACAAACTTGAGAGTTTTTGCGAGAGGATTGCAAGCAATACACCAATAAAAGCACGTAAAATTGAGTGGTATGGTTAAAGGTAGATAGTCGGAGTCTTTTTTTGGCGCCAGGGTGGGAAGTGTCAAATACTAGGGGGCATAGATTTAAAGATAAGGAGGCAAAGGTTCAAAGGAGATATGCAAACAAAGTCTTTTTTGAAACTCAGAGGGCGGTAAGTGCCTCGAACACACCGCAAGGGAAATGGGAGAAGCAGACATCATATCAATATTTCAGAGGCAGTTATATCAACTAATGAACAGGTAGAAAATAGAGCAATACAGATCATGTGAAGGCAGATGGGATTAGTTAAGAATGGCATCATGGTCAGCACAGAAATGGTTGGCTGAAGGACCTGTTCTTGGGCTGTACTGTTTTCTGTTGGATTTACTGGCCTGTTTACATGTTAGAATTACATGCAAATTACTTTTTGGAGACTCGTCACAATGAGATTTTTTTCATCTCAACCAAGCAAATCATTATTATGTCTTTGCTGCAGTAATACCAGACTAAAATTGACAAAGCTTATTGGAAGGGTTAAAGTGATGATTCAGTTTTCGAAGAGAGAAAATAAAACTTGGTTCTCAAGTGCTTTTTTCGAAATTGGGGAGTGCCGTCAATATTTGGAATTATAGCAAATGCTGTGTAGAATTTTGAAAAGGTATTATTTTAAAATAGAATTAAGATGAAATATACTTGGACAGAGCATTTTAAGAAACAAAAATTGCAACATTTATTGATGCAACAACAAACCTTGACAGCTGAAGAAACGGTCATTCATGGGATGACGAATGCAAGTGACGGAAACACAAAGAAATCACGAGTCCAGAAAGCACAAGTTTTGGGAGGTTGCAAGATAAAATGAGTTCAGTTCTGTTCTGAGGAAGGGTCACTCAAATCAAAACATTTACTGATTTCTCTCCACAGATGCTACCTGACCTGAACTTTTCCAGCAATTTTATTTCAGTCTCTGATTTACAGTATCCGCAGTTCTTTTGGTTTTTAAAAGGAGTTCAGTGATAAGCAGGACAAAACAAAGAAGCTGAAACATAGGAACAATGGTTTTGTGTTCAAGCTCATCTTCTTTATGAGACTGAACTACGGTTCCCTTGAACCTATTTCCAGAAAACCCCTCAAACCTAACTCTTTCCCAAAGTACCATGTTAGCTAATACAGTGAGTGAGTGTCTCTTCAAGTCTTGTCCCCATCTCTCCACATTTATAGGACTCACCACCACTTTCTACTGGGCAACAAATGCTGACACAGTCAGACATACCCACAGCCCTTGCAAACTTCCATTCAATTTGCAACTTACCCTTCCTCACAAAATACTCAAAGTTCTCAACTCGCAAATCCAATTCAATTTTATCTGGTACTTGATCTCTTAAAATCCTCAAATCATACTTCCTCTCCTGCCAGAATATCAAAGACATTCTGATGTAAATCTCACATAACATCTCATCGTTATAAGATGAAGATAAACTATTTCTCCTTTTCTTTCTCAATCTGGTTTTAGAGTCTGTGGCATTTGACCTCATTCTCCATCTCCAAAGATACATCATTATCATCCAGTTGAATGGAGCTGCTCTCACCTGGTAACATACTTGTCAATCTAATTAGCCAGACAATCACTTGCTAATGCTTTGCATCCTGTTTCCATCCAACTTTGCCTCATTTTACCATATATTACTTCAAGGATTCCCTCCAACTCTTATCTGTGTGCTTCCCTTCGTAACAGCATCAGACAGCAGTGTTAATTTCCCAAACGGCTGGATACCCTGCACATTTTTGTGGGGCAACGAAGCCTGAACAACTTATATTGGCACAGAACATGATTCAGTTCTATATTGTGGCCAGAAGAGTAGGTCAAAGGCCAAGAATCCATCAGCAAGGAACTGTTGGAGGTATTGTCAAATGAGACTTCAAACAAAGATTGAAGTCATGGCTCTCTGTTCCCTTGAGCAAGAATGAATTCCTCAGTTAGTGTATTGCAATAATATGTTTCCCCATCAAGTACTTCAGAAAAATGACCTAAACTATTAGCATGCCCCCATTTGTGAGATATGCACTACTTCACTCACTTTTTCTGGCTCTTGCCCTTCAGGTTCCTGAGTTTCCATCTTTTCCTCTTCAACATCCCCTGCAGAAATGAAAATGAAAACTTCATAAGACTCTGCACATGAAATGCTGCAATTCAAAATATCTCAGAATATAGCATTGAATGAAAACCTAGCAAGAGTCACACTTCATTTTTATGTTCTGGAAAACCATGTTAGATGATCGGTCATCTCAACACTGCTCCAATTATCCTGTGTTAATGACAGATTGGTACCTGCAAGGAAGAAGACGGTAAGCAATAGCATGCTATTGTACCAAGCTCGGCATCACAATCAATACAGTAGAAATCTACAAAGAAAAACGGACATCAGGAATGCAAAGCTGAGCAAAGTCTCCATGCAATACCACTGAAAGTGAAGTCAATCAGCTGCTCTGATAATTAAACCAATTTGACTTTGAGTGATGAAATTGATTTTTGTTTTACTTTTTATTTTGTTAATATTGTTTATTTTTCAATTTACACTGAGTTTTGCCAACAGCTGCTCCTGTCAGCTCCCTGATAAGCTAATCCAAATTGAGAACACAAATCAGAGTACAGGTTCACAATCCTTTAGCCAAAATTCCCTAAAGCTTCAAAATCTGACTTTTTTTTTGTGAAGCGTTATTATGGCGTGTGAACAGGTGATGCCCAACTCCACACCCACTCAAACCATGTTACTCAGATGTGATGTCGTGGCATGGCCCAGCACTGGCAGACGTCAATTGCATCTCAGTGCTCATACGATTCACACTGGCGTCGGCTGTTAGGAATTTTCCTGTAAATCTCAATTGGGAGTTTTATCGGACTAGTATTATCGAAGGGAACGCAAAAGATAGGTTAGAGGAAGGAATTGCAAATCGTTGTTAGTTAAGAAATAAAGTTGTTAATTTTTACTTTATATAGTTCTTGGGCATTTGAATTTTTTACAGATTACTGCATGGGATAAATCTTTTCTGTGTTGCTGATTTTAAATTAAGCAGGAGGATTTATCCAGTGTCATAATATCCCAAAGATTTAAACAAGTTTCCTCTTAACAATAAAACCGCAGCTCTCTGGAGATTGATGCAAAAAGATTCTAAGGCACTGCTCAAGCAACAGCAGGTTGTCTCTTTCAGGCAAAGCCTACAAGATGCAACAACTCCGGGTTACCCATGGACTTCTGGAACTTCCCTCCCCTTCCCCAACCCTACCACCTGTCAGGTATTCATCATCCACCCCAAACTTCCGCTTTCTGATGCTGAATATTGCATACTCAGCAAAAGGTCTCAGCTTCATCCTGTGTCCCCACCTGAATGCCATCATGTTGTGCCCGAAATTCAATCTCTCCTTCTGTTGTCTTCACCTCTGCCTTGCACAGCTCCAACACTCCCTCCAGTTGGACCCCTCCTTCCGGCTTTTTACCTGCACGCAATCCATTCATTAACAACTGTCGACATGACAATGATCAACTCAATTTCTCTGCCACCACCTCACCCAATCTAATCTCTCTCCCTCTGCACTGACTGCAACCCACCTTCTTCCTCAATAGAGGATTCCCCAACATAATCACCGACAGGGGACTCAAATGGGTCTGACCCATCTCCCACACTTCTGCCCTCAACCCCCTCTCTTGCCTCCAGCAACAGTGGCAGGGCTCCCCCTCGTCCTGACCTACCATCCCACTCGCATCCACATCCAGACGATCATAAGCCACAATTTCTATTTCAGCCACCTCCAGCTAGATGCCACCAAACAATCCAATCCAATCCCATCGTCTCCCTTGTCCAAAGGAACACCCTGGTTCCCTCTTCCTTCACTCCCAACACCCAACCCACAGCCCTACCCCCTGCAACTACTGAATGTGTTACAATTGTCCATTTCTGTCCTTCCTGCCCAGTATCGAAGAGCCCAAACACACTTGCCAGGTGAAGCAGCACTTTACCTGCACTTCTCAATCTAGTCTACAGCATTCACTGTTCATAATGTGGTTACCTCTCCATTGGGGAATCGAATCCTAGACTGGGTCACCACTTCAAAGAACCTCTATGTTCTGCTCACAAAAAAGACAGCTTCCAGCTGCCTGCCACTTTTACACATCACCCTGTTCCCCTGGCCAACATCTTTCTCAGGTTTACTGCAGTGCTCCAGCAAAGCTCAGCGCAAGCTGGAAGTACAAAACCTCATGCCCTGCTTGGGAACCCTGCAGCCCTCTGGACTCTATATTGAGTTCAATAATTTCAGGTGCTGAACTCCCCTCAACTGGCCCCGAGCACACACACCAGGCCTGGTGAGGACACTGTCTGCCATTACACTCTACCTATTATTAGCCATGAACAGTCTCCATCAACAGCTATTCACCATCCCAGTCAGATGGTTATTAACTCCTTTGTCTGTCCAACTGTAGTTCTCACACTTTGGGCTTTGACCCCACCTATAGTTTACTCCTTATCCTCTCCCTTCACCCTATCTCCTGCATATAAATAGACATATCCCGAGCTCCCATCAGTTGAGCTAGGCTTTAACTTGAATTTCTTTTCTCAGATGCTGCCAGAACTACTGAATATTTCCAGCAACTTTTGTTGATGTTTATGAGCAGGCTATCTTTCCCCAATGTCTTAGGCAGTACTTATCTTACAACCAAGAAATGACATAACTATTCTTCGTGGGGCCCCTCGTGTGTAAACTGCCAATGATGCTTCCTACGTTACACTGGGGTTGACTTCAAAAGTAGTTCATTCAAACAAAGTCCTCTGTACTGTCCTTTCTTGATCATGCTTAGTTATCACTGAATTCAATTATATCGTCTCCTCCTGATTTCATGATTTTAATGAACCATTAGAAAGAGAGATCTGTGACAAGACTGACTATTTGCTCTCCCGCCCAGGTTACTGATTTACAGACTATTTTGACACACAATTGAAAACAAAATACTGTCAAAACTCCAGATCATCCACTCTCATGCAAACTCCACTCTCACCGGAGATCAGTTATACATGTTGCCAATGGTTCAATTCAGATCAAGCTTACCATTATGTTATTGAAAGAAATATTTTATTGAAGTTACTCATCTTCAATGCAATAAAATGCATGGATAGGTAAAATAACTTTTTCTGTATGAGAAGGGGCACTCATTGGCTGGCAAGTGGGCTAATGAAAAGTACTTGGAGAAAGCAAAGTTATGTGATGACTGACAGTTAACGACAACTTACTTACATATCACCCAGGCAAATGGATTCTGACTGGTCAAGGCAGTTCCCTGAGAAAGGGTGGCAACTGTTTAGAGTTGAAATAGGTTCAATATGTCTATGTGCCATTTAAATAATGCACTGTAATGGTAGCTGGGATTTGCCTGAAGTTCCAACACAAGTATCAAGTGAGTTGGCAACTGTTGATAAGAGATAATTCTGAGACACAATATTTACCTTGGTTGACATTACAGAGATGCAGCATGTAAAATTTAAGAGAGCTCCAACTCAACTGTTTTTCACATTGAATATTTCAGGGCTGAGCACAACCATAGCCTAGTTTAACAAGCTAGTTATTCCACTCAAATTCAATGTGTCACTTTGGTGCACAAAACTAGAATGATTGCTGCTCATCTTGGAACATCATATCGGAATGAATTACCTCTTCAGGACTGGAACAATGGAGATAAGATAGGCTCACTTGGAATCTAGATAACTTTTATTCCCCAACAGAGGCTACATAATTGGCTCCCCAGTATCTACAATTTCCCATACTGTCCAAAACATGAAAACGGATGACCGGGTTCTTGCATTCCTGGCCTGCAGGCCAGAGATTCAAAGATGCAATGTAGTTTGCAATATAAGCTCAATCCTGCTTAACAATCCATGATGTAAACTACATAAACACCAGATTTCCAGATCTGACTGACTTCATATAAGATATTACACAGGGAACACAACGTCAAGCATGAACATGAATAGAATAGTTATATATTGGATACACTGTCAATTGGGAAGGCCACCAAATGGCTGCCATATTTTTCTCCAGAGCAGATACTCCATCTGGAGTGCTCTGATGAACTCCTGAAACATGGCTAAAGAAACTGTATGAAATTAAGTCTTGTCATTGCAAGAATATGAAAATTAATTCAACAAAATAAGGGAGAATTCACTCCAAATTTCCTGGAAAATATTTTTAGGTGTTTTATTTGTAGAAAAGAATGGCATGGCTATCAGCAATTATGAACTCAGTCGATCAGAGTCCACGTCAACATTAATAATTCTTCTTAGCTCATCCCCAAAGACGACACATGCAAAACCTTTAAACAAATTTCGTGCTTCTAGAAGCAACAACTGGGAAAACATCTTACAACAGTTTCTTTAGCTGCGTGCAGATGCCAGCACATCATAGCCAGTTACCCAGCTGTGGTTTGAGGAGGAAAGATGGTTGAGCCTTTTGGACAAGTCAGGTCATGCATGATAGAAGAGAAATGTAAGTCTAACAGCAACTGCCAATTAGCAGGAAGCGACTGCATTTTCATTAAAAGCGTTACCAAAGCTTTGGCCTCACTGAAAATATACTAAATCAGTGATTTGGAATGGCGCTCATTGTTACAATGAAAAAAAACTAAAAGAATAAAATAATAAAACCCACAACACCCAGCCTATCCTCTCCAGCCTGCTCCTTTATAGTAGCAAAATATGTAAAACATACTGGGACAGTCAAGTAGCCATGAACCAAATTTAAGTAATGTTTCTACCTTAATACTCCGTCCGCTTTGAAATAAAGGTCGACATTCCAAAGAAAACTGCTAGACATTATGATTTCAGCTTACTAAGTCAGCTCAATTTTTTTCCTTTGATTAGGGAAAATACTGCAGATGCTGTAAATCTGCAATTTAAAAAAAACCAAATGCTCAAGCAGCTCAGGTCTTGCAGCATCTGTGGACAGAGAAACAGAGTTGAATGTTTCAAGTCCAAAATGATTCTCCAAGAGTTGCTCAGCTTAATTTCTGAAGACTCAATTTCTTGAGTCCTCACTGGACTTGTTCCATGCTTTTAAAAAAAAAAATCAACTTGAAGGCTGTTCAAGAATTTTGTGCTTTGTGCTATTCTGACTAACTGGATCCCAGTTGACAACAGAACAGTTTGAGTCACAAATTCTTACTGCCCTATTCATGTTGCACTTAAATGTGCCCACATACCTGCTCTTCTAGACCCTATCCATTAATTGGGGTTCTGTCAAACACTGCTAGTCTCACTTATAATTGATTCTGGAACAAGTAATACAACACTCAAGCATTTTTTTATTCCTGATATCTTGCCTGAAAACTCCAAAAGGTGCTGAACTGCTATTTTTAACCTCTGTTTAAGCCAACATTATCACAGACACAGCATGGCAGCATGACATAGTTGTCTGCTGTCTCACCTCATCATTTTTATTTGTTATACTCCTTGGCTTTTACATACATACCTTTTAACTCTAACAAATACTTGTACTGCTCATTTGGTCAGCTTTGCTGCTTCTGTATTTGAGTCATACTCTAATTTTCCATTTGCCCATTCGCTCAAATTATCTTATTTGAATCAGCCCTCAGGCTCCCACTCTCCTCCCAACCTAATTTAAACCCCTCCCCAGAAGCGCTTGAGAAGTTCCCAGCACAGATATTCATCCTTGTCCTGTTTAGATGCACTGTGTACTTGAACAGATCCCACCTACCCCAGAACATGCACCACTGCTTCAGAAACATTATGCCCTCGCTCCTGTTTAATCATCTAATTCTTCTGGCTCAATACGCACTGTCATATGTAACTGGAAATTATCCTAGTTAAGGGTAGCATAAAAGCCCTTCATAGCCATTGGCTATCTCAAATTTTAATTGAACAGAAATATCTGAGAAAGCTCCCTGTGATCACACTCATCATCATGATTTCCCAGTTCAGCAAAAATATTTCATTTTCAAACAAGGTTCACTTGTTAGTTGAGTTGATGAAAGTAGACTGTCATTGACTATTCTGTCACAGAGTATTTGAAGTTCGATTCCAGGTCTGTTACGCTTTCAGCCAGATTTGCTTGTTAATGCATGGCACTTAGCTTCCACACATTTGGGTAGAGATCAAAAAAAAGGGAAAAAAAAGTGATCAATTATTCTAGTCGGGTTGAAAACATGGTGACTTCTCCATCACCAAAGCTTTACATGTGGTGAGGGAATTCCATCTTTGGATAATGCCTGTCTATCTACATTTGATATCTAAATTCACATGGCAAAGTGTCACTTGTCTCTGCTAACAAATGCATCTTGGAAACAGTGGCACGACACCACAACACAAATCCACCTTCAAAAAGGTAAAGAAGGGTCATGCAAATGAGACATTCAAGTACCTGTGCAGAGACAGTGATAAACTAAAGTACATAGAAGCTTATGCCACCAGATGAATGGCAGAATGGGACAAGATAACCACTTGTACTGAAGTAAAATAGTTATTTCAGGGTAATTGATGCTTACATTGCAAAGGATAGGAAGTGAAACTGCAAAAGATGATCGCAAAGGGAACAGTTTGATTAATGAATCAGAGCTACAGCATAGAAGAAAGACCCTTCAGCCCAGAGTCCATGCCGATCAAAAACAGCCACCTAACCTTTTTGATCCCATTTTCCAGCACTTGGCCCAAAACCTTGTCAGCTTAGCACTGCAAGTGTACAGCTAAATACTTTGTAAAACTTTGAGGGTTTTTGCATCTACCACAATTATAGGCAGCAAGTTCCAAATTCCCACCAGCCTCTTGATGAAAAAATGTTTTTTTTGGTATTCACATGAAACCCTTGCCTCAAGGTTGCAAGATTTGTAGCTCTGGTGCTGGCTGTTATGGGTATGCTTGCCAAGCTGGAAAGCTGATTTGCAGATAGTTCGTCCCCTGTCGAGGTGACAACTTCAGTGCTTTGGAGGCTCCTGTGAAGCACTGCTGCAGTGTCTTCTGGAATTTATTTGGTTCTGTTCCTGCTACTTCCAGTTGCTTGTTGTAGTGGCCAGTATTCGCCAAGAATGGATACCCCCACAACTTTATCTGCAGATGCCTAACAGACAAATAGCACGACAAAGACATGCCATGACCAAACTCACTTGGCACGCGACCTTATGCAAAAAAAATTCTGAACTGACTGCCAGACTTATCCAACCACTAGGATTTAAGACCGCTTCGCTCACACAACGACTCACCAGCACAAAAGACCCTATACCCATCATGTGCAAGACAAAGGCAATTTACAAAATTCCATGCAAAGACTGGATGAAACACTAAATAGGACAAACGGGCAAACAATTAGCAATGTGCATTCACAAACACCAACTTGCCACGAAATACCACAACCAGCTGTCCCTCATAGCCACATACAGATGGCAAGGACCACACATTTGACTGGGAGAACACAACAATCATAGGACAAGCCAAACAGAGGTGAACCAGAGTTTTTCCAGAAGCACGGCACTTTTCCACGGACTCCATTAACAAGCACATACACCTCAACCCAATATACCTGCCAAGAAAACAAACAACCGGAACCTGCAACCAGAAGTAGCAGGAATGGAACCAAATAAATTCCAGAACACACAGTACAGCAGCGCTTCACAGGAGGCTCCAAAGCATTGAAATTATCACCTAGACAGGAGATGAAGTGTCTGCCAAGCAACTTGCCAGCTCAGTGAACATACTCACAACTATGACTCCCTGCCTCTTAAATTAAATCCATGCTCCTTTGTCATTGATCGTTGCATCAATGGGAAAGGTTCCTTCCTGTCCACCCTGTTAAAGTCTTTTAATTTTATACATGTCAATCAGGTCCCTCCTCAGTCTCCTCTGCTCTGAGGAAAATAACCCCAATTTCTCTTCCTAATTAAGTTTGTCCAGCACAGGCAACATCCTGGTAAATCTCCTCTCTGGTGCAAATCATATCCCTCCTATAGTGAGGATTCCAGAACTGCACACAATACTCCAGCTTTGGCCTAACCAACATTTCATGCGGTTATGACATAATCTCCTTATTCTCAAGTTCTATTTCTTGGCTAATAAAGCCAAGTATCCATCTGCCTCATTAACCACTTCACATCTCTTTCAAATGTTTTGTCCCCTGTCTAGGTGACATTCTCAGTGCTTGGGAGCCACCTGTGAAGCGCTTCTGTGCTGTTTCCGCCGCTTCCGGTTGTCAGTTCGAGCTGTCCGCTGTAGTGGCCGGTATATTGGGTCCAGGTCAATGTGTTTGTTGATAGAGGCATGGCACTCATTCACAGACTCTAGGAATTCCCTGGCTGTTCTCTGTTTGGCTTGCCCTATAATGGTAGTGTTATCCCAGTCGAATTCATGTTGCTTGTCATCTGTTTGTGTGGCTACTAAGGATAGCTGGTCTTGTCATTTCGTGGCTCGTTGGTGTTCGTGTATACGGATCGTTAACTGTCTTCCTGTTTGTCCGATGTAGTGTTTTGTGCAGTCCTTGCATAGGATTTTGTACACTACCATTATAGGGCAAGCCAAACAGAGAACAGCCAGGGAATTCCTCGAGGCATGGCACTCATCCACAGACTCTATCAACAAACACATCGACCTGGACCCAATATACCGGCCACTACAGCGGACAGCTCGAACTGACAACCGGAAGCGGCAGAGACAGGCCACTATAAATACCGGAGGAAACAGCACAGAAGCGCTTCACAGGTGGCTCCCAAGCACTGAGGATGTCACCTAGACAGGGGACTAAACGTTTGCAAGACAAATTCCCAGCTCGGCGAACAGAACCACAACGAGCACCCGAGCTACAAATCTTCTCCCAAACTTTGAACATGTCTTCCATTAATTTAAGAGACCAGCAGACATCCACACCAAGATCCCTTTGATTCTCAATGCTTCCCAGGTTCTTCCAATTAATTGCACACCCCCTTGTGTTGTTTCTCCTTCTCAGATGCATCACCTCATACTCATCTGGATTGAATTCCATTTACCACTGATGAGCCGGTTTACATCTTCTTTGATTTTCCCCTATTATATAAAAAAAATTACTTCAGATTTATAACTGTCAAGAATTCTCCAAATTCTGTTTTAAAGCAATCTTGATTTTTTTTTGCTCCATTATTGGCAGCTATTCCTCTTCGTGCTGAATGTGGTTCAACCTAAACTTACTTATCTCTTGTCTTTCAAGCCAATTATTAAAACCCACCTGCTCAACCAAGACCACATTCCTGAATATTAAATTTTGTTGGACAATGCTCATGCAAAGCACCTTGGGATGGTTATCACCACCAAGAGAGTCCTATCCTTAAAAAAAACATGATTCGTGGGATGTGGGCTTTCCTGGCTAGGCCAGCATTTATTGCTCATCCCCAGTTGCTTCAAGGACATCAAGAACTTCTTAAACAGCTTCAGCCCATTTGGTGTAGGTATATTCACAAGACCAGGAACAAAGGAGTTGCAGGGTTTTGACCCAACGACATCCAAGCAATGATGACACATTTCCAAATCAGGATTCTGAATGGCTTGGAGAGATTCATACAGGTCATGTTCCCATGTATCTAATGCCTACGTCCTTCGAGATGACATTATTTGTTGAGTTACAAGATGATGTTGAAGGAGCCTCGGCGAATTTCTGCAGTGAATCTTGCAGATGTTACACGCCACAGCTGAGAAGGTCTGTGGGAGTGGATGTATGTTGATGCAGTCCAATCAAGTGAGTGGCTTTGTACTGGAAGGGGCCAAGTTTCTTGAGTGCTATTAGACTTGGACTTAGTTCCTCCATTCAGGGGGGACAACGGACAGCAAGGTTCCACCACAGGTCCATCATAATCTATTGCACTCCAGCACAAGTTATTCCTCCCAAAGGACCTCTCCAAAACGTGTATGGTGTGCTGTGCTTTGGCCAGCTGCATATTTCCCATACGGGTGGTGCCAACCGTACCGCTCTGCAAGGGCAGACTTGGTCTGAGAGAAAAAGCACATGCCCTGTACGGTTTGTCTCTGATGTCCGACAAACATCTGACCAGTCTTCTGCAACACATTTTCATTGGTGATGCTGTCACTTCATGTGATGCCCAGAATCCTATATCAGCAGTGCAAGAGACAATGTGTTCAACCTAGATGACACTTCTATTCTCATCCATACCTTGATGGCTTAGGCTACGATTTCTAATATTAAGGACATGGTAAGTTGAAGCTCTATGGCAGCATGGAGACAATGCAGAGCTGCTCTAAGACTACGTCATTTCACGACCTCCGGTATGGATGTCAATCTTTACATCAACTTCGCTGGAGATATTGTTTTCTTAATAGCTGAAATGATAGATGTCATGGCTATCCTGTTGTCTGATCATGAGAAAGTTTTTGTCCTCTAAAGTCATAAACGTGGTCATCTTGAAACTTAAGAGTCCACCAATCTTGGCATCACTGCTCAAGACTGGTGGTCATGTTTTACAGCCTGTGCTATTCTTTGAACAGTGAGGCTATATCAAAGAGCGAAACCCAGGTCTGTCAACCAGTGGGTTGCCATCAATGCCAGGATCTACATTCACTGTTTGCTTCTTCATGGTGAAATTGTCTAACTGAGAAGAATAAAAACCTTAAATAAAGGCTGGAAAGCTCTGAAAATGAAGGCATAGGAGTAGAATTTCAAATACAAAAAAAAGAAGCAATTACATTGTCGAGAATGTACTGTAGCCCCATAATATCCACGAGAAACAGCAGAGCACATATGTCAGTAAATTTCAGGCAAGTAACAGGGTAATAATAGCAGGGGAATTTAACTTCTCCAACATTAATGAGGGTAGTCATAACATGAAGTGTTTAGAGCCAGAGAGATGTACAGCACAGAAACAGACCCTTCAGTCCAATCCATCCATGCCGACCAGATATCCTAACTCAATCTAGTCCCCACCTGCCAGCACCCGGGCCATATCCCTCCAAACCCTTCCTATTCATACACCCAACCTGATGTCTTTCAAATGTTGCAATCGTACTCGCCTCCGCCACTTCCTCTGGCAGCTCATTCCATACACCTACCACCCTCTGTGAAAACGATACCCCTAAGGTCTCTTTTATATCTTTCCCCTCTCACCCTGAACCTATACCCTCGAGTTCTGGACTCCCCCAACCCAGGGAAGAGATCTTGTCTATTTATCCTAACCATGTCCCTCATAATATTATAAACCTCGATAAGGTCACCCCTCCGCCTCCAATGCTCCAGGGAAAACAGCCCCAGCCTATTCAGCGTCTCCCGACAGCTCAAATCCTCCAACCCTGGCAACATCCTTGTAAATCTTTTCTGAATCCCTTCATGTTTCACAACATTCTTCAGACAGGAAGGAGGCCAGAATTACACGCAATATTCCAACAGTGGCCCAACCAATGTCATGTACAGCCGCAACATGACCTCCCAACTCCTGTACTCAATACTCTGACCAATAAAAGGAAAGCATACCAAACGCCTTCTTCACTATCCAATCCACCTGCGACTCCACTTTCAAGGAGCTATGAACCTGCACTCTAAGGTCTTTATTCAGCCATACTCCCAAACACCTTACCATTAAGTTTACAAGTCCTACTAAGACTTACTTTCCCAAAATGCAGCGTGTCGCACTAATCTGAACTAAACTTCATTTGCCCCTTCTCAGATCAGTGGCCCATCTGATCAAGATCCCGTTGTAATTGGAGGTAACCTTTGCTGTCCATGACACTTTCAATTTTGTTGTCATCTGCAAACTAACTAACAATACCTCTTATGTTCACATCCAAAATTATTAATATAAGTGATGAAAAGTGGTGGAACCAACACCGATCCTTGTGGCACTCCACTGGTCACAGGCCTCCAACCTGAAAAACAACCCGACACCACCACCTTCTGTCTTCTACCTTTGAGCCAGTTTTGCATCCAAATGGCGAGTTCTCCCTCCATGAGACCTAATCTGACTAACCAGTCTCCCACGGGGAACATTGTTGAATGCCTTACTGAAGTCCATACAGATCACGTCTGCCGCTCTGTCCTCATCAATCCTCTTTGTTACTTCGTCAAAAAACTAATTAAGTTTGTGAGACATGATTTCCCATGCACAAAGCCATGTTGACTATCCCTATTCAGTTCTTAACTTTTCAAATACATGTGCATCCTGTCCCTCAGGATTCCCTCCAACAACCTGCCCACCACTGATATCAGGCTCACCAGTCTACAGTTCCCTGGCTTGTCCTTAACACCTTTCTTAAATCGTGACACTGCGTTAGTGAACCTCCAGTCTTCCGGCACCTCCCCTGTGACTATCGATGATACAAATATCTCAGCAAGGGGTCCAGCAATCACTTTCCTAGCTTCCCAGAGTTAGAGGTACACTGATCAGGTCCTGGGAATTTATCTACTTATGTGTTTCAAGACATCCAGCACTTCCTCCTCTGTAATGTGGATGTTTTTTTTCAAGATGTCACCACCTATTTGCCTATATTGTCTATTTTCCATGACCTTTTCCACAATAAACCCTGATGCAAAATACTCATTCAGTATCTCCCCCATCTCCTGCGGCTTCACACAAAGGCTACTTTGCTGATCATTGAGGGGCCCTATTCTCTCCCTAGTCACACTTTTATCTGTAATATATTTGTAAAAATCCTTTGGATTCTTCTGAACTCTATTTGCCAAAGCTATCTCATGTCCCCTTTCTGCCCTCTGCATCCAGAACAGTTACTTAATCCAATACACTGAAGTCCCTAAAAGAGAGGGTACAGTCCTAGACTTAATTTTAGTTAATGACGCTGGGCTAAGTGGTTGAAGTATCAACAAAAGGAGCATTGTGCAGACATTCACCATAACTCAAGATTGTTAAAGAAAAGACCAACGATGGGCTTGAAATCAAAATTCTCAACTTAGTGGGAAGGAGGATTTCAAGATAATCAGATAAGATTTGGTTAGAGTAGACTGCGAGTAGTGTGAGGATGCTGCTTCTTTAACAAGCTTATTTTGCCCTTGGAATTTTTCAAAAGGGGTCACAAAGACAGAGGTTCAGACATGTCTGGAAATATCTACTGGAGAAGGCCTTTGAATCTTTCCTTTCAAATGCTTGTAACATGAGAGTAGCCAGGTCTCCCAGTTCAGGGTTTGTTTTGATTTGAAGCTGCTGGTCAAGTTTTAGCTGGGACAAAGTTCCAGATTCAGCAGAGGGTTTCTGGCTAACTCTCTCCCTGTCATCCTCCCTGTAAGAATCAGTGTATGGTATTGGTGCGTGCGCATGTGTGCGTGCATATATATGTGTGTGCGTATGTGTGAGAGAGAAAGAGGGGGAGGAGAGAGGGGTAATGGGGATGTTGCAAATAGTTGGAACAGCATCATGAAGTCACAATTATGTCGAATCAATGTTCAGAGATGTCAAGTTATCCTGAATTCTGTTCTCGTGTTAGCGTTTCATTCGGTAGTCCATAAAGAAAATCTGTTTTGTTTAAAACTGAGTGGTTCAGCCAGCTGCATCATGCCTGGAATAACCACTTTACACCTGCTTAAAAATAAAACTAGAAAAAAGTTAGAGTCTGGGCTGCTTTCTTGAAATGTTTGCAATTGTCTCACCAGCAAAAAGGAACAGTATCACATCAACCCCGGTTTGACTTAAAGCATCAAACAAAAGGCGCTCAGAATTGTGAATTGTTGTTGCTTAATGTTCACTTTTAGAGTTAAAAATGAAATGACATTATTTTCTTTAAATAGTGGAATTTAGGAGCTCTCTGTCACTCACATTTCAACAGATTACAAAGTGAGGTGAGGTTTTCTGGTGTTCCGCTTAATTAACAGAGGGGCTCAATGCTGTGTGGCAACACTGCCAAAAGCATAAAACAAAAGAACATTGGGAAATATTAGCACAAATGTGAACTTCAGATGAGACCTTAAAGTAAGATTAAATATGCTGATTAAAAACACTATTCACATGTAAGTGTCAAATGTTGCAGGGGCTGAAACAAAACATAGTGCAAAAAGAAAAAGACTCTCCGTGAAATAGTTTTATTGGCCACAGATACTACAATCTCCAAGTATAGTTCAGCCATGACCTCAACTTTGGGATGCATAACTCTTGCCTGTAGGAGTGAGTGTTTTATTCTTGAATCAGTTCCAACAATTAATTCTTCTGATAAAAGGTCCACAAACTACCAGATTTATTGATTTTTAAATAGGTCATATCCTGTAGCTGGTGACAAGGCCACTACCACAAATTGTTACATTGAATTGATCATGCAAACACAATCTGGAGTATGCCAAGGTTAAAGAGAAAGCAGATTGAGCCTTTTGACAAAGTGGGTGGCAAAAGGTACACTCAGGATACAAAGATATGTGGAGAGTTGCTGGATTGCAGTTGTCAATGCAATCCCTATAAGACTTCCTCTCAGTCGTGTCCGAGGCCCAACAACCTTTGGTTCCTCCATCAATGATTTCCCTCCATTCCTGAAGAAGGGCTGATGCCCGAAACGTCGATTCTCCTGCTCCTTGGATGCTGCCTGACCTGCTGCGCTTTTCCAGCAACACATTTTCAGCTCTGATCTCCAGCATCTGCAGTCCTCACTTTCTCCTCGACTTCCCTCCATTATAAAGGTCAGGTGTGGGAATATAAGCCAATAATTGCACAATGGCCAGCACCATTCATGAATCCTCACAAAGACGTAGCCTGTGTCCAAATGAAACAAGTCCTGGAAAACATTCAAGCTTGGGCTGACAAGTGGCAAGTAATATCCTTGCCATACAAATGCCAGGCAATGACAATCTCACCATTGCCCCTTGACATTCAATGGTATTATCATGAAAGCTTTCATTGTCAACATTGACGGTTACCATGAACCAAAAACTCAACTGGACACGGCACATAAATACAGTAGCTGCAAGCGCAGGTCAGAAATTAGGAATACTATGGATTGTAACTTAACGCCCGACTCCCCAAAGCCTCTCCCTCATATACAAGATAAAAGTTAGGGGTGCGATGGAATACCCACCACTTTCCTGATGTACAGACACAACGATACTTAAGGACCTTGGCAGGATCTCAGAGAAAGCAGCCAGCTTGACTGGCACCACATGGACTCCACCAGTGACTCTCAGGAACAACAGTGTGTACCATCTCCAAGGTGCACTGCAGAAATTCAAAAAATCCTTATACTGCACCTTCCAAACACAACCATATGTATCTAGAGGGACAAGGGCAGCATATAAATGGATACATCACCACCTGCAAGACCATCTCCAAGCCACTCACCATCCAGAATTAGAAATAAATCACAGTTGCTTCACTGTCGCTAACCAAAATCCAGGAATCCCCTGCAGAAAGGCATTGAGAGTCTACCGAGAGCACATGGATGACAGCGGTTCAAGACGGCATGTCACCACCATCTTCTCAATCATAACTAGGAAAAGGCAATAAATGCTGACCAGCCAGCAAAGCCTGTGTCTCATGAGTGAGTAAAAGACAATTTCATTTCTTCATGGTAGCCATTTCCAGGCTCTGGTTCGGCCAGAGCATGGCTTGGGAACATATTTTGTCTTGAAACGCAGTTATGCACGTACACACACACACACACACACACAGACACACACACACAGTGACAAGTGTAAACAGTGAAAAAAAGTACTGACAGATGGGTTGTGCTAGCTCATCAGGATCACAAATTAGTGAGGGAACTTAAACACTTATAGAGTAATGCTAGCTCAATTTGTAGGAAAACTACTAAAGTCAATTTAACTCACCACTCTTCTCTGGTTCCTCAGGGGCAGTGCCTGCAATGCCACTGTTTTCCAGGCCATAGGAAGGATCCACTTTCCCAGAAGAGCGAGCCATCTCTTGCACTTTCTTCACATGAGCCTCGACCAGTTCAACTGGCACCTCTTCCCTTACATGAGAAAATTCCTCTGTCAAGATAAATGCAATTATTTGTACACTTTGCTGGCAATTAACAATTTACCCTGCAGAATTCAAAGAAATGATGATTCTCAGCTTCTCACTGAACTAAAAATTTTAATTTAATATCTTAGTGACCACTTTTCAAGCACCATATCAAATGCACTCAACAGTGCCTCTTAAACACAGTAACCTACCAACTGATTAAAATCTAACACCTCGTATTTTTACAAAACTAACATACTTCGTTGCAGAACAAGCTTAAGATTAGGGGTCAGTTTTAAGGGACAAAATCAATAAGGGCTTTTGAAGGATGAAACAAAGTTTGAACTTGCTACCTTGGAAATGATTGGATAATTTAAGTTTTCCAGTTACAATCATAGATAATTATTACAAAAGGATATTATATCAAGAGATATGAACAAGGGTGAATAAAAGTAGGCTCAGGTACAATTCACCCACGATTAATTTGAGAAACAGACTAAAATAGCTGCTCCTGCTCCTCTGGAACTTGACTCATACTTTCAAATTTTTTCCAAAGGGAACTTTTGGAGGTGTACAAGTTCAAACACAGTAACTACATGCATTACTGTCAGAATTAAGATGATTTGCTTTCACACAGCAGCCCTCTCACAACATCTCTGCGCACTTCATGAGGTAACGTACACAAAGCTGAATGGAGCGCATTCACAATTATAGTTGAAAAAGTGGGGTCTTCAGGGAACTCTGAAGCAAAGAGACAATAAGGCCAACTTGCTAAAAAGACAGATTGCCAAGGATTCCAAATATAGAAACAGGCAACCAGACTCAAAGGACTGGAAACTGCAGGTAACGATCAATACGAAGAAATCTTCAACTCTCCCTCAAATACTTGCATCACTTTGAAAGTCCAGTGATCACTGGAATCTATCCCCTGCAATTGGCTCTGACAGTAAATATAGGCCACCACAGTTGGACACTCAGCACCTCAAAAATTTCAAACAGATGCACTCACTTCCAAATGAAAGGTACAGAACAGTCTGAAACAAATGATCCCATTTATTCAATTACTCTTGCAGCCAAGACCAGCTTCTCATTAATCTGTCATAATCATGAGTGGCAGAGCAAAGGTGGACAGCTCATTAAACAGGAAAGCTCTAACAAGATCAAACAAGGTCAATGCTCCTTTGTCTCATTAATATTGAAAAGGCACTTACACCAAAATTTGATCATGGTAGCATTGCAAATGCACATCTTTACCATCAAAAAAGTAGTATTTTCCTGAACCCTAATCTCCCACAAAGACATTGGATAAAAATAATCCATATGCTTTTTTTCCCCTATCTGTCCCTCCAAAGGGAACCAGACACACTTTTCGCACCTACAATAAATCAGGAAGCTCATTCACAGCCATGTAGTCTTGAGAACTTGGAGGTCACACACCTGAGCGAGAGAATATGCTAAGAGTTTGGTACTACTGACCTGAGTCAGAGTTTGGATTAGTGGTGCTGGAAGTGTTTAACTTCCCTTTGCTCACAAATCATTTCAACAAGGTGCATCAGATCAGAATCCATTATAAGTCATCCTTACAGTTTTGGGAGAGTTTCTCAAGAGAAATTCACTGTAATTCACCCCCCACCCCCCCGCCCTCCGTTTGCAAGAAAATTACAACTGTACTGTGAAGACACTCTGGTAAGAATAGAGTAGGAGTGTGCAGAATAACATGGGAATCATTTTGGACAGTGAATGACTTTTTTTTGGGGAGCATTTAATTGCTGCTTTCCCCAAGTAAAGGTTTAACACTCTGCAGAGCTGTCAGCTTTTTGTGTCTCCTCAGAAGTATGTATGCATGCGCTAGCTTCTCATAAAGACAAGTACACCAAACATTTCTTCACCACAGGAATATTGGGGCACTGATCACCCACGAAGAATCCAAAAAAATGTAGTGTCAAGTAGAAATCCCATATTGACCACAAAGGATCACATAATCCAATTTGGATGACAATTAGAAAAGAAAGAAAAAAAATGGTGCAGACCTCAAAAGTACATGAATCTGCAAGTTGCAAAACCACATCTAACAAGTTAACAGTAGATAAACTAATCCGATTTATCCAAACCCATTTGTCAAACTGTTTATATGTTTGTGTAAGTAAGTTTGTCTTGAAAATGAATGAATTATTTACTGTCAACTGAGGAAAATCAAGCTAATTCTGAATACCGAACCTCACAATCAGAATTATATAACTGGTCATATCAACAACCTGGCTAAATTAAAACTGGTTTGATTTGATTTATTTGTATTTATGCACATAAATACAGTGTAAAGCTTTGTTTGCAAACAGTATAGACAGATCATAGCAAGCAAGGTCCTGCATATCATGGGTGCTCAGAATAAGGCATATGAGTTACAATGCTCAGGAGATGCATGAAGCGAGACCAACATTAGCTCAAGTTAGAGAGTCCTTTAATCAGTCTAATAATGGCAGGAAAAAAGCTGTTCTTGAACCTGTTGGTGTTGGAGTTCAAGCTTCTGTATCTTCTGCCTGACAGAAAAGGTTGTTGGACAGCATTACAGATGGGTGGAGTCTTTGATGTTGACAGCCTTTCCACAGCAACAAGATGTGTAAATGAAGCCCACGGATGGAAGGTTGGCTTCCATGATGGTCTCAGCTGTGCTCACAAACTTCTGTAGTTTTATTTTATATAGTCCCAGGCAGCACAGCTGGCGTACCAATCTGTCATATACCCAGATAGCATGTTTTCGATGATGCATCTGTAAAAGTTGGTGAGGGTCCTTTGGGACGTGCCGAATTTGCTAAGCTGCCTGAGGAAGAGGTGTTGTTGCACCTTTTTGACAGTCACATCTATGTGGGAAGTTCAGGACAGGTTATCAATTATCGTCACTCCCAGGAACTTGACTTTGTTTTGACCAGAAGAATGGGACAAGAAATATGCTACGCTTTTCCAGCAACACATTTTCAGCTCTGATCTCCAGCATCTGCAGTCCTCACTTTCTCCTGAATTTCATCCACCTCCATTAATCATTTTTAAATGGACACAGTGATTCCTCAACTCTATCCTTGCTTCTTGTCCTTCTAAATTGTCACACATGCTTCTAAATACTGGATTAGTGGTGCTGGAAGAGCACAGCAGTTCAGGCAGCATCCAACGAGCAGCGAAATCAACGTTTCGGGCAAAAGCCATTCATCAGGAATAAAGGTCAGTTGAGAACTCAGGTCATCCTGCAACCAAATCTCAGTAATAGGCACTACATTGCACTTGTTTAAGCCCATTTGTAATATTAGTTCTTCTGTTTTGTTTTGAAAAAATAATGTTAAGCTTTGTCCTTCATTATTTTTGTATCATTTATATTTTTATTCTTTGCCCCTTCCTGCTATTGTCAGTTTATATTTTCACAAATTCTCCCAACTCTGGCGACTTTTCCACATGGTCAGGTGGAATTGCATGATCCATATGAATACTGTGGCTACAAGATCTTTCCACCAAAGGTCCTCAATCAGCACATTTCAAGCCCACGACCATTTCTATGGAGGAGGACAAGGACAGCATTACTTGCAAGTTTCCCTTCAAGCCACTCACCATTCTGATTTGGAAATACAGAGGAACCTCAATTATCCGGCATTCGATTATTCGAATTTCAGATTATCTGAACAAGATCACAAGGTGCCAAAGCATGGCTAAACTGTGTTATCCAGCATTCGATTAACCAAACAAAATACTCCACGCCCATGGCTTTCTAATGATAATGGTCCCTCTGTGTACAGCCTTCCTTCACTGTAAGTGGGTCAAAATCCTGGAATTCCCTCCTGAAGGGCATTGTGGTTCAACTTACAGCAGATGAAGGCGGCAGCTTACCAACACACTCTCAAGAGGAATCAGGGAGGGGCAATAATTGCAGGTCCAGCCAGCAATACACACATCTCAAGTCAGAGACTGGGAATTTGGTAGCAAGTAACTCACCACCTGACTTCAAATCCTACAATAAAGACATCAATAAAGATAGACAGTCAGGAGTGAGATGGAATACTTACCATTTGGCTGGATAAGTGCTGCTCCAACAACACCGAAGAAGCCTGGCAGTCAAGAGTATAGCATGCTGCTCGATTTGCACCATAGTCACAAAAATTCTCTCTCCACCACCAAACATACGCAGCAGCAGTTTTACATAACAATTACAAGAAGGTGTACAGAAATTCACCAAGGCTCCGTAGACAGAACCTCAAACCCACAAGAATGACCAAGTACAAGAGCAGCAGATTCATGGGAACACCACAATTTGCAAGTACCACTCCAAGCCATTCAACAGCCTCACCAGAACGAGAGAAAGAACCAGGAGAGTCACCAACAAGAAAAAGATGAGGATTCTGCAAATCTGCAAAAGGATGACTGAGAATGGGGACTGCAATTTCATAAAGTGTGTCAAAGAGAGCAGTGCCAGAGAACAGCACTTTCAGAATTTCTGACAGAAAACACCAGCAGAGGGAGATAAGTAAGAAAACAGCAGCCAAGAACTTCCTCAACCTGCTTCTACCTGTCAGAGCGGAACTGCAACTTCAAAAGAACTCAGATCGAAGATTGTTGGGTATTTCTTCCATCTCTCCCATGAGTGGCCAAGTGGTTTAAACTAGTAGACATCATTTCAGGTGAAGAAAATAGTTAAGAAGTTCACTTATAAAACATTTTAAATTAATTACGTAGAAGAAATGGCTAGGCAGGCAATGCATTCCAACTACAGCACGTTGGAACTGCTGGAATCCACGGTACCAGAGCAGCAATTGTTGGTTGCTGGAGGAACCTGGGGCCCGTGCTTATTCTGATATATAGTTATGATCAGGATCATGGCATTCAGGAGAGAATTTCAAAGATGACACAGAGCTTGGAAGGATTGTAACTGTGAGGAGGGTAGTATAGAACTCCAAAAAGAATTGATAGAGTGATTGACTGGGCAAATAGATGGCAGCAGAGAAATAAGAAAAGATGCACTTTGGTCAGGAGAACACTTAAAGTCAAGTTAAAATAAGAGGTACAATTCAAAAGGAGGTACAGGAGCAAAGGGCCCCAAGATATATCTGCACAGGTCATTACGGCAGAAGGATAAGTGGAGAAGGATTTAATAAAGGACAGTTATAGTAAGCATTATTAATGGGGACAGAGTCCAAGAACAAGGAGGTGAGGTTGAATTTGACACTTGTTGGAATATCTCAACGGAGTATTGCGTATAGTTATGGGCTCCATCTTATTGGAATGGTAAAATGCTTTGGAGAAAGTGCAGAAACGATTATAATCACAGCTCCAGCTAAGAGAAACTTCAACCATGAGGTCAGACAGAAGGAGTTGGGACTGTTCTCCCTAGAGAGAGGGTGGGTGGGAGGGAGGGAGTACAAAAGATTTCCAAAATTATGAGGCATATGAGTAGAGTAGATAGGCAGAAGCTTTTCCTGTTTTTCCAACGAACAAGAATGAGAGGGCATTGATTTGAAGTAGTGAGAGCAGTGTGAGAAAAAAAACTTTCACAAAACATATTTTGGATATGAAATGGACTGCCTGAAAAAGTTGTACAGATAGGTTCAATTGAGGCATTCAACAGGGCATTGATAATTATTTGGATAGAAATGCTGTGCACAGAATTGGGAAGTAGTAAGAGAGATTTGCACTAGGTTATGATACTTGGTTGAAGAGCCAGTGCAAGCATAATAGGCCGAATGGCCTCTTTCTGCAGCATAACAGTTCTGAGATTCTGTAATAGTTTAAAAAGTCAAAGATTAACGTTCTTGATCTGAATGCACAAAGTATTTGTAACAAGATAGGTCAGTTGACAACACAATTAATATCGCTTGATAGCTATTACACATATGGGACTGTAAAGTGACCATGAATGGGAACTTAAAATTCAAGTGCATGTGACTCCTGGACTATTTGACAAACAGGCCAACAAGATAGGGGAACATTCTTGGAAAAGGATGGTATAAACTGCAGGGTGAACAGTGATGGAACTGCAATAGATTGTTCAGTGGAATCAGTGGAGGAAATGAGGAATAGCAAGACAAATAAGTCAGGGAGGGAACAGTCAATTGGCCCTCGAAGAGTTGCTTCACTGTCGGATAAAGTATAAATTGGGAATCGATGGAGGCATGCACAATGGGCAACATAACTTTTATGGGTGCTTTTAATTTGCATATTGATTGGACAAATCAGGTGGACAAGGCCAAGACTCAAGATAAAGACCATAAAACATACGAGCAGACCTTAGGCTGTTCGGGCCAATGGGTCTGTTCCACCATTCAGTCATGGCTATTAGGCTTTTCAACCCCATTTTCTAATTTTCTCCCTGCAACCTTTGATTCCCTTTGCAAAAAAGAACTTCTCAGTTTTAAATGCACTCAATGGAGTTGCACAAATTCACCACTCTCTGGCTAAAGATGTTTCTCCTTATCTCAGTTCTCCAAGGTCTTTCCTTTACTCTCAGACTCTGCCCTTGGCTCCCAGTCTCTCTTGCCAATGGAAACAAATTCCCAACATCTGCTCTGTCCAAGCCACTAAGCATTCTTTAAGTTTCAATCAGATCCCCCGCTTCATCCTTCGAAACTGCATCGACTGTAGTGCCAGCATCCTCAAACGTTCCTCTTCTTTTCAGCCTTTCATTCCTGGGACCATTCTCGTGGAGTTCCTCAGGACTCGCTCCAAGGCCAATACACTTTTTCCTTATGTATGTCACCCAAAATTGCTGACAATACTCTAAATGCGGTTTGACCAGAATTTTATAAAGCCTCAAAATTGTATCTGCTTTTATAATCTAGTCCTCTTGAGATGAATGACAACATTGTATTTGTCTCCCTAACTACCAACTCAACCTGCAAGTCTGCAAGAATCCTGGGCGAGGACTCCCAAGTCTCTTTTACTTCAGATTTCTGAACTTTGTCCCCATTCAGAAAATAGTCTATGCCTCTATTCTTACTATCAAAGTGTATGACCTCACATTTTCCCCACATTTTATTGCATTTGTAGAGTGCATCAGGGATTTCTTTTTCAAAGAATTTGCAAAACCAACTTGAGAACAAGCTATTTTTGATACAGTCAGATGCAATGGGCTTAGACTGGAAGTGTCTCTTAATTAAAGGTCTCAAATCAGTGTTCTCAACTTAAATGACGGCAGTTGTAAAAGTAAGAAGAAACAATTATCTCAAGCAGGCAGACAATACACCAAGGGGTAAGTCAGTCGATGAACCGTACCACACATTTAAGCAGACTCATAACAATCATTCAAAATTTACATTGATCACGAAGTAGGATTTGATGAGGGTGAAACATCCACAGTTGACGAAAGTTACACAAAGTGACAAAAACTAGATGCAATCCAGAAGATTGGGAACTTTAAATCACCAGTGGTGGATGATTAAAACGCCAAAATAAAAAGCGAGCATTTATTGTTAAAGTAATTTGACAGGAAATGTAAAATGAAACTGCAAGAGCTTTTTCAAAACACAAAGAGAATAGCTAAACTAAGTGTGGGACACTTAGATGGTGGTATTAATTATCGGGAACAGAGACATAGCGGAAAACTTAAACCTATAGTCTGTACTGACCTTCACAACAGAGGACACTAAAGAAGACAAACAAATCAGATAAGCAAGGTGCTCACTGGAGGAAAGACCTAGTAGAAGTCTCTACTACAAGGGACAAAGTATTTGACAAATTAAAGGGTCTTTTTCAGGTTGAAAAGATTTAACTAGTGGATTGTCACAAGTTTTAGCTCGACAGCCATAATGATTTACCATCTTTTTTAATGACTTGGAAAAGGGGAGAAATTCAGATGGATCCAAATTTGCTCTTGTTTCAGAAATAGGTGGAAGGAGAAGGAATCTGAAAATTGTGTGAATAAGCAAAAACTTGGCAGATGAAGCTTAAATATAAGAAAATGAGATCATGCATCCTGGTGCGAAAATTCAAAAGGCAGACTATTACTTAAATGGAGAGAGCCTCCAAAAACAAGCAGGGCAGAGGAATCTGGGTGTTCTTGTTCATGAAAATCAAAATGGTTACATGCAAGTGCAGCAAGTAACTGAGACAAATGCAATTTTGGCTTTTATTGTTCAGGGGTTGGAGCTTAACAGTAAGGAAATCTTGTTATAAATCAACAGGGTGCTGGTGGGTCTTTGGCCATGGTACTTCATAAAGTTGTAGCCCACAATGTGGCATTGGGGTCAGTTCAAAAAGAGATACACTAGGCTGATTCATGGATGAAGTAACTGCCATATCAAGAACAGCAAAACAGATGAAGACTTTATTCATCATTTAGAAAAATGAAGGCTGAATTATTTTTGTAACATGCAAAATTTTGGGAGAGGTTTGACAGAGTAGATGTTGAGATGATATTTCCACTCATTGTCCAGGCTATCATTATTGCTCATACCGAATTTCCCCAAGGGCAGTTAAAAGTCAAATCACATTGCCATTCATCTGGGGTCACATCGAGGTTAGCAGAAATCCTTCCCTGAAGGACACTAGTGAGCCAGGTGGATTTTAATGACGATCAACATAGTCACCATTAATCTAGTTTCACTTTAGATTTTTATTAAATTCAAATTTTATCATCTGAAATGGTGGAATGCAAACCCATCTCACCAGAAATTCAATCTCGTCTCCTGGATTACTAGCCCAGTGACATTATCACAACACCATCATCTCCCCTGATGCCCCATATCTTGGCACCAGGGAGACAAAACTGCCTTCTGGACTCTGATGTTTGCTGGCGAGGACAGAGTCAGAGTCAAATCTCCCATGCTGCCACCACATGCCTCTTGCTCCACCGAATTAAATGGTTTCCTGCACCATGATGCCAAAATCTGTTTCGTTTTTTTTACCTCCTAGCCCTCAAACTTACCCAAACATGTTGGAAGTACGCCAAATTTGTTGCACAATTACTAAGACAGAGGCTCCTCCATTTCCTGCCTCAATTCCAGTCATCCTTTAATGTCCTTGATCCTTTATCAAATCAGAATCACTAACCTAAGGGATGTGACTGCCTCCTGGAACAAGTGTCCATAAACCTTAATCTTTCGTTGATGCATCACAGTTTACAGCTCAACTCCCAGCTCAAAGGTAGTTTCACGTGCCAAAGAAACAGCATGAGTGCCTTTGCTCTGGACTGCACTAGCTTCTAAGCGCTCCACATCCTGCAGCTGCAGTGTATTACCCATCGAGCCATCTTTATTATGCCTTAATCAATATGATAAAATCGATAATGAATAATTTACAAACCTAATAATCCTAATAAAAATTACAGTTCACAAACCTAATATCAATGAAACGTTTCAATTATCAATAAAATTCCAGGGTTTTAACAGTTAAAGCCAGCCAGCAAAATACTCACCACTCAGCTGCTTCGCTGCTTCCCTGACAAGTCCCCTCCTCATACAGCTCCCTTACTCAACAAACTCTCAAGTTGATATCTGCATCAGCTGCAGATTATTAATGAGAATTGGTGGAAAAGGGACAAGATCTCAACAACAAAACACAAGGTACTTGACCCCATTGATGACTATGCCTCCATTCCAGCTGGACTATTGTTAGCAAGCATAAACCATGCAAGCTACTTTTGTAAAGCAAGACAAAAGCTCAAAGAAAATTACAGATGTAGGGTGAATAACAGACAAAAGGTAGCATGAAGCAGGAGGACAGACTAGCATCAAAGAATATGGCAGGCAAGTCTAGATTTACAGGAATCTAACAGAATGCAAAGGCAAATTCTAGATATTATTTACCTAAAGCAGCCTTGGCAGCTGCTGCAGCTACTCGAGGATCCACAACGGAGGCCAGGAATGCCACTGTGCTCATGACAGGATTCCCAGACTGACTGAAAGGAACAGGTTGAAAGGCCAGAGGGCCAAGGGAGGAGTCAGTGTCTTCCAAATAAGGATCTTCAATGGGCAGTCGCAGGAAATTCAAAATACACTCGTCTTGTGTACGGCTGCCAACGTGCTCGGATACTTTATTCCAGTCATCTTTGTACATTTCCAGAGCCTACAAAGCAAGAAGTAGTGAGTTTTGGTTTTATAAAAGTCAATAGCATTTACAAAATATATTTGCAGTTAATGGAGAACTTAGAAAAATTCAAGGCATGATTCGATGGAGTTCATGCAGCCAAAACCAGAAACTGAAATCAGTCAGTTACATACTCCTCCAGTTATCCAATCAAATTGGATTTTTTAGTAGTAATGGACAATTTCTTCCTCAGGTCTTGTTGATGTGTAAAGTAGATAAACATTAATAGTTGGTTTTTTTTCTCTTCAAATTTTAGCCAGCAGGTGCACGCCCAAACACCAATAGAGCTCACTTTTCTTCTACCAAAGATAACTGGAGTACTCTTAAGCTGATGCTTGCCCACTGGAGTATCTTCACATCAAGTAACTTCTTCACACCAATATCCAGTTTGTAAAGTATCACTGCTCATTCAGGAAACAACTGTACAATCAATAAGCATGCTAAACTCATGCAATTTTCCTCTGTTGCAAAGCCTTGAATAATTCCACACAGAAAATAATTAATTTAGTGCATCATGTCTGTGGCAGCTTTGATAGGACAAAGGAGTGATACATATAACCTCACTCTGATGAACTCCATATTGGTTTCCAAACGTAGTGTAACTAAAGAGATAGTGGGTTCATTGACATGGAATTTCTGTAATTCATTAACATATCAGAATCTTGTCCAAGGATTAGAAGTTAGTAAAAGTAACAAAAGCAAAGAAAATATATAACTAGATATCACTTGGCATACCATCAATAAATTCAAAATTTTCTAGTTTGAAAACTTAAAATTTTAAAAAGCATAATTTTAAAGTGAAACAACGTTTAGAGGGTATTTGAGGAAAAGTGTTTTCACCAAGGAGATTGGTAGCTACCTAGAATACACTGCCTGAGATAGTAGTTGAAGCAGGAAACTTTAACCATTAAAAGCACTTATATGAACACTTATTCCTGCTGAAGGGCTCTTGCCTGAAATATCAATTTTCCTGCTCCACAGATGCTGCCTGACCTGCTGTGCTTTTCCAGCACCACTCTAATCTTGACCTTGAGCACTTCAAATGTCATAACATTCAAGGCTGTAGGCTGAGTGCGAGAGAGAGAGAGAGAGAGAGAGAGAGTAGTAAAGGTAGGAGTATACTTTTGATGGGAGAGAAGTATAGTAGTATATCTTTGATGAGTAGAAGGGCCTATTTTGTATTGCATGATAGTATGATGGTTAGCATTACACTTATACAGCAAATAAAAAAACACAATATAATTACGCAAATTCACTAACACTATAAAAGATAAATGGTGTTTGCCAAATCTGTTAAAGATGAAACTAGCAAGAGTGAAAGGAGTCAATGTTGCATACTTGATTTTGAAGATTTGATAAATTGTCACTCAAGACGTGATCACACAAAAATAACTCATGGGAGGGGATAACATAGTAACACAGATTTAGGATTGTTTACCAGATACAAAACAGTGGGATTAAAAAGGGACATTGGCAATCTGAAGGTCCTAACCAACAAGAGACCCCAAGGATGATTGCAAACAGCTGAGGCTAAGAAATTAAGACTAAATTTGGTAAGGAGAATGAGTGTTATCTATTCAAGTTCCCATAGGTTGGAAAATGAATGGGGAGGACGACGCGAAGAGGCTGCAGAGGGAAAAATACAGGCTAGAAGGGAGAGAGTGTGCAAGATCATGACAAATGAAATAAATTGTGACAAAAGTGTGAAATTATGTTGGTAAGAAAAATAAAAAACAATTTTTAAATGTTGAGGATAGGAAATGTTTGCAGTCAAAAAAGGGTCTTGGGCTTCGTATATACAAACATAAAAGTTGGAGGAACAGGAGGCTATTCAGCAAGCCATAATCTTAGGATTCTCTTGCAGATGAAAAATCTGAATATATTCATGCCCAAATTCAATAACCCAAACCCAAATACAAATAATACATCTTGGCAGGAAATTTCTCAACAGAAATTCAATGAGCAATTCAATTGTTCACTCTGAAGTTGCGGGCCCCATTTCTAAATAGCTGCAGGAACCATTCTCCCTGCACCTATCACGTCAAAAACCTGCAAGAACCTTGTTTCAATAAACTCAGTTCACTGTTCTAAAATTAGACCGAACGTTCTCAACATTTTCTCTCAAGACAAGCCCTGCATCAAAAGGAGTCAACATCATCAATCTTCTTCTCTGAAGATCAGAATTGCACACAGTATGAAGGAGGTGTGGTTTCAACTAACATTGAACACTTGTAGCAAAACTACTAGACTTTATGACTCCAGGCGGTTTGTAATAAAGGTCAACAACATTCAAGTGCCTGCTTAATAAATTGTATGAATCATAAAGCAACAAGATGGGCGCGTGATATGTTAGATTCTGTCAAAGACGCACTGAAGTATCCAGTGAAGAGGACTAATTATAATTGTATATGGCATTGATGAGGCCACATCAGGAGTACAACATGCAGCTTTGGTCTCCTTATCAAAGAGAGAATGTACCTGCACTGCAGGGTAGGCAAGAAAAGGAGACTGGTTCCTCAGATGAGAGAACGGCCTGAGGACAGTATAATAGGCACATGTCTCCCAGAATGAAGAAACAGGTGATATAATTGAAACATTTAAAATTATTAAGACAACTTCCAGGGTCAGCATCTTGGTAAAATAATGGCTGCTTATTGATGACTTGATTTTTTTTTTACAGTGAGGGAGCACTGTGCTTCCTGGCCAATATGGTCTTGGGTCTGCTGCAGTGCTCAAAACGAGGCTCAAGTGAAAGCTGAAAGAACAGCATCTCACTATCCATTTGGAGACTATGTTATCTTCAGGACTCAAATGTTGAGTCCAATAATTTTATAGCCTGAACACTTCCTTCCACGTCATTCATCTACCCCTACACCAGAGGCTATGCCATGACATGGGCTGCTTTCAGCACATTTACTCGTGATCCCCACTAACAACTCTTTTTTTTTCCCTCCCTGGGAGACTATAATTGTTTGCCCACTTAACTGTCGAGCTCTCTCTTTCCAGGCTCCATCTCCAGCTATTCATTCACTCCTTTTTCTCATCAACCTCCACTTCAACTGACATACCAACTTTCTCTCACTACTAAAAGTTCTGGAGAAGCATCAATGGATTCAAAAGGTTAACTCTGCTTTCTCTCAACAGAGATGCTACCAAACGTGATGAATTTGTACAGCAATTTCTGTGTTTGTTTCAGATTTTCAGCTCAAAGTTAATTTTCGTCATATTTTCCAAGAACTGGAAATCTCATGGAGAGAATGGAGGAGATGCTGCTCAGTTCTTTCTCAGAAATGGAGAGCCACACTTCGAATCTAACCATTCTTTTTTGGTAGAGAACTGGCAAAGGAAGATGTCTTGTAGCATTTCTATCGATTGCTGTATTCTGAACTTTAAAGAACGTGACAGTCATTTTGACAACTACTGTCAAACTGTAAGGACATAAGACCAGTGTTTGAGTGTTGAGAGGCTCGGATACCAGGAATATGATGCCACATTAGTGGGATGCTCGATAAGTAGGATGTCAGGACAAGAGAATGTCAGATGAGCAAGGGAAGAGTGCCAACAAGCAAGATGCCAAAAGGAGTAGGGTGACAGGGGGAAGTTGGTGGCAAGGTAAGTGATCTTGGAGATAGGTGGGTAAAATCAGGCCAGACAACAAGTGGCGAAGAGTAGGTGTCAGGGATATTCAGGTCTGGTGTTGGTACGGGTGTCGAGACAGGTTCAGGCTAGTCCACGGGGGTTAGGGAAGTGTCATGCCAGGTCGACTGAGAACTAGAACTGAACTTACAAAACCTGACTCTCAGTGCAGCGTAGTTGACGAGTTCTTCGGTTTTGCTGAGGATTTCAAAGCAACACCAGTTACAAAACACATGATTGAGAAAGGATTATAGTTGTTTTTGAAGGTAATCAGAGAAGATTCACAAGATTCCAGAGGTGAAAAGTTTATTTTATGAAAAGAAACTGATTAGAAGCACAAGAAAAGATTTAACTGAAGTAGACGAGAAACTCAAGAGTATTGACAAAATAGAAATTGAGGATGTTTCCTTGTGTCAGGCAATCCAGGATGAGAGATCATGGATTTAGGATAAGGGGTGGCAGATTTAAAAACAGATGAGGAGAGATTATTTGTCCTGAATGATCATTAATCTGTGGGATTCATTACCAAAAAGTATGGTGGATTTTCAATTAGCAATAGGTTGAAGGGTTATAGAAAGCAGGCAAGCAAGTGTAGTCAAGAGTGAGATCCGCTAGGAGCTTACTTAATGGCAGAGCAGGCTCTTGGGACTGAATAGCCAACGCCTGCTCAGGAGTTCTTATGTTCTTTTTATAACTGAATAGTTCACAATTGACATACTTTGATTATCTCTTCACAAAGCTCTCAAAATAAAACTCAATTTATATTAATGCTGTACTTGTTAACTGCTATTCCCTAACTCTATTAGCAAAGTTACAGGAGTAAAGTTATGATTGATAAGGACCCACCTCCAACAGCAGCAGAGTTTCCTGGTCTGTCCAATCCCTGGCTGCACTGGCCTTACTTTGCTGCAAGACAGAAACATGTACAAATATAAACATCAAAAATGAAAATAGTTGTTGTTTTTGAAAATTTTCACATTGTCCATCTACTAGGCTTCCTCCTGTTTTCTAAGCAGCGAACAGAGAAATCTCAGTCTTCTCCAGGCATACAGGCAGCAAGAGAATGCTTAAAAGTCGTAGTTAGGCTGATCAGAGACCAAATGAGGTATTTACAGATGGAGGCAGAGAGCATGGCTGAAGTGCTAAATGACGATTTTGCATCAGTCTTCACAAAAAAGAGGAGGATGGTGACAGAGGAAATAAAAACTATCACTGGAAGGGTTCAAAATTAATAGGGAAGGGGTCTTGGACAAACTGTTGGCACTTAAAATTAACAAGATATTTGAACCAGACAAGATGTATTTAGGGATTTAAACGAGGTTAAAAATTGTGGAGTCACTGGCCGTAATATTTCAGTATTCCATGGAACAGAGGAGGTGCCAAATGTAAACTAAAAGAAGAATAGTGTGGAAATCCAAACAGGCATTGCCAAGTTGGAGGGGTGGGCAGACAAGCGATGGATCAGTTTCAGTACAAACAAAAGTCAGGTGATGCACTTTGGTCAGAAAAACATTGACAGGCAACATATAAAATGGATGACAATTGTAAAAGGGTGCAGCAGCACAAAGACCTGTGCACAGATCAGTAAAGGTGGCAATACAAGTGCAGAGTACAGGAAACAAAGCATAGTGTTCTCCGCTTTATTAATAGGGGCATAGAGTAAAAGAGCAAAGAGGTGGTGTTGAACTTGTTAGAAGAGTACAGGTGATATGTAATGGGGCAGATTTGATTACTGAGCTTAGGGTGAAGGAACCACAATGGGGCAGTGAACATAATATGTTAAGAGTTCATCCTGCAGTTTGAAAGGGAGAAACTGGAATCAGACCTTATGGTATTACAATTAATTAAACGCAATTATTATGACATGAGGGGGGAGCTGGCCAGAGTTGACTGTAAGGGAACCAAGCAGAGAAGATGATGGAGCAGCAATAGCAAGAGTTTCTGGGGAGAATTCATGAGCCATAGCAGAAGTTCATCCCAAGCCAGAAGAAAGTGGAGGACAAGGTAACTATGGATGACAAGGTAAGTCAAAGACATCATAAAAGCAAAAGAGAAAGTACACAACATGGTGAAAAATAGTGGGAAGCAAGAGGATTCGGGAGCCTTTAAAATCCAGCACAAGATAACTAAAAAAAAGCATTCAGGGTGAACTCCATGTTCACACAGGCAGCCAGGAGGGAGCTTACATTTGCAAGTAAAAGGTTGTTTGAGGATGGGGATAAGCCAGGTAAGTACCTTGTCAGGAAAAGGAGTGTCCCTCCAAGCCATTACTTCGATCAGGGAGGACATGGAAATTTAACCTACAATTCTAAAATGATTAATACAGCATTTTGGAAACTTTACTCTGAACCATACCAATCTGAAAGCTTTGAGAGAGGGTGAGTTAGGATGGAATCTTTTTTGAAGAATTTGGACCTTCTGGGAGTGACTCCTGAACAAGAGTCTCTCCTTAATACTACGCTCTCAGAGCAAGAGGTGCAGGATGCTGTGACACAGCTTCAGAATGGACAGTCTCCCCAGTGAGTACGACAAGGAATTTATAAGTATGTTGTCAGAGCCGATACTTAGTAGGTTTAATGGCTCACATAGTCGTGGTCTCCTCTCACCATCTTTAAGAGCAACAAACATTTCTCTTTCTTGAAAAAAAGAGATCCCAGAGGACTGTGCTTGCTCTTGGCCCATTTCACTCCGGAATGTCAACTTCAAAATCCTAATTTAGACTCTGGCATTAAAGGTATAAACTGTAGTGCCCTCCATCATTAAGGAGGGCCAGATGGGGTTCATAAAAGTTTGCAAATCGACAGGTATTTTCAGTAGGTTACCTAACATGATCCAAGTATGTCAACAGCCATCGGTACAGGGATTAGTGATCTCCTTCAATGTGGAAAAGACATTTGAGAGGATTGAGTGGCCATATCTTTTTTATACTTTAAAGCAGCTTTACTTGGGCGAGACCTTTGTCAGGTGGTGAAGGTTTTGTATAGTGACCCTCTTGCTGCAGTCCTCACCAATGGTGTGTGGCAAAGCAACTTCAATTTTGGCAGGGGCAGTCAGCACAGATGTCCCTTATCACCACTGCTTTTCACATTGGTGGTCAAACCGCTGGCAGAGACAATATGCAGGGATCCCAATATCCCCAGCTCCAGAAATGGAGACGAAGTCACATGTGATCGCATAGTATGGGATGACATTCTTGTCTTATCAAACCCAACAGTCTCAGTGCCACACTTGATACAATCCATCAATTTATTTGGTGGCTTCTCTGATTATAACATCAACTTTATGAAATCAGAGGCCAGGCCCATGGGTGGACTCCGAAGATCCTGAGGATGGATCTTCGTTCCGTTTAGATAGCCACAGGAGGCCTTTCTCTATTTAGGTATATTTATTACTCCTCCTTTTGATCAGCTTAAAACCAATTTTGTCCATTTACTTGACAGAAACAAATCAGACGTTGGTAGATGGGAGGTGCTTCCAATCTCTTGATTAGGTTGGATAGCCCTCATTAAAATAAACATTCTGCCCCGCCTGTTGTATTCTATGTGAATGCTTCCTCTGCTTTTTAACTAAGCAAATATTTAGAAGACAGAATGGCTGGTTCAGTTCTTTTTTTCTGGTATCGCTATTGGATGTTACCTTACAGACTGTGAGGAGTGGGCCTCCCAGATATCAAAAACTATCAATTAAGCTCGTTGCTACCTTATGTGAATGATTGGGCCCAGGGGACCCTCACTCACTTGGGTTGGACATCGAAGCAACTCAGGCAAGATGCCCCCTTTATTAGCCTGCGGTTCTTAGACAAAATGAGAACACTTAAGGAATATTGCCATAGCCCAATAGTCATCAATCCAGTGAAGGCATGGAGGGCAAAGCTGCTAAAACATCATTTTTGACACCCATAAGTGGTATGCTGGGCTTTCAGTCAGGGATAATGGACTCAGGTTTTAAACTATAGGTAGCAAGGGGCATGTCTTGCCTGAATGTTTATTCGAAGGGGACATATTGATGTCCTTTGACTAGTTGGTTCAGAAATATGAATTGCCCAGTAGGGACCTCTTTCGTTTCTTTCCAATTAGAAGTTTCATACAACAAAAGACCACATTAGTAATTGATTCTAAGTCTGACATGGAGAAGAGTGTGTTGAGGATACATTATCTGTTAGCAACGCTCATCATCTATTGGGAGGGGGTCCCTCGGACAAGACCGAACAGCTCTATAAGGTATGGGAGAGGGAGCTGGATATTGAGATCTCTTCTGAAATGTGGGAGGATATCTGGGAAAATGCAAAAAGGATCTTGATTCGCAGAGGACCCACGCCTGAAGGACATGCCTGAAGATTCTCCACAGGGTCCATTTGGCCCCAGACTGCCTTGCAAAATTTGAAGCGAGCATCTCCAATGTGTCCTAAATATAAAATGAGCATGAACACACTTATTCATAGTCTTTGGTCCTGCCAAAGACTGCTGGCACACTGGAATGCTGTGGTAGGCGAAATACGGAATGCCTTGGGATGGAGTTAGAGATGGACCTGGTATCTCCTCTTCTTAGCTTTGTTAATTCACTTTATTAGATGTACACAAAAAGAAGGTTTTTCAGGATCCTCATTTTTGTGAAAGAAAAAACATTCTATTAGGGTGGGTGTTGGAAAATCCCCCAGAACTGGTGTAAGCTAGTCATGGGGCATATCCCCTTGGACTTTCTGATGAGTATGGTGCACCATAAAACTGACAAATTTGGTGGCCCCTTTTGGAGTACCTGGGTACAGATTTGTCCGACACACTTATAAGAGCCTTTTTACAGCCATGGCCAATCTATGCAATGAATCTGGCATCCAGAGAGGAGGAACTACGAACATATGAATATGCATAAACTTATGTGCTCGATGATTGCTTTGATTCGTTGAGCTGTTATTATTGTTGTCAAGATGTTCCTTTATGTAGCTTAGTTATTATTTATGATAGTAGTGGATTTGTTTTTTTAATATTGGTTTGAATTGTTTGGTTTCGTATCTGCTGGAAATATTCCAAAAAAATCTTTCGTCTTTTTTTCGATAAAAATATATTTAAAAACAAAAGGGTTGATAAGATAAAATGCAAAAGTAAGCTAGCTAGTAACACACAATAAGGATGCAAGTTTGCTCACTAAGCTGGAAGGTTTTGCTCAGCGAGCAAACTTACATCCGGAACCTCAACCTCAGCTACAAATCTTCACAAAACTCACTAACATACAACAAGATTGCAAGAGTTTATTTAAGATATTTTAAAAGCTAAGAGACAGGCTAGAACAGACACTGGACAACGAGGTTGCAGAACTCTTAAATCGGGAATGAAGAAATGGCAGAAAAACTGAACAATTATTTTGCATCAGTCTTCAGAGTGGAAGACATGAGCAGTATATCAGACCTTCAAGAGATTGAAAGAGCAGAGGTCAATGTTGAGACCATCATAACAAGAAGATGCCAGGGAAGTGAAAAGTCTGAAGCCAGGTAAATTACTCAGACTAGATGGACTACACCCCAGAGTTCTGAAGACATGAGGTGAGGAGATTGTAGAGACATAGGTGGTGATCTTGCAGGAACCACTGGAATCAGGGAGGCGCCCAGAAGACGATAAAATGGCTAATGTAACCTGCTTAAGAAGGGAAGGAGACAGAAAACAGGAAACTATAGGCCAGTTAACCTGACCTCAGTTCTTCCTAAGACTCTAAGAGTCCTTTATTAAGGATAAGATTGTGGAATACTTGAAAGTGCATGATAAAATAGAGCTGTTTCGGCATGGTTTCATCAAGGGAGATCATATCTAACAAGTCTGTTAGAATTCTTTGAGGTGGTAACAAATACATTAGACAAAGGAGAGCAAATGGACATAATTTGGATTTCCAAAAGGACTTTGACAAGTTGCCACACAAGAGGCTGCTAAATAAGGTAAGAGCTCATGGTGTTAATGGCAAGGATAGAGGACTGGCTGACTGGCAGAAGGCAGAGAGGGGGATAAAAGGGTCGTTTTTCAGCATGGCAGCCAGCGACATGGCATTCCACAGGCGTCTGCGTTGGTTCCACAACTTTTGATGTTGGACATTCGTGATCTGTATGAAGGAACTGATGGCACTCTTATCATCTGCAAACTTAGTAACAATGATAGGTGGAGGGGCAACTAGACTAGAGAAGCGCTTGGGAGCATAAGAGGCTGGGCAAAGACGTGGCAGATGGAATAAAATGTGAGGAAGTTTGAGTTTCTGCACTTCAGTAGGAAGAATAAAGGGAGAGAATATTTTCGAAACAGGGAGAGGCACCAGAAATTTGATGCACATTAAAAAAGGTTAACAAGGGCTGGTCAGTCGGCAGTCCGGAAGACAAATGCCACGTCAACATTCATTTCGGGAGGCTCGAAAACAACAGCAGAAATGTACTATTGAGGCTGTTTAAGTCTATCGTCAGACTGTATTTGGAATACTGTGAGGAATTAAGGATGTGCTGACATTGGAGGGTCCAGAGAAGGCTTGCAAAAAGAAAAGAGGAGCTTGACAGGATTTGAATAAAAGGTTAAACTTCACCAGGGGCTCAAAAGCAATTTCATTTGGATAATAAATGCTGGCCTTGAGCGACATTCCAATCCCATGAGCAATAAAACCATAATTTGCAGACAGCACACCTGCTTGATGACAGAGACAACTCCACTGAGCCATTTCACCTTGGAGTCATCCAGAAACCAAAAAAAAAACCTTTACATTTTGCTCAACCCAAAACTCCTGAAAAGTCAAGCTTTTTGTTTAGAGAGTGGGTACTTCAAATGTGGCCTTACCAATGTCCATACAGCCGTAACAGGATTTCCCAAATCTGTACCCAATGTCTAATATCATCTTCAGCACCTTGCCTTCCTGTGATGTCACTTTCAAGATACTAGGCACCCTCACCCGAGTTCTTTGTTCGAAAACACTCCAAGACCTAACTATCCAATTCCAGCCCTGGAATGTCTAAACAAAATGCAGCACCCCTCTTTATCAGCATCATCTATCTGCCATTCCTCAGTCCAATGACCCAAATGATCAAGATCCCATTGTACTCAGAGATAAACTTCTTCACTGTCCACTATACAACCAATTTTGGTGACATTCACAAACTTAGTAACCATGCCTCCTATATTCTCATCCAAATCATTTACGTAAATGATGAACAACAGTGAACCCAGGCACTAATTCTCGTGGCACATCGCTGGTTACAGGCTTCCATTGACCAGCGATGAAAACCTCTGTCTCCTACTGTCAAGTCAATTTTGTATCCAATCATTTGAGTTCTTACTGGACCCAATGTGATTTAACTTTACTAACTAGTTTACTATATAAAACCTTAAAGAAGGCCTTATTAAAGCACAGGTTGATGCCATCTGCAGCTCAGCCTTCAGCTACCTTAGTCACTTGTTCAAAAAACTCACTCAACTTGGTGAGACATAATTTCCAACGCACAAAGCCATGTTGGCTATCCCAAATCAGTCTTTGCCTTACCAAATGAATGTAGATCCTGTTGCTCAGAATACCCTCCAACAACTTACTGACATCAGGCTCATTAGTCTCTCGATCCCTGGCTTTTCCACACAGTGTTTCTTCAAATCAGTCAAAAATCAACACCAGGACATAGTCCAACAGGATTATTTGGAAGCACTCAGTTTTGGAGTGCTGTTCTTTCATAAGGTGGCTGTGGAGTATAAGATCTGAAGAAACAGAATTTCCAGCAAAAGATTATAGTGTCATGCAACTGTAATAATATATTGAACAAACCGAGATTGTTAAGTCTTTCATCTTTTTAGAATGGGATGCAGGTTTTGGTTCATTAATATGTAAATCCCAGAACTTCTTTCAATTCACCTTCTCAAGATAACCCCAAGTTATCTTGAATAGATGACTTACAAGTAGTCCTGGGATTTACATATGAATGAACCAAAACCTGCATCCCATTCTAAAAAGATGAAAGACTTAACAATCTCGGTTTGTTCAATATATTATTACAGTTGCATGACACTAGAATCTTTTGCTGGAAATTCTGTTTCTTATGATCTTATACTCCACAACCACCTTATGAAGGAGCAGCGCTCCAAAAGCTAGTGCTTTTGAATAAAACTGTTGGACAATAATCTGGTGTTATGTGATTTTGAACTTTGTCCACCCCAGTCCAACCCTGGCTCCTCCACATTGTTGCTTCTTCAATCATGGCAGAACAAGACCCCTCCACAGACTTCCAGCACCTCACCCATGGCTGTCAATGATGTAAATATCTCTGCTAGGAGCACTGCAATATCTCCCAAAGTTTCCCATAATGTTATGGGAGACAGAATCAGATCCCAGGAATTATCTCCCCGGCAGGGGGAAGGCGACCTAGGGAAAAGATTGTCTGTAGTACAATCCTATCCAAGTTTATTTATTTCTCAGTTCTTGCTTCACTGAACAATCCTTTAGGAATTTCCTCTCTGATTACCACCATGATGTTTTTCCTAATCAAGGTCGCCAATCCACTTAGACTCTTCTGACAGCATCTTGTCAGCTGGAACATTGAGCTGCCAGTTCTGTCCCTCCCTCAGCCACATTTCTGTAATAGCAACGATATCCCAGTCCCTGTTCCTACCCATCTATCCATCACTATAAAATATTGGAATAGAAATATCAAGTCAGCCATTTATACTGTGTTTTTGAATGCCAGGGCACAATAACTCAAACATTCTAAGCTCATCATGCCCTTTAGTAAACAGCACTCAAGCTCAAATGACATATTGAGACGTATTCAAGACACGTGGAATTTGTGACCTTCCAGTAAGTAATATCACTTCAGCAGCTCCAAAGGCAAACAGAATTTTATAGCACAGAAGAAACTTATTCCTTCCCATTCTCCTCTTTCTTTATCTTAAAAAGAAATTAATTTGGTGTTACACTTTTGCCGTTACCAAATACCTTGTAAATTCTCAAAATTTGTCAACTTTTCAAGAAGCTTTCAGGGACTTCAGTTCCATCACAGAATATCAGCGGCTACTCATGGTTAATGATGTTTTGTTTAATATTAATTCTTTCTAACCAAAGCAAAACACTTACTTTTGCTAAGGTGCCCTTCTTGGTATACATGTCAGTACGCAGGCCAAAATTCTGCAGGTCAGCGGGTTTGTCCTTTGGTTTTTCTGGAAAGTTCAACATTTGCTGAGAGGCAGGAATCTACACAAGAGTCGGAGATTTGAGTGAACACAGTTTTCAAAATTGTTACTTTGTACAGTCAAAGTCAATTCAAACTTTATTGGTTCATTTCTCTGATCAAACCAAAATCTGTTAAATTAACAGTGTAAAACCGGACAAGCTTCAGTAAATGGTGTGACAGGAAAAAACATCAGGGAGGCATGACTCTATGGAATGCAGTAGATGGGTTGAAAGACAAATTAGCACAAGAGTAAAGAAGCAGGCTCATCAGCATACTGAGCTCGCTCTACCATTTCATCAGATCGTGGTTGATTTAAGTTGCAGCCTCAGTTTATGTCTCCTTTTAACCCTTGGCGAATTCAGAATTTAACTCCGCATTAAAAATACTTGAAAGCCCCACCTTTGGAATTTTTTGCTGGCAAGTAACAAAGACTAACGATCCTCAAAGAAACAAAACTTCATTGTTGTCTTCAGTGGAAGAACTGTTACAGGTCAGCTGTGCCCCCATATTCTAGATTTTCCCATGAAAGGGAATGTTCTCAGTATCTTCCGATCAAGCTCCCCCAATCTTCCTTACTTCATAACATCATCTTTCGTTCTTTTAAACTGCAATGAGAATAAGCCCAACCTTCACAACCTCACTGCATGTTGCAATATGATTCCATCGCAGGAATTCAAACAAAGATGATAAATGGTGTCTGGTAGAAATGCAAAGTAAAATGAAATTCTGTGTAGATACTGATCTAAACTGCAACTCATTTTCTCATTTGATTAGAAGGCAATAGAAATCGCTTCACTGTTCCAAATTTTGTGTGTTTAAACTTAATGGAGCACGACCTAAATGAATGACCATTATGAGAACCTTTTAAGAATATAAAACAAATAAGTTGTAAAAATGTAATTCTGCCACTCAATAGAGTCAGAGAACCCCAAAAACATGGAAACAGACCATTGGCCCCAACAAGTCCACACCAATCCTCCGAAGTGTGCCCCACCCAGACCAATTCCCCTACTCTATTATTCAACATTACCCTAACAAATGGACGTCACCTACACATCCCTGAACACTATGGGCAATCCACCTAACCTGTACGTCTTTGGACTACAGGAGGAAACCGGAGCATCCAGAGGAAATCTATGCAGACGTGCAAAAAACTTGCAAACTCCATGCTGACAGTCGCCAGAAGCTGGAAATGAACATAGATTCCTGGCACTGAGAGGCATCAGTGCAAATCACTGAGCCAAAATGCACCCAAATCACTTTGTAAGTAACCCCATAAACTACCCTTGGCTCAACAGGTTATGTTAACAAGTGTCAAGGATGTGGATAGGGTGCAGAGAGAAGGAGAAATTTCAAAAACAAACAGATGTCTCATGTCTTACTTGAGGAGTCCTGAGATGAACGGGGACCAAGCCAGAGGGGGTATCAGCAAGCACATTGAAGTGAGGGGTAGGGGGAGGACCCATGGGTAGAGGTCGACTGTCGGCATCCACTTGATAATTCACAAGGCCCCATTGTTCAAGGAATGCATGAACTCTAAAACATGAATACACACAGTAAAACATCACAGCACAGAACGTATTAACAATTACCTGGTTTCTGCAGGTACAAGAAACCCCCAAACACTTCAATTATGACAGGTTAAAAAGCACAGCAACTCTGTCGAATTATTGCTGGCAGTAACTCCCTCAACAATAAAATGTTTAAAGTTATCAGGAACTGGTATGGGTGCCTTTCCAGATCACACCCAATACAATGTTCAAAATTCAGCCCAAGTCTGATAACAAAATCACCCAAGGCGTTGAAAAGTCAAATGAAAAATACTACCAATGATCAGCTCACACGTTAAGACCAAAACCTACAGTTTTAGTGCGACACATATCATGAAAACATTTTTATTGAAGTAACAAAATATTGTCAAGATACAGCAGTGAAGTTATCAACTCGGTTTAACTTCAATACACAGAGTTCAGAAACAGGAGCTTACAATATGATCAAGTTAATACTACAACTCATTTGAAGAAAATTAAATTGTTACAGATGCTATCTTTCAGACAAAACAATAAACCAACTCTGTTTTCTGGCCAAGATAACAGATCCCATGCTATCAGTCTAAAGAACAGGGAAACCAGCATTAACAAGTAGGCAAAGAGAGATAAGGTGCATAAAAGAGAGAACGTTGCATAGTACTCAAAAAGGAAATAACACCGTACTCGATAGAATACAAAGACAGATTTACAATGCATGTAAATGGATTTATCTGGCAAATAATACTGGTTAGTTACAAGCTCAAATTGCTAGGAGGGCATACAATTTAGTGACAACTGCTGAGGACTTAGTGTTAAACATTAACCTATCAGAAAAGACAGTCAAGGTATAAAGTAAAAAGGGGAGCATCGGTTTTCTCAGACAAACCATATCTACAGACAGACATTTCCCATGAGCAGAAAAAAGACGGAATCCATTTGGTTATACTGGAGGAAAGATGGAGAGCACATGAGGGTATTCGATTGGCTTCCAAATAGCAAAGCAAAAATCTGCAACACACAACGCATTAATGGAGATATTCAAGAGTTATGTAGGATGGTCAAGTACCCTCAAGTGTCAGTTGGAACAATCCTTAATTTAAGGATAATGAGTAGGAGGACCTTGTCAAGAGAACTGCCTTCGCCAATGAGCTGTCAGTCCAACTGGGGCTATGAACGAGTTCTACCAATTCTAAGGTAAATGGAAACATTTGATCAAGAGTGACCATATTACATGACTTGGGTTAATAATGAATAAGTGCTTAGAAAAATCTGAAATACCTGTTTAAATTTGAAGAGTGGTCAGAGGACACTTGGCAGGGGTCAAACAGAAGCAAAGACAGGAATGGGACAACAGATAATCTTCAAGGAAGAGATGTACATAAAGACCACATCTTTTTATTTTTGTGATTTAAAACAAAAATTCTGGACTAAAATGGCAAAGAATTATTTGCCATATACATGACTCCCCTGACAAAAATCAGTGCTCTTTTTCCTTTCTTTTCTGCAAATATTAAATATTAAAGTATACGACGTTAAGTCCTTAACAATTTTCAACCACAATTACGGTCACTAAATTATATGCCCACATCGACTGGGATTTACAAGAATGGCTGCATATTTTGAAAGAGAGGAGTTTGATAACTTTTGTGAATGCAATTTGTGTGGCTTACATGACATAGGCTCTGAACAAGACAGAAAGAATGTAGTCAGACCTGCAGATTTCAGTAGCTAAAAACTGACTCCCTCAGATGTCCGCAGTAAGCCTTTTTAAATCTGAAGAAAACCAGCTTATCTAGCCTTCAGCAGATGCTGCAGGTTTGTACCTCATAATTGGATAAGTTGAAGACCTTTCATAAGTGAACCAGCCACCCTGTGCCTCCTGCAAACCAGTGGAAGCAGTGGAAAGAGGAAGGTTGAAGAGACAACCTCATATGTACAAAAGGCAACTGAACAAAGCTTGTGAACAAAGACGACCTAACGGTTTTTCCAATTTTCCCTCTGCCCAAATGTTTCTGTTTTCCTTGTTTCCATCTATGTATGCATAGTTTCTTATGAGTTGGGAGGTTTAGGTTCATTTAATTTGATTATTCACTTGTAGCTACAATCTAATAACCTGTACAAAGTATTATTAAATATAGAAACCTGAGTCTACTATCAACCTGTGTCTGAACAAATAAGGCAGTTTGGTAATATTGCACATCAGTTAATAATTAATTTTTATGACAACTGTGGGAACAGTGATTTGATCACCAGTGCACTAATTGAGTACAGCGACAGTCATGCCACAACTCATGTCAGGAGACAGAAAACAAAACGAATATATTGTCCAAAATCCAAGTCAAATGAATTCTTCAAGGCCAAATTCAAGAAAAATATGACTAGCACATGAAAAGTAAATATAAAAAAGCAAAAGAGGATTAACTAATTTCTTTTTGACCAAGCAAATGAAGATTCAGGAATGGAATACAATGGATATTGCCAACAAGTATATCTGACAAAACTTCAAATAAAATGCTAGGTAAAAAACTAAGGCTCATGAAATGGAACAGTCAGTGTGAGCTCAGATTAAAAATAAATGGGGTGAAAACAGCTAGTCACAGTAAATGGCTATTTTTCAGAGTGGGAGATGGTGAACGGTGGTGGTCATCAAGGTTCAGTGCTGTAACTATTGTTTTCTCAGATATACAAACACTTGAACAATTGGAAAATTTAGCAGGAAATAGAAAATAAGCAGAGTGGCACATGGAATTTAATGCAGAAGTAGCAAGGTGATACAGATTAGGGAGAAGCAACACAAACTTCATGATACAGCAATGTCCAGGATAGAGGATCCTGGTGTTTCATGTGCATTTATCATTGAAGGCAATTTGCAAAGTATATGGGAACTTGACCTTCGCAGTGAAAAATATTGAGTGCTAAAGCAGAGAAATGATGCTGAACTTTTATCAAACTCTGTTTTAGCTACAAATAAAGCACAGCATCCAATTCTGGTTGCTTCAAAAGTGCACGTCTTCAAAAGAGGACAAACCAGTTAGATCAAAAGGAGAGTGTTTTCAGCCCAAAGATTTAAATTGGAAAAGCTGGGGTTGTTCTTTTGTAGCACAAGTGGTCGAAGGAAGATTGTATAGAAACGCAAAAAAGATAATGATAGACTGGAAAGGCGGTGGACACCATAAAGATGCTCCCACTTTCAGATCATACTTCTGAATGTTTGAGCAAGAAATGGGGCATGATAGGTGGTGGCACAAAGAAAACATTTTTTAAATAAAACGCAAGGGACAACGTCCTTGTACTCATTGCCCACAGAGGAGTAGAAGCAGAAACACTGACTGTAAAAGTCAATTGGATGCACGCTCAAAAAGGAAATAAACTCTCAGGGCCACAAAGCTTGAACAATAAAATGGAAAAGACTGAACTGCTGAGCAGAGAGCTGGAATGGAATGACATCCTTCTGCACTAAGATGATTTTATCACAATGACAATGCACAAATACTGACAAGTTATTACATTCTGTACGGTAGATGTTACATACTCAAGGGCAATCACTCGCTAATTAATTTGACTGTCCACTTAGAAGATTCCATGTCAAATGGCTATAGGTTCCAAAGGTCCTTCATTGCTAATGAGCCTGATCCTAGGGCTGCTTCTCTGACCACACATTTCCAGGAATTGGAATTGGTCTGTCCTTGAAATGACTGGCATTCCTTTCTCTGGTTGTTTTTCTGTACTTCCTCCCACTGACAGGGGTTCTCAAAGAATTAAATCCTTTCATACTGGAGTTTCCTCCAATGTCATAGAAGTGAAAAACGTTGCTCTGCCAAAATGTGAGTGATTACTAAAGGTGTCAGCAGGATATGAATGAAACAGATAACTACAGATAGTGCGAGGATTAAAGTCATGTACTATTTTAACTACCAACCTACAAGTGGGCTATCAACCACCATCTTCACTTCATCAACCAACAAGTTCAGTCTCAAAACTTGAATACTGTCGTCAAAACCAGGGGAGGGAGAAAGATTGGAATAAAAGTAAACACTGAATGCTGAAAATCTGAAATGCATGCCAAATGCTGGGAAAACTCAGCAGGTTTGGCAGCATCTGTGGAGAGAGGTACAGAGTTAAATGTCCCAAGTCAAGTTCAACTCTGCTTCACATTGGACTACAAACGTTAACTGTTTCTCTCTTCACAGATACCGCCAGACCTGCTCAGTTTCTCAATGTTTTATGAGGCAGAAAGATTAATCAGGAAGGCAGGAGGCAAAATAATATTTCCTCCAATAAGAATCAGACTACTTCACCACTGTTCCTTCACATTTTAAAAGGGAAAACAAGTTTCTCTTTTGTCTCCCCATAGTGAAATAATGACATACTTGAATTGTGAAAAACAAAATTAGCTATTTTTGTTACAACTCAGTCAAAATGCACCTGTTCTCAAGCATTAAGGAATATGGAACAAAGGATTAAAGCACTTTAAGAAACAAAATGTCACTTAACTGAACAGCCAAGCAACATCTACTCCACCCTCAATTGACCCTCTAAGGACAATATTGAAAAACAAACAAGAAATTTAAGTTACTTGAGCTGTTTACAGGCAAACTATAATACATAGGAGCAACAATTCAGTATGCAATGTAAACACACAAAATTAAAAAGCCATTTCAAAAGACAAGCTAACACCACGGTAGAACACAATCTTCTCCAGGTTCAGTAGGAGCTGTACTCAAATTGTCAATTGGTGATTACTGGAGATTTTGAAGGTGTTACCTCTACTCTCCTGCACAAAAAAGCAGTCTTACCTCATTACAGCACAAACATCACCAGTTAAATTTCTGCGACATGATGTACTAGTAAGGTACTCCTGAGGATTTAACCGATAGGTGTCAATCATAAAGTTTCGGTATGCCAGATATCTGTGCAAAATAGAAATAAAAAATTTGACTTTCTTCAGAAGTGACAGATTTTGATCATGATGAGACAGCAACACAAAATCTCAAAATGCATGGACTGAGTTTGTTCCCTCATCAGGTTATTGCCAGTTATACTTGAAATGGTCAGTTGACTGTAGGAGAACACATTTCATGTGTAAATTCGAAGTAGGGAGCAAGAACACACAACTCATTTAACATTTATGTTTTTTGATCATTCTGGAGGCGCATTCAAAATAATTAGCAAACTGGAATTTGATTATAGTATAGAAATTAGTTTTTTTTCTTGATTTACAAATCATGTAATTTTACACATGGCACACCATGGCCTTTAATGCAAATAATTTAATGCTTAAAGAATATTAACAATCATGGTGCTGTCAGCATAGGCTTGTCAAGTAACCATACAGCAATACCATGCAGAACCACTAGCTGGGAAGAACAACTTTCAACAGATTGATTTTCCACTCTTAACTGACTGTAGTCACCTTCAGGAGAGTGGACAGTTGAAACTCTCAAGAAATACTAGTTCAAATGAATCTTCAAACTTTCTAGTGCATGTGTAGAATGAGTATTCAAGTCATCACAAGTTGATTTTGAAGTCAGAACGACCAGCAGGAGGTCGCAGTACACAATGGAACTAACGACAAAGTAAAGGATGAGATTCTGAAGGGATAAGAAGAAAGTGAGGCAGGAATTTAAAAAGATGGTCCTCGAGGGTCGTAATATCTGGAGCACTCAGTGCTACGAGCGAATCAAGGTAGGAATAGAAGGATAAAGGAATAGAGGAGATTAATGCATGGGTGAGGGAGGAGAGGAGAAAGACTCAAATGTTTGAAATAATTGACATCTGCATATGAAGAACTGATTGCACCTGAACCAGACGGGGAGTAATTTACTGGCAGGGAGATGTGCTTGAGCTGTTCGGGAGGGTGTCTGTGTCTCCAGGGAGATAGTGAGCAAAAAGATCACTCAGACTCTCACAAACTTGATTGAGTTTTTTGAAGAAGTAATAAAGAGGATTGATGAGGACAGAGTGGTAGCTGTGATCTATATGGACTTCAGTAAGGCGTATGACAAGGTTCCTCATGGGAGACTGGTTAGCAAGGTTAGATCTCAATGAATACAGGGAGAACTAGCCATTTGGATACAGAACTGACTCAAAAGGTAGGCGACAGAGGGTGGTGGTGGAAGGTTGTTTTTCAAACTGGAGGTCTGTGACCAGTGGAGTGCCACAAGGATCGGTGCTGGGTCCTCTACTTTTTGTCATTTACGTAAATGATTTGCATGCGAACATAAGAGGTACAGTTAGTAAGTTTGCAGATCACACCAAAATTGGAAGTGGAGTGGACAGTGAAGAAGGTTACCTCAGATTAGAATGGGATCTTGATCAGATGGGCCAATGGGCTGAGAAGTGGCAGATGGAGTTTAATTCTAATAAATGTGGGGTGTTGCATTTTGGGAAAGCAGATCTTTGCAGGACTTATACACTTAAATGATAGGTCCTAGGGAGTGTTGCTGAACAAAGAGACCTTGGAGTGCAGGTTCATAGATCCTTGAAAGTGGTGTCGCAGATAGATAGGATAGTGAAGGAGGTATTTGGTATGCTTTCTTTTATTGGTCAGAATATTAAGTACAGGAGTTGGGAGGTCATGCTGTAGCTGGACAGGCCACTGGTTAGGCCACTGTTGGAATATTGCATGCAATTCTGGTCTCCTTCCTAATGGAAAGATGATGTGAAACTTGAAAGGGTTCAGAAAAGATTTACAAGGATGTTGCCAGGGTTGGAGGATTTGAGCTATAGGAGAGGCTGAGATATTTGTATCATCAATAATCTCAGGTAAGATGCTGGATGATTGCAGGTTGGCTCACATGGTACCACTATTTCAGAAAGGTGGTAAGGAAAAGCCAGGTAACTATATAGATTGGTGAGCCTGCCATCGGTGGTGGGCAAGTTGTTGGAGGGAATCCTGAGAGACAGGATTTAAATTTATGTGGAAAAGCAAGGACTGAATAGGGATAGTCAGCATGGCTTTGAGCATAGAAGCTCATATCTCACTAACTTGAAAAAGTAACAGAGAAGATTGACGAAGGCAGAGCAGTGGACATGATCTATGTGGACGTGATCTAGGTGGATGTCAGTAAGGAGTTTGACAAGGTTCCTCAAGGTAAACTGATTAGCAATGTTAGATCACATGGAATACAGGGAGAACTAGCGATTTGGATACAGAACTAGCTCGAAGATAGAAGACAGAGGTTGGTGGTGGAGGGTAGCTTTTCAGACTGGAGGCCAATGACCACAAGTGGAATGCCACAAGGATTGGTGTTGGATCCATTTGTTTTCGTCACTTATACAAATAATTGAGATACAAACATAGATATGCTTACTAAATTTGCAGATGACCTCGAGATTGGAGGTGTCGTGGGTAGCAAAGAAGGTTACCACAGACTACAATGGGATCTTGATCAGATATGCCAATGGGCTCAGGAGTGGAAGATGCGAGTTTAATTTAGATAAATGTGAGGTCCTGCAATTTGGGAAAGCTAACCAGAGCAGGACTTAATACCTTTAAATGGTAAAGTCTCTGGCTTGTTGCCGAACAAAGAGACCTTGGAGCACAGGTTCATAAGTTCCTTGAAAGTGGAGTCATTTGGTATGCCAACCTTTACTGGTCAGAGCCTTGACTATGTAAGTTGGGAGGTCATGTTCCAGCTGTACAGGACATCAGTTGGGCCAGTTTTGGATTGCTGTGTGCAATTCTGGTCTCCCTCCTATAGGATGTTTTAAATCTTCTTTGAACTCTTTCAAATTGCACAAGGATGCTGCCAGACTTGGAGGATTTGAGCTATAGGGAGAGCCTGATTAGACAGGGGCTATTTTCCCAGAGCGGCAGAGGCTGAGGGGTGACCTCATAGAGGTTTATAAAATCATGAGGGACACGAATAGGGTAAATAGACAAGGTATTTTCCCTGGAGTGGGAAAGTCCAGAACTTGAGGGCATAGGTTTCGGTGAGAGGGGAAAGACTTAAAAGGGACTGAAGGGCGGATGGTGAGGGTGGTCCATGTATGGAATGAGCTGCTCGAGGAATTGGTGGAGACTGACACAATTAAAACATTTAAAAAGGCATCTGGATGGGTGTATGAATAGGAAGGGTTAAGAGAGATATGGGCCAAGTGTTGGCAAATGGGACTAGATTAATTCAGAATATCTGGTCAGCATGGATGAGTTAAACTGAAGGGTGTCTGACTCTATGATTAAATATCCAACTAAACAGGCTACATAATGAAACATGGCCACGATCTTGTCCCAAATATGCAAGTGATCCTCCCAATTGGGTTCAAAGTCACTTCAGCATTTTAGCAAAACATGGTAACTGCAGTAATTGCAGCAAGTTAACTATTTTCCTGTTTCCACCCAAAAAGGAGCAGATCCTTTAAACATGACAGACAAAAAGGTAATGGCATTTAACCCATCTGTGATTTTTATTAGATTGGTCCCAGATTGAAAGCTCGCCAGCAGTGCTTTTGAAGAAAAGAAGAAAAATAAAAAAACAGAAGTTAGCTTAACATCAATTACTGGGATGTGTTATTAATGAAGTCCTAAAATTAAAAACCACTTGGAAAAGCATTGTTATGGCATAGTCTTCATTTTCATGCACATGATGCGGGTATCCTTGGCAGGGCAGTATTTATTATCTTCCCATAACTGCTGTTGCCTTGAACTACTACTGCAGGACAACAAAGTGGTTTGCTTGGCCATTTCAAAGAGGAGATAAGAGTCAGTCACGATACGGTTGTTCTGGAGGTACATGTAGCGCAGATCAGATTTTTCAAATTTCAACTTGTGTCTTGGTCTGATTCGAACCCCAAGAGCATTAACTTCAGTCACAAAATTACTATTCCAGTGACATCACTAGGCCAACCTGTCCCACTAAACTTATGATTTGTTCCAATCTATATGGTTTACTTTTAAAAAGGAGAGAAATAGTGTTGACAAATTTATTAGGGTTTTTTTTGAGGGCGTGACTCGTAAGATAGATTAAGAACCAGTCAATACAGGAAACCTGGGTTTTCCAAAAGAATTTGAGAAGCTGCCAAGTAAAAAAAAGGTTAGCTCGCAAGAGGAAGCTATTGAATTTGAGGGTAACCCATTAGTATGGATAGAGAATTGGTTAATGTTTGGGAGAAGATTTGTAGCTCGGGTACTCGTTGTTGTGGTTCTGTTCGCCGAGCTGGGAATTTGTCTTGCAAACGTTGCGTCCCCTGTCTAGGTGACATCCTGAGTGCTTGGGAGCCTCCTGTGAAGCGCTTCTGTGCTGTTTGCTCCGGTATTTATAGTGGCCTGTCTCTGCCGCTTCCGGTTGTCAGTTCGAGCTGTCCGCTGTAGTGGCCGGTATATTGGGTCCAGGTCAATGTGTTTGTTGATAGAGGCATGGCACTCATCCACAGACTCTAGGAATTCCCTGGCTGTTCTCTGTTTGGCTTGCCCTATAATGGTAGTGTTGTCCCAGTCGAATTCATGTTGCTTGTCGTCTGTGTGTGTGGCTAAGGATAGCTGGACGTGTCGTTTCGTGGCTAGTTGGTGTTCTTGTATACAGATCGTTAACTGTCTTCCTGTTTGTCCGATGTAGTGTTTTCTGCAGTCTTTGCATGGGATTTTGTACACTACATTAGTTTTGCTCATGTTGGGTATCGGGTCCTTTGTTTTGGTGAGTTGTTGTCTGAGCGTGGCTGTTGGTTTGTCTGCTGTTATGAGTCCTAGTGGTCGCAGTAGTCTGGCTGTCAGTTCAGAAATGCTCCTGATGTATAGTAGTGTGGCTAGTCCTTTGGGTTGCGGCATGTCCTCGTTCCGTTGTCTCTCCCTTAGGCATCTGTTGATGAAATTGCGAGGGTATCCGTTTTTGGCGAATACTTTGTATAGGTGTTCCTCTTCCTCTTTTTGTAGTTCTGGTGTGCTGCAGTGTGTTGTAGCCCTTTTGAATAGTGTCCTGATGCAACTTCGTTTGTGTGTGTTGGGGTGGTTGCTTTCATAGTTTAGGACTTGGTCTGTGTGTGTGGCTTTCCTGTAAACCTTTGTGGTGAATTCTCCGTTCGGTGTTCTCTGTACCATCACGTCTAGGAATGGGAGCTGGTTGTCATTTTCTTCCGCTCTAGTGAATCGGATTCCTGTGAGTGTGGTGTTGATGATCTGGTGTGTGTTCTCTATTTCTGTGTTTTTAATTATTACAAAGGTGTCATCCACGTATCTGACCCAGAGTTTGGGTTGAAGTTGTGGTAAGACTGTTTGTTCTAACCTTTGCATTACTGCTTCTGCTAAGAGTCCAGAGATCGGTGAGCCCATGGGTGTTCCGTTGATTTGTTCGTATATTTGGTTATTGAACGTGAATTGTGTTGTGAGGCACAAGTCCATCGACAAAACCCTAGCCAAAGAAACAATAGCCAACCTGCGGGACAGACATAACAGACAACAGGCGAACAGAACCACAACAAGAATTGGTTAATGGTCAGGAAGCAAAGAATGGGCAGAAATGGGACAACTGAAACGTATGCACTTCACAGGATGCTGCCTTCAGTGGCTTTGCCACAAGGAGCAATGCTGGAACCCTAGCAACTTATATTTGATACTAATGTCTTATTAAGTAGTGATAGAGAGTTTTTGATGGTACAAAGCTAGGTAGAAAAGTAAGTGATGATTAGGGAAAAGACAATCTGTTCAGAGATGTTGAAAGGTAAAATAAATTCGCCACAAGATGTCAAATGGAGTTCATGGGGAGAGAAAAAAAAAACACGACTTGTACACTTTGGTCACAAGAACAGAAAAATTCATTAATTTACAGTTGTGTGAAACTGTAAATGTACTTGGAATAAAAGTTCACATTCAGATGCAGTAAAAGTTGGGAAAGCAAATGGCCTATACCCTCAATTGCAAGGGGATTGTATTTCCACAATCTGTGGAGTAAAACACTTTGAATCTAGTACAAAACGTTTACAGATTGAACTCAAATCATTAACTGTTTCTCTCTCCATCGATGCTGCCAGACCTGCTCAGTTTCTCCAGCATTGTGGTTGTTTCAGATTCCTGAGAGCCACAACATTTTGCTTTTTCACAAGAAAAAAAAGTCAGCTTGGTCCAATAATAGGGCTTTGATGAGACCATGTCTGGTGCATCTGTATTGTTTTAACATCCATATTTGAGGAAAGACGGAGTTGCATGGAAGGTGTACAACAAAGGTTCATTAAATTGAGCCTTGGAATCTGATTTCTCATCAAACTGAGTATATTGAGTCAAAGTCAGATAAATTTCTCGATTCAGGGAATCAAGGGATCTGGACAGCAAGCTGGAAATCAGAATTGAGGTCCATAATCAGCAATGATCATAGTTAATCATGGATCATGCTGTATGACTGTATGAAATTCTAAGATCCATTTTGAGGCATGCTGCTTTGATTTATTTTTCAAACAATCTTATGTTCTTCCCTTATTTTCCTGACCAGCACACCAAGTGCGTTTTTTTTTGGAGAACTCAAAATATAGTGATCATTTGGCAAATGTCAACTTCACTCAACCATAAATGATGTTGAAAATATTTTTAACCCAGAAAATAGATAAAAACCAAATTTTGAAAACCAAAACAAAACTAAATAATTACTCATGGCAAATAAAAGTACATTACTTTGTGTAGTAGTTATCCAATACAGTTATTTACAAACAAAACTCACTTCAAAAAGAATTGTATCTTTCGGAGATGCTTTACACAATAAGATGATGAAATGGTATACTTAGGAAGATAAATTCTCAGCATGCCTCTCTCGCTCTACTGCACCTACCAAATATTTAAAGCATTTTATAAAAAAACTAAAAACGTCCACACCTGACTGTTTCCCTTTTTTAAAAAAAAGTCTTGTGGAAAAGAGCAGACTTCAGAATGGTGTTATCAACTTTGTGGGCTTAGACTTAAGGAGGGAATGTTACTATTTAAATATCTTGTGTTAGGGAAATATAACTGAAAAGATGGCACAGTCATTTGGCTAACTGCTAAAATTTTAAAACGTGAGAAAATAAGCCTTACACTTGTCTAAGAGCTGTGGAAGAAATGTGATAATTTAATGAGCTAAGCTACTGAATAGTCTTGTGATATGAACCCATTTAATGTGGAATTGCTGCAACTGTCCCTACACAAAGGAAGAACGGTTAGAATCAGCAAAGACCCTCTTGGAGAACAGTGGCAGTGCCCTTACCTCTGAGCCAGGAGGTAGGGCTTCAAGTCCCACCTGCTCCTGAGGTGTGTAACAACATTTCCGAGCAGGTTGATGGGGAAAAAAAAGTTCAATTTTAAAAAAAAAGAATTAGTACAACCACAAGACATGTACAGACTGGTCAACCCTGGAGGGCAACAGTATCAGCAACTTAAGGCAACATCTCATCTGAGATGAGACTGATAACCTGCAAGGACTGAAGACTGTGAGACCTTAACTTATACAAAGGACAACCGTGAGTTCGGGACTCAGGACAGCAGATAATTTGCACGAACCATCATGCAAGACAAACTCTGACTCAGTACTCATTGAAGACCTTTGGTAGCAAGAGCCAGAGCAACTCTACCTCATTAGGTAGTATTCTCACGTCCAGGTTACTGTATCTTATTTTGTCATTTATTAATAAATATACAGTTCCAAATGGATCCAGGAAAAGAGAGCTTATCTGCAAGTCTAGTTCAGTTGAGCGGGACTCTGACACTCAACAATAGCAAATCATTAACATGTTGCTGTTCCTGCTGTCACAACCTCTAGCAAAATTCATGTTACTCAATGAAACCTGAAGTCTACAAAATACCAGAGTAGGCAGATGTACACAAAACAAATGTCGGTCGTTCATGGAAAAGTCAGTCTGTTGCTAACTACAATCGGCACTAAGCAGTTGCTGCATACCACGAACAATTCTTGAGGAAGAGCACAGGTAAAAGCAGAATTCCATCCAACAATATTTCCAGAAGGGATAATGAGATTTAAAATTAAAACCTTTAAAAAAAAGCGATAAAACCACAAGTTCAAAATTGTAATGAATCTGATTTCAAATAAATGGAAATGAAAACAGCCATTGGACAAAATCCATCAGGTAACAATATTAGTAGGGGTCAATACACAAGTTTTATCTGAATGAACACACTCGATAAAGCTTTTGTTTGCAAACAATATCCTATTCAGTCAAAAGTAAAGTGGGAAACCCGAAACAATGCCAAGTACCAATAATCAATTTAAAAATTAAAATCAAAACTTGGAAATTGCTTTTCAGGCTTATTTCTCTATGTGAATAATAATTTAAAATTTATTGGGCAAACTTACATTTCTGGACTTTTCGACTTATTTTTCCCATTGAAGAATTCTGGCAAGGCACGACGCTCAATCTCATGTATACTAAAAGACAGGGAAATGCAAATCATTAACTCTAAGCAAATTTCTAAATTCAAGAATGAAAGAACTTCACACCCTGCTATAAAATAAAAAATCCGAGAAACAAGATAAAATAGCAAGAACATAAAGGACTATGTTAACTCTCAGAAGCTCTTCAGGAAAAATAAAAATTGTTAATTTTTCTGAACGTTTGAAAGCATCCTTTTCAATTGAATCTTTAAGTGAGATAATCAAGAACATTTACAAATTGTTCAAAAGTCCCTCAATCCACATTTTTACATTATCCTGTAAATTTAAGTAACAAAATACAAAATCATGAAATCTTGCAAGCCAACATGCTCATCAACATATTGCTCGAGACTCCACCAAGATTCCACACAGCAAATTCCCATTCACAGCCTGTGAAAAACTGTCAAGGAAGAATATAGTTGGGCAGCTTAACTCTTAATTTCAACTACCCAACAATCAGATCATAATCTGGCTCAAAAGGGATGGAGAGGACCTTAAATAAATACAAGCACTTTTTTTGGCATGAGAGAGAGGAGGAGAATTCGATAAATACTGAAGGACAGTCTAAACAACAGAGGCAAACTCTTACAACAGCATTAAAAATTCAAACAAACTGAACCATGCTCAGATAATGTTCGGATAAACCATCAAGACTGGAAACAATCTAGTGACTTGCAGCAACATGCAACGATCCAAAATAAATACATTTGAACTTCTAAACCATCCAAAAAACTTCAAATCAGCACAACAGGTTTATTTATAAACTGTTTTTAACAACCTTGGGTTTCTCAAAAATCTGCCATACCACAGAGTATGAATGACATCATTCAAATAACATCGCTGGTGCACATGAGTTATTCTGTCGAGGGACTTTTGTTCACATAGCAACAATCGTTGAAACTTGCAACTTTAAAATAACCTATTCTTTCGCAGTCCTTAAGGATCAAGGATGACATGTTTCTTCTCAGAGTGTTCTGTGACAAGGTCAATGGGCAATCCGCAGAATCTGCCATGTGGTTAGGAGATGAAGATGGTTCTTCGAGGGTATCAGACAAATGAACTCAAGTGGTTTCTGCACCCTCTCAGATGCCTAAACTTTGCCTCTGTGTGCCTCAGAAGTATGTTCAAATAAGGCTTTGTGATTAGAGTTTAGGAATAAAGAAGGGGCAGTCACACAGCTGGAAGTATATTATCGGTCACCAACCAGTAAAGAATAGATAATTCACTGAGGTGTGTAAAAATAACTGCAGGGTAATTAGGATCAGGGGACTTGAACTTCCGCAACATCAATTAGGGAAGGTAATAGTCCAATGGCATTTTTGCTGAACTATTAATCCAAAAGATCCTCTTGCATTCTACACCTTTTCTAATAAATCCCAAAGATGGCTTGCGTTATTAATTACTCCCTAAACGTGATCTGCCATCTTCAAAGGTTTGTGTACAGATACACCCAGATCCCACTGTTCCTGGATTGCACCTTTGGACTTCTATCACCCATATTCTTTAGAAATAAATTAATCACCTCACATTTCTCCAAATTTAATCCAATCTGTCACTTGCCCACTTGTTCCACCAACTTGCCTTTATCCTTGTCAAGTTGTGCACTGTCCTACTTAGTTTGTAATACTAGCACGTTTCATATCACCTGCAAACTCTAAAGTTTAGCCATGTACACTGAAGTCTCAGCTATTAATCCGGGACAAGAGGAGCAAGGATAACAACACTGACACCCTGCATCCAGCTCCAAAATAATCACTTCTTTTCTACCACTTAGCCAATTTCAAAATCATGTTGTTTGCACATCTTTTAAACCAAGAAATCTAACTTCACTACCTGTACAGCACTGCTTCAAATCCTTCCTCGGAGTGCATATATTCACCACATCAACAACTTCCAACAATCAACCCTCTCGGTTTCCTCCTCCTCAAAACAAAAAAATGTCAGCACATTACTTGGACATAATTTTTCCTAATGTCGTCCATGCTAGGTTTCCTCAATTCGCCTGCATTTGTCCAAGTGAGTACCAATTTTGTTCCAGTTCAATGTTTCTAGAAATTTTCACACCACCAAAGTCTTAACCTATATGCCTGCAAATAATGGGCTTCTGTTTACACTCATTCTTGAGGAAGGACATAATGTTAGCAATTCTTTTGTCTTGCAGCACCAAGGAGACAAAAAAAAAATCTATGGCTAGTGCCTCCATAATTGCCATGGTTGTTTGTCTCGTTATCTTGGTATGCACTTATCGCGTTTGAGTTCCCTCAAATGCAGATAGCCTCCACCTAATCAATTTTTAGCCTCTCTGACATTTGAAATGCCTTTTTTTCCTTGGCTGGGGCTGCAATTTCTTCCTTATTAAAAGCAAATGCAAAACATTCTTTAGTACTTCACCTGTGGCATCGACCTCCATGCATAAATCCTCTTTTTTTGGTGCCTAATTGACCCATTGAGCACCTTTTTTGTTCCATCTGTCCACAGACCATCCGGGATTTTCAGTTTACCTCGACTGCCAGTCTCTCATAAGACCTCCTCTTCGGTTCTCTTCTTTGAGGCTTCCATATTCAACCTCGCTCAACTGTATTTGCTGCCTGACAGCTGCTAGAAAATAGTTCTCTTCTGCACTTGAATTTTATCTCATTGTCATTCACGAAGCTGTTTTCTTTGCTCTACATTGCTCATTTGAAGGAATATATTTTGACTACGCCCAGACGCTTTGAAGATAACCTATTATTCAGCAATTCAGTTTCCTGCAAATGCGACATCAACTAATTCGACACAAGTTGGTTCTTAGCCCAAAGAAGGTGGTTTCCACCTACAGCAACACCAACCATCACAGTTTCCCCAACCCACCCCAAACTTAATAACTTTTAGTTTCAATTGTTCTGTGCCCTTCACCACCTTCAGCTGACGAAGGACTCCAGCCCAAAACATTGATTTTCCTGCTCCTCAGATGCTGTCTGATTTAGTGTGCTTTACCAACAACACACTCAACAAATAAACCTTGGCCAGTCATATCCAAGTTCAAAGAAAAGATAAAGCACAAGTCTTACACTGTACCACAACTTTCAGTAACCTACAGAATTGCTGCCATTCTCAAAGTACGGTCAAGTCATGTTTATTATGGCGGATTGTGTGTCAAATAAACACTCCAGACAGAACACAGTTCCTGGCTATTCTTCTTGAATAGGTGCCTGCAGAATTAGGGTTTGCATCCATCCCATATAATTAAAGATTTCATTTTATTTTGATTTCATTTGTGGTTTTATACCATCAACTGGAAGTAAAAATGGTAAAAGTGGTTAACCCTGATGCAAATTTGGTTGTCCAACTCAGTGTTGCAACAATATAAAATTGCATTCAGAAGGATCATCACCAGTCAATATAAATTTTCTGAGTTGACTTTTCCTGCAGTCATGGAAATCGAATTATTTAAAGAAATTAAAGTTTGATTGCGTCAAGGTAGAACTCAGCCAGGTGTGTTGCAGGATTATACTTTTATGTCTTTTGACTTCTTGTCATCACAAAAACCAAATTAACCAAGACAACCCAGAAAGAAGAAACAGATCAATAACTTGAATGGTAAACATGTTAACACTTGATGTGTTCTCAAACATTCCATGGGGGGGGGGGGGGGGTGCAGTGGGGACCTTGTTCACAGAAACTCCCATCTTGCAATAATCATTCACCAAAAACAGTGTAGATTCAGAAAAGCCTTGAGCTTTCTCAATGTTTAGAAACAGGATTGAGTGAATCAGCTAGGTTGACATCTCTATCCAGGAGAAGGTGGTACTATTTTGCTTTTATGCAGAAGAGACAAGTATCAAAGCCTCGGTCAACCAAAATGCAAGAATTACAAAACAACCATTTCTGGTGCATTAAATTTCAAATTGCTTCTATTGCTGAAGAATTACTAGCTCATGAACAAATTACATTTTCCCCAAATACCAACCTGCGATGATCAGTGACCGAAGGATGCTATTACATCACTAATATTGGTACATTGGTACCTTGAAACTGCTCAGAACAGTGAGTCGATCATGTGAGGATGTAAATTCAGCTCCCTTAACCATCCCTGTGCTCAGTTGCTAAAAATAGCTCCCAATCAAGCAATGTCTCACTTTAAAATTCCCATCCATATTGACCTAGTTTCAGCTCTTAAGTCCTAAAACATGAGAATTTTCTCCCACAACTAGACTCTCATTTTACTCCAAAAGGATCTTTTCAAATCTACCTCTTTGACCAAGCATTTTGTGTCTGCCCCAACAATGTCTTATACGAATCAGAGTACAATTATACTTCATTTCATGATTGTGAAGCACTTTGCACTATTTTGTTCCTTTCAAATCTCTGCTCAGTTAAGTGCACAACCGCAAATGGCTTCTTGCAAAGATACAATGGACAATTGTGAAACAAGCAGAAGTCACAGTTTATTAGTCAACTTGGGTAAGCAATTCAGAATATATGCCCAAAATTGAAATTCACACAGTAACCAAAATAAACTTGAAACTGCAAATTTCAAGTAAAATACATTATTAATATTAGGACAAATCTTCCCATGCTGGCCAAAGCCCTGTAATCACACCTATGTTACATCTTCATTCACAGCATTAACTAAACTCCAGGTCCCTGTGCAACCTATTCTCAGTCTTAACACTTCATTAGAACTCTCACTGATTAGTTTATTTTTTAAAAATCATTTTTGTTTGAAGCTGTGAACTTTGAGCTGAGAACTGAATGCGATTTTTGAACTGTAAGCAGCATTAATGTTTTTCCTTCCAAGAGAACAAACTGACATTTGTTCATAAAAGCCAGGCCTGGAAATTACGAAGACATTGATTTTTGTTGATAGTGCTTGACAGAAACTTCAGCTCTGGAGAGGCATTTTATTCAGAGAGTAGATGTTTTAATGTAAGAGGATTTCATTCTCATACAACTAAAATATAGTTCAAAAACTGGCTCGAACTTCGATTTGTCAGTTGAAAAATCAGAAGGATTTTGGCTACCACAGCTCCAGGAGAGAGGTTAGATTGCTGCCTGGTTGCCTTTTCTTTAATTTATTGAAAGTTCAAAGAACGGAATCTCCATTGTAAGAATTAAATGAATATTCCTTGCAGCCTATTGGAAGCTATCTGCACACACCCATACGAGCAGAAAACAAGATAAACTCCCATGTACTGATGTTGTAGATCATGGATTTTGCTTTAGTAACCTGACCGCTTCTAAACTTTTTTCATTTGATTTGTCCCTTGCTTGTCTGTCTTTGAGTGGGGGCCAGGAACAAAGAAGATTGGGTTTAAATCATAGAAATTACATCACAGCACCTTGTGGTTTACTCTTTGATCAGCGAAAGCTATTGCGGTATTAATAAATCGCTAAATCTTGTTTAAACTATAAACCTGGTGTCTGGTATCAATTCCTCCAAGTCTAGTAAGAGTTATTCAAAAATCGAGGAAAGGTTTGAGGGTGATTTGAATATTTTAAATTTTACTGTGTTGAAAATATATGGATAAGGAAGGGGATTTGGTTGTCCAACTCAAGTGATATAACATAAAAGGATCATCACCAGTCCATGCAAATTTTCTGAGTTGACTTCTCCTGCAGTCATGGAGAGCCGATTATTAAAAGAAATTACTTTTGAGACAATTAATGGGCCACAATTGGTTCTGTTAATTACCTGCTGGAGAAAGCAGTCAATGACCAGTGGGATGCTGGTCACAGACTGCTCAGTGAAAAACAGAGCTGAAAAATAATTGCGAGCAGTATCTCCAATGAACTCTCTTGTACTTTCAGGGTTCATATCTACTCCCAAACTAGATCCACATTAAAACAACTCATTCCTGATTGTAGCCTCAACAAGGCAGCACTTGAACTTAAAATCTGAAATTTCATCAGTTAACTTGAAGTTTCCTTACCTTAAAATCCTTCCTGTTCATTATGTTCCCCTTGAAGTGACATAACCTGATTCAAAGCCCCTGAAAAATACTGCTTGGCTCTACACACATCGGCAGAAAGACATCACGCTTTAAAGCAAAGTTTCTAGCATTACAAGAACAAACCATGGAAGCTCACTGTGCAGGAGATCACATCAAACTGTAGCCTAAACTGATACCTGATAGCACTCAAACCTGAATAGACTATACCACTGATGCACAAAACAAATCTTCATTGCCAGGTTGGCAAAAGTTGAGCACTATAAATGCCCAGAGTTTAAATCAGTTGAGTTATTTCATTCCAAACAACAACTGGGTTTCTTAATTGAGGCCAGAATCTTTTGAATCAGAGTAGAGTCAGTGCTGACGGATACAGAGGGAAAATTAGATCTAACAGAACAATGTTACTGCATCACTACTTATGCACAATCACTGAAAAAGAACAGCTACTGGAGAAGTCCCTGACATGACAGAAAAATTCAGCCTTTGACCGAGAAGATTAAAGATAGAAGAGAACCAAGTTAGAGGCGTACCTCCAAAATCGCTCGAGACGCCAAACGATCACCCAGGAAAGAAAGGCAAAAAGCTGTCCTTATTGTGGGAGCTCCGTCCACTACTGTATGCATCTTCGTACCACAACAGGAAAAAGCCAGTACAGTGCTGAGATACATTTAAGAGAGACTCTTCATTGATATTTTTCTAAATTTCACTGACTGACTTAAATGGTAACAAACAAAACTTTGTCTGACCTGTTATAGTCAAACCATGCTGAATAGCTAGGGATAATGATGTGATGTGTCTGTTCAGTGACATTATCTTCGGCTTGGTCCACAGGACGTATATGATCACCTTTGGCATTGGAACTGTCCTCTTCTTCCTAGAATAGTTCACAAATCATTTGGCTCTCAGTTAAATCACTGGAAATCAAAAGGCATGCATAACACTTGAATGAATGCCAGGACAAAAACCAGAAGAACTGCAGATGCTGTAAATCAGAAACAAAAACACAAAAACTCAGGTCCAGCAGCATCTGTGGAGAGAAATCAGAGTTAATGTGGGTCGAGTGACTTTCGCCAAGTTCAATTTCAGTTAATGAAATACAATTGAAAATACAATGTTAGACAGGCAGAACAGCTTTGGGTCGAGGTGTCATGGTATTTTAATTAACTCAACTATAGCTTTAAATTGATCGAGAGATTTCCATTTAACACTTTACAAAAAAAAAATCAAACATTTGTAAATCACAAAAATAATGAGAATTCTGACATTTACTTTGAAAGCTCTTCAGAGTTGTAAGTATCTGCAACTTGTTATATCTACAAAACTCAGAATGGACATATGGTTGTTAATCACCACATTATCACTGAAGATCAAGAGTCAAAGATGTTATCATAAGTAGATGACAAGGAGGCAACCCAAAGATTGCTCTCAAGCTGATGGCATCGTGATCAATAGAAATACTCATGCCGTGTGTCCAACAAGCGACTTGAGGTACCATGTGAGAGTGTTTTTGAGACCAATGGGATTATAGTTCCAGTGTGGTTCAAAATCTTGAAGTTTGTTTTCTAAAAACAAAATTGTCTCGATTCACTAATTTTATTTGTTTTCCAAGTAAAGTTCAGTTCTGATGTGGAAATCAAATATGCAAAATTGCATGCTTTCATTTTAGCGACAGACTTTGTCGTTAAAAACAGAAACAAAACATTTTCAATGAATCCGGGTTACAGTCTGGCATCTGATTGGTCCAGTTGGGTTCATAACATCAAATATCACCACTTCTGAGCTTATGATGTATAGCAGGTTACTGATGAAGCAACAGAAGATGGCTGGGCCTACATCACTACCCTGAGGAACTCCAGCACAGATGTGGAGTTGAGATGACTGAATTCCAATAACAACCATCTTCCTTTGAGATGGATATGACTGAAATCCGAGTTTTCCCCAATTCCTCAGGAATGTCGCTTTGCTCAGCTTCTTGATGCCACACTACGACAGAGTCATCCAGCACAAATACATGCCCTACGTCAACGAATAAAGACCAAACTATCCCTTCACTGCACTTGGTCCATTAGTCTATTATGTCATAGCACTTTACATACTCATGCTGATGTTTCTTAAATACTGTCAGAGCATTCGCCTCCACTAGCCACTCTTGCAGCATGCTTCCATGTATCTACCTCCTTCTGGGTGAAAAAACTCCTCCTCATACCTTCTCTAAAATCACTCGTTCCTTAACTTCAACTTATGCCATCTACCTTGGGGAACAGATTCTCACGATCGTCTGACTATACCTCTTAATTTTGCATACCTCAATGAGATTTCCCCCTCAGCTTCAAGAAGAACAAAACCAGCCTTGCAAGTCTCTGTTCATAACTGAAGCATTTCATCTCCAGCAACATGCAGGTGAATCTCCTTTGGGGAGATGACGACCTAGTGCTATTATCGTTAGACTATTAATCCAGAGACACTGGCAATGTTCGAAAGACCTGAGTTTGAATCCTGAGATGGCAGATGTGGAATTTGATTTCAAGAAGTATCTGGAATTAGCAAACTAATGATGACCATGAAAACATTTTCACTCGTGAGCAAAAAACTCTGGTTCACCAATGCCCCCAGGGAAGGAAACCACTGTATCCACTCTGCTTTGGTCTGGAGTCACTTGTTGACCAGACAATGCATAGTTGATAGTTAACTGCCCTCTGGACAATTCGGGATAGGTAACAAATGCTGGCCTAGGCAGAGATTCCCACAGCCTATAAATGAAACTTTTAAAAACCCTCTTATGACATTAATAACATCCTTCAATTAGAATGGAAACTAAAACTGCACACAGTATTCCATCTGTGGCACAACCAATGAAAGCTTAAACCGGGTAAGGATGCCAGCCTTCCTCTCCCAAGGACTTCAGTCAATCAGACAGGCCCTTCAGACAATCAATCAATTAGCTCATAACCACCAGTGGACTTCTAATTTCAGGTTTTTTTTTATTTCTGACTTGGCCAGGTATGTTGTTTAATCTTGTAAATCCTAACAACAATGACAGGTGACAATAGTGGAAAAGTTTCTTGGTCAGCTATGTTTGATGTCAAGTTCATTCCACAAACCTCCAGCAACAGGTTTGGGACTGCTTCAAGACAAGCTTACAAGTTTCACAAATCAGAGGTGCTTCAGCCCATAATGCATACTCAAACAAAATACTTTAAGTCCACAAACAACAGCTCATACAAAGAAAGGAGTGAGAAAAGTTGAAACGAGGAAAGCTGGCACAGTTATCTTTGCCTTCAACACCAAATCCATTCCCTGACTACAATTTGCAAATGCAGCCTTGATATCCATTGGCAGCTTTGGCTCAGGTATGTGAGAAGCTGCATTACTTGAGCAGAACTCAAACAGAGCATTTGGGAGTGGGTTATTGTTAAACTGGTGTTGCTGGATAGCACTGTTGATGACTGCTCCCATCACTTCACTAATATTGGAGCACAGGCCAGTAATTGTTGCTGGATAGCAATATTTCAGATGTATTGGAACAGGTAGACTGTGGATGCATCAAGTTTTGGAGTACGGGTCTTGAGCGTCATTGTCAGAATGTTGTCAGAGTTCGCAGCTTGAGTAGTATTCATAACAGTGCGAAGTGGTTATAGAGTCGTAGAGATGTACAGCATGGATACTATGGTCCAAATCGTTCATGCCGACAAGATATCCCAAATTTATCTAGTCCCATTTGCCAGCACTTGCCCATATCCCTCTAAACTCTTCCTATTCATGTACCCATCCAGATGCCTATTAAAAAGTTCAAATTGTACCAGCCTTCACCACTTCCTCTGGCAGCTCATTCCATACACGCACTACCCTCGGAGTGAAAACGTTACCCCTTAGGTCTTGTCTAACTTATCCTATCCATTTGCCTCATGATTTTATAAACCTCTAAGATCACCCCTCAGCCTCTGACACTCCAGGGATAACAGCCCCAGCCTATTCAGCCTCTCCTGATACCTCAAACCCTCCAACTTGTAAATCTTTTCTGAATCCTTTTTAATTTCACAACATCCTTCCTATAGGAGGGAGACCAGAATTGTATGCAATGTTCCAAATGTAGATTAAAGTCACCAAAGATTATTTACGTTCCTTTGTTAGAAGAGCCAGTAGTTTTTCTTGTATACCGTGTCCTACATTGTGGTTACTGTTTGGGGTCAGTAGGTCACAATGATTTCCCATAACATGCCCTCTCCTTCTGGACTCCCCCACCCAAGGAAAAAGACTTTGTCTCTTTACCATATCCATGCCCCTCATGATTTTATAAACCTCTATAAGGTCACCTCACAGCATCCAAAGCATCAGAGAAAACAGCCCCAGCCCACTCAGCCTCTCCCTATAACTCAAATCCTCCAGCCCTGGCAACATCCTTGTAAATCTTTTCTGAACCCTTCCAAGTTTCACAACATCTTTCCGATAGGAAGGAGACCAGAATTGCATGCAATATTCCAAAAGCGGCCTAACCAATCTCCTGCAGAGCGCAACATGACCTCCCAACTCCTGCACTCAACACTCTGACCAATAAAGGAAAGCAAACCAAACGCCTTCTTCACAATCTACCTGTGACTCTACTTTCAAGGAGCTACGAACCTGCATTCCAAGGTCTTTATGTTCACCAAAACTCCCTTAGACCTTACCATTAAGTGTATAAGTCCCACTAAGATTTTCACCTCTCATTTATCTGAATTAAACTCCATCCGCCACTCCTCAGCCCATTGATCAAGATCCCATTGTAATCTGAGGTAACCTTCTTCACTGTCCAATACACATCCAATTTTGGCGTCATCTGCAAACTCACTAATGGTATCTCTTATGCTCACATCCAAACCATTTATATAAATGACGAAAAGCAGTGGACCCAACATCGATCCTTGTCACACCCCACTGATCACAGGTCTCCAGTCTGAAAAACAACTCTTCACCACCACCACCAGTCTTCGACCTTTGAGCCAGTTTTGTATCCAAATGGCTAGTTCTCCCTGTATTACATGAGATCTATCCACTCCCTAGTTACCCTTGGGTCCTGAATGTATTTGTAAAAACCCTTTGGATTCACCTTAACCCTATTTGCCAAAGCTAACTCATGTCCCTTTTTTGCCCTCCTCATTTCCCTCTTCAGTATACTCCTACTTTCTTTGTACTCTAAGGATACACTCGATCTATCCTGTCTGTACCTGACATATGCTTTTTCTTAATCAAACCCTCAATTTCTTTAGTTATCCAGCATTCCCTATACCTACCAGCTTTCCCTTTCACCCTGACAGGAATGTACTTTCTCTGGGTTCTTGTTATCTCATTTCTGAAGGCTTCCCATTTTCCAGGCGTCCCTTTACCTGCGAACATCTGCCCCCAATCAGCTTTTGAAAGTTCTTGCCTAATACCGTCAAAATTGGCCTTTCTCCAATTTAGAACTTCAACTTTTAGATCTGGTCTATCCTTTTCCATCATATTTTAAAATGAATCGAATTATGGTCGCTGGCCCCAAAATGCTCCCCACTGACACCTCAGTCACCTGCCCTGCCTTATTTCCCAAGAGGAGGTCAGGTTTTGCACCTTCTCTAGTAGGTACATCCACATACTGAATCAGAAAATTTTCTTGTACACACTTAAATTCCTCTCCATCAAACCCTGAACACTGTGGCAGTACCAGTCTATGTTTGGAAAGTTAAAATCCCCTACCATAACAACCCTATTATTTTGAGAGATAACTGAGATCTCCTTATAAATTTGTTCCTCAATTTCCCGCCAACTATGAGGGAATCAATAATCAATCCCAATAAGATGATCATCCCTTACGTATTTCTCCGTGGCACCCAAATAACTTCCATGACGTACTCCCAGGAATATCCTCCCTAAGTATAGCTGTAATGCTATCCCTGATCAAAAACGCCACTTCTGCTCCACTCTTGTCCCTCCTTTTGTCCTTCGTGCAGCATTTATACCCTGGAACATAAAGCTGCCAGTCCTGTCCATCCTGGAGCAACATGTCTATAATTGCTATGATACCCCAGTCCCATCTTCCTAACATGCCCTGAGTTTGTCTGCCTTCCCTGTTCGGCCTCTTGCATTGAAGTAAATGCAGTTTGATTTATCAGTACTACCTTGTTCTCTGCTTTGTCGTTTACTGCCCTCACTGTTTGACTCACTTCTTTTTTCAACTAGCTCTCATCCATTTCCAAATTATACAGCTCTACCAAAAACAAAGTAAAACAGAGACTTCAGTTTGTTTTCCCCCAATTCATAGAAACAGGGGCATAGCCCATTCTCCCCTCCATTAAATACAATCATGGTTAACTGAACATTTCAATGCCCTTCACTCATCCTATCCCAATAACATGGTGTGCCATTTGTAATCAGATATCTCTCCACATCTACCTTAAAAATGCAAAGGACAGATTCTGGACAGAATTCCAAATGTTGACATTATTCTGCAGTCGACAAAAAAACCTCTTCATTTCAGACCTCAGTGGCATCTCCCTCATTTTTAAATTGTGTCCCCGGTTCGAGATTCCGTAACAGGTGCAACATCTCACTTGTCGCTACATTCGCTATGCGTTGAAGTATTTTGTGCATTTCAACGAACAATCTTCAAAGTTCTACAGACAACAGGTCTAGTGGTGCCCAATCTCTCTTCGTACAACAATTCTACTATCCTGGAAACAACTTTGTGAACCCTTCCTGCACTTAGTGTATGGCAATATATCTTACTCAGAGATAAAGAGACTTAAACTGTCTCACCAAGCTCCTAAACAATTAAAGGAAGACTTGATTACTCTTGTATTCAAACAAACCAAGAGTTATTGTTCCTTAGCGGTAGTTTCATTCACTGCACCTGAACTGACAAGCTTCGCTCCTTTGTACACCGACACTTTCCCATTGCTCACTGTTTAAGAAATATTCTGCACATCAGTTCTTCTACACATCATTTTTCCCATGACATATTCGAAGTACCATATTCTTGCCAGAGCTGACCAAAGTCCTCCTGAAGATGCATCACATGCTCCTTACCAAAGAGGGAGATGATGGCCTCATAATATCACTCAACTATTAATCCAGAGACCCAAGTGATGTTCTGGGGATCAGAGTTCAAATCCAGCCAGGACAATGGGTGACATATGAATGCAATAATAAGCGGTGATTAATAGTGACCAAGAAATCATAGGTTTTTCTGACTATCACCAATCTGGTTCGCTAATGCCACTGAGGGAAGGATTTACCTGGTCTTGCCTCAGTACGACTCCAGACCCTTGACCCTTAACTGCTTTCTTGGCTTTTAGGTTTGGGCAATAAATGCTGGTCTGAGCAGTAAAACCTCATCCCACAAATTAAAGAAACATTCCCCTTAACTCTGGATTATTTGCTAATTTGGAAATATTACATTTGATCCAAATCATTCAGCTGTAGTGAACAGCTGCAGTCCCAAGTACTGATTGATCCAGTACCTCGTGACAGGTACTGGATTGGTACCTAGTGCCAATCCTCGAAAAACCCATTTATTCTTACTCTCTTTTAATGACAAGGATGACAAATTGTATAATTATACTATTCAAGGCAGAAAACAATGGTATTTCACTTGTGATCACTGCATTCTTGGTGACCAAATTTCCTAAATATTAATTTCATGAACAGACTTTCACTTCTGGGTTTGAAGACTGGCTTCAATAAGGGAGCAATTTGCAGACCAAGCTGTCAACAATTAGCAAAGGATCTATTCAGAAGATATTTAAGATATCATAAAATAATTTAAAATGCGATTTTATCCATGGAATGTTTCCCCTCAACAGGCATCACAAAATAAAAGTGATGAGTATAAGCCTCACCACTGTTTCGGAGCTACAGATTGAAGTATGCAAATGAAGGTTGTTAAAAGGCATATCTTGGCTATTCAATCTTTATTTGTTTCTTAGATTTTTTTCTCTTCAATTTGTTTGACCTTTTGCAAGGTTAAGGATTTTTGGAGCAAGAATCAAGTCACTAACCCACGGGTGGTGTGAGAGCAGGTAAAGCCAAGAAAGAAATCATCAGCACATGCACAACTTTCGTCGACTGCACATTCGTCAGACCATGCCTGACTGGAAGAGACCACTACAGTTTATCGACATTGGTATATCTGGTTAACCAGACCAAAAAAGTAAAGCAACCCAGGATGACCACTCAGTGGGTCTGGCAGCATCAGTGGACAGAAAGCAGAATGGACCAAAAAGGTCACCTCCACTTTCACTCCACAGATGCTGCCATACCTGCTGAATTTCTCTGGCAGTTTCTGTTTCAGATTTCCAGTATCTGGAGTTCTTCGTTTTATTCCAGGGCGGATATTACTTATTTTGTTTTTTTGGTAAGGAATGACAATGAACTGACGTGAAGAGGAGGCGAAAAAAAGTTAGCCAGTGATATTGAGACACATTTCACACATGTTGATGGGATAATTGTTTCAGAGCACAGTGTGGGTGATGAATTACCAAACTAGTTGAAAAAAAATTATCAACCTGAAATCAAAGAGAGAAATAAGGAAGGAGAGGATCAAATATGAAGGTAGGCTAGACAGTAATATTAGAAATGATAGTCAAAGTTTCTTTCAATACATGCAAAGCAAACGACAGGCAAAAGTAGACATTTGGCCACTTCAAACTGATGCTGGAAGCCTCGTGATGGGGGATAAGGAAATAGCACGAGAATTTCATGAGTACTTTGCGTCAGTCTTCACAGTGGAAGACATGAGTAATATCCCAACAATTAAAGGGAGTCAGGGGGCTGAGTTGAGTATGGTTGCCATTACAAAAGAGATTGTGCTAGAAAAGCTAAAAAGTCTTAAAATTGATAAATCTCCTGGCCCTGATGGGATACATCCTAAAGTTCTGAGGGAGGTGGCTGAGGAAATAGCGGAGGCGTTGGTTGAGATCTTTCAAAAATCACTGGAGTCAGGGAAAGTCCCGGATGATTGGAAGATCGCTGTTGTAACCCCCTTGTTCAAGAAAAGATCAAGACAAGAGATGGAAAATTATAGGCCAATTCGCCTAACCTCGGTTGTTGGTAAAATTCTAGAATCCATCATTAAGGATGAGGTTTCTAAATTCTTAGAAGAGCAGAGTCTGATTAGAACAAGTCAACATGGATTTACTAAGGGGAGATCATGCCTGACAAACCTGTTGGTATTCTTTGAAGAGGTGACAAGTAGGTTAGACCAGGGAAACCCAGTGGATGTGGTCTACCTAGACTTCCAAAAGGCCTTTGATAAGGTGCCACACGGGAGGCTGCTGAGCAAGGTGAGGGCCCATGGTGTTCGAGGTGAGCTACTGGGATGAATTGAGGATTGGCTGTCTGACAGAAGGCAGAGAGTTGGGATAAAAAGGTTCTTTTTCAGAATGGCAGCCGGTGACGAGCGGTGTCCCGCAGGGTTCAGAGTTGGGGCCGCAGCTGTTCACGTTATATATTAATGATCTGGATGAAGGGACTGGGGGCATTCTAGCGAAGTTTACCGATGATACGAAGATAGGTAGGTAGTACTGAGGAAGTGGGGAGGCTGCAGAATTCGTAAAGCCAAAGTACAAAGGGATCTGGGAGTGCGAGTCGAGGATTGTCTAAAGGTAAACATGTAGGTTGAGTCCGTGATTAAGAAAGCGAATGCAATATTGTCATTTATCTCAAGAGGAGAAAGTGAGGACTGCAGATGCTGGAGATCAGAGCTGAAAATGTGTTGCTCGAAAAGCGCAGCAGGTCAGGCAGCATCCAAGGGACAGGAGAATCAACGTTTTGGGCATCAGCCCTTCTTCAGGAATGCGCTTTTCGAGCAACACATTTTCAGCATTTATCTCAAGAGGGTTGGAATATGAGAGCACCGTTGTGCTACTGAGACTTTATAAAGCTCTGGTTAGGCCCCATTTGGAGTACTGTGTCCAGTTTTGGTCCCCACACCTCAGGAAGGACATACTGGCACTGGAATGTGTCCAGCAGAGATTCACATGGATGATCCATGGAATGGTAGGTCTAACATACGAGGAACGGCTGAGGATCCTGGGATTGTATTCATTGGAGTTTAGAAGATTAAGGGGAGAACTAATAGAAACTTACAAGATAATACATGGCTTGGAAAGGGTGGACGCTAGGAAATTGTTTCCGTTAGACGAGGAGACTTGGACCCGTGGACACAGCCTTAGAATTAGAGGGGGTAAATTCACAACAGAAATGCGGAGACATTTCTTCAGCCAGAGTGTGGCAAGCCTGTGGAATTCATTGCCACAGAGTGCAGTGGAGGGTCGGGTCGCTAAATGTCTTCAAGGCAGAGATTGATAATTCTTTGTGACATCAAGAATTTAAGGGCTATGGGGAGAATGCAGGTAAGTGGAGTTGAAATGCCCATTAGCCATGATTGAATGGCGGAGTGGACTCGATGGGCCGAATGGCCTTACTTCCACTCCTATGTCTTATGGTCTTCTTACTCCAAGGAGAAATAAAACTAAACAAGGGATAATGTCACAAAAGATTACCATAATCAAATTACAAGACAAGACATCAGCTTCTAACATGGTGTGATCAAAATGCACAAAATGATGATGCAAAGGCTATGCTCTCATTCGCAACTCAATAGCCAAGTGCTTATGCAATAAATTCTTAACTATGCTTTACACATACAACATGTGACATAAATTTTTGCCCACAACGTGCAAAGCTGTGTATAAAGAAAAGGAATTGAATATCTCCAAATGTAATTGAACAAGTCATTTTCCCTCAATATTCAAACTTTGATTACTGTTTTCCCTCCAACAGCATGTAATCACAAACACGTTTGTCAAAATGTTGTCAATACGAAGTGGTACAGAAACACAGCTCTGGAGCCTAACAATAGATTAGTTGCCATAGTTACCATTTCTCAACAGTGACTGGGTGAGCAGAACTAGCTTTTATGTTAATTACCTTCCCTCCTGCAGACAATGGTTCATCCTCTTGCTCATCTGCAACAAGATCAATTCAGGATATGTTATTAGCTTGCACAAATGCGATGAAGCCTTCATAAAAGGTGAAGACTATGTCAACAGCCAGAGTGTAATCATCTGATTTGTCATGGATTTGCTAATATTACACTATTCCAACTGAGCTACAAAAATTAATCATTGCACCAAGTAGATTCAATGTTACATTTACATCAGACAATAAAGTTACTTGCATGTGTATCCCATTGGATACCATCAGGTCACTAGCTACAATTTTTAGTGCACCTTTCCAGCTCTTGCTGGCCTCCTCATTCTATCCTCTGTCTTCAATCTTTGGATCTGCCTAGGTGGATCTTTAAGGAAAGCAGAGGTAAGCAGATGCCTCACAATATACTTAATGCTTCTTCAGGTATGAGTCAAATGATTAATTTTGATTATTTTTAATAAATCTGTTCAGATGTTTTCTGACACCTGTGCTTGAACAGGGACCACATGGAGTACTTAATGAAGTTTGAAGCCATTTTACTTTTTTCGAAATGAGTACCATCACGCATCAACCACTTCTCATTGACCAAGACAATGTCCTGGTCAAGCAACATCAAAATTCAAATGACCATTGCTTTCAAATCCCTTCAGTGCCTTGCCCCTTCCCACCTTGGCAGTCTCCATAAATCCTGTAACAAGCAAAGCTATCTACACAACTCAGACTCTGACCTTCTCAACTTCAATTACTCCACGAATGACCATACCTTAGTTGCCTTGGCCCTATGTTCTTGAGAAGCTATATTGTTCCAACTCTTGGCCACACTTGGTTCCTCAAAATACTCCTGATAAATCTTCCTCTTTGAGCAAGCTTTTGACCATCTTGTGTGACTTCATGTAATTTTGTTTAATCAATACCCCTTTGAATAACCATGGATGAAACAATATGTTATATACATTTCAACACCAACTTCAAATTCAACATTTCTTGGAAATCAGAGGTAAATTTGGTCAATAATTAAAATTTATGTTCTTGCCACTTCCCAGCCCAATCTCTGATATTGTCAAAGTCTTGCTGCAAATGGACACTGGCCTCTTAATGTCTCAAGAGTGGCGAATGTTGCTGCCATTCTGCAATCATCACACATCTCCACCTTGAACCTTCTGATGGATGAAAAGTCATTGATGGAAGCGGCTGAAGATGTTTTGAGCTGAAAACACTACCTTGAGAAACTCCTGCATTGAGGCACTGACATGGAGATGATTGCCTTCCTACAATATCAAACATTTTCTTTTGGCTAAAATATGACTCCACCAATTGGGAATTTTACCCAATTCCCAATTACTCCAGTCACAAAGAACAATCAGAGGGTCATGCAGGGTAAGAGAAGGCAGAGAAGGGTCCTAACAGAGGCACAAATTCAATGGTCTCTGCAATGCAATTTCAACAGCTAAAAGCAAGCTTTAAAAGCAGAAACTGTCTGCATTTCCCAGGGGTGATTTATCTATCGCTTCAGATAAATGGAAAAAAAAAATCAAGGTTCATCAGAATAGTGACAATTACAAAGTATAATTACCTAGATCTGCAATTGTGCCTCCCTTCACAGGTGTGTGTTCACTGTCCTTCTTGGGATTCACTAGTGTAAAAAAAAGTTATAGACAAGCCATCAAAAATGTACTCAATTCCATGCATTTCATCAGTGAGATTTTTAGATGACAGCAGATTGGGTAAAACTTGAACTTGCATACAGCTTTTTGCAACTGCAATCTATTGAATCCACTTGCAAACTCAATCCAAGTTTCTCTTCAGGAACAAAGGTATTTTGCATCTGCAACTCCATGGCATAGAATTATTTGCACTGAATCTGCTTTCCACCGACGACAAAAACTTCACTCTTCCATCATAGTCATAACCTTAAATTCACATTTTCATCACTGACATCTCAACAGAATTTTTAACACCTTCAATTGTGTAAAGTCCTTCATCAATTTAAAACCAAACCTATTCTACTCCAAATGTCTATGTTGGTACGTTCATATCTTTAAGCACAATTCAAGTTTGATTTGTACAAAGTTAAAAATCACACACCACCAGGTTATAGTCCAACAGGTTTAATTGAAAGCACACTAGCTTTCGGAGTGTCGCTTCTTCATCAGGTGGTAGTGGAGGGCTCAATCCTAACACACAGAATTTATGGCAATAAACTATGAAGGAGCGACACTCCAAAAGCTGGTGTGCTTCCAATTAAACCTGTTGGACTATAACCTGGTGGTGCGTGATTTTTAACTTTGTACAACACCAGCATCTCTGAAGTTTGATTTGGATTTTTTTTCTTATTCTTGTATATTCAGAGAACCTCTCAGTTGTCTCTCATCTGAAGCCAAAACTTCTGAACGAACTCGAAGTAGCTCTTGCATCTAAGATTGCTATCAGTTTAGAAGGTCTGCTGAGCAATATAGTTCTCAGAAATACCTGAAGATGAAACAGATGTTTGCATTTTTATTGCTGACACAATAACCTCAAAGCTTGAATCTCAGCATTCAGTCTTTCTGTCAAAATCTTACAAAAAAAACCTAAAGCCTGCAGAACTGGTGAACGGGAACAAGCAGAACCCAGATCTCTCTCAACAACTTGTCTATAAATATTTCAAATACACTGTAAAGACCACATCTTTTATTTTTCCTTTTTTTGGGATTGTGGACCACAGTAAGAGACTGAGGCAGAAGTTGTTGCATTTCTCAAAAAAAAAAATTACCAGTGCTCACTGTGAGCTGCGTTTACCCTGTTGCTTTATTCAACCAGTAAGGATAAGATGTATAAAATGCAACAGCACCCTGGATGCGTGCAGAGCAAGTTTTGCCAAGACGCACAGACTGCTGACTCATTTATGTCAACGGGATAAGGTGTGGAGACTAAAAGTCATTCATATTCCAACAATACTCTCATTGGCACCAGGGCAGATGGGTTACGTCTGGTGGATAATAAAGAAACAGCAATCTTTACACCACAAACGTAAAAGAGTTTCTCTGTGTGCAGTGAAGAAACAAAAATCTGCAAGATAGCTAGCTATTCTCTCCCACAAGTTGCGAAAAGCTGCTGCCTCCAACCAGTGACTGAAAGACTGAATAAAATGTGTCAACTGCCCTGTGCAGTAAAGAACTGAAAAAAATTTGGAAAGAATAAGCAGCTCAAAGATTCTAACAACTTAAAGTACAAGAAACTTCATTAAATCCTGTGGACGAAACTGCGTTGCCCCAATATCTATTATTTTCCACTAAGAACATGCATGTTTGTGTGTTGAAGTTTGTGTGAGGGTTCGAGTTTCAGCTTGGAGAGTTATATATTGATAATACAGATTTGTTTGCCTGTGGTTTGAATTTTTTTGTCGTAAGTGATTATGGGGTTGGAGTATCAGTGCACTTTCTCAGTGGGTTGTGACAAATAGCCAGGAGACTAACAAAGAAAAAACACTGACTTCTTTCTCCCCCTCAAATCTCATTTGGGTTTGGAAGGATCAGGATTTGGAATTTTATCCTGAACTGCTATCCTTCAACCAGAAGCGTATCCCTCCACCTCCACAAAAAGTGGAAGGGGTGTTGCTCTTTATAAATGAAGTGCTGAAAATAAGTGTGGCAGAAGGTAACTAGCCCAACTGTGAACAGTATGCAGTTGAAAATAAAAAAGAACCCAGAAGTATTGGGATTAACACTACTGAAAAATTTTCAGCATGTGAAACTTCAATATTATACTAAAACACTGTTTTTCAAGAGCCATTACAATAATCTGAATGACAGAAGAGACCAGTTCCTTACCATTTTTAGGTAAAATAACTTCTTCTACATTTGGTACAGGAGTGGGATCCTCCATGTCTTTGGTCAGGTCTTCCTGCTCCTCTTCATCTTTCTGCCCCCTCCTCTTTAAGTATGGTGTCAGCTGACTACAGGCAAAACAGAAACATTATGAACTTTAGTATCAACACAACCTAGTTATGCATTTATAAAATTTACTTTCATATATTAAGCACGATTGTAGAGACGGCAGGGGTACCTCAGTTCTTCACTTTCTCATGCTAATTGCAATTTATATATTCCACTGTAAAAAAGGACAGACATGAAATTTGCTCCAATCACAATCAATAATATTCCAGGTGAGAAAGTAAAAATAAAACTTGCCCATGTAGAAACATCAAAAATTGGATGAATAGGCCATTTGACCCTTCGAGACAACTCTGCCATTCAACATGAGCATGGCTGATGGTCCAACTCAGTACCCTGTTTCTGCTTTTACACCATACCTTATATCCTTTTCGCCCTAAGAGCTACACCTAACACCATCTTGAAAACATTCAGTGTTTGGCCTCAATTGCTTTCTGTGGTAGAAAATTCCTCATGGTCACAATTCTCTCTACCCTCAAGCTGAGACCCCTTCTCTGGAGTCCTCCAGTAATTGGGAAAATCCTTTCAATTGTTACCTTGTCTAGTCATGTTAGAATTTTACACATTTCTATGATTCTTCCAAGCTCCAGTGAACCTTGTCCAAACCAATCGTCTCTGTTCACATGTCAGTGCTGCCATCTGAGTAAATTAGTCTAGTATTTGGAGAATACCTTTAAAAGAATCAATTGCTGTGTCATGGTTTCCGACGTAGTTGAAAAACCATTTCACAACCAAAGACATTCAGAACAAAAGATTGAAAGAGAGATGGGCTGAATTCATCAACTCAAAAACCAGCCAGATTTTCGGCTCCATGAATCCTCCTCTGCTCGAAATATTCATCCACTATTTCCTTAAAATAGCTCCCAATTTCTCCTTGAATTACTTATTGTGGCTGAGAATTGCATACGCCATAAGATCTCAAACCAACTTGTCCCTACTTAACTATGGTCTCTTGAATTTCAATTGATGAAAGCACTGAATAAAGGCAAGTTTTCTTGCTTCTCACAGGAATATTATACCCTCACTCAAAATTCGAAAGATAATGATCACTATTTTTGAGCTCCGACTGAATTGCATCTGAACCTTTGACCAATTACACTGGGTTAACTAATTCCTGTGGACTACAGCTTTTCATTCTCAGTGACAGGCTGGTGAATTCATCCCCATTATTCCTAATTTTGGAGGCAGGGTGAAATATATAAACACCTGCTTCCATTTAATTTTTAAAACCTTTGCAGATACATTAGCTACCCTTCAATCTATAAAAATTGTTCCAGAATCTAGAGAATCTTGAAAGATAGCCAAAGTTTCTATTATTCCTATTTTCACTACCTCAAATATCAAGGGATATAGATTAATGGATTCTGGGAATTTGCTGACCTTAAATCCTATCCATTTCCCCAACACCATTTGCTTCACTCATGAGAACCTATGTTCCTGAACATATTTGCAATGTTGTTTGCCTCCTCCTTTTGAAAGCAGACCAAAAGTATGTAGTTACTTGGTCTGTTACCTTCATTCCACATTGTAACTACCCGTTTTTTTGCCATGCATAATAAAGGCATCTTCATTTGTCTTCACATACCTACAAAAGCTTTGAGAATCAGTATGTTAAGTTTCTTGCAAGCTTCCTTTCACACTCTTCTTCCCCGTCTTAAATCAATCTCTTGGTCCTCCTTCCTTGGATCTAAATATACCAGTAATTTCCATTGTTCACTATGGTGAGGTGACCTTTCCCATTTTATTTGTGTCCCAGACAGGAATGAACAATTATTGCAATTCACTGTATTTTTTAAACTGTTGGACAGTGCTTATGCACTGTCATCCCTTGAATTAACATTTCTCAATTTATTAAAACCAACTCATGCCTCATACCATCATATAGTTTTCTTCATTACGATGGAGAGCAACATAGCTGATTCTGAGACTCAGTCCTGAATCTAAATAAAAGGATATTATCATATCTGCAAAGCCAACTATTCCTTTTTGCTCACATAACACCCAGTCTAGGATGCCCTATGGGATCCAGAAAAGCATCTCTTACATACTCCAAGAATCACTCTTCTACAACAGTGGCAGAGATTTTGATTTGCCCAATCTGTTTGCAGAGAAGTAGCAGCCATACTTGCATCTGTACCTGTGTTGCTTGAGACACTAATTTCCTGTTTCATGACTTCCCCAACATTAGCTCTACAGTTTGGAAGTTTATAAACAACTCCACTCGTGTCTTCTGTCCCTTGATGTTTCGTAACTCTACCCATACAGAATCTACTTTACTGCAGCTAATTTTCTTGTGCTGAGAGCTCAGAAGTTGAGACTGTTTTCTTGGACAGAAGGCAGCTCAGAGAAGATTAGCCAGAGATTTTTAAAATAATGTGTCGGCTAGATAGATTACTTATGGAGAAGCTGTTCCTTCTTGTACAGGAGAAAACAAAGGTAGAGATTTAAAGTGATGTGCAAAAATGCAAGGGTGATGTGAGAAAGCGAGTACAGCATGGGATGCTCTGCCTGGAAACGTGGAAGGGGGAGATTCAATTAAGGGATTTCATAGGGCATTAGATGATTTTTTGTATAGAAATGGTGTGCAGGAATATGGGAAGAGGAAGGAGATTGGCATTAAATAATGGAATCAGCGTGTGCATTATGGCTCAAATGTTCTCTTGCTGCACCACAACAAGACTGTAATTATTGTCCATTCCTTTCAAATAAAGGCCCATTTTATTTATGTTCCCTCTTAACTCAAGAACCTCAATGTTAGATTTTTGAGATTCATGGACAAAAACTCCCCAAGTCCTCTATCCTGCAACTTTTTGCAGTTTTTCTCCATTTAAGTAATATTTTAGGTCATATATTCTCACTGCATAACCTCATGTTCTCAAATTACGTTTCATCTGCAAGGCTTTTCTCTACTCCCTTAACCTGTTTACCTTCCTCTACAGACTCTGTCATCCTCACCACTTGCTTTCTCACCCATTTTTGGGCGATTATAAATTTGGTTAGAGCACATTAATGTTGCTCATCCAAGTCATTAATATACATTGCACAGAATTCTGGCCCCAACGTTGATTGCTGTGGCACATCACATATTAGAGTTTGGGATCATGAAAACATCTACCATATCCAAACTATCATCTGGGAGTTAACCAGTCCCTATCCATGCTAAATATGATCTTGAACAGGACGGGTTTTGTGTACTGTTAAGTAGCTAACTTGTGGTACCTTACCAGACACCTTTTGAACATCCAAATATATCACAATATATTTTGCAGTTATCAAGGAATAACTCCTCCTCTGGCATTAATAGAAAGGTGGTCATTAAATGAAACAGTTGAAAACAATTGGTAGAGGACACAATCCTGAGAAACTCCTGCAGTGATGCCCAGTGGCTGAGATGTTGGACCTTGAACAACCGTAAGCATCTTTCTTTGTGCAAGGTATAAATCGGGCTCCTAAATGCGACGCTCCACCAAATGCAGACTTAACATCAAGAGCAGTGGTTCTCACCTCACCAACTAACCTCAGCACTTCTGACCATGTTTGAATGAAGACTGTAATAGGTCAGGAGACGAATGGCCCTGGTTAAACGCAAACTGAGCAAGTGAACTCTGAGCATGTTCCATTGAACCCTTCCATCATTTGGCTGATATTCAAGAGTAGACTGATAAGACCAATTTGTCAGGTTGAATTTGTCCTCCTTGATGATACACCTTGGCAATTTTCCACCTTGCCGTTTGCATATCAGTGTTGTCATTGCTTGGAACAGCCCTGGCTTTAGTTTGGAAAATATGGCTTCGCATTACTGATAAAATGTCAGCAGTGCTAACAGCTTTTTCAGTATCTAGCACCACCAGCAATTTATTCATTTTGTTGGCGGAACAAATAAAATTAGTTCAATTGTGGAATCTGAGGGGTTGGGGACCTTAGGGAGAGGTAGAAAATTTGATTATCTAATTGGCATTTTTAGTTTAAGGTAAATGGAAACCCTTTCAGAATGAAGTTTTGCAGTGATGGCTGGGTTTCCCCCAAAATATAAGATAGCATTAGAATTTACATACTGTTATGCTTTACAAAAAGATGCAACTAAGAATTCAAGTTAACTTTAATTTTATTTAGTAGTGGGACCTGGGTGTAACTAGTCAACCAGCATCTGCAGCCGTCCAGAGTATAGTTTAAGTCAACCACATGGCTGTGGGTCTGGACTCATGTATAGGCCAGACCAAGTAAGATTGATAGATTTCACTCCCGAACGTACAGTAATAAATCAGATGGGTTTTTGTAACAATCAAGAACAGTGACATGGCTATTATTGTTGTTTCCAAAACTGAATTCAAATTCTACTATCTGTCATATTAGATTTGAACCCACGACTCAAGAACATTAGCACAGTATTCTGATTACTAATCTCGTAACTTTCTCATTATGTCTCTGCTTCTAACTAATATTGTCATCACTGCACAACCTGTCATCGCAGTTGAACCCAGTGTCTTGATTTAAGGTTTCTGTGAATGTGTGCGCATCTGCGAACTCATGATCATCACAGAAAGCCAAGCTCTAAAAGGAATGCAATTCAGAAACTGGACTCTCCATCAGCCCCAATTCTCTGGACTTGACTCATGCACTCCATTACCTCTATCCATATGTTCTCATAACAAGTTAATCAGAACACTTCAAGAAAAAAAAGCAGAGCAGTAATAAAACTAGAGTATTCCTACTTCACACCTAACAGGTTTTTTTTCCTGTTGCTGTAAAAACAATGTCAAAAGGAACAGCTCAATGGATAGAAAAACACCAATTTCAACCATCCACCAAAACCACATGCTCCCGGAAATCAATCTGTGAGGCAACTTGACTCACCCTTTCTTTCCACTTTTCTTTCTTGACTCAGCAGGTGTCGATATTGGTGAAGGGGAACGGGAATGTTTTCTTTTCTTGGCACCAGTTGTTGACTTTCTGTCCTTCCTATCCGGTGTACGGGAGTCCTGGTTGAAATAGATCAGTAACTTAGAAGTGTTCAACATTCTGACTACAAAGCAATATTAACAAAGTTATCATCAGCTGGGTGAATTGTTATTTTAGAATTCAAATGTCAGGTTATTTTTCTTGATCCATGGGGAAAAAGGTTGTAATGTGTTTGAGCAAGAATGGCAGAAAACAAGAAAATGCTCAAACTACACTTAGTCATTCAGTAGCTCTGAAAACCAAATATAATTTGTGAATCTTTCTCATTAGACCTTCTCATTAGTGCTCCCTCTCTTACCAGGTACTGCCATGTCTTCGCTTTAGTTTTGCTTAACATTTTCTGCTATGCTGTCATTGTTATATTATTGATGCTAATTGAGGCAATTGGAGTTTAAGTGATAGCGGTTTGATGATTTTAACTATTTCTCAAGAGGTAATCTGGAAATTAGAACTTGGTGTCAATAAAAAAAAGTGATCGTGTATTATTCCAATATTGAACGGTCATTAAAAACCCAATCAGTTCACAAACATCTGTTTTGAAACCAATTCTCTCCCCACATCCATCTGGCTAATGCATTCTAAGTTCATAAGAAATAGGGGCAGAATTAGACCATGTGGCCCATCAAGTCTATTCTGTCATTTCAAATCATAGCTGTTACGTAACTCAACCTCACTTTCTGCCTTCTCCCCATAACCATTCAACCCATAATCAATTTTTTAAAAACCTAACTCCTCCTTAAATTTACTCTGTCCCAGCATTCACTGCACTTTGGGGTAGCAAATCCCACAGATTCACAACCCTTTGGGAGAAGTAGTTTTTCCTCGACTCTGTTTTAAACTTGCTTCCCCTTAAGCTAAGACTGTGACCTCTCATCCTAGAATGCCTCACAAGAGGAAGCATCCACTCCACATCTATTTTATCCACACCTTTTATCATCTTGAATACCTCAATTTCATCTCCCTCATTCTGCTAAATTCCAGAGAATACAAACCTAATCTGTTCAATCTCTTTTCACATGACAAACCTGTCATCTATGGCAAGCAAACCTCCTCAGAAGTGCTTCCAGTGCCAGTACATTTTCCTCAAAGAAGGAGATAAAAACTGCACACAGGTTCAGGTGCAATCTCACAGATACCTTTTACAGTTGCAACAATACTTCTTTACCTTTATAATTTATTCCTTTAGCTGTAAAGTCAACATTTCATTCTCTTTATTATCTCCTGTACCTGCATGCTAGTATTTTGTGACTTGTGAACGAGGACATCCAGATCCCTCTGACTACAGCACCTCGAAGTCTCTCCCCAATTAGATAATTGGTCGCCTTGCCATTTTCTGACCAAAATGCATGACTTCACACTTATCCAAATGACTTAAGCTCAACATCAATCTAGTTGAATTACAATTTCCTTGAAACTACAGAAGCAAACCACTCAGTTGCACCAAATCATTCCAACTCTTTAGTCATTATGACATGGAACACAGGAGGAGGCAGCTATTCAGACAGTTGAGCCTGCCCCTCCAATTAATAGAATCATAGTTAATTCGAGGAAATCATCCCCCCCACCCTAAGTGGAATAAAAAGTTTAATAACCTTGCATGCAATTCCCACATTCAAAATATAAATTCCAAAAATAAAATTTTACAAAAAATTACTCCTCCAAATTTTGTACAATTATCGTGACATTAAAGCGAAGATGGTTCCCAAGTTACTGGGAAGATGAGGAATTGCTTGGGGGGGGGGGGGGGGGGAAAATCGCAGATCAGTGTGGAATTTCAAAAAAAAAACATAGGCAAGTTGGCAGATCAAAATCTGCGATACAACTTAGTTTATGATAATTAATAACTTGCAGATTCTGCATGTGCAAACTGTATACATCACAGTGTGATAAATGCCAGAGTGGCACAATCTCAGCTCAGTTAACTGAGTAAATACTTGACCAGTAGAAATTGGAGGTTTCAAAATAAATAATGGTTATGAAGCAAAAGGCAGCATGCAGCTTTAATACCTTGCTATAATTACAAGGAGTTCTCTGATAACATGACAGTCACATTCCAACAAAACCTTGCTTAATAGAACATTCTTAATAGAAATAATGGGGTCTATGGGAAAAGTGGGGTTGGGGCAGACCAGCCAAAAATAACACTCACAATCATTCAATCATCCAAAAGTCTAACACAAGGTATAGCACAGCCTAAATGAAAGGTTGAAATCGTGTTTATGATTGAAACAAAAGTAAATTTAACAAAGTACATTTCAAATACACAAGAAAATGGTCCTTTGTACAATATCTCTCACAGAAAGCTATTACGCCGGTAGTTAACATCTGTGCACGTGCAGGATGGCACAAAGACCGGTGCTGACATCAAGCAAAGAATGGCGCAGAGACTTCGGCGCAAGCATAGAACTGCACCAAGACTGGCACCAACATGCAAACTGATCCCTGCTGGAATCAAGGTATGGCCAAAGGCAGGTGAGCATTGTTGAAAATACCATTCCCTAATTCTTGAGCAGCATTACAGCCACATCGGTAAGCTGAAATGTGCATTATTCCAGAACTCCCTGTACTGCTCGCTACAATCAGTAGTGGGGTGTAGGTGGGGGATATGTTTTAAAAATTATTAATGGGAGTGAAAGAAACATGTTCTTGTGGAAGCATAATTGGAGGCACCCAACGAGGTGAGGAATGTGTCATACCGAAGTCTTGAAAGCAATTTAATAACAACCAGACATGGAAAGAAAAAAAAATGTTTTACTAATTCAACCATGTTGTGCACTTTCAGACCCCATTGACCCGCATTTTGATCTTCAATGTTCCTGAACACTTCATCTTTCAAATCACTCAACCTTGATACTTTTGAGTATTTTATCATTTCCCCATTCATCCACTTCCTACTGAAACTCAATCGAAGGCTTAGGCAATATTACATGTTTGTCAATGGTCATTTTCACCAATAGCGCTTCACCCATCAGATGAACATCTTCACTAAAAAGTCCATTTCTTTTCATATCGTCGAAAACACTAAAAAAAAAGTAAGGGACAGAATGGACAAAAGGAGGACACAACAAACAGTTTCGCTCTCAAATACAAAGAATACCCTGGAGCCAAATGGCACAAATGTGCTCTCAGGTGAAAGATGGACATAATGAGAGCTCACAAATGGCGGATGACAGAGTTCTTTTATTTACTGACACATCCTGACTTCATTTAAATCGTGATGTGGAGGTGCCAGTCTTGGACTGGGGTGGACAGCTGCCTAATGAAGGAGTAGGAGCTCCAAAAGTTTGCAATTTCAAAGAAACATGTTTGAACATTACCCCAGTGTTGTGGGATTTTTGACTGATTTAAAATCAGTCATTCAAATATTACAAGACCAAATATGGTGATTCTTATAATTCAGGTTTTTTCAGAACAAAATCATATCCCTTCCATTCATGTTCCAACTCCTGCATATATACAACAATAAAACTACAGTACATCCAAAACAACAATTGATCAGAGGATTTCATTCCTTGAAGGTCTTCCTTCAAGTTATACAACACAGATACTTGCACATTAGCAGTCCACTCGGGTGGAGGCTGGATTTTCACCTGGTGAGTGAAACCTCAGAAGAAGTGACATACAAGCAAACAACAGAACAAGGGACAGCTGCCCAGAGTCCACAATTTGGACCTGACCTGCAGAGGTCTGCTGAGCTCAAGATGCAAAGCACCAGCACAGTTTATTGAGAAACACAATACCAGGGTGGATCAACAATTTTGTCATGTCTCTACAGATACGCTACACACCACAAAGTAGTTACAAGGATAGAAAAGTCCAACCCAAATTGCCAATGGATTGATGGTGCGAGGAATGTAAAAACTGCAGATAGATCATCTAAATCAAGCTTCATGATAATTTGCCATATGAATTAATGTAGAACTCAACCACAGCTGTGCCAAATTTGATATCAATGATTTATTTTTATTCATTCAGAGATGAGCATATTGTTGCCAAACTACCCAGTTACATCCTATTTCCAATTACAACTAAGAAATGGTCTTCATTACTTGCTGCAGTCCTTGGGATGTAAGAACACCCACAATGCTGTCAGAAAGGGACTAAAGGATTCTGAACCAACAACCGCGATAAGAATAGCGATGTAACTCAAGGTTTGGGCATTCCCATGTATCTGCTGCCCTCACCTTTCTAGTTGTGGAATCACAAGTTTGGAGGGTGCTGCTGACAGGGCCTTTCAGGAGTTGCTGCAGTGAACCCTGGAGATGATACACACTGCTGTCATTGTGCACTTGGTGGAAGGACATAAAAGATTTAAAAAGCAGTGTTTATTTTCCCAGAAGGTATCAAGAACATTAAAAATGGTTGGAGCTGCACTCATCCAAACAAGCAGGAACATGCCTTGTCGATGATGGGCAGGCATTGGGGAGTGAGGTGGTGAGTTACTCGCTGCAGGATGCCCACTTGTGATGATCTCTTGCAGCAACTGTATTCACATGGCAGGTTCATTTTCATTTCAGATTCATGCTAACTCTCAGAAAGTCAACAGTAATATAATAGAGAAATTCCACGATCATGTCTTGACGTGGAGGCTGTTGCTTGATGACACTTGTGTGGTGCAAATATTATGTCATTTATTTGCCCAAGATTGAATGTTCACTATATTCTGAATAACTTGGACTGCTTCAAAATTTAAGCAGTATCAAATCATGAAATTATTAGTGAATAGCCACACATTTACCTGACAAAGGAACAGCGCTCCAATGGTTGTGATTGCAAGTAAACCTATTGGAGCGTAACTGGTGTTGTGTGACTTTTGACTTGGTCCACCCCAGTTTAACACTGCCCCTCCACATCATGATGGAGGGAAAGTCAATAATGTCGCAGCTGAGATTGTTAGGATACTCAAAAGACTTAGGATACTCACTTGACGAACTCATGTAGTTGAAATGATAGTTTCTGCTGTTGGGAGTCAATCTTTAATCATACTAAATATGACTTGAACCAGCAGACAGTACTGCCCTTAATCAATCACCAACAGCTTCAGATTTGCTGGAGTTTCCTGATGCCACACACACTAGAGTGCTGTCCATACATCAAAGGTAATGACCCGCACTTAGACAAAAAGAACTGAACTTGAGACTTGGAACAAAGGCTGCAATAACTATTGGAAGGAATTCAACATCCATCTCGAGCTTCACTATTCCACAGGTCAGAACATAATCTAATAATTTTACCCAATTTATGATATCGTTATTTGCATGCTCTCCACTTTGAACTTAAAACACAAATGATAATTGGTGAAAATAATCCAAAACACCTGCACGATAAAAAGAGAACATAAAACAGAGTACTCTTGGCAAAGATTCACTGAGAAAATAATGTTTTGATCAAGAATGTTTGTTCCAAAGTTTAAAAAAATAAAAATGCAGATCACCATTCATGTTCCATTGTCTCTCAGGAAACACAGCATCAATAAGTCTTCCAGAAGCTCTCCAAAAGAATGATGGGTCTTACAATTGCTATAAATTTCCGATAAATTGGTGTGTCTTACAATTGTACACTCCACAACCACCTGGTAAAAGGAGCAGCACTCCAAAAGTTAATGCTTCCAATTAAACCTGTTGGACTATTAAACCTGGTGTTGCCCGATTTTTGAACTTTGTCCAGTCCAACACGGGCTTGTCGAAATGCTGCAACAGCAATCTTTCTTCTGCCTGACAAATGGTCACAGAGTAAACACAGATTTCTCACAGCCTTGGGTACCAGTTGCAGCCTCCAACAGAGGTTACCAAGTTTAAAGAGCCACCTTAGCTACTACTCAAACTGGTCTTGGCTTCCCATGTCAGAAAATAAAATAAAAGCTAAACGCTTTGATACCATTTGCTAGGAATACAGGATAAGTCTACTCTCAAAGTAAAACAGGGCTTGACAGATCATTAGCTTGTCCAGCTATTTACAGCGTCTATTGGTGACTGATTGCCTCATACGAGCATGTTCCATGTTTTTGAACAATAAAACCTAAAAGTATTGGCCTGACAGACAAGTCTAGGGGCCCAGGCTGAGAGGCAAGCGCGTGGAGACAGCGAGGCCTCATGTCCTCAAGCCTGGCAGGCATGAACTCAAATGAAAAGCACTTGAATTGGAGTACTTTTTAAAGACACTTTTTATTCTTATTACAGACTTTGATTAAGTGGAGTACTTTTTAAAACTCTGTATTCCTACGCTGGACTTTTTTTTACTCTTTCAATTAAACACAAAAGTATTTGTCCCTCGGTAACCTGACCTAAGATTACACCAAAGACGCAACATTACAAACATTTCACCACACTCATTCAGATACGCATGACAATAAAGGGGTCTCTATTTCAAAATTAAAAAGTTCATAAAGATCTAAAACAGCAGCATCTTTTCCCCTAAAAATGTTTTTTTCATTTTTTTCAGTCAATTCATCCCAGTGACGTGTCGCTCCGATTTAACTCTTCAATTTCTTGCTTAATGGACGCTTAACAAGTTTGATGGCCAAGAGACCTCGTTGCAGTTCTACTGACATAATCCTATTGTCAGTTATCCTAGCTTGAAAACTTTGACACATTCCCTCACAGCTTGGAGACTTCACAAACTTGAAAACCTGCGCAATGGCAAAACTGTTCTTTTGAACTGGAAATAAACAATTCCTCTGCTTGGGAAAAACAGACTGGGGCCACTGTGTTTGGAGTGCAGTTGAGCAGAACCAAGTTTGTTTTTTGCCTGTCCATCAGAAGCTCAGCATTGCAAAACACTGCAAACAGCTTCACAGATATCTAGCTCAGTACTTAATGCAATCATGTGTTTCACAGAAATTACATTTTCAGTCACTTATCCAAATGACCTTCTGACCTCTCAAAAAAAATGTACTTACCCTCATATAACTCAAACTAAAACACATTTCCCTCAATTTTAAAAATCCAAATTACCAAAGCAACTGGCAACAAACTTAAAAAGGAATTCAAAAATCCATTACAGGCATATAAATAAAGGTGGTAAAATCAGCAGTGAAGCCAATTCAGAACTAAAAAAGATGATTTACGCATAGCTATGGTACAGCTAAGGTATTAAATCGTTCTTTAGCTCGGATTTCAGCAAGGAAGTTGCTGCTACCTAGCTCCGTGCCAGATAAGAGCTGTTCAGGCACCTGATGGATGAAAAATTAATACGTCGGCAGTACATTAACCATGGGTGACTTAATCTTCGTGTACACTGGAACAGTTGGATTGGCAGAGGAAAATGTCAGAGTTTTCAGGAGCATTTTCTAGAACAATACATTTGGAATCGACCAGAAATCTAGCAATGTGTAATAAGGCAGGTTTAATGAAGGAGTGACTATAAAGGATGCCCTTGGAAACAATGATGAGAACTTGGGAGGTGGGGGGGGGGGGGGGGGAAAACGTGGGTCAAAACCAAAATGAGTTAACTTAAATAAGGGGAATGACAAATGAACAACGACACAGCTGCATGCGAAGACTGAGGAAAGAGTTTAGCAGAAAAGAATAACAAGAGCAGCGTTTTAACAAAACAGCTCATGGCTCATAGGAAAGATGTATACCGGTGGAGGAGGATGATTCTTGGAAGAGAATCAATTAACTATGGTTTCCCAAGAAAGTTAAGGAGAGCATTGAAAAAATAAAACACATGGCAACATAAAAGATTTGTTGTAGGCCAGAGGATCAGTTTTAAAACTAAAGGATGACGAAATAAAAATATACAGAAAGAGAATAAACTGTGACAGTAATCTTTTAAGTATCATCAACACAAACAAAACAAATGCAACTCCCTTAGAGAGCAAGACTGGGAAATAATAATGGGGAAATCAGGAAACAACAGAGTAATTAAACAAATACTTGGCATCAGTCTGCACAGTAGAAGACATAAAGAACATTCAAAAATGACTACTTCAAGGAGCAAGAGGAGGACAGACAATAACTTCAATGTCTAAAGAACAAAGTGTGAGAGGAAATTAATGCGGTTAAAGACTGATTGAAGTCCCCTCGTAACCATGGATACCTAAGGTCGTAACTATAATGATAGTGGATGCACTGCCAGTAGCCTTACAGGATTCCAGAGATTGTGGAATAGTCCCAAATAATTAGAAAACTGCCAAGAAAGCATCTTTATTTAAAAAGTGAAGTCAGCAAAAACAGAGCAGGTAGCTACAGACAAGTTCTGCCACTCGTCGGGAACATATTAGTCTGTTTGAAAGGATGTAATAGCAGAAGTTACAAATAAATATGAAATAGAGTCAGCATGGTTCACAAACGGGAAATAACAACTGACAAATTAATGGAATTCTATTAATGTAACAAAGTTGGATAGATACAGGAGAAACATGTAATTTATTTGCATTTTCAAAAGACATTTGATATGGTACCAGACGATATTCCTTAAGAAGCTAAGACCTCAGTGTTGAAGATAGCTTATTAGCATGCACAGAGGAGATTGGTTAACTAATAGAAGACAAAGTTGGGATAAGGAGGCATTTTCAGATTGGCAACCTGAACTCATGGGTGTGCCACAGTGATGAGTGCTGCAGGCACGATTACCTCACACATTGATGACCTGGATGAGGAAAGTGAGGCCAAGTGGTGCAAGACAAAAATTAGTGGGAAGTTAATCATGAAAATAACGCATAGAGTCTGCAGCAGGATGTAGATAGATTAACTGAATGGACAAAAACTTAGCAGATGTAATATAATGGAGAAAAATGTGAAGTTATGCACTTTGGCAGCAAGAATAGAGGAGCTATCAGTGAAAGACGACTGCAAAAAATGAGAGATTCCAGAGTTCTTGTCCATAAATCACAAAAGCTAACATCCAAATTCAACAGTTATTTCTGAAGGCAAATGGAATATTGGCATCTATTTCAAAAGGGAATAAGGTGTTAAAGTTGAAGGTTTCAATAAAACTATATAAGGCATGCATCTGAACACAGCTGGAACACTGGACAGTTTTGCACCTCTCATCTCACGAATGTTATACTGGCATTGCAGGCAGTCCAGAAAAGGTTCACTCAGCTGATACCAAATATACAGTGACTACCTCATAAGAGGCGAAGTACTTGTTGGAATATACATGAATGAGAGGCAACATTATTGAAGGAGAATTCTTAGGGAACTTGGAAGGGAGAATACAGATAAATTATTTTCCTCTGTAACTGAAATGAGAAGGAATTTCTTCTCTCAGGAGGGCATTAAATCTGTAGAATTCTTTAGCCCAGAGGGTTGTTGAGGGTTGGTCATTAAGTATATTCAAGACTGAGACAGACTTGCTTTTTAAATCACTGAGGGGATCAAGGATTCTGGGGACAAGACAGAAAGGTGGAATTAAGGATTATCAGACCAGCCATTATCTCACTGAAAGGCAGAAAAGACTTGATGGGCTGAAGGGCCTACTTCTATTCAGACATCATATGACCTTATTGCCGTACTGAGCCAAGTGTGTGTAAAAACTGCAGAAGCACTGCCCATAACTGTCCATCTTTCATACTAGAGTATCAGAGGACTGCAGACTTTCAAACATGTTATTCATGAAAGAATTTTTAAAAGACCTAAGCAGACCATTCAGTTCTCCTTCGAAAAGAGAAGGTTGACAGGATTTGAGAGAAGTATTCAAAAACATGAGAGAATTGGAGGGAGTAGATAAAACGAAACTATTCACATTAAACTAAATTGCACATATTTAAAAAGTTAATTGGCAAAATGGCAACATAAGGGCAGGAAAGCCATTCAGTGATGAGTACTGCTGCCTCACACCGTGAGTGACCCAGGTTCGACTCTGTCCTCAGGCAGCTGGCTATGTGGAGTTTGCACATTCCCTTGGGTCCATGAAAACTTCCCCCCCACAGTCGAATGATGAGCAGGTTAGGTGGATTGGCAATGATAAATTGCCCACAGTATCCAGGAATGTCTCAGTTACTTTGGTTAGTCGTGGGAACGGGGCGAGTTTGGGTGGGATGCTCTTCAAAGTATCGCTGTGGACTTGATGGTCCAAATGGCCTGCTTCCACACTGTCAGGATTCTATCATTCTCTGAACATGATCTTCATTTTAAAATAAGGCAACAAAACATTAGGCTCTTCTATATACTATCCGAGTGTATGGTGGAGACTGATACCATCATGGTATTCAAAAATAGAGAATTGGATCATTACTGCAAAGGAGAAATGTGTCGAACTGTGGGCAAAAGGCAATGAATCCCTCAGTCTTAAAGAGTCCAAATTCAAAATCGACACTTCTAAACAAAATTAGGTTGTGAACACAGACATTTCCTTCCCAATGGACAAGCAGTTACAAGACCACAAAGATGGTCATCGTATCGAGACAAGTCATTGAAACGTGAACAAAACTACATAGATAGTTCTTGAAGAAGTCATTAAATGCAAAAGGCCTTTACTGTGGCTAATGGCTATGCTTTAAAAATTAGGAGAACAACTCTTCCCAATTGCAGCGATTGGAACAAGGTCAACCAGGTGAATCTCAAAAGTTATGAATTTCCTGAGTGGACCAAGTTAACAACTAACACCAGGTTGACAGACATAAACAGCAACATCAGGGGCTCTGTTCATTCTCAGAGCCAGCTCAGAGCTAGATGGGCCAGCGTCATATCACATACTTGTAACTAAAGGGTGAACTGATGACAGGATACTGGTCTTCATGGAGCTATTTCAGCGGCAACAAGCGTAAAAACATGGCCCTGAAGAGATTGGTTTGCAACAATTACCTTTGATTTGTGGTGCCAGAAATGATCACCATGCAGTGACTTGGGAAGCTTACAGGTTCAATCCTGCCAAAGACTGGGCACAGTATGTGGGAAGAATGTATTTTCTTTTCCTGGGCAAATAATTTTGGGGAACATGAAAAGTAACAAGTAATTAAGATGACTTCATGTGGACCCACGGCTTTTGCGATAATTATAAGCCTTACGTTTCATGAGGCGCCAGATAATAAAACCTTTCAAGTGGTGATGGATTTAGTGAAGGAATATTACGACTCCAAGCCTCCTCTAACTCGGAGGTGCTATCGGTTTTACTCAGCAGCTTGAGAACCATGGGAATCATTATTGGGATTTTTGACTTGATTAAGACAGAGGCATGAGATTTTGGTTTAGCCCTTTGTGAGATACTGTGTGGTATGTGGGATTAATGACATGGCCATGCAAAACCGCGTACTGGCTGAAGCTCAATTCTACTTCAAACAAGTGCTACAACTGGTTTTGTCATTAGAAAACACAGCAAGTGGAGCATATAAGTTGCAGAGTATTCCAATGTAAGTGGATAGCCTCGCCAGTCCAACTGAGCTTGGGAACACCACCTGAGTGAAGGCAATTGCACAGCCTTAGTCAGGACATATCCTGAGCAGAGGGACTCCAAGTCAGCACACAACAAAACCCTGAAAACAAAAGCAAGCCTCGGTTAAAAATTTCTTCAGAATCCAGGTTGACAGGCCATTATAGTTTCTACTGATACTTGGATATGGAACAGCACAAGAGTCCCACCAGGCCTGGACTGAGTAAGAGAACTCCGGTCAATATCGAGGAACATGCACACTTGGAAAGTCCACCTACCACTGGTATCGAACAGATAAATTGCTTAGCAATGTCCAAATCAGAAACAAACAAAATAAAATATCTGCTTCAATGGTCAACCAGTTCTGATGGAGGTCAATACTAGTGCAGCTGCATCATTGATTGTGGAACCACTCCTCACAAAAACACAATCTGGACTCCTAACTTTAAGTTTGCATAAGATCTTGGCCAAACTTGGAATTTATACTGGAAGAACTCCCGCAGACTAAGGGTACAACTTAGTTTCCACTGATTGACATAAAAGGTTTGGGCCCAAGTTTGATGGGGCAGAATTGGTTGAGAAAGAGTGGATTTGATTGGCTCAACATTTTGATCAGAAAATGGCTGCCTGAGTGAAGTCCTAATTAAATGCCTGTAAGCTTTTCAAAGTTCTATCAAATGGTGAGCACAAGTCAATTTCACAATTCTGCTAGGCCCGCCTAGTGCCATTTGTCTCAAGTGCAAAAGCAGAGGCAGAAATCACAAGGCTAGAAAGCAAACGAATCAAACTAGTAGAGATGACAGCCTTCAGCTAATCTGATTCACCTCATGTGATATCAAATGAATGGAGGATCTAAATACTGCAGAGGCTAGAGGCTCTGATAACAATAGAACAGAAAACTTGTGCTCCAGAACCTGCTGTACCCACAACCAAGCTGTTCCAGTACAGCTACAAACAGTGACAACTAGCCAACACAACAAACTGAAAAAGTTTGAAGTTTCATCTTGGACACAAAGCAGGACAAATCCAACCTGAACAATTACTGTCCTACCAAACTTTCAAATCGTTACGTTATGAAGGTGGAAGGGGTACTCTACCTTAAAGAGGATTGAAAGACTTTGCAAGCACAGAGTGCTAGAGAATTTACAACGTAACATGTGGCCCAGCAGCCAGCAGTACCTGGGTTACTCGGAGACAAAAGCAAATTCAAATTCAACCAGTTTAAATTATGCAAAACTCCAAACAAGTCTGAATTTGCTATTTTGACACCATTAAAACAATTTGACGTTTTGGGGTATAAGACCAGGAAAAACTGAACAGTTGAGAGAGAACTGCCAAGCCACCAATATATACTGACTGTCTGCAGAATAGCTCTCTTAAAAAGGTACCTTTGTCTATCAATGACCTGTGAAACAAAAACCATAAGTAGTAAAGACAGACAGAGGAAGATACAAAGACAAGATTCGACAGCTGGCTGGTTTTGACATTTGAATTTTCTTTGCTAAATCTTAGTTGTGGGTTTTATCGGACCAGTATTATAGAAGGGAAAACAAAAGATGGGTTAGAGAAAGGAATTGTAGATAGCCCTTAGTTAATTATTCTGTAACAACTTTATTTCTTAAAGTGTAAATTTTTAAACTTTAAAATGGTAACCTTTGGGATAGTTCTCGGCCTATCTAGTTTTTAGGGATTACAGCACGGGGTGAATCTTTTGAGTGTTGTCAGGTTTGAATTAGCAACAGGGTTTACAATTTGTACCAAACATTGTTCTCACAATTTGTACTAAAATGGAAGACGTCATAAACAGTGCTGTCAAGCAGCACCTGCTCAGCAATAACATGTTCAGGGACACCCAGTGTGCATTCCACTAAGTCATTCAGCTCCTGACTTTATTACAGCCTTGGTTCAAACATGGACAAAACAGAATTCCAGAGGTGGGTGTGACAGCCCTTCATATGAAGGCTTCATTTGACTGAATGTGGCATTGGAGGACCCTGAGCAATACTGAAGTAACTGGCAACTGGGGGAAACACTTAATGCCATTTGGAGGTTGGTGGCGATTGTTCATGGGCAGTCATTTCAGTTCCAGCAATTCTTTGCAGGAGTTCCTCAGGATGGTGCCCACAGCCCACACACCTCCACTGACTTCATTGACTTTCCCTCCATCATAAAAGTCAGAAGTGGAAATGTTCACCAATGACTGCACAATGTTCAGCACCGTTCACAACTCCTCAGGTACTAAAGCAGTTCACGTTCAAATGCAACAAGATCTGGACAAGGTCCAAACTTGGGCTGATCAGTGGTAAGTCATATTCACACCACACACATTCCAGGCAATGACCATCTCTACTAAGAAACAATCTAAACATGACCACTTGAAATTCAATAGCATTAACATCAGTGAATCCCCCCCACTATCCACATCATGGAGGTTATTACTGATCAGAAACTCAACTGGACTCACCACAGAAATAAAAGAGCAAGCCAGATGTTCAGAATACTGTAGCAGCTAACTCACTTCCTAATTTCCCACCATCTTCGAGGCACAAATCAGCAGTGTGATGGAATACTCCCCAGTTACCTGGATGATTGCAGCCCCAACACCCAAGAAGCTTGGTAGCATCCAGGACAAAGTATCCCACTTGAATTGGTATCACATTCACAAGCCTCCAGCACCAATGTTCAGTCCACACAGCTGCTCTGATCTGCAAGTTGCACTGCAGTAATTTGCCAAAGATTCTTCGACAGCACTTTCTAAATTGATGACCACTTCGAACTATAAGAACAAGGGCAGCACATACAAGAGAACACCACCAAGTTCTCCCTGAAGCCACTCACCATCCTGACTTGCTCATATACTGTCATTCCTTCACAGCTGCTCGGTCAAATATCCCAGAATTCCTTCGCAAACAGCATTGTGGGTCCACCTGCTACAGTTCAGGAAAGCAGCTCACCACAATCTTCTCAAGGGCAACATGGAATGGGCAATAAATGCTGGCTGCAATGCCTACATTCCACAAGTGAATCAAAAAAACTCGTCAAGACAAGCTTCCTTCCTCCAAGGGCATTTGCGAACCGTTCAAGGTGTGTCCCTACGTGTGCGTATTTTATAATATTCAATTTGAACTCAGTACGAGTATTATTAACACAAAATAAGTTGATACTCTCAAATTACCAAGATAAAGGTTGAACTCAAGACCTCTCAAATGATCTGTCATAACTACACATCAAATACACCAGATCAATTCATCCAAGTCAAAAATAATGAAAAATCACGAGACCACAAGTCTCAGCTCTTGCACAAATTTATGGATTCAGTAATAAAAGGTCACCCTGAGATATAGTAAAAATTTATGCTTGATCCATCAGTCTGTCACTGTGTATATGCACAGTTTAAGAGTTACAGAAACGCAAGAGATTCAATGAGCATACTTTACCTCTTCAGCTACTGTCCTGATAGGAATGCGCTGTCGGTAGCTTACAGGCTTTCTGTTGTCATCAACTTCATAGTCCTCTTCATTCATCCACTCATTGAATACATCAGTGTCCAGGATCCACTTAGCATGCACCTGGACAGGTCAACAAAAGGTTACAATGTGAAATGGTGGACAAAATGCCAAAATAAACAAACAAAGTCCTGGAGAAACTCAGCAGATCTAGCATAATCTGTGAAGAGATAAATGGAGTTAACGTTGAGGTTACACTTGTTCCCCAAAGGAAATAGACACACGATTCAAAACATTCACTCTCTTTCTCCACAGATGCTGCCAGACTTAGAATCACTCCAAGACTTTGTTTTTATTTCAGGTCTGCAGTATTTTACTTGTGTTTGATAAGCTGCTCATCCGAGTTAAGGGATGGATTACATTTTCAGTTGGGGGTCAAGAAAACAAAGATTTTATGTGTGATCCAGCAAGAGAACACAGTTGCTCCTGTATTATAACAGAACCACTTAACAGTGTAACAGAGTAATCTACTGAGTAGATGAATCTGATTGAACATGTTCACAGGATGCGACTACTCTTCCTATATGCCTCATGCCTTAAAGTTGCAACCAATCTTCATGAAATTCACCACAGATGTTCATCTGCTTCTCTTGTATGCAGAATTGATTCATGTCCCAGCAATTCTGGTCAGTACTCCTGTGTTGTATGGGGATCTGGTAAACATGAAAAGATTTTCTCCTTCGCTTAATCTGGCTACAATCCACTTGACAGTTTCATGGTCTTCAAGAGTGATGTTTCCACATCAGTTTTTGATTGACCAGAACCTATTCTGAACCCTGCAACCATGTGTACCAAATCCACTGGTGCCACCCAGCTCCACAACCACATTTTCCACCTCAATATTTAGGCTATCCGAAGCACTAACAACAATAATGCCTGTCTCAAGGCCCCCTATGCGACTTAGCAATTAGCTATCATGCATAGCCATTCAGGATTCAATACAAGCAATCCTGGCAATTTGTTCTATTTCCAAAGGGGCACAGTGCCTCACAGCACCATAGGTTTGATTCCAGCTTCAGGTCAATGCACGTGTGAAGTTTGCATGTTCTCTGTTTCTCTGTGTGGGTTTTCTCTGGGTGCTCCAGTTTCCTCTCTCAGTCCATACGTATGCAGGCTGGCCATTGTGAAATTGTTCATAGTATTCAAGGATGTTAAGGCTAGGTGGATGAACCATGGTAAATGTGGGGTCACGGAATACAGTCAAAGGCAGGATCTGGGTAGCATGCTCTTCAGAGGGTTGGTGCAGACGACTTACGTCAAATGGTGTGTTTTTGCACTGTCGGGTACTGTGGTTCTATGTATTACAATTAGATAATTCTACTCTGAATTCAGTTGATTTGCATTTCTGGTTTCCAGATAAATGTTCTGGGCCCCAGGATGAACATGTAATGAAGGGAAACGTACTATATTGTACAAAATGTTGCCAATTACAGGAAATGTAAAATGCCACCTTGTCTGGTTCCAGAAAGCAGATGATGAAGATTCTAAGGCATGCTCAGAGCTCCATGCCCCAAAACCAAACAGTCCTCCAGAACTACTACAAACTTCGCAGTCCTTTTGATTATGGCAGAACACAAGATTCTAGACTGCAGTTTGCAGAATCCGTTGCACTTTCCTAATTAAAAGCAATTAATTTTAGGTGAACCATATCAGAGCCTCTGAACAACTGACAGAAGTGTTACCTGGGGGAAAAAAAATGGCATCATACAGGATTTTAATTATATACTCACAACATGGCATCCAACTAACTACTTTCCTTATGAATGTGTGTGTGTGTGTGTGTGTGTGTGTGTGTGTGTGTGTGTGTGTGTGTGTGTGTGTGTGTGTGTGTGTGTGTGTGTGTGTGTATGCATTCATTTGAAATGGTGCATTAGTGACTGGTGCTAGCAGAAGTAATTTCCTTGTACAGTTCCACACTTAACTGTTTCTGGGTTTTTGCCCCTTTTGTTATCTTATTAGTAATTCTTCATTAATCAGATCATTTATCTTGCAAAAATATACTTGACTTACTTTCCATGGCCTTTCTGGGATTGGTGGTTCTTCAATTTCAGCTTCAATTTCATTGGCCGGCATCCAGGTATCATAGCTAGCAAATCAAACAATATTAATCCAGTCTTTTGAAAAAAATTCAAAGACTAAGAATACTTTTATGAATTGAGACATAGCTATGTATGTGAGTGGGAGACAGGAGACAAAGAGAAAAAAAAGAGGAGGGGTGGGAGAGGAGGTAAAGAGAAAGAGACTGAGCATGTGAGAGAGCGCCAGAAATTAGTGGTTATGAATGGCACACATCTAACAGTTCAGATAGCAGATCAGATACAAAGAATGTTTCTTTTTTTAAAAATCACCTCTGCCCCAAACATCCTCACATAAACAACAATTAACACCAATATTTTGTTTTAAGCAGCATGGTAATCTGGAGATTTCCACATGAGGCAAACTGAACTTGACCAACTTAAATTAACTGTTTGGCCATTCACTAAAATGAACAAACAGAAATAAAATCAAGACAATGTTGGCCATCATCCATATAATTTTAGCTCCAATAAACTCTAGCAAACAGGTAATTTATTCCTGATGAAGGGCTTTTGCCCAAAACGTCAATTTCGAAACTCCTTGGATGCTGCCCGAACTGCTGTGCTCTTCCAGCACCACTAATCCAGAAAGAAGTTAATTTACAGCAGCTTAGTACCTGTTGTTTTCCAGATCTAAATAAAGGTGATCCTGAATCAGTTTCACAGACTGTGAAATACATTTTTTATCTTGACAATGCAGTTCAAGCCTGTGTTTACTCACTCTACCATTCAAAAGAAAATAGTTTATTTCTGCCATCTTGTACCGGTATCGCACACTCGGACTAGTTTGGGTTCTAAGAATTTAACTAAAGGTTTGATCTTCGTGAACAGTTCTCAACAGGCACCACCTAAATACACAACTAAAATAACTTCCATATCCAAAGCACCTATTAAACAGTGACAGAAGACTGAACATTGTGAAGACCGGCCAATATTTACCGGGCTCACAACGAGCACCTAATGCTTTAATTAAAAATACACTCCTCTCCATCAATGTTTTTCCAAATGATTTGGCTTCCACTTTCTAACTTGCTCAGCAAAGGGGAATCATTGCCCTAAAAAACCATTGATGTCACCAGTTAACCTTCACTATTTCAACAGTGCGAATATCACCAACAAACGTTCAGTGAATCCGGAATCCCTGGGAAGAAAATTGAAGCCCTACAGTGTAGAAACAGACCCTTTGGCCCAAAAAGTCCATACCGACCTATTCCCCTACTATTCTACAATTATCCCAGACTAATGCACCTAACCTACACATCCTTGAACACTATGGGTAATTTAGCCCATAGGGAGGAAACCCACTCGGACACTGGGAGAATGTGCAAACTCTACACAGTCACTCGAGACGGGAATCGAACTTGAGTCCCTATTACTGTGAGGCAGGAGTGCGAACCACTGAGCCACCATGCTGTCCATTAAAGAAGCAAGGGTGATATCACAGAATACCAACAGTGTGGAAAAAGATCATTTGGCCCAACAAGTGCACACCAACTCTCCAAAGAGTAACCTGGCCAGACCCATTCCCCCACCCAATTACCCTACATTTCCCCCTGACTAACACACCTTACCTACCCACCCTGAACACTGTGGGCAATTTAGCATGGCCAATTCACCAAACTGGCACATGTTTGGATTGTGGGAGGAAACCGCAACACCTGGGAGGAAACCCACACATACTTGGGGAAAACATGCAAACTCCACACAGTCACCAGAGGCTGGAATCAAAGCCTGGTCCTCTGGTGCTGTGAGGCAGCAGTGCTAACCACTGAGCCAGTAATATGTGAAGAAATGCTTTCTGCAGTAGAAGGACATGATTAGTAGCTTGATATATGGCATTCAATTATTCATAACACACCAGCAATGCCAAAGAACTGATGTAAAAATTTTAGTATGCACGCTGACCAGTAAATACTCCAATTTGGGAGTATAACAGCTTTCCAAAAGGTACATTAACATCTGAAGTTACAGATCCCAGCAATTCTCTTCAACAGCAAAAATATGATACATGTGGCAAGTTTCTGGATTTATAAACCTTCAAATGTTTAAATCAAGAAGAGTAACCGCCAAAGTAAAATCTGAAATACCTGCCTGTTACTTAACGAAATGGAAATAAGGGGACAGTAGCAACATACACAGCCAACCCCATAAAGGGGACAACTGTGCAGGAGTGAAACCTGAGTCAGAGTCAGCTTTTACAAATAACTGTTGCTGATGCTGGCTTGGGGTTCAATTGAACTTAAACTACTGCACATCTCTTACACTCCCCATTCCACTGTCAGGACAATTCTGCTAAATGCAATTACTATCTCTGGACAACAGTTCCTTGGACCTGTCAAGCAATTACATTTTAAAAGGATTTAAAAGAAGCACTGTCACATAAATCAAACAGTCCAGGAAACTATTGCCATACTTAAAATATATTCCTGTTACAGTATAACACATGGAGCTATATAAAGGGGATAGTGGTAGAAAAGCCATGATGGTTCCTCCGACAAAGAAATGTACCTTAGGATAGCAGTACAATTTTTAAAGCTTTTTTCATCTTTCCATTAATACAAGACCACAACATTGGTCTTCCCAGCAAATAGTGATGCCAACTACCTCCACAATATTTCTAAAACTTCCATGGTCACGACCTGTGGATTTACCTTGTGATGTCCTTGGTAGCCTGTCTTTCCTGTGTACTATCTTAATGTCTGTAGAAGACAATTTGCTTTCTTGCAAACCCATTATTTTCTTTGAAAAAAGGTAACGGAAGAAACAGATCTAAATTTAAGTCTAAAATCATTAATAGAAACCAAAAACACCAAGTGACCCAAAGGTGAGCCTTGTGGAACACAAATGGAAACTGCTTTCCAGACCCCAAAAATATTGGTAAACCATTCCCATTTGTTTCTTGTTACTAGGTTGATTTTGGATCAAACTTGTTACATTCACTTATGTAGCATGGGCCTGAAAGTTTCATAATGGCCTGCAATGTGTAGTTGACAAAAGCCTTGCTAAACATTCACTGAGACAATATCCACTGTGCAGCTCTCATCAAACCTCAGGGTTACTTACTCAAAAAAAATCTTCATTTATTATCTTGCCTTAAAAAGAAAACAACACTGACTCTTAACTCATCCTTCTTTTCCGAATAACAGTTAAGCCTCATAAAGCAGTCTCCCTCCACCCCCATCCCAGGATTTAAAATGAACTGCAATTGCACGCCCTCTATGCCAAGTATATATTTCCTTGAGCCAGGGATCCAAAACTGCATTCATTTCTCCAGTTGCTGTCTTACTTGTGTTTGAAACAATTGGAGAAAGATTTGTTTGCTCCTGTTCTCAAATTCTCTTTAGTTAGCATACGCTTGGGCACAGTCAAAATTATTGACTGCACTCTATGTTAGCTTGCAGTGATTCATGACCACGGATTGGATGAAATTGAGAAGACTGGACCCTCATTCCAAAGAGTTCTGAAGAATGACTAATGAATTCACAGAAATTTACAAAATTCTGGTCAAAAACCAAGGGACAAGACAGAAGGGACACACTGGATAAATTAATTAGAAGTAGTCTACAATGCTCAAGAAGAACATGGGGAAAGAATATTTAAAAAATTACAGAAAGAGGCCATTCAGCCCTCTGCGCCTGCTCTACCATTCTATACAATAACAATCATCCAACTCGGTACCCTGTACCTGCTTTCTCTCCTTATACTTTTGATTCCTTTAGGCCCAACAACCACATCAAACTTCAAAAACAATCAAATGTCTTGGCCTCAACTGCTTTCTGTGGCAAGAGAATTCTAAAGCTTATCACTCTCTGGGTGACAAAGTTTCTCCTCATCTTAGTCTGAAATGAGCGATCCAATATCCTTTGTCTGTATTCCCTAGTTCTGGGCTCCCATTCATCAGGAACATGGTTCCGGTGTTTATCCTGCCTCCTGTACTGCAGGAATTTTTTTGGTTTCGAGGATGCCCCCCCATCATTTTTCTGAACTCCAGTGAAAATTGTCATAACTAATCCAGTCTCTCAGGTCAGTTCTGCATCTGAAGAATCAGTCCATTGAACTCCTTCCACAGCCAGAACGTCCTTGTCAGAAACTGAAACAAAAACAGCATTCATGTAGTCTCACAATTCTCTCATCATGAAGGCTGACATGCCATTTGTCTTCTTTACTGCTTGCCCCACCTGCATGCTTACTTTCAGCAACTGGTGTCCAAGGAAATCCATGTCTCATTGCACATCCACTTTTTCCCCCAATCTACCACCATTAAAAAAAAATTTGCCATTGTTTGTACTGCCAAAAATTGATATCATCACACTTATCGACATTATACTTTGCTTGTCATGCATCTATCCACTGATTTAACTTGTCCAAATCACCATTGTGCATCTTTGTATCTTGGTCACAGTTCATCCTTCCACCCAGTTCTCAGTCATCTGCAAACTTGAAGATATCATAGTCAGTTCCCTCATCTAAATCATTAATTCACATGGTGTTTGGCTGTGGTCCAAGCATTGATCCGGATACTATCCCATTAGTCACTCGGAAAAAGACCTCTTTGTTCCTTCTCTCTTTCTTTTTGTGCCAACCATTTCTCTATTCATGTCAATATCAGCACCCAAAACTCCTCTCTTATGTGAGACCTGATTTAAGCAATATTCTGAGAGGCCAAGTAAACCATACCAACGAGCTATCCTTTCACAACGCTACTTCAGTGAGGCATTCGACCAGGTTCCGCACAGTAGACTGATTAACAAAGTTAGATCACATCGAATACAGGGAGAACTAGCCATTCGGATACTAAATTGGTTTCAAGGTAGCAGGCATAATGTGGTGTCGGGGGTTGCTTCTTGGACTGCAGGCCTGTGACCAGCAACGTGCCACAAGGATCGGTACTGGGTCCACTGCTTTTATCAGTTAAATAAATGATTTGGTTGTGAATGTCGGAGGAATGGTTAGTAGATTTGCAGATGACACCAAATTTGGTGTTGCAATGGAGAGCAAAGAAGGTTATCGAAGAGTATAATGGGACCTCGGTCAAATGAGACAATGGGCCAAGGGATGACAGATGGAGTTTCATTTAGATAAATGTGACATGTTGCATTTTAGAAAAGCAAATCAGGGCAGGACTTGCACACCTCATGGTAAGGTCTTGGGAGTATTGTGAAACAAGGAGACCTTGGGGTGCACTGTCATAGTCCCTTGACGGTGGAGTTGCATGTAGATATGATAGCCAAAGCAGCATTTGGTATGATTGCCTTGCTGGTCAGTACGTTCAGTATCGGAGTTGCAAGGTCATGTGGTTGCACAGGACATTGGTGAGGCCACTTTTGGAATACTGTGTTGAATTCTGATTTCCTGGCCAATGGAAGGATGTTGTGAAACTTCAAAAGGGTTCTGGAAAGATTTACAAGGATTGTTGCCAGGATTGGAGGGTTTGAGCTCGAGGAAGCAGCTGAATAGGCTGGAACTATTTTCCCGGAGCATCGGATGCTGAGGGGTGACCTTGTTAGAGGTTTATGAAATCATGAGGAGGGGTATGTATGGAGTGAATAGTGAAGGTTATTTTCTCAGAGCAGGGGGATTCCAAAACTGGATGGCATACATTTAAAAAATGAGAGGAGAAAGATTTATGATCATAAGACATAGGAGCCAAAATTAGGCCATTCAGCCCAGAGTCTGTTCTGCCATTCAATTGTGGCGGAAAAGTTTCTCAATCCCATTCTCCCACTTTCTCCCCATAACTATTAATACTCAAGAACCTGTCTATCTCAGTCTTAAATCTACTCAATAAAAGGGATCCAAAGGGCAATGTTTTCAAGCAGAGGGCAATGTGTGCATGGAATGAGCTACCAGTGGTGGTGGTGGAGGCTGATGCAATCACAGCATTTAAAAGGCATCTGGATGGGCATATGAATAGGAAGAATTTAGACTGATATGGACAAATGCTGGCAAATGGGACTAGATTGATGTAGGATATATGGTCAGCATGGACAAGTTGGACTGAAGGTGTTTCGAGGTTGTATATCTCTCTGACCCTACTAGTGACATGCTCAAAGAATGCTAGTAAATTTGGTCAAGCATAATTTCTTTTCCATAAATCGATGCTGACAAAGCAACGACACACTTGCGATGAGCTGAGTAACGTTCTTTTGAAATAGAATCATACAGAATTCTATAAATTCTAAAGCAGTTCTCATGTCAGTAACACATACCTATCTGGAAACATTCCCCAATGGACCAGGACTTGCTTTTCTCGCTTCATAACAGGTCTCAACCACTCCTCTGCAACAGATAATCATTGAACTATTACACAAAGAAATATACACACAGAGGAAAAGAGCACCTCAACAGTATTTTTAAATATCTTCCACACCAAGAAACAACTGAAAATTCTAACAAATGACAGGACATGCAAATATGCAAATTGTTTTTAGCAGGTGTATACAGAGGAACCTCGATTACCCGAATGCCAATTATCTGAAAATCGGATTACCCCAAGGAGATCAAGGTCCCAATGGAAACATTACATCAAAGACATGTTTCCAACAGTGATCGCGCCTTTTGTTCAGAGTGAATAAACAGACACCGTCTCCAAATAACGGACCTCCCACCCTCCCTCTCCCCACACTTTCCCTGGAGTTCTGCACAGGGGTGTACCCTAAATTCCCCCTTTCCCATATAATCTCTTCAGTGTTGCCCTGTACAGGGCAAAGGTGGAACCAGTCAAAATGTTGTGGCTGTGTGGGGGGCATGTGGCTCTGGCTGTGTGGGGCGTGCGCACACTATTTGGAGACTTACCCCACAGAGGCAACTGCAATATTACTGCTTGTGTCCAGTCCAACTGTCCCAGAGCAGGAGCGGGTGTGTACAGGTTTGGGGAAGCAGTGTTCGGGGATGTTTTGCATGGCGGGGGGGGGGGGGTGTAAAGGAGTTGGGGGGCAGTGCTGCATGGGGTTGAGGGTGGTGTTGAGTGCTTCTGCAGTGTCCTGAACGAGGAGCAGACTTTAAAAACTCCCAGCCCCAGAGGATAGGCAATTAAATCAATAAACCAAATAACCGATTATTCGAATGACATAGTGCCCGCCCATCACATTTGGATAATTGAGATTCCCCTGTACTTCGGAAGAAATTTTCAAATCTGTAAAGTTTGATAGACATTGCAATGACTTTCGGTGCCATTAGCATTTTGCTCACCTTCATCGAGAGAGTTCGGAATAGGATAAATTATATGGGAGGCTTTTGACTTATCTTCTGTAATTGTTCCCTGGGTGAGAAATGTAAACATGATAGTTAGCAGTACAAAACGTTTGCTTGACATGAAGTGCATCTGAAGTATTGGGCATTTAAGTCTTCAAAAATCATACAAAGGAATGACTTCCATTTGTTCTGCTGAAGGATCGCGAGCAGTGCAGTCAGCTGTAACTCAGAGGATGCAGATGAAGGTGGTGGGACTGTCCTGAATCAGGGGACAGTTAGAATTGCTTGGCAATCCTCAGACTTAAAAAAGGTAGTAAAATAAATGGGTTGTGTAAATATAAAAGTAGAAAGGACAAGAGAAAGGTCAATCCTGGGACTGATTTCACGTTAAACAATAAGATGAGGTAACATTGGCACGAACAAGTAAAAGCAAGACCAATCAAAACTCAGAACGGTTCAAATGTAAATAGTTAAAAATCACACAATACCGAGGTTAGATTCCAATAAGTAACTTCTGCGATAAATTCTCTGTCTTACGATCCTATACTCCACAATCACCTGATGGACGGAGCAGCGCTCCGAAAGTTAGTGCTTCCAAATAAACCTGTTGAACTATAACCTGGTGTTGTGTGATTTTGAACTTTGTACACCCCAGTACAAGACTGGCATCTCCAAATCAAATGTAAATATCATTCATGACACTGTTTAATTCCATAATTGAGTGGATGCAAATGAAGCTCTTTGGCTCTAATTGTCTCCCTCACCTTGCTGTTCTTTAAAAGACAAAGAACAGTGTTTGATACATCTTTACTTAGCTGCCCATAAGTAAATTACAGCCCCATGTGTCATTAATTTTCTTAAATTAACACTTCAGTCAAAAAGATGAAATGGATTTCTTAATTGATCAATGAGGGCAAAAATATAACTTTCCAATATTAATCTCAAGGTTGAACACGGCTGTTTTAAATCAGCTTTGCAGCCTCAACTAGATAAGACAAGGAATATTACAGGTCTTACCTCTAACTGGATCCTTAAATTCTTGATTATGGATTAGTGGTGCTGGAAGAGCACAGCAGTTCAGGCAGCATCCAAGGAGCTTCGAAATCGACGTTTCGGGCAAAAGCCCTTCATCAGGAATAAAGGCAGTGAGCCTGAAACGTGGAGAGATAAGCTAGAGGAGGGTAGTCACGGAGGGAACAGTCTTTGAGGAAGGCGGAAAGGGGTGGGGAGGGAAATCTATCCCTGGTGGTGGGGTCTGTTTGGAGGTGGCGGAAATGACCCTAGTTCTAAACTTCCAGCTCAGCGCTGTCCCCATGACTTGTCCAGACTTGTCCTACCTGCCTATCTCCTTTTCCACCTATCCACTCCACCCTCTCCTCCCTGACCTATCACCTTCATCCCCTCCCCCACTCACCCATTGTACTCTATGCTACTCTCTCCCCACCCCCACCCTCCTCTAGCTTATCTCTCCACGCTTCAGGCTCACTGCCTTTATTCCTGATGAAGGGCTTTTCCCGAAACGTTGATTTCGAAGCTCCTTGGATGCTGCCTGAACTGCTGTGCTCTTCCAGCACCACTAATCCAGAATCTGGTTTCCAGCATCTGCAGTCATTGTTTTTACCTTAAATTCTTGGCCCATCAATGGCAAATCATTCAGACAAGGTGACAAAACCTCCTCCACCGTAATTGTCAACACCAGTGCCCCACGAGGCTGCACTCAGGCCCACTAATATATTCCTCATACACTCAAGACTCTGACTAAATTCCACTTTAACTCCACTTACAGGTTTGCTGATGACACCATCATGTAGGTCAGATCGCATAACAGCATACAGGAAAGAGACTGAGTGTTTAGGAGCATAGTGTAAAGACAACAAATCTCTCTATCAACACAGCAAAAAAAAAGGAAATGAGCTGGTCACAGTCTTCAGAAATGAGAGTGGAGCCTGCCTCTTTCTGATGCTGAACTGGATGGAGATTGTCAAGAGCTTCAAATAACGGGGAGTGATGACCAACAATCTGTCCTCGTCCACCCAACACCCCCTCCACTTCAAGAGGGGAACAAAATTCAGCATATCCACAAAGACAATAACAATTTTTTTTCTAGGTGCATCAAGAAAGCAACTTATGCAGATACATCACAGCTTGGTATGGCAACAACTCTGCCAAAGACCACAGGAAATTACAGAGTCACAAACACAGCCCAATTCGTCATGCAAACCAGCTTTCCAGCTATGAACTGCATTGCTGCTGAAGTAGAGAAACCAACATAATCAAAAGATACCTCCCATCCAGTCATCCTCCCCTCTTCTGTTGAGCAAAAGATTACGTTTATTACATTATACAAACAGATTCAGGAACAGCTCCTTCTCTGCTTTTATCACACTTTTGAACGGACTGCTCAAATATGAATGGTGATCGCTCTCTCGCAGCACATTCAAGGCTGCTGTAACACTATTCTGCACTCTTATGTTACCTGAAGCACTTAGTACAGCATGATCTGCCGACAGAGCATGCAAATCAACACTTTTCACTGTATCTCAGTACATGTGAAAATAAGAAAATTAAATCTGATTTCTCTAATTTGTGCATTACCATGACAACAAAAGCCTAAATGCAAGAAACTGGGTCTCAGTCCAACAGCCAAATCTTCTAGCAACTTATGACAAGACTGAAACATTTAAAAAAGAAGTCACCACTGCAAGGCAGACTGTCAGACATACTAACAGCAAAGGCCACTATTCACTCTTCCCAGTCTTTCCTGCTGAATTGATTACAACCACTGGCAGTGCCACCTGCAAGACAACCAAAAGCCAATGTAGTTCACTTGCAAACTTAGCGAGTTTCACAAGAGCATATGAATAAATATACAATCAGATCATAAGTGATCTGATGCTCAACATAAATTTGGACATTTTTCCTGAAAAAAAAAACAAACTATTTCAGTTGTGAGAATTCTAAAACTGTATCAGCAATCTTGGACGTCAGAAAGTTGAAGTTCGGTGTTCATCTGCTGGAGATTATCCGAATATAAAGTGGAAGCAGATGCAAAATGGATAATTTGCAGCATTTCATCTTGACATGGTATATTATCAAAATCTCATTCCAGACCGCTACCAAACAGAAAAATACAATAATATAACTAAATAAATCCACTACATAAGAAAACCACAGTTTCAGAAGTTAAGTAATGAGGGGCTAACTTGGTGAAACAACTACATTGGTTTCCATGAGCACCAGCGCAAAATGCGAACAATGTAAACTGCATACTAACAGACTCAAACGTACAGCACGGAAACAAACCCTTCAATCCAACTCACCCATGCCGACCAGATACTCTAAATTGATCTAGTCCCACTTATCAGCACATAGGAAGCATTTAGAGGGATATGAGCTATGAAAATACCCATCCAAATGCTGATTACATATTGTAATTGTACCAGCCTCCACCACTTCCTATGGCAGCTCATTCATACACGCATCTTTGTCTCAAAAAAGTCAGGAATACACATGGAAAGGAAACAATGCTCGACTTGTCTGAACAAGAACTTTTGATCAGAACTCATCTGGAATATTGACAGCAGTTGTGGGCGTCAGGCCTTCGGGAATAGTCCAAAGGAGGAGCTCGAAGAACCAAAATGTTAAGTCTGCTTTGTTCTTGGTGTTGCAGGGCCTGATGAGATTTTCTAGCACTTAGTTTTGATTCAGATCTTCACTCTCTGTCGGATTGTGCTTTTGCCTTACAGAACAAACTTGACTATGGAAAGGCACAATAAGTTTTCCAGAATAATACTGGAGCTTAAAAGGTTTAATCAGGACCTTCTGTATTCTTCCATGTACATGGAGACATTGGTCATGTCAATCCACGAGCAGGAGGATAATTTGCTGCCTGCTTTTCATTTTGTTACTTTAGAATTTTGTTTATCCAAGAATTCTTCCTGATGATGCAAGTAACCAAGAATTTTCTGTTTCTGCAGTTCTCAGTCACTGTTTCTGCCTGCAAGATATCTGGATCACCCCCATCCCATAATCACAATGTCCAATCATCTGGACGCTTTCATGACAAGTAATTTTGTGCACTAACACCACATGTTCACCGTGGGAACTGCCACCACAGCACCATCTGCAGGCAGATTAGAAACTGCAGAAGATGCTGAACATTAACTACCAAACCAAATGTACAAATCGATGTGTTACTGGAAGACATGTGACACGACAATTCTCCCAAATTGAATTGAAACCATTGCTTTTGTGCAGCTCTCTGCACAATTGCGGAACACATCGAAGCAATTTATAGCCAAGGGACTTTATGAGAGCAAATACCTTGGTTATAAAATTTGCACTTCAAATGCAGGAAAATTGAAACTTTCAATTGAAACTGAAATTGATAAGTAGCAAGCTCCACAAAAAGTAACATGAAAATAATCAGATCATTTGTCCTTCAGTTCAAATCTCAAAAGTAAATAGTGACCAAGATATCAGAAATAACTGCCTTTCTCATTCAAAGTTATGATATGGGGTTTTGTTTTAAATTCTACCGAGGGGATAGGTAGAGGCCTCGGTTGCTCACCTCATCCAAAATTTAGCATCTCAAACAGCAAAACATTTCCTCAGTTTCCACTGGAATATTAGCCTACATTTGTGCACTCAGGTCTGGAAGTGGAATTTCAAGCCACACAGCAATAATTGCAAAGAAAAAGACAGCAGAGGTGAAGAACTCAAGAGGTGTCTACACAGCCAAATGGTTTCCCATTATTACATTCCATACAAAGTAGTCATTCAAAGTGGTGTCATGTCAAGTAATTAGCAGAACTAGAGGGAAAAATTGAGAACTTGACTACATTTAGCAACCAAATCAATGCAGAAGGGAAACAATTAGAGTGCAAGGTTCTTCAGACTTAAAAATTGAACTGACAGGTCGTGAAATTTCAGTTTTGTTTTTAAAATGAGAAGCTCAAGGAATAAACAATACCAAACTTCTCAGTACATTTAAGACAACAATTAAGTTGGAACAGAAGAAACATGTCATGAAAGATTTTAACATTTCACTTTTTCTGAAAACAAAAGCACGATGGTACAGTTTAAAGAAGAAACAAAACAATCAAAATACATATTGCAATTGTACAGTAAGGTTAACTTTTAGGTGAGACTTCAGGAAATGAAAAATATTCAGTGACACAAAATGGACACAGGAAGTCAAACATATTGTCGAATCAAAAATAGCATACCTGATGCCTTTTAACAATATCTTTACATTTATTTGCCAGCTTTGGGTCAAGTTCAGATGGGAGGTAGATTGTAGGTCTTGTTAAACAGTTATTCTGAAAAAGAAACATTTTGTACAGAGGTATTACTTGACCTGTCAAACATTAGATATTTTTGTTTTCTCCAAGGGTTTCAAACATGAGAACACAATAAAAGCATACCACCTAAATGAGCACTTCATGGAAGTTGAAGCTTTTAAAACCTAATGCACTGTCCATTCATACTCTCTTATATCCATTTTGTTATGTTTGAGAAGAGTATGTTAACCAAGGCTGCAAAATTCCTGCTCATGAGGGTAACATGAATCCTAGACACGAACCCAAATGAGAACCAGACAGACAAGGCATCCAAGTCTGCCATTACACTTAAAATAGCGGCTCAAGAAACATCATGCTCATATCACAGGAAGAACAGTCAGTGTTCATATCCTGACGCAGAATTTAGGATTGCAACCGTCTAAATCCAAAGCTACAATTCAAACAAAGACATTCCTGATCAAAGACTCTCCTGCGCCTTAGGTGCTGCCTGCCCTGCTATGCTTTCCCAGCACCAAACTTTTTGACCTTCGAGCAGAATCAGCAAATCCTCTTAATTCATTAGGCTGACAATTTTAAAACTGAATACAGATTTTAACTAGCATTAAATAAGATACTCACCTGCACCAGTGTCTTCTCTATCGTCATAAACATTTCTACATTACGATCCATTCTGGAAGGATTTTGCAAGTCGAATCTTCTCCTTAAAAGAAAAGCCCCAAAATACTCATTAGATAGCAACCATGCACAGAAATTACTTTCAGAGATCATAACGACCACAACCAGGTAAGCTCTATCCAATCTTGCACTTTTTTTGTCTTTTGCTCTAAATGAAAACAAGTTAATTCCCATGAAATAAATAAACCGCACGAAGTAATAAATGATGAAACCAAGAGAAAATCATCCATGAACAGTATTCACCTGGCCAATTTAAAATTTGTGCAACGACCGCATCTTTTTATTGTACATAATTTTCCACTGTGGACTTAATTTGGAAAAGTAGAAGTTGTGAATGTGGTGCTGGAAAAGCACAGCAGGTCAGGCAGCATCCAGAGAGCAGGGAATCGATGTTGAGCATAAGCCCTTCAGCAGGAATAAGGCTTGTTTGCAGCGGTAGGGAGGCTGAGAGATAAATGGGAAGTGATGTGGGGTTGGGGGGGGGGGGGGGAAAGGTAGCTGCAAATGCGATAGGGATAAGATATAAGATGAGGGAGAAGGTGATACATTGGAGAGGAGGGTGGACCAGGTCGATGATAAACGTGGTGGTCAGGTCAGGAGGGCGGTGCCAGGGTGGGGGCCTGGGAATGGTGTGTGTGTGTGTGTGTGTGTGTGTGTGTGTGTGTGTGTGTGTGTGTGTGTGTGTGTGTGTGTGTGTGTGTGTGTGTGTGTGTGTGTGTGTGTGTGTGTGTGTGTGTGTGTGTGTTGTGAAACATCGGGAGAATGATGAGGAAACTACTGAAATCACTGATCCCTTGTGGTTGCAGGGTCCCAAGGTGGTGGGGTGTAAGGAGTACTGCCTCCAGGCTTCAATCAGGATTTGGCGACGGAGGCGGCCCAGAACCTGCATGTTCTTGGAGGAGTGGGAAGGGGAGTTGAAATGTTCAGCCACAGGGCATTGGGGTTGGTTGGTGCAGGTCCCAGAGATATTCTCTGAAATGATCCGCAAGTCGGCGTCCTGTATCCCTGATGCAGAGGAGACCACATCAGGTGCAATGGATACAGGAGATGACATTGTGGAGGTGCAGGTAAATTTCTGTCTGATGTGGAAGGATCCTTTATGGCCTTGGATGGAGGTGAGGCCTCAAGAAACCAAACACGACTCAGGTGAGCATTTTCCAATGGAAAGGCCTTAGACCTCTGGAAGGACAGGTGGTGAGTTTTTCCTTTGTTTCTAATAGAATACCTGAAACTCGGAATCAGTTGCTTTCTCCCACCAGTTGCTGTAAGCAGAAGGAAAAAAAAACATTACAGCAGAAAGGCTGCAAAGTGGAATGGGGGTTAACAAATTAGCCATTATCTCAGAATGGCAGAGAAGACCTTATGGCTCAATGACTTAATTGTGTTCCGACGTCATTTGGTCGATCAACATTCATAGTGTTATACTGATGAGCAAATACCTACACAAAAACTGTGGTACAAGACCAGGTCAGAGGCTCAATTCTCAGTTACTCACATCTCAACTCTCCAAATTTCTAAACCATCTGCCATCTACAAAGCCCAAATATGATGGAATATTATCCGCTTGCCTGGATGAGCCAAGTTCCAACCACACATGAGACACTTGACACCATCCAGGTCAAACCTGCCCGTTTGATCAGCTGTTCAACACCATAAAAATTCACCCCCTCCACCAACGTCGCACACCGGCTGCAACACATAGAACACCATCGCAACTTACCAAGGCTTCTTTGGCAGCACCCTTCCAACTACTATGATGTCAATGATAGAAAAAGAAGGGCAGCTTGTCTCCACATGCAAATTCCCATTCAGGCCACTCACGACCTTACTTGGAATTATATTGCCCTTACTTCATTCTTGCAGAATCCAACTTCAGAACCTCCCTCAATAAAATTGGTGGTCCACCCACATCAGAAAGAGTGTGGACAGCTCCCACTGGAATTGCCATAGTCTCTAAGGGCATTGAGAAATGGATAACAAATGCTGGCCTTGTCACAAGTATGAAAGTTTACTTTTCCTAATTTTTATTTAGCAATTTATACATAGTGAAAGCATTCCTATTTCGAACCAAATGAAAATGGGGTCACATACGCAGATTATTGTGCAACCCAAACTCAGTTGAATCTAATCCTGACTTCAATTTGAATAAGATTCTGGACGAACTTACCATCCCTGTTCAGTCTTGAATTTGTAAGCAGCACCTAGGATATGACCCAAGGGTCCTGCAGCTTTGAAGTCGAGGAAGCATTTTGCCTGTATTTGACAAAACAAAGGTCAACACTGGTTCAACAGTACAGCACTTCAGAGAGCATTTATAATTTATTTCAACAGTATACCTGATAGCAGAAACAGCTATCCATTGTAGAGATCATCTAATTTGAGGAAAGTTCTTGAAGGTGAACAACAGAGTTAGTTTTGTTAACGATTGGGAGTCTAAGATGTCCAGTTTCTATCCGGTCTCAAAACATTTTGCTAACATATCATGTCAAGAGACACGTCTCCAAATCAAAGAAGTTTACTGCGTGACAAATGTTAGAGTATTTTTGAAATCATTCCCCCGCTCCCACCCCCCCAAAAAAATTGTGCTCCCCCGACTGAGACCAAGAACTAAAAGAAGTTACCAGTAGCCAATTCACTTCATTTTAAGTTTCTTGACAGTGCTGGTGGAACTCTGAATGTGAAAATGCTCATTCAAATGTTTCCCATTGATTTGTGGCTTTCTGTCATGTTGCTCCTCTCTTAGTTCAGAAAATGTTCGATGCTGCAAAAGTCAATTTTCAAGTTCTCCAAAGTGAATTATTAACGCACTGAAACCCTTCAGAATTTCCATCAGCACAAAATCCCTTTTATACCAGGTTCCAAAACTGGACAGAGTTCCAGACATGGCTTCTGAAACATCACCCCACAACAGCACAAGCATTCCCTTCAATCAGAGATGCCAGGTTTCAGACTGGCCTGAGTGATGCCATCTTATGGGGTTGTCCACAATTGGCAGGATGTCAACCACAATGGTGTGTGTTAGGGCCTCCATTACGCACAGTAATTATTAACAACTTGGATAATAGTATCGCAAATCGAATATCCAAATATACTGATGACACAAACTTTGGCAGCATTGTAGACAATGTAGACGATAGTATGAAATTACAAAGGGATGCTGATAGATTCTACGAAAGGGTAAAACTGTGACAAACCTGAGTTTAAATTAAGCAAGTGAGGAGTTATCCATTCTCAACTGAAGAGAAAGAGAAAGGGTAATTTCTAAATAAGTTTATTATAATGGATCAACTAGGAGAAAGTGAGGACTGCAGATGCTGGAGACCAGAGTTGAAAAGTGTGGTGCTGGAAAAGCGCAGCAGGCCAGGCAGCATCCAAGGAGGAGAATCGACGTTTCGGGCACAAGCCCTTCTTTAGGAATGAGGCTCGTGTGCCAAGCGGGCTGAGATAAAAAGGTGGGTGGGGGAATTTGGGGCAGGGGTGCTGGGAATAAGATAGGTGGAAGGTGGTGAGGGTGATAGGCGGGAGAGGTCGGTGCTGAATCCAGAGGTTGGGGAACTGAGATAAGGTAGGGGGAGAGGAAATGAGGAAGCTCATTATAATGGATGTCCAAGGAGTCTTGGGGGTTCAGGTGCAAAGGCCTTTAAAATGCCAGGAATATTTGGCAAAAATAAGCAAGCAAGCTAATACAATGCTGGCCTTAAAATCTAGAGGACAGCAGCACAAGAATGCAGAAGGTATGCGGCAGCATTACAAAACCATAGTTTAAGCTTCACTTTGAGTACCATGAACAGTGCACAGATGTTAAGACAGAGGGCACCAAAAGTTAAGGCACCAAATCTTAAGACAGATATACTGGCCTCGAAGGGTGTACAACATAGGTTTACCCGAGTTAAGTTATTAGAAGAGATTATACAAAATTAGGCTTGTGTTCCCTATAATTTACAAAGTTACGGGTGAGCTCATTAAAGTTTTCCAAAGATTAATAGTAAAAGACAGGGCTGGTTGGGGATTTGAGAACGAGGGAACACAGTCTGAGAATTATGGCCAGACCATTCATAAAAGACATTAGGAAGCACTTCTACACACAAAGGGTGGCATAGGTATGGAAGTCTCTTCCACAAACAGCAGTGGATGAGAGATCAGTTCTTCTTTTTAAACTGAGATAGATAATATATTTGCTTCATAAAAATTTAAGAGATATGGGCCAAAGCAGCAATTTGCACTTAGGCCACAGCTCAACCATGACCTCCCTGAATAAAGGAATAGCTCAAAAGGCTGAATAACCAACTTCTGTTCCTATGTCCTATATTCCAAGAATTGTGCGCTCTGCAACTGGAGATGTGATTTTGTTGTCCAGAGGCAGCTAATAATGGAGCTTCCTCCAGCATAAGTGCTCTGCCACTCACATCCCAGCAAATGCAGACATTGTAAACCTGCTATGTCCTGTTGCTCAAAGATTGCCTTAACAATGAGGTTAAGGGGGAGGGGCAGAAATTCCTTCAAATACAGAGGTCAGAATGTCCAAAGATCAGCTGCAAAGCGATGATATATGTCCTATCTCACGACCCACTTCAACACCTCCAGTATGTAAGTCATTTATGACAACGCTGGTTTTAGATAGGCTCATCAGGCAACTCCAACACTGGAATCCAACACCGACTACCCATACACCTACCACCATCAGTTCGTGACCGCTAATCTTAAACCAAGACTGCTATTTCCAGCTTAAAAAAATTGCCCAACTCCATCACGTCCTCTGTTCAACTATTTTAAGGTTCATTCAATCCTCTCAACTTAAGCAGTCAAACTTTTCTCCTGGTAAGCTTTCCATCTAACCTTTATAGTGTACAGTCCACACTATAGTTCGAAAAAAAATCTTGTAAAGCCATTAACTCTGTGCTACTTACCTACGTGAGAAGTAGTCCGATGTCACCCTACTGCTGAAATTTTCATTCTTGCTCCAAAATACTTGCCACCTGCACCCTCAAATCTTGTTCTCACATAACCCTAGTTTTTACGAGCTTGGCCCCTTTTCCAACCATCTCTACTTTTTTTTCTGCACATCAGGCTTCCTTAAAACCACATGAATCAAATTTTGTTCGTGCCCAAGTATCTTTTATAAAGTTCAAGTTCATTGGCAAAATTTGATACGTAGTGCTCCTGCTTTGGGACATGTCACCATAGGCCAGCCCTTTCAGAGAGAGCAAGAGCAAGAAACCATAAGACAAAGTAGCAGCAATTTGGCCATTCAGCCCATTGAGTCTGCTCCACCATTCAATCATAGCTGACAGGTTTCTCAACTGCATTCTCCTACTTTCTCCCTGTAGGTTCTAGAGTATCAAGAGTTATCTACCTCAGTCTTAAATGTACTCAATGATCTGGCCTGCACAGCCTTCTGAGCCAATGAATTCCATAGACTCACCACTTTGGGCTGAGGAACTTTCTCCATATACCCCTTGCTCTCAAAAGCTATGCCCTCAAGTCCTGCTCTCTCCTACCAATGGAAACATTTGCCCAACATGTACTCTGTCCAGACCATTCACCTGTTCCCTATGTTTCAATTAGATCACCCCTCATTCTTCTAAACTCCCTCAAGTATAAACTGAGTGTCCTCAACAGTGACAAGTGATGATGATTAACTTGAGGACCAGCACTCCTCAGGAAAGGACAGAGACTGAGAAGGAAACTCTTGCACAGTTTTCAATTTCACCTTACATTTTGAATGCAAAGTTTCAAACTGGGCTCGTGGTATCAAAGGTGCCATTTTCCTGACTTAGTTGACAAATCCATCGAAGTCAAAATAGAAAGATTCAGCTGCCCACACAGCTAATCTTATTTTGATCTCAACTAATTCATACATGACCATTTGTAACAGCTGACAAAACAGATCGTGCTTACAAGTTACTTACTGGAAGTTTAGTTAATGCAGGATTATTAACATGCTTGCCAAATGCATCTTCCTGAAACTGAAGCAACTGCACCACAAGACCAGCCAGTGTTTTGTTTGAAGGTGAATCTGCCTGTACAAACTGAAAAATAAAACTGATTAAAAGGCTTTATAGGGCAAAAAAGGTAAAAAAAATCTCTAAATGCTGTACTTAAAGGACATGAGGAAATACTGAGACACATGGTGGGGGAGAGAAAACGAGAACTTGATTGATTTTTGATAGCATCACCAACAAGATTTCAGTCATGTTTAGTCCTGATTTTGTGACAATTTCACACATGAAACCACGAACACACCACACAGTATAATTTCGGACTGCATCCTTCTGAAATGGAAATCTCTTCATTTGTCTGTGCAAGTTCAACTCATAAAAATCAGAATATCAGAGTAATGCAAAGTGGTTTAAAATGGTGGGGATGGTAGAATACAAATATTAATTCAAGAGGTCTCTCATGCTCAGAGTCACATGATCATTACTGCTGAACTAAGACCATCTCCAATAAGACACAGGATTTAACCATGTCCCCATAACATTCACTAAGTCTTACCATTAGTGAATTCCCAACCTTCCCCACAATCAATATTCTGGTGATTATCACTGAGAGCACTTAACCGGACCAGCTACATTAATTGTGTGACTACAGGATCAAGTCAGAAATGAGAGACTCTGCAGCAAGTAACTCACCATTCATCACCCCAGCATTTTTGAGGAAATGCGATTAAAAAAAACTTGCCATTGGCCGATGGGTGTAGATTCAACAAAACGCAAGAAGCTGAACACCATCCAGGACAAAGCAATCCACTTAACCAGCACCCTATAAATCACTTTCAACATTCACTCCCTTCAATCCTGACACACACTGGCAGTGTTTGCAGTACCTTCCATACTATTTCCGTTTCTCACACTGCCTCCTTGTGTCGTCCAGTTTCCCCCCCTCAGTCGAAGCAAAACACTCAGACATTGTATAGTTTTACCTCCTTCGTCTTTATCCCGGGCCCTGGAAAGAGAGAGAGAACGATCGCCCACGTGGACAGTGACATGAGTTCTTGGTCTTCTCTTTGGAACAGCAGATTCTGAGTGAATCATGTATTTATTTTACAGGGAGAAGCATCCAGAAAAGGCAACATACATATTAATTGGGTAACCATTACAGAGAGTGTCAATAGTTAAGGTTAAGCCATCTGGTGTTACACAATGAATGTTCTTAACCTTCACATAATGAATACTTCTCACCTTGTTAAACTGACCTTACATATTGAATACTTCTAATTTTGTTAAATAGCTCAGCATAATGAATGCCTTTCCACCTTGTTAACCCATTACCCTTGCCTCCAGCACCCCACTGTTAACTTCAAGTTCTTATCTGATCTGGGTCATGCTCATGCTGAATGTCTTGTTTCACAAAACTCAACTTAACTCTTGCCCCACATGCTCATACCCTATACAGATTCTCACTTGAACCACAACTTACAAACCTGTAACCTCTACCATCCTGAAGGGCAGATGCACAGACGGTTGGGAACATCATCAGCAATTCCCTCCAAGTCACATTATTATGACTTGGAACTATAATCACCATTCTTTCACTGTTGCAGGTCAAAACCTTGCAACTCCTTTATAACAGTACTGATCTGATTTATCATCATCACACACACGTCAGTAGTGAAGAGTTTTGTTTTGCATGTAGATTATACCATACAAAATGCATACAGTAATAGATGTCACAGCTGCAGAGAAGGTACATAGACAGTGAGATCAACATTAAATTTCAAATTTGCAAGGTACATTCAGAAGTCAACTAACAATGGGAAAGAAGTTGGGGATGTCCCTATACCCGAAAGGACTATCGCAATTCAAGAAGTTAGCTGACTACCCTAATAAAAGTAGCTACAGAGATTATAGATACATTGGTTGTAATTTTCCAGAAGGCCATGAATTCTGGAGACGCACTGGCAGACAGGAAGACTACAAATGTGATATCTATCTTCAAAAAGGAAGGAGGGCAAAAAGCAGGTAACCACAGGCCAATTAGCCTATGGAAAAATGCTGGACTCAATTATTGAGTAATAATAGCAGAACAGGAAGGTTCATTTTCAGACGTTTTGTCACCATACTAGGTAACATCATCAGTGAGCCTCTGATGAAGCACTGGTGGTATACCCCACTTTTTATTTATGTGTTTCTGTTTCCTTGGGTTGGTGATGTCATTTCCTGTTCTTTTTCTCGGGGGGGGGGGTGGTAAATGAGATCAAAGTCAACGTGTTTGTTGATAGAGTTCTAGTTGAAGTGACATGCTTTGAGGAATTCTTGCACAGCTCTGCTTGGCTTGTCCTCGGATGGATGTGTTGTACTAGTCGAAGTGGTGTCCTTCCTCATCTGTATGTAAAGATACCAGTGAGAGTGGGTCATGTCTTTTTGTAGCTAGTTGATGTTCATGTGTCCCAGTGGCTGGTTTTCTGTCTGTTTATCCAATGTAGCATTTGTTACAGTTCTTGCAAAGTTTTTTGTATTGGAGCTGCATTAGAACATTATTTCAACAAGCCACCACACATTGCAGCACAGAGGAACGACAAAGAGCAGAGGAAAAACAGCAACCAAAACACAGGTATCCCTTTCACAGCCAATTGTTAACATATTTTAATTTTTCCAGGACACTCTGGAACTGCCAACTAGTCATATCCACAGGTGCTTTTAAGTTCTGAGTTCAGAATAGCATTCACTCTCTAAGCTAAGGTACAGTACACACTTAACTTCATAACAGTATAGAGTCAGAGAGATGGACAGCATGGAAACAGACCCTTTGGTCCAACCTGTCCACGCCGACCAGATATCCCAACCCAATCTCGTCCCACCTGCCTGCACCTGGCCCATATCCCTCCAACCCTTCCTTTTCATATACACATCCAAATGCCTCTTTAATGTTGCAATTGTACCAGCCTCCACCACATCGTCTGGCAGCTCATTCCATACACGTGCCACCCTCTGCGTGAAAAAGTTGCTCCATAGGTCTCCTTTATATCTTTCCCCTCTCACCCTAAACCTATGTCCTCTCGTTCTGGACTCCCCCACCCCAGGGAAAAGACTTTGTCTATTTATTCTATCCATGCCCCTCGTAATTTTGTAAACCTCTGTAAAGGTCATCCCTCAGCCTCCGACGCTCCAGGGAAAACAGCCCCAGCCTGTTCGGCCTCTCCCTGGAGCATAGATTCTCCAATCCTGGCAACATCCTTGTAAATCTTTTCTGAACCCTTCCAAGATTCAAAACATCTCTCCGATAGGAAGGAGACCAGAATTGCACACTATATTCCAACAATGTCCTGTACAGCTGCAACATGACCTTCTAACTCCTGCACTCAATACTCTGACCAATAAAGGAAAGCAGACCAAATGCCTTCTTCACTATCCTATCTACTTGAGACTCCACTTTCAAGGAGCTATGAACCTGCACTACAAAGTCTCTTGGTTCAGCAACACTGCCTAGAACCTTACCATTAAGTGTACAAGTCCTGCTAAGATTTTCTTTCCAAAATGCAGCACCTCGCATTTATCTGAATTCAACTCCATCTGCCAATTCTCAGCCCATTGGCCCATCTGGTCCAGATCCTGTTGTAGTCTGAGGTAACCTTCTTCACTGTCCACGACACCTCCAATTTTGGTGTCATCTGCAAACTTACTAACTGTACCTCTTATGCTCGCATCCAAATCATTTATGTAAATGACAAAAAGTAGAGGACCCAGCACCGATCCTTGTGGCAAGGCCCTAAAGGAGCCTTCCACATCCAAAGTTTTACCTGCACATTCACCAATATCATTTATTGTATCCGTTGCAGTCTCCTCTACATTGGGCAGACTGGACACCTCCTTGCAGAGCGCTTTAAGGAACATAGAACATAGAACAATACAGCGCAGTACAGGCCCTTTGGCCCTCGATGTTGCGCCTCCATATGCCTATCCAATGCCCGTTTAAATGCCCATAAAGAGGGAGAGTCCACCACTGCTACTGGCAGGGCATTCCATGAACTCATGACTCACTGACCTAACATCTGTCCTATACCTAGCACCCGTTAATTTAAAGCTATGCCCCCTCGTAATAGCTGACTCCATACGTAGAAAAAGGTTCTCATGGTCAACCCTATCTAAACCCCTAATCATCTTGTACACCACTATCAAGTCACCCCTAAACCTTCTTTCCTCCAATGAAAACATCCCCAAGTGCCTCAGCCTTTCCTCATCCGATCTTCCTAGCATACCAGGCAACATCCTGGTAAACCTCCTCTGCACCCGTTCCAGTGTTTCCACATCCTTCCTATAGTATGGCAACCAAAACTGCACACAATACTCCAGATGCGGCCGCACCAGAGTCTTATACAACTGCAACGTGACCTCAGGACTCCGGAGCTCAATTCCTCTACCAATAAAAGCCAGTACACCATATGCCTTCTTCACAGCACTATTTACCTGGGTGGCAACTTTCAGAATCTGTGTACATGGACACCAAGATCCCCTGCTCATCCAAAAACATCTCTGCGACATACACACCAATCAACCACACCACCCTGTGGCCCAACATTTCAACTCCCCCTCCCATTCTGCCGAGGACATGGAGGTCCTGGGCCTCCTTCACCACCGCTCCCTCACCACCAGACGCCTGGAGGAAGAACGCCTCACCTTCCACCTCTGAACACTTCAACCCCAGGGCATCAATCTCGACTTCAATAGTTTCCTCATTTCCCCTTTCCCCACCTCACCCCAGTTCCAGACTTCCAGCTCAGCACTGTCCCCATGACTTGTCCTCCCTGCCTATCTTCTTTTCCACCTATCCACTCCACCCTCCTCCCTGACCTATCACCTTCATCCCCACCCCCATTCACCTATTGTACTCTATGCTACTTTCTCCCCACCCCACCCTCCTCTCACTTATCTCTCCACCCTTCAGGCACTCTGCCTGTATTCCTGAGGAAGGGCTTTTACTGCTCGATTTTACTGCTCCTTGGATGCTGCCTAAACTGCTGTGCTTTTCCAGCACCTCTAATCCAGAATCCCACACTCCATTGGTCACAGGCCTCCAATCTGAAAAACAACCCGCCACCACCACCCTGTGTCTTCTACCTTTGAGCCAGTTCTGTATCCAAATGGCTAGTTCTCCCTTTGTTCCCTGAGATCTAACCTTGCTAACCAGTCTCCCATGGGGAACCTTGTTGAACGCCTTACTGAAGTCCATAGAGATCACATCTACTGCTCTGTCTTCAATCTTCTTTGTTACTTCATCAAAAAACTCAATCAAGTTTTGTGAGACATGACTTCCCATGCACAAAGCCATGCTGACTATCCTAATCAGGCCTTGCCTTTACAAATACATGTACATCCTGTCCCTCAGGATTCCCTCCAACAACTTGTCCACCACAGAGGTCAGGATAACCGGTCTATAGTTCCCTGGCTTGTCTTTACCACCCTTCTTAAATAGTGGCACCACGTTTGCCAACCGACAGGCTTCCGGCACCTCACCTGTGACTATCAATGATACAAATATCTCAGCAAGAGGCCCAGCAATCACTTCTCTAGCTTCCCATAGAGTTCTCGGGTACACCTGATCAGGTCCTGGGGATTTATCCACCTTTAACCGTTTCAAGACATCCAGCACTTCCTCCTCTGTAATATGGACATTTTGCAAGATGTCACCATCTATTTCCCTACAGTCGACAGCTTCCATATCCTTTTCCACAATAAATATTGATGCAAAATATTCATTTAGTATCTCCCCAATGTTCTGTGGCTCCACACAAAGGGGCCCTATTCTCTCCCTAGTGACCCTTTTGCCCTTAATACCTTTGTAAAAACCCTTTGGATTCTCCTTAATTCTATTTGCCAAAGCTATCTCATGTCCCCATTTTGCCCTCCTGATTTCCCTCTTAAGTATACTCCGACTTCCTTTGTACTCTTCTAAGGATTCACTCGATCTATCCTGTCTATACCTGGCATATGCTTCTTTCTTTTTCTTAACCAAACCCTCAATTTCTTTAGTCATCCAGCATTCCCTAAACCTATCAGCCTTCCCTTTCACCCTGACAGGAATGTACTTTCTCTGGGTTCTTGTTATCTCATTTCTGAAGGCTTCCCATTTTCCAGCCGTCCCTTTACCTGCGAACATCTGCCCCCAATCAGCTTTTGAAAGTTATTGCCTAATACCGTCAAAATTGGCCTTTCTCCAATTTAGAACTTCAACTTTTAGATCTGGTCTTTCCTTTTCCATCACTATTTTAAAACAAATAGAATTATGGTCACTGGCCCCAAAATGCTCCCCCACTGACACCTCAGTCACCTACCCTGCCTTATTTTCCAAGATTCGATCAAGTTTTGCACCTTCTCTAGTAGGTACATCCACATACTGAATCAGAAAATTTTCTTATACACATTTCACAAATTCCTCTCCATCTAAATCTTTAACACAGTGGCAGTCCCAGTCGATGTTTGGAAAGTTAAAATCCCCTACCATAACTATCCTACTATTTTTACAGATAGCTGAGATCTCCTGACAAGTTTCTTTCTCAATTTCCGTCTGACTATTAGGGGGTCTATAATACAATCCCAAAAAGGTGATCATCCCTTTCTTATTTCTCAGTTGCACCCAAATAACTTCCCCGGATGTACTTCCAGGAATATTCTCCCTCAGCAGAGCTGTAATGCGATCCCTTATCAAAAAGGCCACTCCCCCTCCTCTCTTGCCTCCCTTTCTACCCTTCCTGTAGCATTTGTATCCTGGAACACGAAGCTTCCAGTCCTGCCCATCCCTGAGCCATGTTTCTGTAATTGCCATGATATCCCAGTCCCATGTTCCTAACCATGCCCAGAGTTCATCTGTCTTCCCTCTTAGGCCCCTTGCATTGAAATAAATGCAGTTTTATTAGTCCGACCTTGTCCCTGCCTGCCCTGACTGTTTGACTCACTTCTGTTCTCAGCTGTATCCATCTCGGATCGATCTCTTTCCTCACTATCTCCCTGGGTCCCACACCCCCGCCTTACTAGTTTAAATCCTCCCAAGCAGTCCTAGCAAATTTCCCTGCCAGTATATAAGTCCACTTCAAATTTAGGTGCAATCCGTCCTTCCTGTACAGGTCACTTCTACCCCAAAAGAGATTCCAAAATCGTGAATCCTTCTCCCATACACCAGCTCCTCAGCCATGCATTCATCTGCTCTATCCTCCTATTCCTGCCCTCACTAGCTCGTAGCACTGGGAGTAATCCAGACATTACGACCCTTGAGGACCTCCTTTTTAAATTTCTGCCGAACTCTCTAATCTCCCTTCAAAATCTCAACCTTTTCCCTTCCAATATCATTGGTTCCAATGTGGATAATGACCTCTTGCTGGCCCCTCTCCCTCGTGAGAACATTCTGCACCCTCTGAGACATCCTGGCATCAGGGAAACAACACATTCTGCTTTTTCTCTGCTGGCCACAGAAACGTTTGACTGTACCTCAGACTACAGAATCCCCTAACACAGACGTACTCCTCAAGCATTAGAGCATCTCAATACCAGAAACTTGGCTGTGTGTGCGACGTTCCTGAGAACCCATCACTCCCTATATTTTCCAAAACAGCATACCTGTTTGAAATGGGTATATCCACAAAAGACTCCTGCCCCAACTGCCTACCTCTCTTTGCCTTCCTGGAGGTCACCCATCTATGTGACTGTATCTGAGACATCCCCCCCTTCCTATAACTGCCATCCATCACATAGTCTTGCTGTTGCAAATTCCTCATCGCTTCTATTTGTCTCTCCAACCGATCCACTCAATCTGATAAGATTCGCATCCAACAGCATTTATGGCAGCTATAATCCCCAGTAACCCTTCAACTCTCTTTAAACTCCCACATCTGACAAGTAGTACATATCACTGCAAAGGCCATTTTTGCTCCTTCACAATCTACAGACCCAGAAAATAACACCGTCTTATTCCTCTACTGCAACTGCTTAAATTCAGAGCTATGGCTTATATTTTAAGTTTAATCAAGAGACTTCTCTCCAAAAACATATAATCAAGAAAGAATCCATTATACCCACTACTGCAGCCTTTCTATTGGACAGACTTAAAACAACAATTAACTTACCTGATTCTGTGCTGTGAACTTCACCCAACAATTCCTCCAAGATTAGTTGTGAAATTCACTGTTTGTTAAATGTTCACAGATGCACCCCGATGTCCAGCGACACATGAATTCAAAAACAGCAAAGGCAGTAACTGTGCAGGTTCTCTCTCTCTACTGCACTGTTCTCACCATGTGCTTCCTTTTGTCTACTCTTCTCCCTTTTAAAACTGCTGTTGTTTTGACTTTTGTTTCCAAAGTTCCAAAACAATGCAACAGCATATAAAACAGTAATAGCTGCTCCTGGAATTCGAGGAAATCACCTCCAGCACCTAAAATACCTCAATAAAAGCAGCTCTTACAGCCAGAAATTTTTCCCATCCTCCATCTTTGATTACCCAGCATTCTCAGTATAATGTCAGAAAATTTAACGTTGTTAATTTTGAAAGGAGAACAAAAGAACAGACTCGTTTATAAGTGGAGAAAAACTGAAAAAAGCTCCAACACAAAAAGGGACTTGGAGGGTATTTATGCATGAAACACAAAACAAGCACACAGGTGTAGCAGATAATCCGGATTTGCCTAGACAATTATGGTTGATCAGTCGATTAAGTGGTGCACGTGGAATGTCAAGGGGTGTAATGCACCAGTCAAAAGGAAGAAAATATTATCGCACCTCCAAGAAAGAAAGGGTCGATATAGCTCTCCTACAGGAGACACACTTATTGGATAAAGAACACTTGAAATTCCAACAGTGTGGATTTGGTCAGGCCTTTCCTTCTTCTTTTAGCTCAAAAAGCAGGGGAGTTATTATTCTTATTCGGAAGAATTTCCCTTTCAAAATCCTAAATCAGATAAAAGACAAATCTGGACGATATATTCTGATTAAAGCCCTTGTAAATGGAGAGGAATATGGGATTTTAAATTTGTATTGCCCCCCCGGCACATCCTTTTAAATTTGTAACGGAAGCCTTCTCAAAATTGATGGCTCTTGGTGCTAGTCATACAATTAAAATCTCCACCTGTAATTGTATTATGGATCCGGAAACAGATAGGATTCCCAAGGGTACTGCAGGAGTATCTCCCAGATCTAGACAATTGATGGTCTTGAACAAAGAATTAGGACTAGTAGATATATGGAGATGTCTTCATCTACAGGGCAGAGATTTTTCTTTTTACTCCTATCCACATAAATGCCATACCAAAACCTATGTTTTTTGGCCCCTCAATCTTTTTAAATTCCATATCACCCTGTAAAATAGGCAGTATAGCAAATTCCGATCACGCTGCTGTATATATGGAAATCAAGGCGAGGAACAATGAGACATCCCCCCGGCATTGGCGTACCGGCCCCTTCCTGATGAAAGATAGTAAATTTGTAAGGTACTCCTCTCAAGAATTTCAAATTTTTTAGAAATTAATTTAGGTACGGCTAGCAATCCATCAATGATGTGGGAGACCAAAGCTTACGCGTGAGGTTTGATCATCTCATACTCAGCGACCCAGAAAAAATTAAAGGGAGAACAACAGCGTCTGCTTGAAGCTTGCTTAAAAGCAGCTGAAACAGCATACGCTGACAAATTGCAAAGGATTACGGCCCTTAGGACAGCTCTAAACACCACGCTTACCCAAACGGCTAAGAGGAAAATATTATTTGCAAAACAAAGGTTATATGAATTTGGCAATAAACTTGGTAGACATTTTGCATTTCTTGCAAAGAAAAAGAAGGCCCCTCAAACTATCACGTCTATCAAGGAAAGTACGGGTATTTGGAGTCATGATCATAAAAGGATTAATGCAATCTTTAGAAAATTTTATTCTGATTTATATAAATCGCAGGATTATGAAGACAGGACGAGGAGGCTGCAATCATTTTTTTTTAAAAACTTATTCCTTTCCGGACCTAACTCCGGAACAGGTGTCAGTCTTGAATGTTCCCCGAACAATCCAAGAAATACTTGACGCAATCAGGCAACTTCAGAGCGGTAAGGCACCTGGCCCAGATGGCTTTCAAGCTGAATTCTATAAAGAATTCACAGGAATATTGGCTGGTCCACTTATGGACATGTATAACTATTCATATAGTCAGGGCTGTCTCCAGCCTTCGCTGAAAGAGGCAGATATCTCTCTTATCCTTAAAAAAAGGAAAGGACCCAGAAGGTTGCACGTCATACAGACCAATATCCTTGCGAAACGTAGATTTTAAAATCCTCTCGAAAACGTTAGCATGGAGACAGAAAGGGTATTGCCACATATCATAAAGGAGGATCAGACGGGGTTTATTAAGGGCCACAGATCATCCAATAATGTTAGAAGGGTTTTGAATATGATTCAGACCTGCCATCAGGGAAAGATACCAGGAGTAGTAGTCTCATTAGATGCGGAAAAGGCATTCGATAGGGTTGAATGGTCATATTTGTTTTACACATTGGAAAGGTTTGGCGTTGGACAGGTGTTTTCCAAATGGGTCTCAAGACTATCGTGATCCCAAAGCAGTTGTGATTACCAATGGATCAGGCTCGGGTAGCTTCAGTGTGGATAGGGGCTGCTGTCAGGGATGTCCTCTCTCAGCAGTGCTATTTATGCTAATAATTGAGCCACTAGCAGAAGATATACAGGCTGACCCTAATATAATGGCCGAGGATTGGTACAGGTAAACATAAAATTACCCTTTATGCAGATGATGTTCTCCTATTCCTCAGTAATCCTCTTGATGTCCGTGCCTCACTTAATCCACATTATTAATACATTTTGTGCATTTTCAGGCTATAAAATTAATTTCTCAAAATCGGAGGCTATGCCAATGGGTGGCTTTGCTGGGATACCCCACTTAGCGGGCAGATCCCACTTTCCCTTTCGGTGGTCCCTGGAGGGTTTTTTATATTTAGGTATTTTTATTAATCCAGTATTTGGTCAGTTATAAAAGGCTAACTTTGTGCATTTACTACAGAGGATAAGGCAGGACCTCCAAAGATGGGGAGACCTTCCAATTTCCTGGCTTGGTCGAATAGCACTAATCAAGATGAATGTCCTGCCCTGTCTCCTATAGCCTTTGAGAATGCTTCCAGTGATGCTGCCGAGGCTGGCACTACATAAATTATATGGCTGGTTGGGTTCCTTTATCTGGAATCATACAAGCTGAATAAGCTACAGCTTCCACAGGCAAGGGGAGGATTTGATTTCCCAGATTTCAGGAAATATCACATAAGTTCCATAGCTGATTGTGGATCAGACAAGACCCAATCAATCTGGCTGGACATCGAGGCTTCTCAAGTAAAATGTCCACTTATTAACCTTTTATTTTCAGACAAGAGGAAAATCATCATGGATCACTGTAAAAACCCTATCATACTAAACACAATTAAAGCTTGGAATATAATGCGGCAAAATGAGGGCAACTCACATAAAACATCCCCCTATGCTCCGATAGTGGGAGCATGGGGATTTCAACCGGGGTTTACAGATGCCACTTTTAAACTCTGGAGATCCAGGGGTATGTCTTGTTTAGGGGATCTATTAAAAGAAGGGGTCCTGATGTCTTTTGAACAGCTGCGTCAGAAATTTGGATTACCGAATGGAAACCCCTTCTTTCGATACTTCCAAATTCGAGATTACATACAGAAGACAATTACGCTATTAGATAGTCTTTATAAATCAGACAGAGAACGTAGAGTGCTACGGCCAATGGGGATATCTTCCGTCAGTACTATTTATCATTTACTACATGACGAAGTATCGGGAGATATGGACAATCTGCTTAACACATGGAATCAAGATTTGGGACTGGAAATCTGTATAGAAACGTGGAATGATATTTGGGAAAACGCCAGAAGAATCAACATCTGCAACAGAACTCAGGCTATCCAGTTGAAGATACCTCATCGGGCCCATATAGCACCGGATCAATTGGCAAAATTTAAGGCAGGAGCATCCCCAATGTGTCCCAAATGTAAAATAGAGGTGGGCACTCTTGTACATTGCCTATGGGCCTGTCATAAGATCCATAGATATTGGACTAAAGTAGCAAATGTTCTGACAGAAATCTGAGGAACGGAAATCAGAGTGGACCCTGATTTTGGGCTTTTCGAACTTACCCTCTCTGGATAGGCACAGGAAGAGATTGTTTTCTCTTCTCTCTTTCTGTGCAAGGAAAAATATTTTGGTAAACTGGGTGGCTGAAGGCCCCCCTGGACTTTCAAATTGGCACAGATTAATTATGGAATGTATTCCCCTTGACTTCCTTAACAAATATGGTGAACCGAAAGACCGAATTATTCCATAAAATATGGCAGCCCTTCTTGAATTATATAAATACAGATATTTCGGCCAACACAACAAGCGCTTTTATTTAATTGAGATAGCGAACCTGGCTGGTCGGGGCCCCTCGGGAGAGGAATCCCGCACGACTACGGGTTTTGTTACATTTGATGTTAGTACATTCCGAGCAGGTATCTCAGTACCCAATTTCTGTGTTATCCATTTTTTTTTTCCTTTCTCTTATTTGAGTAATGTAAGAGACTTAATTATACACTCTGGTTAGTCGTAGGTTAGATTAGTAGTTAGTTGAGTTTTGATTTTTTTCCCCCCCCTCAGTATTTTTCTTTTGTTAAATTTTGGTTATTATTTATTTAAGATTTAATTGTGTATCAATGTTTATACATTTACCAAGTATCCATAACTTCCCCAAAGAAAATGGTGTTTTTTTAAACAAGTGCAATGTGTTTACTCCATATACCATTAGGGAAAAATCTATACAATTCTGAGCCAACAATAGTCAAACACCAATACAGTTCCAAGTAAGGATGGTGTGGAGCTTCGTCAGAGACATATTGAATTGAATTAGCTTTATTATCACATGTACTCAAATGAAAAGTTTATAAGTCACCTCTTACAGCTCCATCTTAGGTACAAAGGCACAGAGGTACAGCTTCTTCAGTTGAGGCAGTGATCGTGCTGCTTCCATATCTTTGAAGTAGCATACAAGCATGTAGAACTGACATCTTGTAATATTTTCATGTTTTGAGTTTAGGTGGGTTAAGTGGCAAGTTACATTTGAACCATACAAGTGCCAACAAGAAAGGACCTTAGCAGCATCCCTTTGACATTCATACACATTACAACTGAGCATTTGAGAGTCGAAAAATTGAATATTGCAGAAAAAGGATATTTTGTCTCAACCTTTCATGTTACAATCACGAGCACTATTCCTAAGAACATCAGTTCACAGTTCAAATGAACAGTTACACTGCACAAGAGTGCCAGTTGGTCTACAAGTTAATGCCTTGGTCAAGCCGTTGCCCTGGAAAATGCACTGAATTGCTGATGATTGACTGTTAACTGCCAAGCTTCATTTAAAATTTTGAAGCGGGCAATTTGACTCTGAAGAGAGAGCACTGTCCCGAGAGAATAAACAAAATAAAGCGATATAATTTGATGAGTTGAAACAAGCTCAATATATGTACGTTATTACCTGCAAAGAACAATGCCCTGTGCATCCACAGGAACACTGGAATAAGAGTAGATCATTCAAAAAAATCACAGTTGATCTCACTTTTCAATGTCTTTTACTCAAAAACCCTACATGCCATTGATAGATTTTGGATTGCCAATCTCTGCCTTGAAACAGAAAAATTAAAAACCTGAGCTTCAGTTGCCTCTCTGGTAACGAATTGCAAAGATTTACTAGCCTCTGGGCAATAAAAAAAACTTGTCAAACCTAAGTGGCATTCTTCCTTTTAAATCGTGGGTTTTTTCTGACTTCCCAATAGGGAGGAACATATTCCTGCATCTATTCTGTCTATGCCTTGAAAGTATTTTACTGGGTTCATTGAGACCATTTCTGATTCTTCAAAGCTCAGAGAATACACAGACCCAGTTTATCCAATCGTTCCTCATAAGACAGACTCCATCCTAGGAATAAGTCCAAAATTCATTGTACTTGGTCTATGACATTATCATCTTTCCAGAGTTAAGGTGATCAAAGCTGCAAGTAACATTCCAGAAGCAGTCCAACTAAGCTCCAATACAACTAAAGCAAATAACTACTGAGAAAGTTCTGAAGGACAGAACTAATCTCCAGTTAGTGAGGCAAGATTTCATCAGGGATAGTCAGGATGGCTTTGTCAGAGGGAAATCATGATGCCATCTTTTGAGGCTAAAACCAGATGTGTAGATGTGAATCATGCAGTTGATGGAGTTCATAATGGATTTCAACAAAACCTGTGTCAAAGTCCTACTGGGAGACTGAAAGAAGGTCAAAAGCACATGGTATCCAGGGTAACTTAGATCCAAACAAATCGAAAGAACTGCAGATGCTGTGAATCAGAAACGAAAACAGAAATTGCTGGAAAAGCTCAGCAGGTCTGACAGCACCTCTAGCAAGAAAGCAGAGTTAACATTTCAGTTCAACTGGAACAGAGGAAGGAGCACTGGACCTGGAGTATGAACTCTAATTTCTCTCCGCAGATGCTGACAGAACTGGTGAGCTTTTCCAGCAATTTATTTTGTCTCGTGGATCCAAAATTGGTTTTCCTGTAGAAAACAGAAGGTGGAGGTAGAAACGTGGGAGGGAGGGGAGAAAACAGTCTAAAAAAGAGATTAAAAGGCTTGCGGATGACATGAAGTTTAATCAGAGAATTGAGGAAGAAGGTCTTGTGTTACAGGAGGATATTAACATTTTGGTGAAGTGGGCAGATCAGTGGCAGATGGAATTCAACCCTGGTAAGTGTAAGGTGATGCATTTTGGAAAGACTAACAAGATTAAGGAGTACTTCATGAATGGCTGAACACCAAAGAAACACAGAGGGAACTTAGGTGATTTTCCACAAATTCCTGAATATGGAAGAACAAGTTAATAGGATAGGTAATAAAGCTAAGGAGGACACTTGCCTTTATCAGTTGTGGCATAAGATTGAGAAAGTGTGTAAGGTATGGAAAGAGTTAAGCTTTGAGTTTTGTGAAACAAGAGGTTCAGCTGAGCATGACTCAGATCAGATAAGAGCTTGCAGTTAATAATCGGGTGCAAGAGGCAAGGGTAATGGGTTAACAAGGTAGAAAAGCATTCATTGTGTAGAATTATTTAACAAGATTCGGTAGTATTCAGTATGTAACGTCAGTTTAGATTAATTAGATTTCCTACAGTGTGGTAACAGACCCTTTGGCCCAACCAGTCCACATCGACCCTCTGAAGATTAACTAACCCAGACTCATTTCCCTCTGACCAATATATCTAACACTATAGGCAATTTAGCATCATGAATCCACCTGACTTGCACACCTTTGGACTGTGGGAAGAAACCGAAGCACCCGGAGGAAACTCACGCAGACATGGGGAGAATGTGCAAACTCCACACAGACAGTTGCCAGAGGCTAGAATCGAACCCGGGTCCATAGCGCTGTGAGGCAGCAGTACCAACACTGAGCCACCGTGCCGCCCCAAACAGGTGAAAAGTATTCATTACGTGAAGCCAGTTAACAAGGTTAAGAACATTTATTGTGTAACACCAGATGGCTTAGTCTTTGTTGTTGATGCTCACTGATTGTAACGGTCACCCAATTAATATGTACGTTGCCTTAATTGGATGCACCTCCCTGTAAAATGGCTATGTAGTTCATTGAGAAACTGCTCTTCCAGAGAAGACAGGGAACTCATGTCTCTGTGAACATGGCAATTGTTCTCTTTCCCTCCAGGGCCCGGAATACAAATGAAGGAGGTAAAACTATACAGTGTCTCTAAGCGTTTTGCTTCGACTGGGGGGGGGGGGGGGGGGGACAGGAAGACAAGATTAGAAGAGAGGTTACATTGGAGATGGACAGGAGACACAGAGTCACAGAGACGTACTGCATGGAAACGTGCCCTTCGGCCCAACTTGCCCAGGTTTCGCAATTTAAACTAGTCCCATTTGCTTGTGTTTGGTCCCCATCCATCCCATCCACTTACCTGTCTGAATGTTTCTTCAATGGCAAAATCATCTTCACTTCCACCACAACCTCTGGCAGACATTCACTACCTTCTCTGGGTTTTTAACCACAATCAAAAAAGGTCACATTGTTACCAATAGACGAGGCTTGTATTTCAGACTTTTTACCAAATTCAAATTCTACCACCAGCTATGGTGGGCTTTGAACACAGTCCCCAGAACATTGGTCTGAAGTGCTGCATTACCAGTCCAGTGACATTACCACAACATACGATTGTCACTACAGGACTGAGATTTATTACCTATTCTTAGTGGCCAGAAGGGACAAGTATGGAATTAGAGTCATACATCTGCCAAATCTAGTACAAACGAGCTGGAAATTACCTTCTTTATTATATGACATTGAATGAGAGGATTATGACAACTACCAAGCAGCTACATGACAACTTTCACTGAACGCTGTTTTTGTATTTGGAGCTCCTAAATCCAAGTTGTCAAACGGTCAAGAGAGGGGTGAATTCCTGCTCTCTGGATTCAGTCTTGTGACCTGCACTACTTAAATAAACCAAAGAATTGCATATGCTATAAATCTGAAACAAAAACCAGAAACTGCTGGAGAAACATAACAGGTCTGGCCTCCGTAATAAACCCACCAACTCCTAGTTACCTGGACTAAACATCCTCACACCTAGCTTCCTGCAAAGATTCCATTCCAGTCTCCTCGTTTTTCTGTTTCATCTGTTCTAATACTGGTACCTTTCACAATAGGGCCTGAGAAATAGCCACCTGTTTCCTCAACTGAGGATTACCTGACTGGGCCTTTAGCTATGTCCAGCCTATTTCCTGCAGAACTGCCCACAGGCTTCTTGTCCCTCTCACAATATTAATTGGGTTCCCTGGTGCTCCTTTTCCCCAGGATCCACATCCAAAAGGATTAAAAAAAACTACCATTTCCACCAGCTCTGGTAGAATGCCATCACCAGTGAACCATTGTCTTCCCCTTTCTCATTCGTGTTTCACAGGGATTGCTCCCTCTTGGAAGCACGAGTCCACTCCACTTGCAATACCTCACATGCAATTACAGAAGGTGCAACACCTGCCAGTATCCCTCCCCTTCTCCTCACTGTCCAAGGATTCAGATACAGGTGTATCAGTAATTCACTCACTCAGTCTGGACTACTATATTCACTGCTCACAATATGATCTCCTTAACAGTAGGGAGACAAAACAAAGACTGAGCAACCACTGTATTAAATACCTACATTCTTTGCAGAAAAATGATCCGGAACTTGAAGTTGCCTGCAACTTCAACAGACTACTATCCTGCCTGGCCAATATTTTGGTCTCAGACCTGCTGCAGTACTCCAGCTAGGCACAGCACAAGATGAAAGAACAGCATCTTACTTTCTGCCTGGGGTCCTTACAACTTTCATGACTCAATATCAAGTTCAAAAATTTTAAGGCTTCAACATTGCTGAGATGATTTTCATCCACCCCTCCACCTCAAGCTCGGTCATTACTTAGGCTGCTTTGAGCACAGCCCCACTTTCACTAACTTAAGATGCCTATAAAGAGGTCTTCTTTCTCCCAACTTATCATGAGCTATCCTTTTATCTGCCCAACAGTATCAGAACTTTTGGGCTCTGCCTCCACCTCCATCTATCACTGACTTCTTGAAAACAGCATCTCCTCTCCTTTCTACCTCCATTTTCAGCATGCATACTACCTTTCCTAGTTACCATCAGTTCTGAAGGAGGGTCACTGAACACAAAACATGAATTCTGCTTTCTCTCCTCAGACGCTACTAGACTTGCTGAATTTCTCCAGATATTTCTGTTTATGAACCTGAATTATTTGTTCAATTAACTCGCACATTGCCACACAGCCCTCATTTTCGGATGAGATTCGTTACATATGGAAATAGGCCCTCTGGCCAAACAATTCCACACTGACCCTCTGAACAGCAACCCATCCAGAGCCATTCCCCTCCATTTACTCCTGACTAACACTATGGGCAATTTAGCTGACCTGCACATGTTTGGATTGTGGAAGGAAATTGGAGCACCCAGAGGAAGCCCATGCAGCAAATTTAAAAGTATTTGTCACAGATCAGCTGCAGGATGTTCAAATTGCTATTTTTTTTAAAAAATGCACACAGATCCCAATTTGTGGTTTGCCAAGTGCAATTTTCATCAAGGTAAGCATAATACTTAACTAAGTTTTTCTGAAAAAGCCTAGATGCGCCGATTAAACCGGCATTTCTTTTTTCGTGAAAGTCAGCTTGCAATGCCTTTGTCTAAATGACAGAAGCAGCCACTGCAGTGTTAAGACAGCATACTGGATGTGACAAAGTGCTGGAGAAACTCAGGAGTTCAAGTAGCATTTCAGGTAGAGAAAAACAGCTTGAACAGAGTCCAAGGCAATTCTTCTGTTTAACTGTGTTCCATAAAATTAACTAAACTTGAAACGTTAACTCTTTCTCACACCACAGATACTCCTGAGCAGTTGAGATTCTCCAACACTATTTTTGATTTGAACTTTTATCATAGTATTTGGCTATTATGCTGAACATGACCAAAAATTACAGTCAAAGCCAACACTCAAATTAAATTTTTGTCAAGAGGCATAGCAGAGCTCCTTATTGTTTGCTATGAACTTGTGACATGGCAAAAGGTGTGACTTCCATTAACTACTCCACAACTCACCCAAAAATAGGTAGCACAGCAGCATGTGCTATAATCGCTCTGACTACAATGTGATCAAACGTGCGTGGTAAAACCAGTCGTCTCTCAGTCAAGTCAAGCAACAATTGACTGTTTCATTTATGCTTTATACCAGTTGCTAAATTCGTGATAGACAAGTGGGTAAGCCTTTATCCAAGTGTAAAGTGCCAAATTTTCAGAATTTTTTATTTTAAAAATTGAACTAATTTATTTTGTCCAGCCAGGTAAACTTCCACCGTCATGTCAATGCTAATCTGTATGCATTTCAAAATATTTTGAAAACACTGCAAAAGTGAAACTTTTAAATTTTGGTTAATTACCTTACATTGAATATTGTAATTATTCCAAACAAAAACACAACTGGATTTGATTTGGTCAGTAATCTCTTTCAGCAAAGATTTCTCCACAAGGGGAAAAAACTTGACCACTCACTGCTTTCACATCTAAATTTGCAAACACTAACAATAATCAAAAAGTATAACAAAAATCCCCAAGATACTGCATTCAAAGCATTGCCATTTAATCCCAAATACCTGTCGATAATACTTTATATTTCCTATATACGCTTCATTAAACTAAACCAGAACAGGAAACACAAATATCACACAAAGGTGTGATATCTATTGCTCCACCTACAGTTAGAAGAAAGCGAGAACTGCAGACGCTGAATAGACGTTTCAGGCATAATCCCTTCAGGAAACCTGCTGAAGGGCCCGAAACGTTGATTCTCCTGTTCCTCGGATGCTGCCTAACCCGCTGTATTTTTCCAGTACCACACTCTCGAACTCCACGTCCAGTTATCCAATCAAGGAGCATGGAACCATCTGTTTCCGCTTTACAAACGGCACTCTACACTGTCTGATGCTGGTCGAACAGATCGATCCGTTCTTTCTTTCTGTTGCGAACTTCTCTCGGACTGAATACAACAAATAACTTTCAACATCAAGTTAGCAAAAAGTGACTGGAGAAGCCAGCTTCCCACAGTTCTCTGAACCAGAGTTCACTCCAACTTTGAGAATCTATCTTTATGTGTGAACTTTTACAAGTGATTAGAAAATATAACACGAAGTTCAGACAATAAAATTGAACTCCCTGATGATCTGCAACTTAGGAAAAAAAAAGGATCTTCCCTCTATGTAGAAAATCTCGCCCTCAGAAATTACAAATATGTTTATAGGAGGCTCATTCCCCCGCCTTGAATGGAGCATCGCCGGCCCCCCAACCTCCTCCTCAACACAAAGCAACCAAAAACTCTTTGGACCACAGCTTTACGAGATGGTGGCCTCCAGCAGGGAAATTTTATAAACGATCTTTGAGACATTTAATAAACTAAAAATGGGAGAAATCCTCCTCCGTGTCTCTCTCACGCCTCACACTGCACAATAATTGACCCTTCAAAAGCAGAAGGCCTCAGCCGCCATTTGCAGCTGAGACACCCAGGGGAAGACGGCTCAGTCTCTCCGGCTCGCGTCCTCGAACACTCACTTTCTTGTAGTTTTTGCCCAGCCACAACCTCAGGCCGTCGAACTGCGCGACGGTTTCCGAAGCCTCCAGAAACCTGATGTTCGGGCCTCCGTCTTTCTTACGAGACGCTCCAACTGCCGCCGCCATCGCTCAGCTCTCGCGCTCTCACACAAACAGAACAACAAGGCAACAAAACCAAACTTTATTGTTCCGGGCACGCGCATGCGTTATGTTGTCCTCGGGCCAGAATGCAGTTGGTGCAGTGTTAAAAGCCAGGTTCACAGAATAACAATGAAAAAGGGACTTGTTCTGTCATTCGTCCCCTCGTCGGCCTTTTGAGCGAGCCTTGCCATTTAAGATCATGCCAAGTGAGATCATGGCTGTTCTTGTACCTCAATTTCACTTTCCTGAAACAAAAACAGAAATTGCTGGAGAAACTTATCCTTGATAAATACATGAGGAGCAAAAGAGTCACTGGGGAGAGAATAAGGTCTCTGAAAGATCAACCAGGTCATTTGTGTGTGGAGCCACAAGGCATAGCTTTGTTTGTGGGAAATTGTATCTCACAAATTTGATTCAGTTTTTGAAGAGGTAACCAAAGAAAGTAGATGAGGGCAATGTGATCGAAGTTGTCGACATAGGCTTTAGCAAGGCATTGAACAAGGGACCGCACGGTCGTGTTACGAAGTGGAAGGCGTGTACTGTACCTTTAAGGAAGAGTGAATGCTGTTCTAAACTGAGAGCTGACAAGCACCTGCGTTGACTAGCTAACAGTCTCAGATAATACTGGAAAATTGAAAATATGCAACATTGAGCTGTGAAATACATATGTGAGTTGGTTGGTTAATTTCAAATTGTTGTCAAAACAGCAATCAGTTCAAATCATGCCCCAGGATACTAAAACCCAATCGAGTTTGAATTTATTGTTTTTGTCAACAAAGAACCAATGAGATGATCTGATGTCGGGGATGTAAAAAAGAACAGGCATTTTGAAGGTCAGAAAGAGCAACTGACATTGAGATAGTAACTGCCATTGAGAAATACTGCCATTCAAAAACACTCTCGATCAAAGGTACCTTTATCATATGAAACATCTTGGCAATAAAAGAAAGAAGGCAACCAGGGAGATCTTCAGCTGAAAGAAGACAGACACTGGAGATGACAGCCACTGTATGGTTTTGAATTAAGTTTATGTAATTTTAATGTGTTTTTTATTGGAATAGTATATTGCTCGAGAGTTGGAGGCAGACAATAAGCAGTTAAGAGCAAGTGGTCTTAGAGTTGTAAATAGTTGTTGTTTACTTTTCACCTTTAGAGTTCAGGAATAACTTGATATTATTTTCTTCAAATAGTGGAACTTGGAAGTTCTCTGTCACTCATTGTAACAGATTACAGGGTGAGGTGAGCTTTTCTGGGTGTTTGGTTCAATTAGCAGAAGAGTTCACCTCCATGTTGTAAAGTGGGTTGTGGAGTAAGGTTAAATCTCATGGGATCCAGGGACAGCTAGCCAAGTGAATACAAAATTGGCTTAACTGTAGAGGACAGAGCGTGGTGGTCAGGGGTTATTTTTCAGACTGGAAGCCTGTGACCAGCGGTATGCCATGGTGATCGGTGCTGGGTCCACTGTTATTCATCATTTATATAAATGATTTGGATGAGAATTTAGGAAGTATGGTTAGAAAGTTTGCAGATGACTCTCAAGATTGTAGTACAACAGACAATGAAGAAAGTTTTCTGGGAATATAGCAAGATCTTGATCAACTGGGCCAGGAAGCTGAGGAATGGCAGATGGAGTTTAATTTAGCTGAATTTGAGGTGCGACATTTTGTTAAGTCAAACTAAGGAAGGCCTGACACAGTCAATGGTCGGACTGTGGAGAATGTCATAGATCAAAGAGATCTAGGGGTGCAGGTTCATAGGTCCTTGAAAGACAGGGTGTCAAAGAAGGCTTTCAGCATGCTTGCTTTCATTGATCAGAGCAAAATAGGAATTCGAATGTCTTTTTGCAGCTATGCAAGACGTTGGTGAAGCCACACTTGGAATACTGCAAGCAGGTCTGCTTGCCTTACTGTAGAAAGGATATTATTAAACTCGAAGGAGTGCAGAAACAATTTTCTCGGAATCTACCAGGATTATAAGGTTGGGACTTTTTCCCTGGAGCATGGAAGACTGACAGGTGACCTTACAGAGATTGATAAAATTATGAGAGGCATAGAAAAAGTAGATATCCAACAGCTTTTCCCTTTTGGAATAGGAGTCTAAAACTTGAAAGGTGAGAGGTGAGAGATACAAAAGGGTCCAGAGGGGCAATTGTTTCAAACAGAGGGTGGTAGGCATCTGGAACGGGCTGCCAGTCAAGTAAGATTTCATTATTTAAGAAACATTTGACAGGTATGTTAAAATACTAATTCGAGACGGCTCAGGGAATCCATGATGGACTTGACCTGTAAGCCTCTCTTGGTTCATCCCGGAGATTTTACTCTGTAGTAGTCTGGAATATAAAACTCTTAGAGACAGTTTAGTTTAGATTATTACCTGTATTTACCAATGGCATCAATGTTACACTATAGATACCTGTAAGCCAAGCTTGAGTGAAGGTTCTAGAACCATTAGCAGAGTAGCAGCACCAGCTCTTACCCCTAAGAGCTCTTCAGGCTATTCTCCTTATTGCTGCAAACAAACTGTCTTTACACAGAAGTTAGTATTAAAATTACAAAACGCCACATGTTCTTAATCAGACAAGCAGCAATCAAATGGAAAACGTTTGCAGAGGAAGAGAAACTCATTGACCGGTCTGTGTACACTTGACTGATTAAGATACATGCTTCCGTCCTTTTCTCTTATTGAGTATGAGTTTTGTTAAGAGTCTTCGATATAACCAGAACTTCTAAGTATCCAACATCCCACTTGAAATATGCGCGCCTCCAGCCCCCAAGGTGAGTAGGATGTATTTCCACACATTCCACAAGTGAACAAATGTTATCACCTTACTTACACCAATGCAGTGACACTAAGAACAGATGTCCTCAATTCTTCTGAACAAATGCTTTGTAGAATACCTATGTTCTGTTATTAAAAATGAACCAAAATGGAGGACAGTCCCCTGCAGAGATGGCCTTGAGTTGAGATGACTGACCTCAAACAATGATAGCCATCTTCCATTCTGCTGAGTCTGATTCCACCGCATAGAAAGTTTTCCCTGACTCCCATGAACTTCAATTTTGCTGTTGCTCCCAAATGCCAAATGGTCAAATGCAGCCTTAATGTCAAGGACAGTTGCTCTTATTTCACTTCTGGAATTCTGCTCTTTCATCTTATTTTTTTAATCAAGACAGTGATAAGGTCAGCAACTGAGTGGCCCTGGCAGATTCAAAGAATGAGTCAGTGAGGAAAATGATAAAATTGGCAATAACATTAGAAGTGGAGTTGCCTGACAAAGCTAATGCAGAGGGAATTGAACAATTGGCACAGTTTCTGGGATTGGAGGAAATACAGGAAGGACGAGGTCCACAGTATGGTGAGTCACTTGAGTTAGCAAAAATTCAATTAGGGTTAAAGTATCTTGAAATTGAAAAGGACATGTTTAAGCAAAACCTTCACTTGAGGGAGAGAGGGAGGAGAAAGAGAGAGCATTTAAGAAGCTGACTAGCAATTCAGGACTGAGAAAGAATAAAGAAAGATTAAAGAGGACAAAGACTGAAAATACCTGCTGCTTTTGGTGGTACTTGGTGACTTTCCAAAATCAGGTAAACAGGTTAGGACTTTATTTGCTAGAGTTTAGAAGAATGGCGGGAATGATCTTATTGCAATGTGCCAAATTCTGAGCGGGCTTGACAGACTTTATGTTGAGAACATGTCTCCATCAATGCGGCAATCTTGAACTAAGGACCTCTTTCTCAATAATAAGAGATGCAAAGGAATTTGTTCTCCGATGACATGAATGTTTAGAATTCTCTAGCCCAGAGAGTTGTGGAGGCTCAATCACTGAAAGTATTTAAGTGAAGGGAAGTAGATTTTTTAAATATTGGGGAATTGATGCCAATGACAAGTTGGCACAAGTGTGAAGTTGAGGCCTGGGGCAGATCAGCCATGATCTAATTGAAAGGCCGGGTAGGCTTGAGTAGCTAAATGGTTATCTTTTGCTTATATGTTCTTATCGTCAATGTATCCTTCATTATCAACATTGACCAGGAACTGAACTGGACTAGCCACATTAATGCTATGGAAAAAAAACAGGTCAGAAGCTAGGATTTCTGCTCTGAATAATCCCATCTCTTGATTCCCTAAAGCCTGACCACCATCATAAAACACATGTCAAGAGTGTAATGGAATACTCCCCACCTGCATGGATGAGGACAACTCCAAAAATACTTAAGATGTTTGACATCATCCAAGACAAAACAGCATACTTGAAAGGTACCACATCCACATTCATTCTGTCATCGATGCTCACCCACTGGAGTGTGTACCATCCACAATATACCCTGCAGAAATTCACCAAAGTTCCTCAGACAAAATCTTCCAAACTAGGAGATAGTGAGGACTGCAAATGCTGGAGATCAGAGTCAAAAAGTGTGGTGCTAGAATAGCACGGCGAGTCAGGCAGCATCCAAGGAGCAGAAGAGTCGATGTTTCGAGCGTAAGCTCTTCATCAATTCTCCTGCTTCCAAACCTACAACCATGACCATCGAGAACAACAAGGGCAGCAGGTACCGAGCAACACCACTGCCCGCAAATTCTATGCCAAGTGCCTCACCATCTTGAGTTAGAATTATACTTCTTTTAATTCACTTGTGGGACCATCAGCATTGCTGGCTGGCCAGCATTTATAATTTCTCACTAGTTGCCATTGAGAGCTGCCTACTTGAACTACTGCAGTCTATATGCAGTGTTACAGTGTAAACTTCATAACTTTATAAACTGTTCATAGGTTGAAATAAGCAGCAATAACTGTCTGGAATAACTATTAAGGGGCAAGAACAAACTTATACAGAAATTTAAAATAATTACACATGTCTGGGGGCAGAAGAAACCAAAGCTACCTGAACAAAACTGTTTTAACTTCTGCTTATAAATGGTTGTCTTATGCCACATGGACAAATGATTTAAGTGCAAAGAATTTAAGGAGTTAATTTCAAGACAGGTGGTCTTCAAATAGACAACTAAGGCTAAATGTAACAAGGAACAAAATAGTTACTTCTGATAAGGAAGAAAGCTGCAGACTCAAGGACTCAAGACAGTAATCAATATTTGATTAATCTGAGGTAACCTTCGTTGTCCACTACACCTTCTATTTTGGCATCATCTGCAAACTTACCAACTATACCTCCTATGTTCACTTCCAAATCATTTATATAAATGACGAAAAGCAGTGGACCCAGCACCAATCCATGTGGCACTCCACTGGTCACAGGCCTCCAGTCTGAAAAGCAACCCTCCACCACCACCCTCTGTCTTCTACCTTTGAGCCAGTGGAGGATTTTTTTTCAGACTGGAAGCCTGTGACCAGTGGAGTGCCACAAGGATCAGTGCTGGGTCCACTACTTTTTGTCATTTATATAAATGATTTGGATGCGAGCATAAGAGGTACAGTTCGTAAGTTTGCAGATGATACCAAAATTGGAGGTGTCGTGGACAGCGAAGAGGGTTAACTCCGATTAAAATAGGATCTTGATCAGATGGGCCAATGGGCTGAGAAGTGGCAGATGGAGTTTAATTCAGATAAATGCGAGGTACTGCATTTTGGGAAAGCAAATCTTAGCAGGACTTATGCACTTAATGGTAAGGTCCTAGGGAAGTGTTGCTGAACAAAGAGACCTTGGAGTACAGGTTCATAGCTCCTTGAAAGTGGAGTCGCAGGTAGATAGGATAGTGAAGAAGGCGTTTGGTATGCTTTCCTTTATCGATCAGAGTATTAAGCACAGGAGTTGGGAGGTCACGTTGCGGCTGTACATGACATTGTTAGACCACTGTTGGAATATAGCGTGTAATTCTGGTCTCCTTCCTATCAGAAAGATGTTGTGAAACTTGAAAGGGTTTAGAAAAGATTTACAAGGATGTTGCCAGGGTTGGAGGATTTGAGCTATAGGGAGAGGCTGAACAGGCTGGGGCTGTTTTCCCTGGAGCGTCAGAGGCTGAGGTTTACAAAATTATGAGGGGCATGGATAGGGTACATCGGCAAAGTCTTTTCCCTGGGGTCGGGGAGTCCAGAACTAGAGGGCACAGGGTTTAGGGTGAGAGGGAAAAGATATAAAAAAGACCTCCGAGACAATGTTTTCATCCAGAGGGTGGTAGGTGTATGGAATAAGTTGCCAGAGGAAGTGGTGGAGGCTGGTACAATTGCAACATTTAAGAGGCACTTGGATGGGTATATGAATAGGAAAGTTTGGAGGGATATAGGCCGGGTACTGGCAGGTGGGACGAGATTGGGTTGGGATATCTGGTCGGCATGGATGGGTTGGACCGAAGGGTCTGTTTCCATGCTGTACATCTCTATGACTCTATCTAACCTTGCTAACCAGTCTCCCATGGGGAATTTTGATGAAAGCCTTACTGAAGTCCATCTAGATCATGTCCAGGCTCTGCCCTCATCAATCCTCTTTGTTACTTCTTCAAAAAACTCAATAAGTTTGTGAGACATGATTTCCCACTCATAAAGCCATGATGAGTAACCCTAATCAGTCCTCGCCTTTCCAAATACATATACATCCTGTCCCTCAGGATTCCCTCCAACAGCTTGCCCACCTGTCAGGCCTTTCGGTCTGTACTTCCCTGGCTTGTCCTTACCACCTTTCTGAAATAGTGGCACCACATTAGCCAATCTCCAGTCTTCCGGCACCTCACCTGTGACTATCGATGATACAAATATCTCAGCAAGAGGCCCAGCAATCACTTCCCTAGCTCCCCACAGAGTTCGAGGGTACACCCGATCAGGATTTATCCACTGTTATGCGTTTCAAGACATCCATCACCTCCTCCTCTGTTATATGAACCTTTTTTGAAGATGTCACCATCTATTTCCCCGCATTCTATATCTTCCATTTCCTTCTCCACAGGAAACACTGATGCAAAATACTCATTTAGTATCTCCCCCATCTCCTGCAGCTCCACACATTGGCCACCTTGTTGATCTTTAAGAGGCCCTATTCTCTCCCTAATTACCCTTTTGTCATTCAAAAATTTGTTAAAACCCTTTGGATTCTCCTGAACCCTATTTGCCAATTTGTCCCCCTTTTGCCCTCCTGATTTCCCTCTAAAGTATACTCTTACTGCCTTTATACTGTTCTAACGGTTCTCTCGATCTCTCCTGTCAATACCTGACATATGCTTCCTTGTTTTTCTTAACCAAAACCTCAAATTTTCTAGTTATCCAGAATTCCCTACAGCTACCAGCCTTTCCTTTCACCATAACAGGAATATACTGTCTCTGGACTCATATTATCACGTTTCTGACGGCTTCCCATTTTCAGCTGTCCCTTTACATGCGAACATCTTCCCCCAATCAGTTTTTTAAATTTCGTGCCTAACACCGTCAAAATTAGCCTTCCTCTAATTTAGAACTTCAACTTTTAGATCCAGTCTATCCTTTTCCATCACTATTTTAAAACTAATAGAAGTATGGTAACTGGCCCCAAAGTAGTCCCCTACTGACACCTCAGTCACCTGCCCTGCCTTATTTTCCAAGAGTAGGCCAAGTTTTCCACCTCTAGTAGGTACATCCACATATTTAATCACAAAATTTTCTTGTACACACTTAACAAATTCCTCTCCATCTAAACCCATAACACTATGGCAGTCTCAGTCTATGTTTGGAAAGTTAAAATCCCCTACCATAACACCCTATTATTCTTACAGATAACTGATATCGCTTTCCAAATTTGTTTCTCAATTTCCCACTGATAATACAATCCCAATCAGGTGATCATCCCTTTCTTATTTCTCAGTTCCACCCAATAACTTCTCTGGATGTATTCCCAGGAATATCCTCCCCAAGTCCATCAGTAATGCTATCCCTTATCAAAAATGCCACTTCCCCTCCTCTCTTGCTTCCCTTTCTGTCCTTCCTGTAGCATTTGTATCCCAGAACATTAAGCTGCCAGTTCTGTCTATCTCCGAGACACATTTCTATAGTTGCTATGATATCCCAGTCCCTGAGTTCATCTGCCTTCCCTGTTAGGCCTCTTGCATTGAAGTAAAGGCAGTTTAATTTATCAGTCCTATCTTGTTCTCTGCTTGTCAATGTCTGCCCTGACTATTTGACCAAAAGTATACTGAAAGGGAAAATCAGGAGGAGGAAAAGGGGACATTAGATAGCTTTGACAAATAGGGTTAAGGAAAATCCAAAGATAATTTACAAATACATTAAGGATCACAGGTTAACTAGTGAGGCTGCCTATGTGTGGAATCACAGGAGATGGGGGAGATACTAAATGAGTATTTTGCATTAGTGTTTACTGTGGAGAAGGATATGGAAGACATAGAATGTGAGGCATTAAATAGCGAAATCTTGAAAAATGTTGATGTTACAGAGGAGGTGGTACTGGATGGCTTAAGACACATAAAAGTAGATAAATCCCAAGGTCCCAATCAGGTGAACCGTAGAACTCTGTGGGAAGCTAGAGAAGTGATTGCTGAGCCCCTTGCTGAGTTATTTGTATCATGGATAACCACAGGTGAGGTGCCGGAAGACTGGATGTTGGCTGAGGTGTGCGACTGTTTAGGAAAGGTGGTAAGAAAAAACCATGGGAACTATTGACCAGTAAGCCAGTTTGAAGGGAATCCTGAGGGACAAGTTTTACTTGTATTTGGAAGGGCACGATTAGGGATAATCAACATGGCTTAATGCATGAAATACTGTGTCTCACTAACTTGAGTGAATTTTTTGAATAAGTCAAGAAGAGGATTGTTGAGGGCAGAGCAATGGACATAATCTATATGGACTTCAGTAAGGAGTTCAACAAAGTTCCTCATGGGAGACTGTTAACAAGGTTAGATCATATGGAATACTGGGAGGACTATCCGTTTGGAGACAGAACTAGCTCAAAGGTAGAAGACAGAGGGTGGTGATGGAGGGTTGCTTTTCAGACTGGAGGCCTGTGACCAGTGGAGTGCCACAAGGATTGGTGCTAGGTCCACTACTTTTCATCATTTATATAAATGACTTGGAAGTAAGCATAGTAGGTATGGCTAGTAAGTTTGCAGATGACATCAAAATTGGTGGTGCATTGGACAGCGAAGTCAGTTACCTCATAGTATAGCGGGATCTTGATCAGATGGGCCAATGAGCCAAGGAGTGGCAGATGGAGTTTCATCTAGATAAATGGGAGGTGCTGCATTTTGGAAAGGCAAATGAGGGAAAGACTTCTACACTTAATAATAAGGTCCTGGGGAATTATGCTGAACCTTGGAGAGCAGATTCATAGTTCCTTAAAAGTGGAGTTGCAGATAGATGGGTTAGTGAAAAAGATGTTTGGTATGCTTGCCTTTACTGGTCAATGCGTTGAGTACAGGAGTTGGGAGATCATGTTGCGGCTGTACAGAATGTTGGTTCAGCCACTTTAAGAATATTGTGTGCAATTCTGATCTCCTATTGTAGGAAGTATGTTGTGAAATGTGAAAGAGTTCAGACAAGATTTGTAAGGATGTTGCTATGGTTGGAGGGTTTAGGAGGAGAAAGTGAGGACTGCAGATGCTGGAGATCAGAGCTGAAAATGTGTTGCTGGAAAAGCACAGCAGGTTAGGCAGCATATAAGGAGCACGAAAATCGACGTTTCGGGCATGAGCCATTCTTCAGGAATGAGGAAAGTGTGCAAAGCAGGCTAAGATAAAGGGTAGGGAGGAGGGACTGGGGGAGGGGTGTTGGAAATGCGATAGATGGAAGGAGGTTAAGGTGAGGGTGATGGGCCGGAGTGGGGTGGGGGCGGAGATGTCAGGAAGAAGATTGCAGGTTAGGAAGGCGGTGCTGAGTTCGAGGGATTTGACTGAGACAAGGTGGGGGGAGGGGAAATGAGGAAACTGGAGAAATCTGAGTTCACCCCTTGTGGTTGGAAGGTTCTTCGGCGGAAGATGAGGCGCTCTTCCTCCAACCGTCGTGTTGCTATGGTCTGGCAATGGAGGAGTCCAAGGACCTGCATGTCCTTGGTGGAGTGGGAGGGGGAGTTGAAGTGTTGAGCCACGGGGTGGTTGGGTTAGTTGGTCCGGGTGTCCCAGAGGTGTTCTCTGAAACGTTCTGCAAGTAGGCGGCCTGTCTCCCCAATGTAGAGGAGGCCACATCGGGTGCAGCGGATGCAGTAAATAGGGTTTAAGCAATAGGGAGAGGCTGAATAGGCTGAGGCTATTTTACCTGGAGTGTCGAAGGTTGAGGGGTGACCATATGCAGGTTTTTAAAATCATGAGGGGCATGGATAGGTTAAATAAATAAGGTCTTTTCTCTTAGGTGGGGGAGTCCAAAACTAGAGGGCCTAAGTTTAAGGTCAGAGGGGAAAGATTTAAAAGGGACCTAAGAGGAAATGGTGGACGCTGATACAATTATAACATTTAAAAGGCTAGGATGGGAGCATGAATAGGAAGGTTTTCAAGGGATAGTGGTCAAATGCTGGCAAATGGGACTAGATTTATTTCGGATATCTTGTCGGCATGGATGAGTTGGACTGAAGGATCTGTTTCCATGCTGTACATCTCTATGACTCTCATGTTTCAAGTCCAATATGAGTCCACTTCAGAACTGCAGTTGTCTACACAGCGACTGGTCAAGTGGACCAAAGTCTATTTTTGTCTTTGAAAAACCTTACTTTTAAGCATTTTGGTTTTTCTGACTTTTATCTTAGATGGAGTGAAGGGAGAAAGATGTTTCCTGCTTACCGGTTCTGCATGATTCAATTGTTCCCACTAGTCTGGAATAAATTTCTACTCAACCAATCTGAGAACTGCCATTTGCAGTTTTTCCTGAACTCAAAAACTGAGGACTCAATAATGCAACAATCTCATGGCTCCAAAAGCAGCACTGCCTTGTGCAGCTAAAACTTTGCACCACTTGAAGTGACGATGGCTTGAGCAACAGCTTCAGGAAATTGGTGGGTTCATCCTTGCAATGGCGGAGATGCAGTAGCTTTGGTATTGGCTTCAGTGGTGGCAGCATGGTGGGTCTGTCTGGAAATCCTTGCTTTGGCAACCTCTGGGGCAGCTTTGGTGATAGCACCCCATAACCACTCCATGAAACTAGATTGCCATGGAGAGAACAAAAGATAAACTTCATCCTAACTTTGTCTTAATTATTCAGAGTCATATAGTCATAGAGATGTATAGCACAGAAACAGATGTTTTGGTTCAACTCATCCGTGCCAACCAGATATCCCAACCTAATCCAGTCCCACTTGCCAGCACCTGGCAAATATCCCTCCAAACCCTTCCTATTTATATACGCATCCAGATGCCTTTGTAACTACATACCGCTGAATTGTGGTGACTTACACACATCTTACTGAATTTTCATAGACACAAATGCTGATAAATTGCTATTCTCCTCTATTCTGGATTATAACACATCTTAGGGTTACAGCTTCAGAAAAAGATATTGTCTGTTTAGGATTAGGATGAGGAGAAAATATTTAATTCAAGTGAAGTGAAATTTACCCTTGAAATGTCAGCAACTTTTGACTGAATGTAGCAACAAGCAGCACAAGCAAAATCAATGGGAATTAAGAGGAAAAACTTTCCATTGGTTAGAGTCATACATAACACAAAGGAAGATGTTAGAGGTTGTCAGAAGTGAATCATCTCAACCCAAAGCATGGCTGAAGGAGTGCCTCAACATTGCCACAACTTCTTCAACTGCTTCATCAATGACCTTCCTCTAGGATAAGATAGGTATGAAGATTTTCACTGATGAGTTCACAGTGTTCATTATCCATTTGATAAGGTATTAGAGAAATGCATGTCCATAAACTGGAGTCTAAGGTTCATAAGAGAGAGAAAGTTACCTGGACAATTTGTTTTAAGAGAAACTCACGTACCTTAAGGTAGTTAAATCCAGATTTAGTCGACAATCAAGGAAAGGAGGTTTTGACCCTGATTGAGGCAGGTAATAGGATCCAAAGTTAGCACTGGGGTAGCCGTTGCACTTGTCAAAGGGTTCAAGGTTCTTCCAGCCTTCTGTGTGACAGCAAGACCTGCGGGACAGAAAAGCAAACTACCCACAGCACCATGTGTAAGAGGCCATTCAAATGAGAGGAGTAAAAGTAAAGAATTTGCAATACAGAACAGTATAGTCACATATTCCTGATTGTTCTACAAAGAACATAGAACAATACGGTGCAGAACAGGCCCTTCAGCCCTCGATGTTGCACTAGCCTGTGAACTATTCTCAGCTCGTTCCCCAACACTATCCCATCATCATCCATGTGCTTATCCAAAGATTGTTTAAATCTCCCTAATGTGGCTGAGTTGACTACATTGGCAGGTAGGTCATTACCACTCTGAGTAAAGAACCTGCCTTTGAAATCTCTCTTAAATCTATCACCCCTAAATTTGTAGTTATGCCCCCTTGTTCAAGCTAACGTCCTCATCCTGTCCACCCTATCTAATCCTCTGATCATCTTGTATGTCTCTATTAAATCCCCTCTTAGCTTTCTTCTTTCCAATGAGAACAGACCCAAGTCTCTCAGCCTTTCCTCATAAGACCAGGCAACATCCTGCTAAATCTCCTCTGCACCTTTTCCAATACTTCCACATCCTTCCCGAAATATGGTGACCAGAACTGTACACAATATTCCAAGTGTGGCCGTACTTGTGTTTTGTATAGTTGCAGCATGATATTGCGGCTCCGGAACTCAATCCCTCTATGAATGAAACCCAACACACCGTATGCCTTCTTAACAGCACTATCAACCTGGGTGGCAACTTTCAGGGATCTATGTAGCTAAAAATAATAACAAAGGATGAGTAATAGAGGATGAGAAACAGAGTTGCAGAAACAGTGTGACAGAATTAGTGGCAGATACAAATGTTAGAAACAGAGGTTGAGAAACAGTGACAGAAACAGAATGGCAGAAACAAAGGGTGAGAAACAGATGCAGAAACAGAGATTGAGAAATATACTGTCAGAAACATAGTGGCAGAAACAGAGTGGCTGAAATAGAGTGGCTGAAACAGAGGATGACAAACAGGATGAGAAATAGAGTGGCAAAAACAGAATATGAGAAACAGAGGATGAGAAACAGAGTGGCTTAAACAGAGTATAAGAAACAGAGTGGCAGAAACAGAAAGTCAGAAACAAAATATGAGAAACAGAGTAGCAGAAAGAGAGTGGCAGAAACACAATATGAGAAACAAGTTGAGAAAGTAGAGGATGAGAAACAGAGTGATAGGAACAGAGGATGACCAGAAGGCTGTGTTGATCAGGACATTTCTTTGGCCTGAAGAGGAACTTGGAGGAAGGATGTAATTATGGTGCCTTATGTGGGTACCAATGAGACAGGATCCCTGAGAAACAATTCCAATAGAAGAGAAAAGCTCTTCAGATGATTCCACCTTTCAAAACAACACTGCTGACATGGATTCCTTCTTCCATTGCTTTGGTTTCCTGCCCACTGTGGTTAACAGGACCCTCAATTGCATCCAACCTATCACCCGAGTTCCGCCGCTGCCCCTTCCCATCACTCACAACAGGGTGATCAGGTCCCCCTTGTTCTGAATTTTCATCCCACCAGCCTCGCATTCAAAAGATCATTCTCCATCATTTCAGACAAGTCCAGCTGAACCTCCCACCAAAACCGTCTTATGCTTTTCGCTAGGATCATTCCCTCCAGAACACCTTACTCCATTCTTCAACCACCAACACCTCCCACCTCCCCCCTCAACCTCCTGCGGCATTTTTCCATGTAATCACAGAAAGTATAACAGCTGCACCTTCACCTCCTCCCTGCTCACCATTCAAATGCCTAAATAATCTTAGCAGGTGAAGCAGTATTTCACCTGTACCTCTTCCAATCGTCTGTATTGTTTTCACTGCGCCCAATGTGGCCTACTCTACATTGGAGAAAGCAAACACAGACTGGATGACCACTTTGGAGAACACTTGTGCTCCAAGTGGAAGCATGACCCCAATGTTTCTGTAGCCAGTCATTTTAACACAGCGTACTGCTCACATGTCCACATTTCTGTCCTCGCATGCTGCAATGCTCAAGCAAATCACAGTGAAAACTGAAGGAGCAGCATCTTTCATTTAAACTCGGCACTTTACAATCTCCTGGACTCAATATTCAGTTTAACACCATTCCTTCCCTTTCTTTGAGCTTTGCTTTTTACATTCTCTGTAACCATGTCCTCTCTCCCCTCCCCTCATTGCAATGGAACTGCCTCTTCTTTCCAGTCTGGCAATTGATCATACCATTGTTTTGCTGTTTTCACATTCCACACGATCAACATCCTTTGTCCCCCAGCACTCCAACACCACCTTCCTCTCCAATTATTGCATAAATGCTGTCCCCTCCACACTTCACTTCAGTGCTGATGAAGAGTTATTTAGACACAAACATTAGCTTGCCCTCTCTCCATGGATGCTGCCTGACCTGCTGTGATCTCCAGCGTTTTTTGTTTTCAGTCAAGGAAAAAGCTTAGGTCAACTTCATCATTTATTGAACTGAAGAATGATCGATATCGCTTATTGATTTATAGGCAATATCATATCACCAATGTTAAAATCAAAACAACTGTGACAGACAACTTAATCCATCCTGGTGATCTGGAATTTTTATCTTCAGAATTTTGTTTACCCTGTCTATATATTTCCATCCATAATAAACTCAAAAATCTAGGCTCCCATGCCAATGCAGAACAAAAGCAGTACTGCACTACCTTTTAAAAGAGTCATTAAACTGAAGTCCCATCTGCTCTCTGACTTGGACATAACATATTCCCTTGTGTTGTTTCAAAGAAGGGCAGTGGAGTTCATCTGAAGTCCCAGACAATATTTATCGCCAATCGTCATCACTAAAACAGATTATCCAGAAATTATTTGTTTGTGGGAGCTTGCTGTCATGTTGACTGCCATTTTTCCTGCATTACACCAGTGAAAACATTTTAAGTTATTTATTGGTTGTGAAATGCACTGACATATCATGAATTTATGAATAATGTGATATCAATAACTTCCTTCATCATTTCCATGTATCCACACAATGTCCATGGTCAACAATTAAACAAATAGCGGCACCAACTGTCTTACTGCTGGCACTTGAGAACAATAAAAATATTTGTCAGGAAACTGGGAGAGCTTCCTGCTCTTCCTTGATTCATGGCATGGGATTTTTGTTACATCACCTGAGAGGGTGGCTAGGGTTTCAATATGACTTTTCTGTAAACCCTGCATTCTGTCAACACTGTATTGAAATGTCAGTGCCTTGTTGAAATTGTTGATTGCACAGCTAATTATGTTTTGACCACAACTGGAGTGCTGTGTACAGGTGTTGTTTCATATATATATACTTTTGGAATTATGTTGAAGGAATGGAAATGATAGCACACATTGTTTCAAAGTTTCAGAGACATGAGTTCAACTTCCACCAACTTTTCAACAAACGTGAGATAAAACGCTAATCTCACAAATAATGGTCATGAAATACCAGAGTAGCTGTAAAAAATTCCTCATTCATTAATGCCCTTTGGGAATGGAAATCTACTTTAGTGGGTCCAGCTTCCATATTACTCCAAATCTACAACAAACATTGATTCTTAATAGACCTCTTATCAGCCTAGTGGAATTTAAATTAATACATTTGAATTATTTAATCTGAATTTAAAGCTATTGTCAGTAATGGCAACCATGACAAATACATTTTTGCAAAAATCTTTTTGGTTTCTTGACATCTTTTAGGACAATGCTTCCCACTGTGACCCTGTTACAAGGCTTGAAAATTGTCACAACCCCTCATTGAGAATTCTGAGAGTGAGGGCCTGTTAGAATCTGAGCATGGCCATTGTGATTTGGTCTGAATTCTGGGGCAGCCATCACTGTCTCAGATCTCACATCCCAAAATTTTAGCTCACAACCCTCTTTGGGAATCCCTGTTTTCGGAAAGAAAATTTGCCATCTTTACCTGGTCGAGTCTAAATATGACTTCAGACCAAAACATAGTTGATTCTTAAATGTTCTCTGAAATGGCCCAGCAAAACACTCAGTTCAAAGTAAATTAGCAACACATGTCAAATGTTGGCCTTATCAGCAATGACTACATCCTATTAAAACAGTCGTCTGATCAAGCCAATCAGTTACAGGAAGCTCATGACTATATACTCAAATGTATTCAGGAATGGGCACCAATGCCACAGTCTAAAAATGGATAAAAAGACTTTTTTTAAAATTATAAAGTGAGGGGACAAATACATTCAAACAACTGTTCCCAGTCATGGAGGCATTTATAAAAATAAAACATTGAGAAAATTCATAGAAATAAAACTGGAACAGATGGCAGGGGAATTTTTTTTAAACAAAGTTTGTAAGGCTAAAGGCATAGTGCAAGAGATTGTATCCAAGCAAAAACTAAGTTAACATTAATAATTGGTTAGTAAGATAGATGGTTGAAATAAAGAGAGATGTGGGGATGTCTGGGAACAGAGTAGGCATTCAGATGAAAATACCATTTCAAAAAATCCAGCACAGACTAAGGTGTGAACAGTAAACATACACTAAGACAATGGAACGTATCTAACCGTCCAATTAACACAGTAGTATTCAAACAGGTTCAGTGTGTACCCCATAAGAGCAAAAATTCCACTTTTATAATCAAATTCCACTTTTATAATCAAGCAACTCTGATGAACACCAACACCAACAATAACTTATATTCCAAGTTCTTTCACAAGACAAAGTTTGATGTCACACCTGATCAGGAAATAATAGGTCAGTAAAAGTGTTACATTTTAAGCAATGCCTGAAAAGCAAACATGGAAACAAAGAGGTTTCAGGAGAAAAGCTGTATATATTAAAAAATAAAAAGCAAGAGGTTAGAATATGAGGAATATCAGCGATCTGAAAGGTGAAAGGCTGGTGGGTGTTGCAGAAAGGAAGGGCCATTGCTATGAAGAGATAAAAATGAACATTTGAAAATATAGACTGTGCTGGACCAGAAGCTAATTTTGGCCAGCGGTAATGGGTGAGTGGGATGTGGCATGTGTTTGGACATTGGCAGCGTATAACAAAGATAGGTGATATTACAAAGGTGGAAGCTGAGTTAGGTTGGATTTTTTTTAAAAAAGTTATTATATTCAACACGGATTAAAAGAAACGGTTTGGGAATTGTGTTCTGTGGCTCTCAGTAAGTGGTCATGCCTTAAAATTTGTCGAACCTTGTTGCCTTTCCTTGATGATATTCACAAACAAACTTTGCTGCTCCACCATCTGAAAACTTCTTCATTGCTTTTGTGCTTCCTTTAATTGACCTTCTCCATTTTTCTCCAGAGCCATATTAGACAGCTTTCCAGGCTTTGAATTTTAGGCACATGCAACAAGAGATATAAAATTGGTAATTATTTTCGACTAAATTCTTACATTGAGCATTCTTTGCTTGGCAAATGCAATAAAAGTCATTGGTATTCTAGCTCAGGTTAACTTCTGGCAGTAATCTTCTGACAATATTCTTACCATGTCATTAAACTGTGATACCTATTCCAGCTACTGAACACTATCTTGGCCTCTGCTTTCCCACCATTTCATCCAGCCTTAATAAGATTCCTCATTTATTGTCAGTTTTCATCACTTCATTCATTCGATCCATCATTATCTGTAGGTGCTCTGTTGTGGTGGCCACTTGGGTTTTGTCTTCTACTTTAAGCCAAGTCCGATCAATCAGAAAGTCAAAATACTGCAAACGAGGAATTCTGAAAAATAAATTTAAAATGTTGGAAATGCACAACAGATCATGCAACATTTGTGGAGAGTCAATAGTTCGGGTCTGTGACTTCTCATCTGAAACTGTTATAAAACAATTTAGAAAGTAAATAGGACTGTGGGATTAGAATGGGGTAAAATATCAAACATGTTAAACATTCATTGCTTTCAGGACTGATACACAGCAGTAGCAGTGTGTAACATCTCACTGATCCAGTGCAGCAACTCACTATGGCTCATTGGAAAGCACTTGCCACACCCACAACCTCTGTCACCCAGACCAGCAAGGGTCGAAGCTGCATGGGAAGACCATTACTTTAAAATTAAGTCACACCACCCTAACCTGAATGTTGCCGTTCCTTCACTGTCACTGGGTCTTCCTAATAGCAGTTTCTTCCTAATAGCACTGTGGACGTACTTACACCAACAGATAGAAATTATTTGAGAAGGCAGCTACCATCTTTTCCTCAGGCAATGATGCTAGTTTAGCCAGCAATGCTCACATTTTATGAAATAATACATTTTTCAAAAAAAATCCCACTTTTCTAAAATGACAGACGTTGATCCTCACGTGAACTTATTTGGTGTTCACACAATGAACTGTGCACAATTTAATTCAAGAGGATTTCTTCTTCCCTCCCAGACTCTTTGTATGACACTTCTAGTCCTTCTATATCCCTTGTGTTGACAATTTTGTTTTCAATGTTATTAGTTATGTTCTATGAGGATTTATTGATCTGTATAAATTGTAACTCTCCAATCCTAAAACGTTGAGCACCACGCTGGGCCAGCTCCCATAATGGCAACGAGCAGAGCAGTAGAGAAGAAAAACTACAATTCCCAGCAACCTCCGCATGATTTCCTTTCCCTGTCACCCTACCAACGGATGTGATATCAGAAGAGCGGATCCGATTGACAGGGAAACAAACCATTAGAGACACAGAGAAATGAAGCGACGACTGTATTGACCAATGGCCGGTGAGGGTGGTGGAGGGGGTGGCCGGAATATCCGGCACTGGTAACCCAGGCTCTGCAGTCTCGCAGTTGGTCTGATAAATCGTGGAATAATAAAAATATCAAAAACCTAACGGAGTAATTGACTAAAGAGTTTTTTTTAGAATGACGCATTTAGAGACTTTGTGTTCGTTGAGTGGTCTTTGTTGCTTACATAGAAAAGCGAGACGTAGGAGATTCACTCGAGGTGAGTGCATACTGTAGTTGGATCTATCTATTCGCGAAACAGTATTTGATAGAAATTAAAATGTCACACTTTTAAATTTACTTGTTAGGGTATGAGCGTACTAATTTTTCTTCGGAATCGTTGCTGCAATTGTGAGTCCAAAGAGTGGTTGGCAAGGTGTTTTTTTTTTGTGTAAGGACTTCGCCAGTAACTGTGACAATTTCCTCGTCCCACCTCCGAAAGACATTCTGGCACAGGCTTTGACTTGTTACATCTCCGCTTCTCGCTGCTCCAAGGGTCGTCATTTGTTCCGTAGGAAGCAATTGAATTTTATGTGTAGTTACCTTTCTGTTTTAACGTTTGAAAGGGTGGGCTAGAAGTGTCGGAAATGCAACTGGAGCTCAGCTGATGTCACTTGAACTAGATCGTGTGAGGGAAATGGGAACTTACTTGTTTTGGGGGGGTAGATGATTTTCTTTTTTTCAGTTTGATAACTTGTCAACTTTGTGTGTCGGCTGAGGCTCGGCATCGCTGCTGGCTTCTGAATCAGAAGGTTGTTCAGTCACGTCTCGCTACAGAAACTTGAATACACCGTTCAACCTGGTATTTGACTAAGACTGGTTTAAGCCACAGGGTTGAAGTGAACTTTGTCATGTTATTTGTTGAACAGGAGAGAAATTATCTTCCTGTCGAGCTAAGATTTAACTTGAGTGAATGCCCCAGAAACTCTTTGCAACGGAGCTTTGTGGGGTTCAAGTATTGTACAAGTAATTCATTGGCAAAGTGCCTTGGACATGAATTGAGTTGTGAAAGGTGCTATAATAAAACCAAATCATTTGAATTGATTTAAGCAACCTGAAAGTCTGACCAAATTGTGGGATTAAAGCCATAAGGTTAAATTTAAGGTTGGAAAGAGCCGAGAACAATTTTTTTTTCTCCATGTCACTCGTCAGTTTTTTGCCCCTCCCTTCCTTTTCTTTCTCTCTCTCTCTCCTTTCGTTTTCAATTTTCCTTCTCTTTTTATGTCTCCCTTTTTATCTCTCCTCCTCCTCCTCCTCTTCTTCCCCCCCCCCCCCCCCCCCCCCCGCGATTTGAACCTGTTCATGGGATATCATTTGGAAGTCTTGCTGTTTCAGTGATTTTGTCTATGGTGGATCTTCTAGTCGGAAAGGTGCTATTGGGCATCCTGTATTTCATCCATTACCACCAGAATACTACAGTTGCGCAGCAGGTATTTAATTCATGGGCAAGGATGATAGTCATTCAAATGCCCCATGTTGAATGATGTTTGAGAGGTTTCTTGCAACTTCACTCCTCCAACTCAACAGTGAGCTTTCCCTTCAAGTTTTAAAATTGAACATCATAAGTAAATGTCAAGGCACTGAGAAGATAAACTGCTCATTGGGGAGTTCCCAGTCTCCACTTGGTTTTGTGGCTACATTGTACCTCCTGACAACAGTTCAAAAAAAAGTCAAATAATATTCAGAAAGCCAACAGGAACAATAAAAATAAAACTTTAAGGAGAATAAAAAAGTAAAACACTTTTGGAGGTAGAAGTGTGATGGGAATACCTCTGAAGAGTCATCTAGACTCAAAGCTTGCTTTCTCTCCATGACCCGCTGTGATTTAAGCATTTTTTTGATTTCAGTACAGGAATAGAACCAATACAGGATAGATTTATGAATAGGGACATGACAAAATTCGTTTTAGCTTTTTGTATTCTTGGGAAATTAGGTGTATTCAAAAATTAAGAAGGATTTATTGAGTAAATCAATCCAGCTTGGAGGATCAGGTACCTGGTCTGGGGTGGATCTGTACTTTTAAAGAATCCAGAGTTGGCAGAAAATTGATAATGCATACAGTGGAACTCCGATACACTCCAAACACACAAAGTAGAGACTCCTGTGGCTTCCAACGTTTCCTCTGATGCAATTTACACTGTTCTTTTGCTCTTGTATCAGCCCATTTCTGTGTTTCACTTATGACTCTTTAATTTTTGGACGCTGACAACAGCATTGTAATGTAGATTGCCAGCATTTTTTGATGGGTGGCAGAAGGTCCATTGTCACATGACTACAAGGTAATGTCTCATCACCCTTTAAATATAAGGATTTACTCCAGAGAATAATCAGGTCAGACAGTTTCACATTGGTTTTGGGGAAAAATAATGGACCCCTTGTGTTGTACCTGCTACTAGATTGAGTTAATATCTCCCCATGTGCTGCCACCAGCATCCTAAGTGTGGAGATGTACAAGTCCTGCTTCAACCCTTTGGAGAGGAAATCCATTTCATGGTCTACATTCATTGATTGTATGTCATCAACTGGTTATAGATTAGGTTGCTTTGATGGATACTGTTGGCAAGAATGAGGAGAACTGAGACATCGGGTTTGTCTTCTCTGGGATCATGAACTTGTAGAACAGTTTATGTGACATCAGAGTGAGTGGCAGTGCTCAGTATTAACCCTATCAGTTATGAGCTCTTGAAAGAATAGAACTACATCTTAAACAAAAATATGAAAATGAACAGTCAGCATGGATTTGAACACAGAAAATCTTATTTGACTAAACTTTACTGATTTTTTTTCCTGAAGAAGAGCTTCTTCCCCATTGTTATCAGACTTTTGAATGGATCTCTGTGTCTGTAGTATTGTGATAATACTGTGGCTTTAAGAGGTGCATTTTGTCCTGTTTCACTTTATGAAGTGAGGTTTGGACAGAGGTCCCAAATGGTCTGCTTCATGCCAATAAAGTAAACAGCTTGTGAGGCCTTGGGGTTTTATTTTTAAAGTTAGAACTTCAACCCCACTTGAATGTGTGTGGTCAAGCTCCCACAGAACCAGGACTTCTAGTTTAGTTTTCAGTAGCTGTTGGGATTGTGAAAGCTAATGCATCTCTTGGTCACTTTTTCCTCCAGCTAAAAGCTTGGGTTCTCTTCCTGCTGCTGGAATTCCATGTGAGGCCATCTGTTTTACAGACTTTGCTTCTGACAAGGGTGTTTATGGAATGTTGCTATATTGGAATAGTTAATGAGTGGTTTATTATTTGAACTATTTCTCAAGTACTAGATATGATTCTGGTCATGATGTTGTATGGAGGACACAGGCATTCAAGAGGATGCAGGGAAGCTTTAGAAGGGTGATACCAGAATAAATTGGGTATGCACATTTGAATGGCTCGATTCAGTCTATTTATTTGTGGAAAACGAAGACTCAGTTGATGTGATGCAAGTCTTTAAAATTGTGGAAGGTTATGATTATGTGGACACGAGAATATTTTCATAAATGGGAAAGAGCATAACTCAACACCGTCAATACAAGATATATCAAAAAACATCCAACAGGAAATTCAGGAACTGTCTTTCCCCAAAGCTGCAGGAAGAATGTGGAACTTATTAGTGCAGGGAATGGTTGAGGCAAATTTAATTGATGTTTGAAAAGGAATTTAGACATGCATATAATGAAGGGAATAAAGCATTGAGATTTCAGTTCAGCATGAACTGACTAATTGAAAGGCTTATTTCTTTTCTGTACATCCTATGCAAGATATGTTCACCTCGTGGCACAAGGGTGCAAACATTTTGTCTGAGTAAAGTCGTTCAAATATTTCAGTGTCTTATCAGGGCACCCTGCCAGCTGTTTGTACTCCAAAACACCTTGTTCACCCTTTTCTTTCAGGATAAGTTCAACATCCCCTCAGTTTTTGTCATTTTTTTGTTCCTCATTAATTGCCGTTCTTCATTTTTTGATAAGATGGAGACCAAAACTTCGCACAGTACCTCCAAGTGTGATCTGTTTTTTTTGTAAGTTTCAATTAACTCTTAAATTCTAACAGCTGCAGACAGATCAAGAGTGTTTCACTGAAATAAAGCAAACTACTGCAGATATTGGAAAACTGACATTAAATAGAGCGCTTTCAAGACTGTGCACTCTGGCAGCATCTATATATATATATATATATAGATAGATAGATAGATATAGAGAGAGAGAGAAGAATACTGAACATTGAGAGTCCAGTATGACTCTTCTTTTGGACCTGAAGTGAAAGCTGGAAAAGTGATAGCTTTCATGTAGTACATAAAAGGTGGGAAGGAGCATAAAGTGGATAAGAGGGGACTATCAGGATGAGGTTAGATGCTGAGAGATCAAGACTGTCACAGAAAAAAAAGGTAGTGCTGATTGCTGTAGAGAAGAGAGAGAAATAGAGTAGACTAAGTAGATCTTGATCTGAAGTTGTTGAACTCAAATGGCTGTAAAGTGTGTGAGAAAAAATTAAGATACTGTTCTTCCAGGTTGTGTTGGACTTAGGAGGACACTGCGGCAGACCGAGAACAGAAATATGAGCAGGAGTATGATGATTGCTATTTCAATGCACCAACCTGAAGGTCAGGTTTGTGATTGCTGACTGAGCTGAGGTTACCCAGTCCAGGTTTGATCTTCCCAATGCAGAGTGAATGGAGTGGCAGTTAGGGAGGTGCAAAATTTATTGAAAGAAAAATGAAGCCAGGTGATGAGATTGAAAGAAGTAAAGGTAAATCTGTGGCCTGGACAGTGAAGTAGAGGTAAAATGACAAAACTTTTCCCACCTCCAATTCCATGTATCAGTGCTATGGCAGGATGATAAAGTGTTGTGTGATAGAGGAGTGAACTAGAGTGTCACAAAGGGTACAATCCCTTCAGAATACTGACAGAGGGAAATATGTCTTCTGGTAGTATCATGCTGGAATATTGGAAATGGCAGGGGATGATTCTTTGAATGTAAAAGCTGCTGTGGAAAGTGAGGGCAATATTTACATAATCATATTTGTGTGAGGGGCAAAGGGGAGGGCAGAAGTGTGAGCAATGATATATGGTAATCCCAGTTGAAACTTATGCCTGTCTGGACAATGGAATGAAAGCATCATCAACCTCCCCTCCTATTTACATGTTTCCTCCAATGGAGGAGCAGCCTTCCTGCTTATTGCAAAATATAACTCGTGTGTGTGGGGTTGTACCTCTGTTTACCTTTATTATTGGGGTAGTCTGGGATAGCATACTGCCTTGTTTATTCCAGGAGTTATCACATTTTAAGTTTATAAAATAAATATGCAAAATCCCTCAACTTCCTGGTTTTCAACACAGGTTGATAAGAAGCATTGGAGGTTTCTGTACTTCAAAAGAATCACTTATTTTTGTACACAATTAGCTGCAGGTAAACAAGTGAACGCTCCAAATTTAAAACTCTGCACCCCTTATAACCATTCCTTATATTGTACATAGACAAATATGAAAAGGGAAATAAAAGAAACATATAGCCAGAGGGAAAATGAAAACAATTCTGTTTGTAAACCAATCCAAAAGGAACAATGAAATTCAAAGATTTCTCTTCAGCCTTCCTTTTTTGAATGCTTCTACTAGTTTGAAAGCAGCACAAGGTGGTTGGTTTACTTGCAGAAAATCTATGATTTATCCAATTAAAATTTACAACTTGCAGCATCTGCTGAAGGAAAGATGAGCTGGTTTTCTCCAAATGTAAAATTGGTTACCATGGAGAACTGAGACAAAATTTTGCTGGTTTCCATTCTGCTCTGAATATTGCCTCCTTAAAGCCTGTCTGCCATTCACAAAGCACAAGTTAGGAATGTGATGGAATATTATCCAGTTGTTGGATGGTCGCAGCACCAACAATACAAGAAGCAGGGCACCATTGAGGTACCAAGCAGCCAGGTTGATTCGCACTCCAACTCCACCTTTGAACACCAACTCAATTGCAGCACGATGTGCCATCTATAAAACACACGAGTAATTCATTGACGCTCCTTCAACAGCATTTCCCAAACCCATGACTTTAACCATCAAGAAGGATAAGGGCAGCAAGCACTTTGAAACACCACCTGCAAGCTCCCCTCCAAGTTGGAGGGCAACTGATTCAATACAGTAACTTAGTATCTCCAATATGTATATTTTGTGTGAAACTGATGTTTCAATTATTTCATGAGGTGGGACTGTTTATTATGGGAAACGGGGGGAGAGTTTGTTTATTTTTGAAGTATCATAATGCTGACTTGGGTCGTAGTTTACTTTTCTCTGCATTTTGAGCAAGCCCCTCAAAAAAGGCTGCAACCTCAAACTGATTGGAAGTCTCTTTTGAATTCTTTTTCACATGAGAAAGCAGCTTGACTAATTATCCATCCCTCAAGAGGCACCAAAGGAAAACGAAATATATCAATATAGTTTTTGGGGAATGGTGGGTGATTCATTTCAGAAGTTGATGTGCCCACTGTTCATAAAAAGGTTCAAGTGTACCAGTGGGAAAAAATATGCTCCTCACCAGGGCCAGCTGGGTGCAGATGGAATCGCAGATAAGAGGCAGGCCTTCTGCTAAGATATGTTGTTGCCACCTTGGCCAGGCTGAGGACCAGAGCGATCATGAGATGAGGTCTTGTAACTTGCCAGACTCCCTGCCCCCAGAGAGCCAGATCTCAGGAGCAAGGGACTGAGATTCAGCCAAAATTTGAGGCAAGGCTCTTTGAAAGAATGAAAAGGGGTTGCAATCTAGCGTAACTTCGTGCTTTTTCTTTGGTTTGGGTTCTTAAGAGTCCAATTCTGCTCAAATTAATAAGTCTTTCATGAAAGAATAAATCAAAAGAAAACTTAGTGACCGTAAGATGGGATCAGAAGTTGACCATTCAGCCCTTTGAGTCTGATCTATCATCCACATAGATGATGGCTGATCTGATAATCCACAACTTCACTTTCTTTCCTTTTTCCCTGTACCATTGATTTCCTTCCTGATTTAAAAATCTGAATATCTCAGCCTTAAATATACTTAATAACCCAGTCTTAACAACCTTCTGAGATGAAGAATTCCGCACTCACTACCTTTTGAGAGAAGAAATTTCTATTTGTCTCGATCTTAAATATGTGACCTCTGACCAACAGAGCAGGGTCCTGTGCTCAGAACCGGCAAGTTCCTATTCCTGTTGTTGGTTGCATTTTAGCTGACAGTTCAAAATTGATATTAGGTTCATAATGTATGATACAGTCCAACTATCTCACTGATGTTTGCATCTGGATTCATCAAAAAGATTACCCAATCAAGTGAGTGATGCATCTTGGTCCACAAAGTTAACATTTAGAGCTGATTTTCTCATGTTTTGTGTAGCAATTGCAATGTTTCCTGTGTTCTCAATTTTTTTTAATATTTTCTCATTCCTCCTCCTCCTCCTCCTCCCACTCTCCCTACTGCCCTCCCTTCCTCTCCTCCCCATTTTTGCTTTCCTCAGAAATACCAGGGTGAATTCCAGTGGCCCAGCTCTGGGGTCACGTATTCCCCATGACTGTCCAGATTGTGATGTGGCATTCCAGCTTGTCATTCATCAGCTTGGATGTGTTCAAATGAATTCTGGAAGTGAATGATAGCATGACAACAGGTGAGCTATTGCTGCAAGGCAGTTTGTGAGCTGTCGTCTCCGTATTGTCCTTTTTGTGGTGAAAGACTCACACTTGCAAGCCAGTTCTCAATTGTAAATCAATAAAGAATTTATTTGTACTCCTTATGATTGTGGATGCCAATTGTAGGTTGAGTGCCAACTTAAATACCTCTAGGATTTTCATAATATAGCTGGTGAAATTGTCTTACCATGCATGAAGTGCACTTTGGAGTTTTATAACCTTTGTGTTCAAGTTGGAGCAACAGGGAAGCATTTTTTGTCTGACAGTTTTCATGTTTATGTAACGTGTGTCACCTAATATTGGAATGTACTGACTTTTTTTCATATTTGGCCATGCATGTAAGTTTGTTCGCTGAGCTGGAAGGTTCAATTTCAGACATTTCGTCACCATACTAGGTAACATCTTCGGTGAGCCTCTGTGTGAAGCACTGGTGGCAAGGCCCGCTTCCTATTTGTGTTTAGGTTTTTCTTTTGGGTTGGTGATGTAATTTCCTGTCGTGACACCATTTCCTGTTCTTTTTCTCGATGTGTGGTAAATGGGATTCAAGTCAGTGTTAGGTGTTCGAGTTTCGGTTGGACTGCTATGCTTCCAAGAATTGGTGCATATGTCTCTGCTTGGCTCATCCTAGGATGGATGTGTTGCCCCAGTCAGTGGTGTCCTTCCTCATCCGTATGTAAGAATACTAGTGAGAGTGGGTCACATCTTTTTGTGGCTAGATCATGTTAATGTATCCTGGTGGCTAGATTTCTGCCTGTTTGTCCAATATAGTGTTTGCTACAGTTTTTGGTAGATTGGATGAGGGGCTTCATGTGCCAAAAACTACTGATTGAGCTGGCCAACTCCAAAAGGACAAAGCTGGTAGTTTGCTTCTGCAGCAAGTGATGAGGTGATCCAACAAGAGAGGAAAATTTACTGTCTTGATCCTCACCAGTCTGTCTTTTAAAGATCCATCTGTTCATGGAGAGACCACTCAACAGTCCTTGTTTTGATCAAGTCCTCAGGATATCCTCCACTGTTTTGTATGGCACTACAACCATGCTCAGTGTGATAGATCTTGCATAGATGGAGCAACTCAACTGGCCATCCATGATCAACTCGTGCCACAAGCACCAGAATTTTATTCGACCACAATCTTGAACAATATGGCCTATCTTACCACTATTACCAAGCCAGGAGATCAACCTTGCTTCAAACCCACACAGAGAGCAATACCAAGCATATTTGAAAACCAAGGTGTCAACCTGGTGAAGCTGAAACACCATCCTACCATCCATTGGAATCAGCATAAAAAGCAAGTAGTTGAGCGAAGTGATCCCACAGCAATGGATCAACAGTTGTACTACATCTAATTGATTAATGACCCCCCAACATCCACATCTCCCTGTGGAATGAGGTGGCTCCACAAATATTCCATGCATTGATATGCTATGCTTCCCATCAAAAGACAAAGTTGAAAACTTGGCAAACAACTCCAGTCAGAAGTGTTTAATTGACAATCAGCATCTCTGCCTCTTCCTGAGGTTCCCATTGTGAATGATGTCAGTCTTCAACTAATTCAGTTTGTTCTGTATGCTATCAAGAAGTGGTTGAAAGCACTTGATACTGCAAACGCTATGGTCCTGACAACATTGCAGCAATACTACTGAAGACTTTCACTTCAGCACTTGTCTCACCAAGGTTTCCATTACAGCTGACTTTGGCACCTATCCAACAAGGTGCAAAACTGGTGACAGTCATACCTAGTAAATTGGAATATGTTTGTGGCTCTTGAGGTCAATCATCTCAGCCCAAACTGAATATCTTGAGTTCGTCACCAGTGATGGTCCCTGCATTATTTGGTCAGAAGTGGAATGTCTGTAGAATGTGATCAGCAACGTTCACAACTTCACAGATACTGAAGTCTTTTGTGTCCAAATGCAGCATCACCTAGACAAGATCCAGGCTTGGACTGACAAGAGACAGGTCAAATTGCCTGGCATGTGTAACACCAATGACCATCTCCCCCAGAGAGAATCATAACTGTCACTCACTGACATTCCCAGTGCTGAATCCTCCACAATCAACTACTGGGCGTAACTGTTCACCAGAAACAACTAGATTTACCATATCAATACAGTGGCTGCAAGAGTAGGTCAGAGGCTCGAAGTCCTGCAAGTAACTGTTCTTGACTCCCCAAAGCCTGTCCACCATCTATAAGGCACAAATCAGATGTGTGATGGAAAACTCGCCACTTGCATGATTGAGTACAGCTTCAACAACATTCAAAGCTTCACCCCATCCATTACCTTCAACACACACACACCCTTCACCGCTGACACCAATAGCAGCTATATTTACCATGTACTGCAATAACTCAGCAAGATTGGTTTGACTGCATATTTCAAATCCAATATCTCAGCAATCTAGAATGACAAGGCAGTAGATGTATCAGAATGTGACCATGTGCAAGCCACTCACTATCCAGATTATGTACGTGACCTGTAACATGCATTTTAGATTTGTTATCCTCCTTCACTGATGTTGGATCAAAATGCTGGAATTCCATCGTAACAATGCAGCAGATGTACCTCAAATAGTCTCCAGTGATTTGAGAAGGCAACTAACTATCACGTTATTGAGGGCAGTTAGTGATGGGCATTTAATTTCTCCATTTGCCAGTGACACCGACCCCTGATTGTACTGAAAATCTATTCAGTCTAATAATTAAATGGACATCTCATGTAAATGTGGTGAGGAGCTCAGCTATGCCACAATTTGATTATTAGACAACTCTCTGAACTTGAAATTTGGACAAAATCTGGACAAAAGTCATCCCTGTTCAGCTAATCTCAAATCAGTTCTGCTCCTTGCATTGTTGCTGAAGATTTCCTAATCAATCTGTTCAGAGATGTTATTGCACAGCTGTGGAGTAGACTTATCTGTTTGAGAATTCAATTTCCTTAAAAAACTGTAAATGCTCAGCAATTATCAATCTTTTGTATTGTAATAATAACCAACTTATGGTTTTTGGGAAAAGAAATTAGCATGCTTGACCCAGACACCTACATTTGACTTCAGTCCTACATCAGCTGTGTCAAATTAGACAATAAATCTAGCCTTGCTAGTGACATCCACACCTTGAGAGTGAACAGCATCACAACGAAGCATGAACTGGATTTTTTTTTAGCCTTTTTATCTCCAAAGTCAGTAGGTTGTCTGGAGTTCAGAAACACTATCATATAATCGTAGTGAAAACAAGAAATGCTGGGGATCACTGGGTCAGGCGGCATCCATAGAGAGAGTAAGCTAACCTTTTGAGTCTTGAAGACTCGTGATCAGAACTTTGAGATACTTACTGAATGAATTTCATGCCCCTTGGTGAATGGAGATGGAGGCAGAAATGCAGTGTTTATTTAGCCACTGGGTGGCGCAACAGATTAATCGTTCTTCGTGGACTCTCCTTGGATTAAGAAAGAAGTCAGTTCAAGTCCCTTTGAGGACAACGCTCTTCAAGATAGACACCAGTGCAGTATTGAGGCAGTGGTATTCTGTCAACAATTTAACAACGGCATTTTACGCATTAAATTGAAGCCTTGTCGATACTTGATTGAACATGCTTTACTTTATTGCTCGGTGCATTGAATATAGGAGTTGGGATGTCATATTGCAGCTGTACAAGACATTGGTGAGACCACTTTATAGTTCTGGTTACACTTCTATGGGAAGGTTGTTGTGAGACTTGAAAGGGTTAAGGAAAGATCTACAAGGATGTTGCTAGGGGTTGGAGAGTTTGAGTTATAGGGAGAGACTAAATATGCTGGGGCTTTTTTCCTTGGAGCATCAGAGACTGAGGGGTGAACTGAAAGAGCTGTATAAAATCACCAGGGGCAGGGATACGGGGCTTCGCCAGGATCTTTTCCCCGGGGTGGCGAGTCCAGAACTAAAGGCATAGGTTTCAGGTGAGAAGGGAAAGATTTAAAAGGGACCAAAGGGGCAACCTTTTCATATAGAGGATGGTGTGTGTATGGAATGAGCTGTCAGGAAAAGTGGTGGAGGTTCGTACAATTACATCATTTAAAAGGCATCTACTTGGGTGAATGAATTAGGAGGGTTCAGAGGGATATGGGCCGAATGCTGGCAAATGGGACTCTGTCAGGTTGGGATGCCTGGTCAGCGCAGACGAGTTAGGTTGAATGGTCTGTTTCTGTGCTGTATGACTTTGTGACTACATCGCAAATTTAACAGTTTATGTCCAATTATTAAAAGTTGCTATTTGCTTCTGAAGCAAACTGAGACCAACCTACATCATAACATTATGACAGATGACCAAAAGTTGGGACAGTTGGTAGTTTCACAATTAGAAAACAGAAGTGGAGGAGCTGGAGTTGATGGATTGACCATGTTTCAAAATTATTTGTGTCATGGGGGAGCTGGTAAGCAGTTGGTTGATCATTTTGTTCCTGTTCCCTCTTGAAATTTGTCATTTATTAGTTAATATTGTAAATGAAAGCAGGCAGGCTAACTTGGCTGTCTGCAATGCTTATTCTGTGAAATGTGAGGAGTTCTGGACTCCTTGTGTGGCCAAGATGACTGTGTAGAAAGTGTCATCAGCTGTAAAAACTTGAGCTTCTGAGATTCTGAACTCTTAGTGGAATAATTCTGGTCCATCCATAAAGCTGAGAGCTGCACAGCTAGCATTTGTAAGGAGGTGGACACACAAAGCCTGATGGTGGATTAGTGGTGCTGGAAGAGCACAGCAGTTCAGGCAGCATCCAACGAGCAGCGAAATCGACGTTTCAGGCAAAAGCCCTTCATCAGGAATAAAGGCAGTGAGCCTGAAGCATGGAGAGATAAGCTCGAGGAGGGTGGGGGTGGGGAGAGAGTAGCATAGAGTACAATGGGTGAGTGGGGGAGGAGATGAAGCTGAAAGGCAAGTGGAGTCAGAGCCTGAGATCTGTGACTTGCTAACTGGTTCTCAATTTCTAAAACTGGTGTGGGCAATGATTCATCAGTGCCATCGGCAAGAGCCAAATTTGTGTCAGCATGAGTGGCCCAGTTGTGCTGGTTGGGAGGGGTGAATCTAGGGTAAAAAGAACAGAAGGGAAATAGTATGGGTGTATGCGTTTTGGGGGCTTGAGGTGAGCCCCCAGAATGTTAGTGTCTCTGGTTCCAGAGTTAAGATGTCACCAAGTAACTAGATGTTGTTTGAGGGGAAAATGAACAGCCAGTGATCATAGTCCATATTGATGTCAATGACATTGGTAGAAAAAGGGATGAGGTGATGAAAGCAGAGTTCAGAGCAAAGAAAAGGAGTGAAAAGCAGCATCCTGAGGCAGTAATCTCAGAATTACTCCCAGTGCCGCATTCCAGTCAGTATAGAAATATGATTGAGTACATGAACGTGCAGCTGGGAAGATCTCCAAGCAAGGAGATTTCTCGATTTATCAGGAGATTAGGCCTGATTCTGGGGCAAGTCACAGTCATACAGCATGGGAACAGACCTTTTTAAGTCCAACTCATCCATGCCAAGCAAGTTTCCGAAGCCAAACTAATCCCACTTGGCTGTGTTTGGCTCGTTTCCCAAGGTTTCACACATGAGATGCAATTGGCATCCACCGACTTGTGCAAACAGTTAAAGTTTAGTAAAGCTTGTACAAGCTAGCTGACTCCTTTTGAATGTCGCCCCCCCCCCAAGGTATGCGAGGTTGAGTCAAAGTGAGGCACTGAACAAGGAAAACACATCCCCTGGACACAGGTCAGTTGGCATTGCTCACAGCTAGCAAAAGTGAGGACTGCAGATGCTGGAGATCAGAGTGGTGCTGGAAAAGCACAGCAGGTCAGGCTACGTCCAAGGAGCAGGAAAATCAATGTTTCGGGTAAAAGCCCTTCATCAGGAATGAACGTCGATTTTCCTGCTCCTCGGGTGCTGTCTGACCTGCTGTGCTTTTCCAGCATCACTCTAATCTATACAATGCTTACAGGTGCTCTGACCACTCCCCCCATCGTCACATGCCACTTAATACAATCCCCAGCCACTCCCTCTCAGTCACATACAGGTATAATGGGAGAATGAGATAATGCAAATGTAAATACCCTAATCCTGGGGAATCGTAATGCAGACGATTTCCTGACTCCGCAATTCCCCAAGACAATATAGGTGTGACAGTCCGAGCTTCAGGGTATGGCTTATGAAAGCGTTTCTGAATGATTGTTTAATTTGATAACAGTAGGGGGAGTAGTAACAAAGGACCATCTAATTGGAGTGGGAGTCATTGGCATTCCTGTCATTCCCATCCACTTCCAGAATGTTAGCTTAGTGCAGTTTAACCCTTTTAATATTAAATGGGAATCTCTCTCTGGATATTAATCTTTAACATGACAATATTCCTCAACCTTCCCTCCATCTCATGTACCTATCCAAATGTCGTACTTGTACCTGAATCCACCACTTGTTCTGGCAGTTCATTCTACGCACATACACCCCCACTGTGAATACCTTGCTCCTCATTTCCCTTTCAGTCTTCCTTCTAGTTTTAGACTCCCCCACCCTTGCTATTCACCTGATCTATGCCCTACATAATTTTCTTGGAGCTCAAAGCCTCCAGTCCTGGCAACTTCCTGGTAAATCTTTGAACTGTCTCCAATTTAATAATATCCTTGTAGCAGGGAAACCACAACTGTACAATCTCATCATGATTTCCCAACTAGGACCGCGTAGTGTCTCTGATCTGAAACACTACCCAGAGCCCTACCATTAATTTTTTCAATCCTGTTCTTGTTTTTATTACCAAATCAAACTCCACCTGCCACTCCTCAGCCCATTGACTCAATTGATCACAATTCCTTCTAAGCTTAGATAACCACATTTACCTCCCCTCCAATTTGGTGTCATCTGCAAACTTAAGAATTTAACATAATCATTTATATTTTTTCAATTAATTTTTATGGGCATTGCTGACCCAGCATTTATTGCCCATCCATAATTGCCCTTGAAAATAAATGAAAAACCTGTATCCCTGTGGAATACTGCGGGTCACAGGCCTCCAGTCTGAAAAGCAATCTTCTGCCATCTTCTGTCTCCTACCGTCAAACCAATTTTGTATTCAATTGGTAAGGTCTCCCTGAATCCCATGTGATCTAACTTTACTGATCAGTCTATGATGTGGGAACCTTATCAAAGGCTTCACTGAAGTCCACGGACACAATGTCATTTCCCATGCGCACAGTCAGACTGATAATCTCGAATCAGTGTTTGCCTCTATATGGGTGGCCTTGTAAATTAATCACAAAAATGTCAGCCTGCAGGTACATGAAGTCATGCGCAAGGCAAACAAAACGTTGGCCTTGCTTGGGGAGTTACAACATTAACAAGGGAAATCTTGTTACAAGTTTACAGGGTAATTGTTTGGACCAGACCGAGATGACTTTCCCTCCCCTTTTATGAAGGACATACAAAATTAAATTGGAAGCAATTCACAGAAGATCCTGTCAGCTGATTCTTGGGATAAAGGAGTTTTGTAAGACCTTTTTAGATGTCAGATAAGTCGGCTGTTCAGCCCATAGCGTTTGCTCTATCATTCAATGAGATCATAGCTGATCTGATAATCATCACCACTTGAATGCCTTTCCACAAAATGCTTGATTCACTTTGATTAAAAATCTGTCGATCCTAGCCTTCAAAACACTGAATTACACAGCTTTTACAGCCCTTTGTGGTTAAGAATTCTACAACTTGACTACATTCAAGAATTTAATCTCCTCCATTATCTGTCTTTAGTCATACTGTTTAATGCATTTTCTGATTCACCACTGCCAATTTTATCCTCACACCTTCATTAATGTCTTTGTTTGGATTTAAGACCGAAGTACCAGATTGAACCAAATTGTTTTCAAACATAATGAAAAATACACTGAGTATGGTCAGTCTTATGAAAGGATGATTTGGCAAGATTATTTATTAGCCTTAACTGCTGCAGAATATTCTACCTTACAAAACTGGACTGAAGTTGGTTCCTTGACATGCTGAAAATGTGTTGCTGGAAAAGCGCAGCAGGTCAGGCAGCATCCAAGGAACAAAAAAATCAACGTTTCGGGCATAAGCCCTTCTTCAGGACATGCTGCTCCCCAAACCATTTTGTGCACATTCTGGAAATTTGTTCTATGTTGTTCATTAGATCTTCTGAATTCTAAAACCCTTCAGAAATGCTGTCACATCTTGTTGATTCTCTTTGAATTGCTTATTTCAAAAGGAACCAGGTGAACTAATGAGTGCAATTCTAGGTGGTAGACACAATAAAACAGGGAATGTTAGCTGGTTAGGGGTCAGTTGTACTGTGCAGCAGATATTGCTTAACTTGGATTCCACAAAATTCATGTTGCTTCAGATAACAGTACCACATTTGTTTTAAATTGGAAAGTAGCTGAATTCCACTGAAAGAGTAAAGTAAAGAAGTGCAGATACCAGTGGGGATTAGTGCTTGGATCCTGGTTATTTACTCTTTTATATGTTTTTAATTGAGATGAGGGAACTAACTGTAATATCTCCCAGGTTTGCAGGTGACGCCAATCGAGATGGGAAATGTGAAACAGATAAAAATCCAGAAATTGCTGGAATAATTTAACAACAGATATCAATGGAGAGAAAACCGATTCAATGTTTCGAGTCCAGTGAGCCTTCCTCAGAACTGAAGATAGATTAGTAAAAGAGGTACAATGACACTTGTGTGTGCTTGTACACCAGTCGCTGAATGTAAGCATGCAGGTGCTGACTTAAGTGATGGAGGCAAGGCACTCATTTGAATCCAACTCAAACTGGGGCAGTTGGGAAAGGGTCCACCTTCTCAAGAAAATGAGAAATTAAGAAAAATTGGCAACTTTAGGAGTGATACTTGCCTTATCAATGTGGCTGGGATGGGGAGGTGTACGTTTGTCGGCCATCTTGCTGAGATAAGGCAGCTATTTTGGGCACTGCATGTCGTCTTGATGCTACGGTCCCATTCAAACTGCTTCAACTTATTCTGTCATAGGAAAGGTGCATCTCAGAATGGAAAATTTTATTCCACCCCCCACTAATTGATGTTACAAGTAGTTGACCATGATGGGTTTCAATAACAATCGACTTGATGAAGGGGCAGCAGTGGATATGGTTGACTTAAACTTTCAGAAGGCTTTTGTTAGGGTCCCACATAAGCAAGTAACACAAAATGAAAGCACGTGGGATTGGGGTAGTGTATTGACATGGGTAGAGACAAGACGCAGTATGAACAAACAGGTCATTTTCCAGGTTGCAGCCGGTGACTAGTAGAGTACTGCAAAAGTCTGTGCTTGCATCCCAGTTAATCAAAATATGTATTAGTGATTTGAGATAATCGAACTAATTGTAATCTTGAGGTTTGCAGGTGACACAAAGCTAGGCAGGTGAAGTGTGAAAAGGATGCAGAGGTGCTTCAATGTGACTTGGACAAGTATGTAAGCAAATGCTTGGCAGATGAATTATTATGTGGAGAAATTAGGTTACCACTTGAGTTGTAAAAAGAGGAAGACAGGTTATTATCTAAATAGATTATGAAAGGAATAGATGCACCAAGATCTGGGGGTCCTTGTACACCAGTTGCTGTTAGGTGTTAGCATGTAGGAGAAGTAAGCAAAACTTATGTTGGCTGTCAGTGAAAGAATTAGAGTACAGGAGTAGGAATGTCTTGCTGAAATTGTACAGAGCCTTGTTGAGACCACACCTGGAGTATTGTATGCCAATTTGGTTTTCTTAGGAGGAAGGATCGTCTTGCTATGGAGGGAGTACAACAAAGGTTTGCCACACTGACTCCTGGGCTGGCAGGATGTACAAAGAGACAGGGATCACTTAAGTTTATATTCACTGTGGCTCAAAGATTGAGGCCAGGGACTGGGGAATCTCATTGAAACCTAGAATATTCGAAGAGACTGCACTGTGTAGATGTAGGAAGGATCTTCTTGATGACCAGGGAGTCCAGAATTGGGATCCCAATCCAAGGATATGGGTAAACTATCGAGGGCTGAGCTGAGGAGAAATATTTTCACCAAAGTATGATGACTTTATGGAATTCTCTGCCACATGAAGTAGTTGAGGTCAAAATACTATTGGCAAGAAGGAGCGAGATATAGTTCTTGGGACTAAAGGGTTATGAGGAGAGAGGAGGAACAGTATTGTGAGTTAGAAGATCAGGCATGATTGCACTGAATAGCAGAGCAGACTTGAAGATCCAAATGGCCTAATCCTGTTCCTATTTTCTGTTTCTAATTGGCCCAATATCTCTAAGAAAAATACCTGTTGCCATGTTCAGAAATCAACGATGGCAGTGTGTTTAAATGTGAGTTCGTGAAAGGACAAAATGTTGTTCAGTCCATTGTTGCCGAGCTTCAGCATAATCACAGCAGTTCTGGAGACGCGCCTCCTTTTTATTGGCTTGATCACATGATAAACAGCTTGTTTTCCATCCCACCTTCATAAATTATGAAATTTTCTTCTCTTTATGGGTTATGTCTGGAGTTTTTGTTCTATTATAATCCAGTTTGTTATTAAAACACAGCTCCATATGGCCATAAGAGAGGCAAATAAAGGGAAAAAGTTTCAGAAAACTTGGATTATAATCCAGACAATGCATGACGACAGTGTGTGAATTTGAAAACTGGTTCATGCTTTAAATGAAAACTGTTACTGGAGTTCCAAACTTTGTCAAACAAACCCTGTACATTTGTTTGAAGTTGTATTTCAGATTTTGCTAGATTTTCTTTGTAAATTTTTGTGTTGGCATGCAAATTGATTGAGAGCACTAGAGGTGTCAGCTCTGAGTTCAACACTGGTACTCTTCAGATGTTTTATTTTTCTGTTCTTCAACATTTGTCATTTGAAGCGCTCCTTTCCCCATCCTTATGAGGGTAACTAAGTCAACACAAGTCAGGCTCAAGCCTTGAGCATTTTTGTTGGGTCTCATTGGCTTTTCGGAATTTATTGACTCAGCAAGGGAAACTCTGAAATTTATTTTAAATTCCCATATGCCACCTCACCTCACTAAATTTTATTTCCAATATTTATGAGATCTTAATTTTATACTGGTTCTTGAGACATTATTTTAATTGGGGCTTTCCTGACATTCACTTGTCATGTGGCTCTTAAAGTGTGTGTCCACAAATAATTGACTTAGAGTGTCTTCTAGAGCTCCTGAATTAAGTCAAGCAAATTCTTAGACTTTTGCTTGTGCAGTCACATGTTGGACAGTCACTCACTTGTAAGGTCATAGTGGTGTGACAAGCTCTGCCACATGAATAGGAACTGTAGGAGAGACTGTGAACACTCAAGTTTCCAGTCACTGGGAGCAGCAGAGTCTGACTCCTGGTCCTTTCTCTAGCCTTGCTTTAATCAATGGATCTTTTCATTTTAGTCAATATCCAGTTTTCGGCAGCAGCTGCTGGTTGGTTACAAGACAAAATGCTTATTTTCATAAAAGCGAATGCTATAAATATGTATAAAAAAGAAATTGCTGGAAAAGCTCAGCAACTCTCGTAGAATCAGAGTTAACATTTCCGGTCTGGTGACCTTTCCTCAGAATTGTTCCTCAGTTCTGAGGAATGATCACTGGACCTGTGCATTAACTCTGATTTCTCTTCACAGATGCTACCAGACCTGCTGAGCTTTCTCAGCAACTTCAGTTTTTGTTGCTGATTTAGATTATTCAATTCCTTAATCGTGTACTGCCCCTTTCTCACCACCAGAATTTGGAAAAAGAAATCCACATCTGTTTAAACTCATTTAAAAGGGCAGGGAGTTAGCAATCATTTGCTTTTGGTGGGGGTTGGAAAATCAACTGAAATATCTGTTACATAGCCACTACCCCATTTCTTGTGTAAACTTCATCATAACTTGAAAACACTCCAAAGCTTAGCTCATCAAATTCTGACCCCCTTTATTTTCCATCCTGGAAATCTTTCCGCCCAGAAACACAGGTAAATCTGAATCTTTCTTCAGCTCTTCTCTCTATCCCACCCCACTCCAAACTGCAAACTTCTCTCGCTGATTGTGCTCTCCAGTCATCTAAATATGACCATTTCAACGGGCCTAACCTATTGCATTTTCTAAAGGTAGCTGAAATAATACATTGTGATAAATCTCTTCCTTCACAAGTCTCCAAGCCTCTGATGACTACCCAGTTGTTCTCCTGTTACTTTTGTGCTTGCTTTTGTCTTGGTCAACATTTGCCTGAACTCTTTTTAAAAATAAGAGTCAAACAATGAAAATGATCAAAAGTTTATGTGAAACAGGGGACTTTAAGGAGTAGTAGTAATTCAGGAAAAATCATGGGGACCAAACATTGGAAGCAAAGTAGTCAGTGGTGAGAAGAGTCCAAATGCACAACTGGTTAAAGTGGGAGTTGAGGTTTTGTGGGTTGTAAGTGTTCATATTAATGCTGTTTTCAAATCATTTATAGGATACGTGCGTTACTGGCAAAATCAGAAATCACAGCACACAACCAGTTGCATTTGAATGTCGTGTTGCACGAGCTTCTTGAATACAGCCTTGAAGTTTACAAGGTCAATTCATAGTCCACTTGAGAGACAAGCATGCTGAAATGGGTCTGGAGTCATGTATAGTCAGACAATCGTTGAAAAGGTATTCATGGCAGCAGATTGGATGTTTGTGACCATGCAGTAATTTTATTCCATACGTACTTAATTGTTTTAAATTTCTTTGCACTGGCAGAATTTCAACTTGTGTCTCATGGAATTTAATTCATGTCTCTGGATTTGCCATCCAATCAATCCTGTGCTGCTTCTCTGATTCTCAAGTGAGAGTAAGCCTGAGGAATTTTAACATGAGGGTGAGAAGTTTAAATTTGAACTGTATCGATCTGAGAGCCGGTGTAAGTCAGCAGTTGATGATCTGGGTTTGATTCAGGATGATTTGAGGCGATTTGACTTCTGGATGCAAGTTTTTAGTCGATGGAGGATCTACTCTTATCCAGAGAAAACATTGAAATTTGGTCCATTTGCATTTAACAAAGGCTCTAATGAGAGTTTTGGCATTTCCTCAATTGAGAGAATCACAGAAGCAGCTTATATCCTGTTGGTGGTCCTTGTGCTGGAGAGGATTTTGTGTTGAAAATCCACTTTAGGTCAGACTTCAGCGTTTTCTCAGTCATGTTTATCAACATAGTGGAAAGGGAGGATGATGGGATGAGTAATAAAATTTTGTTATGGAGGTTGAAAAGAATGACATTTATTCATTATTCTGCTCAAAGCCACAGATGACTTGAAGTCTTGGGTGGGTGAGAAAGCCCGTTGGTGCTGAAAATTAGACCAATGCTTGTTGGAATAGTGTTTAGGAACATAAGAACTGGAATGGGCTAATTGGCACCTCAAACCTGCTCTGCCATTCTCGTGGTGGTGTGTGCCAATAACTCTGCTCTCATGTTTCAAAACTCTCAATTTACAATGAGAAAATCGTAAGGAGACCACCAAAAATAACCATTTTGGCTGACTGCTACTCAAGACAAAAGCAATTCTTTTCAGTGATTGGGCAAAAAATTTCATGAATTGCAGCACACTTAACTTTAACAACAGCAGTGAAAGTAAAAGATTTCTAATTTCTTCAACTTAGTGTACCCCTTCAATATTCCCAAATGCAAACACATTTAGACAAAAGACATTATAACACACATTCTGGGTGGAAAAAGGAATAAATACATCGTAAACAAAATTCTGAGGATCGAAAATGCAGGCTACAAGATTGAAAGCTATTTTCTATTGGATCTTGTGATTTTTGCATTGGTGACATCCTGTCCACAGGGTGACAGTTATCCGACAATTTGGTTGAGTGAACCTCGACCTCTGGTTTTCGAATGATTTCTTCATTCTCCTTTTACCCATATGAAGAGGGAGATGGATGCTTTCTGTCTGTCGGTTCTGGATGTTGTCAGGCAGAATTTTCTTCACTTGAGATTCTTGATGCTACTCGTTCTCAAATGCTCCCTCATGTTGCTTCGAGAGGCAAGATTGTATTGTACAATTCAGAAATACGCTACATTTTAATTTTCAAGATGCAAACTCTTCTGAAATCAGTTTTAGCAGAGCAACCTCCATTTCAGTTTTATAGATCCAAAAGAAAATGTGGTCTTTCATCGCCTGATCTCTTAACATGTTAACCCCATATCCGTTTATCTCGTTAATATCTAGGAATCTATCAATCTCTGTCTGAATCATACTCTCAGCTCCATCAGTCCTCTGGTAGAGAATTCCAAGAATGAACTACTCTAAAGAAATTCCATCTCATCTTGGAGCGAAATGGTTTGTTGTTCTTCTAAGCTTGTGTACCTAGATCTAGACATAATTCCAACACCCTCCCCCTCCAAAACTGGTCATATCTTGCAAGAATTTTGCACATTTTGATGTATAGCGAGACAAAGAAACTGCTGTAAATAGATCTGAATTTATTTTTGATCACTCAGGAAAACACCTGTGTGCTCATGTAAGAATTTTGTGCACTTTGATGAGGTCACATCTCACTGTTTGAACCTCCAGAGAATGTCAGCTCTGTTTCCTTCTTCACTCCTCAGAACAGTCCCATAATCTCAGTATTAGTTCATGGAATATCTGCTACACACTCTGTACTGCAAGTCCCTCCTTCCTTTGGCAAATGGATCATAACTACATAGACTACTCCAGAGTAGCCTCATGAAGGTTCCATATGACTAAACCAAACTTTAGATTAGATTACATTGCAGTGTGGAAATAGGCCCTTTGGCCCAACAAGTCCACACCAACCCGCCGAAGCGCAACCTACCCATACCCCAACATTTACCCCTCACCTAACACTACGGGCAATTTAGCATGGCCAATTCACCTGACCTGCACATCTTTGGACTGTGGGACGAAACCGGAGCACCCGGAGGAAATCCACGCAGACACTGGGATAACGTGCAAACTCCACACAGTCCGTTGCCTGAGGTGGGAATTGAACCCGGGTCTCTGGCACTGTGAGGCAGCAGTGCTAACCACTGTGCCACCCCTAAACTTCTTTTCTCCTGTCCTAACATCCTCTTGTTATGAAAGCCAGCATACCATTTTCCTTCCCAACTGCTTGTTGCACCTGTATGTTGGCCTTCAGTGACCTATGAACCAAGACACACTCTTGCCTTGATCCATGAACACTTCTCAACTCCTCTCCATTTTCAGAACTACACTGCTCCCTTGAGCAAAGTGAATAACCTCATACTGTATTCCATTTGCCATGTTCTTGCCTACAAATTCAGCATGTCCAAATCTCCCTGAAGCCTCTGCATCCTCTCAAAGACATAATGAAATTTGGTAATCTCCAACAATTGCAAAATTACATTTGGTCTCTCCGTGCAAATCATTGATTGATAGATTCTGAACTGTTGGGTCCAAGCACAATCCTTACAGTATCCCACCAGTAAAGGCCTGCCAACCATATCATGTTGATATCCTACTTTCACTTTACTTACTGTTAACCAATCCATACAAGCATCTTATTATCCCATGTGCCCTAATTTTGTTGTTTAACCAGCTGAGGCAGACTTCTCAGAAATTTTGTGAAAACTCAAATAAGCCATGTCCAGAGGTGACTCCTTGTCTAGTCTGCTAACAACACATTTATCAAGTGTTATTTCCTTTGCATGAATGCACATCGACTTTGTCCCATGAAGAATTTTTGTTAAGATTGAACTATTACATCCTCCATCAAACCTTACAATAATTCCTTGCTGATGTCAGGCTGACTGTTCATTATTTTCTGTGCCCCCCTTAAGTACTGGGCCATTCCAGAATCTACTGAATTTTGATGGATGATTGTCATGATATCTATCTTTCTCGCAGCATTCCAAGACGTACCACATAAGGTCCTGGTAATTTCAATTTTCAGCCCGATTAATTTGTCCAGTACTTGTCTGTTCGAGTGTGCTTATCCAGAGTGCCAAATTCGCCACCTTGTAAAATAGTAGTCATGGCTTCCTGTTGATGCATTTTCCCAGTCCTCCACAGCTAATTTGTTCCTTGTAACTTCATGACTTCCTTTGTTTGGAAATAAGACCCTTGATATGAGCTTGTTCATTACATTTGAGAACATTCTTTTAATTATGATAACTGTTTATAAAAGGCGACCTGACGGCAAGATTACTAATGATCTTTTTCTCATTGCATAATATTCAACCAAAAATAGCCTGTTCCTGTGCCAAGCTGGCTCCTCAACATGCTCTGGAAAACCATTCAAGAATTCACTCTCTACAGTGTTCATGCTCATGAGATTTACCCTTTGTGTGTGTGTGTGTGTGTGTGTGTGTGTATACATTTTCTGTGTATTATGTATTTGAAATCATTAATAATTCCCTTGTTACATGAACCTCAACATTCTTAATTTATATCATGCCTCATGTAACACTGCTTTGTGCTATGTAATAAACTCCTACCAACATTTAAATAAAACCAAATAATTGATCTGAAATAAATATGAAGTGCGAAAGAAACGCAGCAGGTCTAGCAGCATCTGTGGAGAGAGAGTTCATGTTTCAAGTCTGATAATGATTCTTCTTCGGAATGCTCCACGATAATGATCATTCCTTCATCTGAATTCTCTGTTTGTCACCCTCCCAAGAATAGAATTCAAACCTGCTCCAACAGCACTTGAAAATTTCCCTTAGTTCATTTATCCTGGAAATGCTAAGCTGTGACTCATTCTCCTCGAAAAGGTCCTAATGCCCCAGAAACTGCTTCTGGAACCCCATTTTCTTTCTGTCTATGTCATTGGTACCAACCTGGACCATGCTATCCCTCTTCCAACAACAGCCTGTAACCCTTCAGTTTTTGGATGAGTGGTGCTGGAAGAGCACAGCAGTTCAGTTCAGGCAGCATCTGAGGGGCAGCAAAATCGACGTTTCGGACAAAAGCCCTTCATCAGGAATTCTGCCTGAACTGCTGTGTTCTTCCAGCACCACTAATCCAAAATCTGGTTTCCGGCATCTGCAGTCATTGTTTTTACCTAGTTGATTGTAACCCTTCAGTGACATCCTTCACCCTGGTGGAGTCACTTCCATGACAGCAACAACACCTGTCTGTTCCAACCATTCCGCGATTTAGTTTCCACTCTTTCCTTTGCAGCCGTCCCCACCCCAGCCACCTTCACATACTGCTGAGGAACAGGTTGTGCCATGAATCTGAGTACTGCTGAACCACACATTGTGCCAGAGACTTGGCTTTTTTTTTTTTTTGCTGCATTCATCTGAGGAATTATCACCCTTGCGAAAAACAAACTATCTTTGCCTCCACCTGGGGCACGGTGGCTCAGTGGTTAGCACTGCTGCCTCACAGCACCAGGGTCCCAGGTTCGATTTCAGCCTCTGGCGACTGTGTGTGGAGTTTGCACATTCTCCCCATGTCTGTGTGGGTTTCCTCTGGGTGCTCTAGTTTCCTTCCACAGTCCAAAGATGAGGTTAGATAACTAAGTGTGGAAACAGGCCCTTCGGCCCAACAAGTCCACACTGACCCGCCAAAGCGCAACCCACCCAGACCCATTCTCCTACATTTACCCCTGCCCCTAACACTCGGAGTAATTTAGCATGGCCAATTCACCTACCCTGCATATGTTTGGACTGTGGGAGGAAACTGGAGCACCCGGAGGAAACACACGCAGACACAGGGAGAATGTGCAAACTCCACAGTCAGTTGCCTGAGGCAGGAATTGAACCCCGGTCTCTGGTGCTGTGAGGCAGCAGTGCGAACCACTGTGCCACCGTGCCACCCATCGATAAGGTAGATGCAGGAAACTGAAATCATTCATGGGGATTGATCAGGTAAATGCAGGAAGAACATTTTTCCTAGTTGGGATATCTAAGATCAGTGGACAGTCTCAGAATAAGGGGCAGACCACTTTGAACTGCAATAAGGAATTGTACTTTGTCAGTTTAGTCATTCAAACTGCATTAATTCACACTTAATCCCATTCCTCTCTTCACCTCTACCTACCGTGGTTATCAAAGGATGATTAGATTCATAAAGGTTCCAACATTTGTTTTGAAATCGTACAACTGTCTACAATTTGCCTATTTTTGAACTGGCTTCTTTCCGTCGGGCCATCTGCACTCGTTCAGTTCTGACCTTGTGAGTATTCCCAATTTAAGAATCTATCATTTATGGTTGCGTTTTCAGTTGCATCATCTTTTTAATGTGCAGGTCAGGTGAATTAGCCATGCTAAAAATTGCCCATAGTGTGAGGTGCATTAGTCAGAGGGAAAATGGGTCTGGGTGGGTTGCTCTTCGGAGGGTCGGTGTGGACTGGTTGGGCCGAAGAGCCTGTTTCCATACTGTTGGGAATCTAATCTAATCAATTCTCATCCATATGTCTATCCAAAGACCATTTAAATGCCCTTTAAAGTTGGTGAGTCTACTACTGTTGCAGGCAGTGCGTTCCATGTCCCTACAACCGAGACAAGGAACTACCTCTGACGGCTGTCCTACATCTATCACCCCTCCGTTTAAAGCTCTCCCCTCCTGCTTGCCATCTGAGGAAAAAGACTCTGAGGAACCCACTGATTATCTTATGTCTCAATTAAGTCACCTCTCAAACTTCTCTCTAATGAAAACAGCCTTAAGTCCCTCCATCACAGGCAACCTCCTAGTAAATCTCCTCTGAACCCTTTCCAAAGCTTCCACATCCTTCCTATAATGCAGTAACCAGAACTGTATGCAATATTCCAAGTATGGCTGCACAGAGTTTTGTGCAGCTGCAGCACGACCTCATGGTTCTGAAACTCAGTGCCTCTATCAATAAAAGCTAACACACCTTGTGCCTGTTTAACAACCCAATCAACCTGGATGACAAACGACAGTGGACCCAAAACAGATCCCTGCAGTACACGATTAGAAACTGAACTCCAGGAGGAACATTTCCCATCAACCACCACCCTCTGTCATCTTTCAGCTCGCCAAACTGCTAAATCACCCTCTATCCCATGCCTCCATATTTTGCGCACTTGGGGGAATCTTATCAAATGCCTTACTGTACACCACATCAACCGCTTTACCCTCATCCACCTGCTTGGTCACCTTCTCAAATAACTCAATAGGGTTTGTGAGGCACAATCTACCCTTCACAAAACTCTGTTGACTATCCCTAATCAACTTATTCATATCTAGATCATGATAAACCCTTTCTTATACTTTACCCACAACCAAAGTAAGGCTCATAGGACTATAATTTCCAGGGTTGTCTCTAGTCCCCTTCTTGAACAAGGGAACAACATTTGCTATCCTCCAGTCTTCTGGCACTATTTCTGGCGACAATGATGACAAAGATCAAAGCCAAAGGCTCGGCAATCTCCTTCCTGGCTTCCCAGTCAATCCTAGGATAAATCCTATGGTCTGATTTGATCAGTGCTCAGGGACATGATGATATAATTGTAAGTTGGACAGGAGAGTGAAACAAAAACCCTTAGAATTTCAAACCCATTGGATAATTCTTACTTTCAATGACAAGAGCAGCTATGATGTAACAAATTGATTTGACTATGGGATACAGAGCCATTTAGGAGTGGGGTGTTTTGGGTGCAGTGGGAAGAGGAAGAGTTGAAAGGAATTTAGTGGCAGCAAGGGACAGAATAGTTAGGGCAAGTGACATCATTCTGTGCAACCGAGACTGTGAAACCAGAAGGCTGTGTTGCCTGCCTGGTGCCAGGTTTCAGTATATCTGCTTAGGGTCAGACTAATTTGATGTGAGAAGAGGGAGGAACCAATTGTCACAGTCCATGTTGACAGCAACACCATAGGTAAGACGAGGAAAATATTTTGCATAATTTATATTGGGACAGAATTAGGGAAATGGAGGGGGAAGGGATACTGTTTGGCAAGATTGAGTAAATGGCAAGACAACAGATGAAGATAGTAAGAGATGTAATGATAGTCTGTCAAAAAAAACAGATATGGCTGGAAGAGACAAGAATGCAAAGTGAAGAATGTGCCCCAGAACAGAGTTTGTGGAACATACTTTAAAAAAGAATTGAGATGTTTGAATGCCAGATTATTCATGAGCATTAGTGTTTAGCAAAGCCTGAATCTTTTTGGGGGGATCTAATGAGTTGAATAAATAACAAAACTGGTGGATGTGCTATTTGGTCAGGTCCCACACGGAAAATAGAGTGCCTGGGATTTATATAATGGCATAGAACAAGAACTGGTTAATAGACAAGAAACATTGGAATACAGGGATCATTTTCAGGCTGGCATGCTATGACGTGTGGAATACAGCAAGGGTCAGTGCCCGGGTCCCATCTTGTCACAATGTGTTTCAATGATTTATCTGTGAGGATGCAGTGTAATAATTCCAAGTTTGCAGATGACTCAAAACTAGATGGAAGTCTCAGCTGTGAAGTGGATGCAAAGATACTTTTAAAGAGATCTGGAGAGGTGAAGTGAATAGCCAAAAAGCTGGAACACAAAATGCAATGTGGAGAAATGAGAGGTTACCCACTCTAGGTAAAACATAGTGTATTTGTTAAAATACTTGGAAATATTGAATTTCAAAGGAACATGGGGGGGGGGGGGGGTGGCTCCTGTGCGCAATTAAGGCAAATTTGAACAGGCTGTTCAGATACAACATGATGCATATGACTTCCTGTAAGTTGCATTGCTCTACAAAGGCTACACCAATCTCTATGCTGACACGCTGATGTCTAGTTATGGATGTCACTACTGTGTATGCACCACAGGTCTGAACAAAAGAAAAAAAATATAGGGACTGTAGGACATATTTCAGTAGCTGTTGGGACTTTAAGCTGAATCTTCTAAGCAAGGTGTCTGGTACTATTATTTTGTCAGAAAAGTCTTGAAAATTGTCTATCTGTTCCTGTTACTTTAATCAATACTGTTTAGACAAATTATGACACATTTGTGGGGCATGTGGCACTTGAACTCAGGTCTTATCGCCCAGATGGGTACGTGACTGCTGTGCTAAGAACCTAGCAGGCAAATTATATATTTATTACATGATTATAGGTGTTGAGATATCTTCCTGCAATTTTCTAAAGCCTTGGGGAAAGACCATCCTAGTATTGTGTGGTTTAGGTCTCTGTACCCAAGCATAGAGAAGTGTGCTGCACAGGGAGTGCAATTGAGGTTCACCAAACTAATTTTGGGATGGGGGAGGAACTTATCCTCTGAGGAAAGATTTAATAAAGTGGCCCTCTGTTTTCTCTGGAAGACTTATTGGTGGTCATGTTCAAACATTCATGGGAATCGATAAGGTCGATGCAGGAAGAACATTTTTCCTCGTTGGGATATCTAAGATCAGTGGACAGTCTCAGAATAAGGGGCAGACCAGTTCGAACTGCAATAAGGAATTGTACTTTACGTCAGTTTAGTCATTCAAACTGCATTAATTCACACTTAACTACGGTAGGTAGAGGTGAAGAGAGGAATGGGATTATCAAAGGATGATGAGATTCATAAAGGTTCCAACATTTGTTTTGAAATCGTACAACCGTCTACAATTTGCCTATTTTTGAGCTGGCTTCTTTCCTTCGGGCCATCTGCACTCGTTCAGTTCTGACCTTGTCAGCATTCCCAAATTAATCATCTATCATTTATGGTCGCGTTTTCAGTTGCCTAATCTTTTAATTCCTTTCCCGCTTCCCTATTTTCTTCTTTCGGGACCCTCACGATTTTGGTTATCAACTTTAAATGTTTTTATTTCTTATAAAATATTGTCTGAAGTATCTTGCCATCTTCTAATTTAGCTTAATACTCTAATACAATTCAATAGAAAGTGCTGCAGGAATGCGACATAAAGTTTCATTATTGTCAAATGAAAAGGTTACAGGGACCCAGCAGCAGACAAAAGATAACTTCTCATTATGTCGTTCTCTGTTCCTCTAACCGTGAGGCTGATCGTTGGGCCGTGAAGGAAACTACTCAAACAGGATCTACCATCACTGTACATAATAAATGGTGGTTGAATACGCCTCATTCTGTGTAAATATCTGTGAATTTTATGGATGGTAATTATTAAATATTGTGCAGGAGGCGACCTTGTTATAAGTGACACTTCTTTTTCCCATCACCTTTTACCAAGTTCACATGTCAATTTTAATTAAATTGATGCAATGAAACAAAAAAAAAATCTTTACCAGTACTCTAAGGTGAAGATTGTGAAATATCTTCTCTGTATTTTTGGTAATAAAGCAGCGTTGGGAAAAGGGAGAAAACGGTTTTAAGTTAATGATGCAAGAAATAACTATGACTACGTTATAAATCTCGTGCATTTTTTTTGCCTGTCTGCTTTGACCCAGCCTGTCCGTTGGAATGACTAGTGCGCGCGTTTTTTTCCCTGCACAACAGGCAGCGCCATTTTAAATTGATTTGGGGGGGGGCGGGGGAGCAATCTTTTGATGGAAGAGGGTGGGAAGAGAGAGCGCGAGGGTGGGGGTGGGGAGAAGCTAGCGCGGTTGAGAAGGTTTGGATGGGGGGGGGGGGGGAGGGGTGGTAAGTTATAGATGGGAGGGTGGGGGAGGGGAAGAGGTGGAAAAAAAACCAAGATGGCCGCCGGCCGCTTGAAGCGAATGGTTTCCCCGGCTGTGAGTGAAAGCGCTGGCGAAGTGCGGCAGCAGCAACACGGATTCAACTTGGCCGTGTCGTCATCACCACTGCCGCTGCTTTCGTCGTCGCCCCCTTCAGCTGCGTCCTCGCCACCTTCCTGTTCGGCCACAAATGGCACTTTAGGCGAAGGGGTGGACAATAATAAAAATAATAAACTGGCCGGCCCTTTATATTTCTCGGTCGACTGTATGGACTCTATGTTTTTGGCCCGGCCGACCAGAGTACGGCAGCGCCCCGAGCCCCAGCCTCAGTCTTACCACCGCGGCGAGAGGTGCACGGTCGCCGACCGAGGAGGAGACGGCAAAGGGCCCGAGATAAATAATTATAACCATCACAACCACTTCCACCATTCTCCTCACCGCCGGTACCATCGTCACCACCAGGCCGGCGAGCCGCAGGAGCTGGGGGTGAGTTCTACGGAAATCCCCGGTCTCGGCCTAAACAGGGAAGCCTCGAGGCTCTGCGGCAAGCGCCAGGACAGAATGAATTCCGATGGATTTTTCTCTATCCCAGTCGGCGAGGGCAAGAAGAGGGGCAAAGCCGCGATATCCAGCACTGCCAGCAACGGCCTGGCCAAAGAAGTGCCTTGTCTCAGCCGCGAGCCTGGCTTGGTGAACGGCAGCAACAAAGCGTCGAGCGGCTGCGGTATTCAGCGGAGTAACGGCGCCATCTCGTTCAACTCGGCTTTGTCTGGCAAGGGGAATCTGGATAAAAGCCGCTGCTCCCAGCTGCAGAAAAACAGCAACACCGCCACCTCCGAACTCGGCCTACTATCCAAAGGCAGCAGCAAAATCCCCGGTCTCGCTTACGGATGTCGATCCGAATTTCATGGCAGCAAGCCCGCGGGAAGTTCACTTAAGTCTCGCTACGGCGAAATAAATCCAAATTGTATGGGGACTGATAATCACATCAAAAAACATATCGATAGAATAAACAGTACTTTCGGTGACATTATTAACCACCACAATAACTGTAATAATGTCAATTGTAATACTAATGGTAGTCGCAATAATAATATTAGTCAGGATGAGGTGAGTGCTCAGAGTTTATTAGTTATCGGTAAACAAGCTGAGATCAGGAGCAGGGCTCATCGATTGTGCAAACGTTTGCAGGTAGTTCAAGCTAAACAGGTAGAGCGCCATGCCCAGCAGCAGCTGGCGGGTTTGGTGGAACACAGTTTAAAACAGTTCTCTTCCTCTTTCACTGAAACATTTCTTAACAGCAGTAATAATAAACATAGAAGCACTTTTCACGGGAACAACGACCTGCTGGTTGGTTCTTCATTGTTGAGAAGTTTTCCAAGAACGGACTCAAAAGGCGGTAATGGAGATACTTATTCCAGTCCGGGCTCTTCCCTCCGATCTGGCGGGAGCAGCAAATGTTTGCTATCTTCGCCAAGTGAGGATACTTTTTCTAGTTTTGTGAAAGGTCGAGCTGTTTCTGAGAGTTTGCTGAAACTGGTGTCCAGCGTGACTGCAAAACTCAGGACTTCGGAGAGGGCTTTCGATTCAGATGCCACTGAGAGCAGCTCGGGGGGTGAGACTGATCCAGAGGATGGTACAGGTGGTGCAAAATTCGAGCATCGGCATGCAGTTCTGTAAGTAATCGGCGGTTATTGTTTGCAGAAACCGAGGTGCTTTGATAAACGTGTATATTATAAACATATATTTGCCGCATATAATTACTTTCAACATGTGGAAGTATCTAGGGTACGTCGTTAGCACCATGGATTGGAATGATATAGCAGTAGTGTAAATAGGAGTTGATGTTTTGTGATGAGATTGACATCTGCTGTAGTTGTTTAACTTGTGAACGGAGATTTTAATAGGTCAGCAGCAGTAGATGTGGGTGGGAGCACCTCCACTGCAATGGAATGATGCATGCATATTGACTTCCAGTTGTTAAGTGTTGCTCTTAGGGTTGCGGAAGTAATAGAGAGCTCTGCAGCATGTCTTGTCAGTCAGGGATCATTACATTCTGTTGCTATCTACAAAACAATCTGCCTGTTTATACATGTTTTTATGATGGTTCAGCAACATGTTTGAGGGTTTATTATTCATGCCAACAGAGGAAAGCTACTGTTTAACTTGACATTAAGATGCTCAGATTTGCCTGTTTGTTTTGTTGTTATGATGAATTGTCTTAAATTTTAACCATAAACCCTATTGTGTGCATAAAATACTTTCACTAAGTCTAAATTGAAAATGCAAGGAACTACAGTGTGAATCAGTCACTCAAGCTTAAACTCATGAATTGTGACCATAGCCGTTAGTTCTGTTCTGTTTCGTGCAGATGGCAATCAGAGCAAAGCAGTTTTTATAGCCATTGGTAGTTCTTCAGGTTTTCTTCTAAATTTTGGTCTCATTATGTGTTGGCATTTGGTGCTTCAGTTTTGACCAGTATCACCCTGAGTCAGCTTGTCGAAATCCAGATTGCTTGGATGTATTGTGATCCTTGCTTGCTTGTGTAAAAATGTCCCCAAATTCTGTTCACCGTGGAAACCAAAGTGCTTCATGTTGGTATCTGTGATAACATTATCAGGGTCAGTTCTCTTTCTCATTAAATTATTTAATGAATGCTGCTGTACCCTATTATTCAGTATTTTATGTGCCAACTCAATTATGATGAAAACCATAAGTCTGGTATGTGGAACCACGTGCAATTCATCTGTTTTAGCATTGTATCCATGGCCAAGATTTGGTTGTAGTGTTAAATCAGTAACTATTACTTATGTGGATTCCTTTATTTCAAGATGTCTACCTTTTTTTCTTTTACACTGTAAATGATCAAAATTGCTTTCCCCCCATTATGCTCATTAAGAGATCTGTTGGTTTAATATGAGGAAGGGTCACTGGACCCGAAATGTTAATTCTGATTGCTCTTCACAGATGCTGCCAGACCGACTGAGCTTTTCTCGCAATTTCTGTTTTTGTTGTTCATATCAACTTGATTTAAGGGAAGGCAGTGCTGTTGTGTTGATGTTATTGGACCAGCAATAGCGAGCCCCAAGTTCATGATTCACCTCCTGCCAATTTGAGTACCTATCCATTATCCCTACTTTCTGTCACCTGCCACTCAACCAATTTCCCAGCTATGTTAGTAACTTGACCTCAGTGCTGTGGGCTTCTACCTTAGATAACAGTCTTTTATGTTGGGCTTTATCAAATGCCTTCTGGAAGTCCATATAAGCAAAATTCATATGCATTCTCCTGTCCACTACTGTAGTCACCTCTTCAAAATAAAATCACTGAGATTTGTCAGATATAACATGTCCTGATCTATGCTGGCTCTTTCTGCTTAACTGAAAACTTCCAAGGTGTTCATTGACCCCATTCTTGATTGTAGACCTCATCACTTGCCCCACCACAGATGTTAGGCTAATGGTTTATAATTCCCTGGTTTTCCTTTTTCACCCTTTTTGAAAAGTGGAATATGATTGAAAGTAAATGTGATTCTTGCAGGAGGTGTGCATTATGCTTGAATACTTCCTTGATTTAGTTGGATCTATAATTTCTAATGCAGGTATGTGCAAGTTATAGAAACAGACTTCTGTTTTTGGTCACTGCTGAAAATGAGGTGAGTGAATGTTCGTTGAGGACTTTATTAATAGAGGTAGAGAGTCTAAGAACAGGGGTTTGTGCTGAAGCTGTCTAAGGTGTGGGTTATGCTATAGTTCAAGTGTTGGGTGCCGTTCTGTATTCCACGTTCTAGGAATGATGAGACAGCACCGGAAAGGGTAAGAGGAGACTGAACAAGATCTTGTCTGGGTTTCACTGATGAAGAGAAGTTGGACAGAGTGATGTTGTTTTCCTTAGACAAGACAGATAGGAATGATTTTTGATACATTAAATTGTGAGGGGCATAGATTGACTTGCCGATTCTTTTTCCCTTTGCAGCGATGAATGACTCGGGGAACGCAAGATTTAATAAGGGTAGGAAGTTTAGAAGATATGTGAGGAAAAGTTTTTCACCCAGAAGGTGGTGGGAATCTCGAACTCAGTGCCATTAAGGAAGAAATCTTCAGAATATTGAAGAAGGAGTTCGATGTGCACTTGAGGCCAAACCATAATAGGTTATGGGTCAAGTACTGGAAACATGATTCAAATCTTTGAGTGGTTGTTTTTGACTGGCTTGGATATGGTGGGCGGGAAGACCTTTTTGTGTGCTGTGAATCTCTGACTTTACACCAACTGACTTGGTGAATTCATTGGACAACAATCACTGCCTTGGCTAATAAATTAAGAATGTCCATTTGGGTCATGATTAATTTAGAATTACATGAACTTGGGACAGAAGAAAGCCATTTTGTCTGTCTTGTGTCTATTAATAACTCCATATGACTGCCTTCCTTCCGTAATACCTTTGGTAAAGAAAAATCCATCAATTTAAAATGATTCTCAACATATCATGTTATCTGACATGCTCTGCACTTGCAGGGTGCAAGACCATCAGAAATGCTGGTTAACAAAGATGTAAGTTGAGTCCAGGATTCCAATCGGGAGAATCCTGATTGATCTTAGTGTAATTTACATGTTGACATCTTGCAAGAGGGATAGTAAGAAAAATATAGCAGTGGTGTTGAGAAAATGTGGAATGCTGCAGAATAGGGGAGGCTAAAACCATAATAAGAGCAAGATGATAACTGTTGGTGTGATTAATTTTCATTAGCAATTATGTGAAAGTGGGGCTGATAGGGAACTAGTGTTTGCATCTATTTTTTGAGGGGTGAGTGACATGTCCAGCTTAAAATAGAAGACCCCACCTCAAAATTCCATGTGCAAGAGTCAGCTGATTGTCATAATTGCCTATAACACTTTATATGTGGCACACAAGCAATGTGGAAGCAAGTTCTGAAGTTGTATCACCTTTTGCTCCTTTGCTAATGAGATTCCTGAAAGGCCTCTAAATTCTGACTCTGCTCCCTTGTATTACACTTCGCAATGAGAAGAAATAGTTTCTTTTGTGCTCACCTTATCTATTTAATTTGATATATTCAAAGTTTTAATGGCATCATCCTTAATTATTTAATCAAGGGTTTGCAGCTTCCCTCGAAATTTATTCCTGAAGAATAGGTATCATTCTGATAAATTTCTCTGTCATTACAAAGTCTGGTGACCTGAATGCTGGGGTTTATTTGGGCCGTTCCTGAATCAAGACTTTGCGTATTCTGGTATATTAAACATCAAGGCCAATATTATATTATGTTGTTGATTATTTTCTATACTTGCTCATGACATTTTAATGATCTGTGTCTGAACTCTGAAGTCTTTTTGCATCTCCACTGCTTTGATCTTTTCTCCATTCGAAAGTACTGTTTGACCTTGCAATTGACTATATTTAAGCCACATTTTTGTGCATGGACTCAATGTATTGATATATTTTTATGATTGTGTCTACACTGCCTGTCGTTCTCTTACGAACAATATTTTTTATTCACTTGTGGGACATGGGTGACACTGGCTGGCCGGCATTTATTACCCATCCTTCGTTGCCCTTGTGCAGGAGGGGGTGAGTTGCTTCTTTAACATCTTCAGTCCATGTGCTGTAGGTAGATCCAGAATGCCTGTATGGAGGGAATTTCAGGATTTTGACCCAGTGATAGTGAAGGATTGTTGTTGTGTTTCCAAGTCAGGATGATGAGTGGTTTGGCAAGGAATTTGGCGGTAATAGTGTTGCAGTGTATCTGCTGCCCTTGTCCTTTCAGATAAAGACCAAGAGCATGGAAACAGACCCTCCAATCCAACTCGACCATGCTGACCAAGTTTCCCAAACTAAGCTAGTGCCATTTGCCAGCATTTGGCCCATATCCCTCTAAGTCTTTCCTATTCTTATACCTGTCCAAATTTCTTTTAAATGTTGTTACTGTATCTGCATCCACTACTCGCTCTAGTAGTTCATTCCAAATGTGCACCACCCTCTGTGATAAAGCCCTTCAGATCTTAAGTCTTTGTCCTCTCACCTTAAAATTATGCTCGCTAGTTTTGAATTCCCCAGATATAGTGAAAGTGTCTATTTTTTACAACTTTATAAACCTGTACATGGTCACCCCTCAACCTCCTATGCTGCAGTGAAAGAAGTCCCAGCTTATTGAACTTCTCCTTTATAACTCAAACTCTGCAATCCTAGTAACATTGTTGTAATTTTTTTCTGCACGCACTCTAATTTAATAATATCCTTCCTATAGCTGGATGACCAGGACTATCCATGGTACTTCAAAAGTGGCCCCACAGCATCCTGTACAAGAGAGTCCTAGAATCATAGAATCCCTACAGTGTGGAAACAGGCCATTAAGCCCAAGTCCACACCAACCCTCCAAACAGCATCCCTCCCATAGCCCACCTCCACTCCTCTATCCCTATAGTTTTGCATTTTCCATGGCTAATCCACCTAACCTGCATCTCTTTGGACTGTGGGAGGAAACTGGAGCACCCAGAGGTAACTCATGTCATCACAGGGAGAGTGTGCAAACTCCACAGACAGTCGTCCAAGTCTGGAATTGAACCTGGGTCCCTGACGTTGTGAGGCAGCAGTGTTAACCATGGAGTCACCGTGCAGAGATGTGTTTCTGTTCTCCAAAGGAAATAGTTGAGTTTGGAAGGAGCTCTCTGAGGATCTCTGGTGAGTTTGCCAATTCATTTTAGCCAGCTCTGCTTTTGTGTCCACATAATGGACCTTATTTACATTCATAAAATTATTGTCTCTAACCCACTCCTTTCTCTGTCAAATAATGGAGAATTCAAAAAAATTATGATCAGTGCTATGTTCAGACAATTTCATTATGAAATCATTAATTCAACCAATCCTATTGTATAAAACTAGATCCAGCATAGCCTCACCTCTGGTTGGCTCCAGAGCATGCTGTTCTGAAAAACTGAGGAAATCATTCCATAAACTCTTCATCTATGCCACCTTTACCCACCTGACATTTCCAGTTGATATATAGGTAAAAACCTTCTGCTCCCATTATTTCTTCCTTTATGCACTCCTTTGTGATGATTGTTAAGGAGACTTGAACACCATTCCCACAAGCAACTTGACCCCCCACTCTGCCCAAACCATTTCTACATCCTGATTTTGTGAACTGAGATGGATAATCATCTCTATTGTGCTAATACCACAGTCACTCCCTCTAGCTTTTAGGGTCTTTGCTAACTATCCCGTACCTTTCAATAATAAGGTGCCAGTTCATGTCATTCTGTATCCATGTCTCCAAACTGGCTACAGATCATATTTATTTTTGTTTGTACTGTCGCTTCATTTGGATTTTTCAAATGTTTTGTTTGTTCAGCTAGTGTTGACTTTTGTCCTTTTTGCAAATTCAAGGCAAAGCTGTTGGTTTACTCTTAAGATTTGTAATCCCCGTCCCTTCCTGTTGCCATCTGTTGACCATTTCCTGCATTAATATCTTTTGCCTTGTCTCTCTTTTTCAGTGGACCACATTGTACCAAATGTCATGTCTTTTCTCCACTATCTTGTTTGAGATCTATTTCCCTCGTACTATAGCTTGCAAGAACTCCAGCCCCAGCATTGTTCAGATGTGGACTGTCTGAATGGGACAGATACCACTTGTCTTCAGGTCTTACAGATGTCTAATGAGACAGTTGATGTATTGGTTTTGATTTTCCAAAAGGTTTGGGAAAAGTCCTAGTAGATATGAAGATAGCAAATGAAACTCCTTCACTCAAAATGGGAGTGAGACAGGAAAACAGGACATTACAGACCAGTTAGTTTTATGCCTGTCCCAGGAAAGTTTTAGCAGTTGATGTTAAAGAATTTGTAGCTGGTCAGTTCCATGAGTTCAAGGTAATCAGGCAGAGTCAACAAGATTTTGTGAAAGGGAATTGTTTAGCCAACCTATTAGAGTTCTTTGTGCTGTTAATAAGGGCAAACTTGCATGGGTGGTTTGTCCTTGGACTTCGAGAATGCATTTGATGAAATATATGAAAGGCTATTGTGCAAAGTAAAAGCTTATGGTGTAGAGAGTAGAAAGAAAATTAACCGGCTCACAGGCAGAGAATAGCATGAATTTCAGATCGGCAAACAGGAACAAATGGTGTGTCACAGGGATTGGTGCCAGGACCCTAGTTGTTTACAACTCATAAAATTAGCTTAAATGTAAGGACAAAATTATTGTTGTCAAATTTACTGACAGCAAAAGGATAAGAAAGTAAGTTGGAACAAGACAAAAACTACAGACCGGAGAAGTATCATAGAAATCCGACACTGTAGAAGCAGGCCATTCGGCCCATCAAATTTACACCGACCCTCCGAAGAGCATCCCACCCAAAGCCACTGCCCTATCCTATTCCTGTGTTTCCCAGGGCTAACCCACGTAGCCTGCGCATCCCTGGATGCTATGGGCAATTTAGCTTGACCAATCCATCTCGCCTGCACAGCTTTGTACTGTAGGAGGAAACCCACATCGACATGGGGAGAATGTGCAAATTGTACACAGACAGTCACACAAGACTGGAATCAAACCCCAGGTCCTTGCTGCTATGAGGCAGCGGTGCTAACCACTGAGTCAACGTGATGGGTTAAGTGAGCAGACGACTATGTAACAAATGGAGTATAGTGTGGTAAAATATTCAGTTGATTAGTTTGGCAAGAAGAATGATGATAAAATAATCAAAATGGTGAGGGATTGTGAAGGGATTTGGATTTCTGGAGTCAGAGATGGTTGGCATGCATGTGCAGTAGGCAGTTAGGAAAGCTAACACAAATGTATCATTTATTGCAAGGAGAATTGAATACAAAATCATGGAGGTTATGCTTCATTATGCAGGGCATTGATAAAACCACCTCTGGAATATTGAATTGGTTAACTTATTTAAGGAGGAATGTAAATGTGTTGCAAGCAGTTAAGAGAATGTTTATCAGAATATATCTGGACTGAGTGGGTTATCTTTCCGAAGAAAGGTTGGACAGGCTAGATTTGTTCAATTTGAGTTTCGAAGAATAAGAGGCAACTTAATTGAAACTTTTAAATCCTGAAGGGTCTTGAGTAGGTAGATATGGAGAAGTTGTTTCCTGTTATGGGAGAATTGAGAACTGGGAACCTGCATAAAGATAATGGTTTGCCCACTCAAGACTCCAAAATGAAGTATATTTCCTGGTAAACAAGGTGGTGACAAGTCATCCAGGTAGGCTGGAATGTGGTTTTTTTTTGGTTACAATCAAATTAGCCATTTTCCTTCATTACAATTTCTTTGTTTGAATAAGTGGATTTCAAATCATCCCACATGTCACATTGAGCAAATGGAAGCCATTTGAAATAATTCCCTTCTTGCCCAATTAAGGGAGAGGGACCATTGTGCTGTTTGGGAAGGAAAGTGAATAGATCATTTGGACATTAAGAAAGTGGGAGTTTGAGAAATTCAAGTCTCCAAATAGACCAGGCTTGAATTTATTTGGTGCTTGAAACATATCCTCAGCATTTAGGGCCACATAACTTTGAAAGCTGTACATTAAACTGATGGTCTTGCGAGACTAACAGATGCCATCACAGTAGTAAAATGATATTAATTTGCACACAGGAAGGTCCCACGAATAGCAATAAGATCAATGATCAGTTAATACAAACCTATGAAGTAGTAATGGAAGTAGGCCATTTAACCCCTGGAGTCTCCTCTGTCATTTAGTAAGATAATGTGGCATCTTTTTGTGCTTTGAGTCGCACATCCCCATCTGTCCATCTTAAACTTTGATTCTCTTGCCTAACAATTTTTACCCCTCTGTCTTATAAATATTCAGTAACCAGAGGCAGAGTGTTCCAAAGTCACTTAGCCCTCTGAGAGAAAAAAAAAGTTCTTATCTCTATCTTGAATGGGCAAGTCTGAATTTTAAAACCGTGCCCCCTGCGTTTGGACTGACCCACAAGGGGAAACATCTTTTCCATGTCCACTTTGTCAAGGTTCAGGAACTTCTATACTTCAGACAAGTCTTGTAAAATGCAATGGAAAGAAGACATCCTACTCAGTTCAAGAACTACCCATTCCAAGATCAAGCGAGTAAACTGCTTTCAATACTTTTATATCCCTAAAGAAAGACAGCACCACTGCACATGAACTCAAGATGTGGTCTCATCCAATACCCTGAACAACTGAAGCATAATCTGGTTTGTTGATTGAGATCACAGGATTTAAAGGGTGTAAAGTTGGGTAAGTTATGCAGGTGTGGTCAAAAGATTGCTAATGTTTTGTTTTAAACTCAAATGTTGTCAGAGGGAGGGGAAACTGAAGGAGGTAATGAGTTTTGGATCAAGTTTGCAGAAGTGCTGTGGCACAGAAAGGGTCATTCAGTCCATTGTGTTTGCACTGGTTCTGTTACTTGGTGCCAATCTCCTGCTTTTTTTCCCAAATCCCTGCAGCGTATTTCTATCCAAATCATCAAATGTCCTCTGGATTGCCTCAATTGAACCTGAATCCAACACAAACCCTAACTACTCGCTTTGTGGAAACAATTGCATTCCCCTTGCTTATTTTACACATCACTTGAATTCTATGCCACCTTGTTCTTTCTCCTTTTATGAGGGGAACAGCTTCTCCCTATCTACTCTCTCTAACCCGCTCATGATTTTGAAGACCCTATCAAATCTCATCTCAGCCTTCATCTTTCCAAGGCAAGCAATCCCACTTCTTCAATATGTCACATAACCAAAGTTTCATATAGCTGGAACCATTCTTGTCAAGTCAGTTTTATTAGTGTTAAGTTCTGACAAAATGAGAATTCATTGTTTGCCAGGAGCAGTGAAGAGAACAAGAATCGAGCACACTGGTTCTCTCGAGTTGCAGTTTAATGGAAGACTGCATGTTAAATCTTTTTTGTGAAATGTGCAGTGTCTGGTCAAAAGTACTAATGGCACCTTTGTAACTGTGCGAAAGCTTGGCTATCTATGTTTATCCTGCTTGACCCTGCCAATAGACTTTGATCCTCATCCTCATTCCTCATTCACTGCCACTTCACTGTCAGGGATGACACTCCTGGTTCTGTTTTTTTTAATACTCATGGTAACTGGGCAATCATCTGAAATCACTCCTCTTCATTTTCTTTCGTCATACCTCTGTGTCCCATTTCTAACCCCACTCCAACGATCCCTTCATGGTCTCCTTCTGTTGTGTAATTTCATTGATATGATGCATTTCAATGGCATTATTGAAGAAAATGCAACATCAGTTTCCACATGTAGGTAGCTCGTAGTTTCTCCCCTTCACGACCTTTAAATTGTCACACTGCTATCTAATATCTTTGTCCTCCAACATAATTATTAGATAGACTAAAGCCTCAGTATAGTCTGATTCAGATCATCTTCCATTAAAGTCGTCCTTGTATTTTTGTTACATCTGGATTGAACTGTTCCAGTACAACAAAAAAAAGCCTCTCCTGTTCTACTTTTTTTAAACTTCAGTTATCTAACATTCTGATTTGGTAGATGTGAAGCTGGAAAGGCACAGCAGGTCAGGTAGCATTTGAGGGGCAGGAAATTCAATGTTTCGGGCTGAAACTCTGTCAGGACTAGATGGGGTGGAAGCCAGACATATATAGTGGGAGGGGGAGGGGGATGGGGCTGAGGAAGGGAAGGTGGGATAGTGATAGTCGGATGCAGGTAAGGGTTATTGTCATTAGATTGTGGGAAGAATGGAGCAGATCGGTGAGTAGGAAGACAAACCGGTTCGGACAGGTCAAGGAGGTGAGGAGGAAGGGTGGGGCGGATAAAGCTGGAGAGTTTGAAGCTGGTGAAGGTAGTGTTGAGGCCATTGGGCTGTTAGTTTCCCAGGCAAATATAAGGTGTTGTTCCTCCAATTCTGTGAGGCATCACTCTGACAGTGGATGAGCCAAGGATGGATTATTGTGGGGGGAGTGGAAGGGGGAATTAAAGTGGATGGCATCTGGAAGATAAGGTTGTTTAATGGGTGCAGAGTGGACATGCCCCACGAGCAAGTCCCTGAGCCTGCGTTTGGTCTACCCAATATGGTGGAGACCAGTTGGAAGCAATATATGTAATAGATGAGGTTAGATGACTTCCAGGTGAATCTCTGTCGGATCTGGAAGGATTGTTGCGGACCTTGGAGGTGAGAGGGGAAGTGTCGGGGCAGATATTGTACCTCTTGTCGTTCCAAGGAAAGGTACCACGTGTGGTGCAGAAGTCAGCAGAAAGTGTCACGTTGTTGAAGGAGTCTCAGACTGAGCGGTCCCTGCGGAAAGTGGACAGAGGATAGGGAAGGATATATCTTTTTGGTGGTGGGGTCTGATTTAGGTGGCAGCAATGTCAGAGGATGGTGCATTTAAAATTCTGCTGCTTTTTTACATTTAGCTCCAGATCTCATTCATTCACCACCATTTATGCTCACTGATTTACATTGAATTCCAGTCAAGCAGTGCATCAATTTCACAATTCTCGCATCCTTTCTGGTGCTGTTTAAACTCTAGGTCTTTGACCAGGCTTTGATGATGGACCTGAATATCTCTCTGTACAACTCAACTTTTTACCATGTTTCTGTAAAGCACCTTGGCATACTTAATTATTTTAAACAGACAATGTAAAGTCATATGGTCTTTATTATAATATTGCTACAGCCTTCTACCATGGATGCATGAGATCTTGAGGTGAACCATAGGACACCAACATTCTTTCAAGTGAGTGGTTTGATATGGAAAATTCCATTTCAACTTTGCAAGGTCATCTTTTGGAAGGCATATCTTGCCAATTTAAGCTAGTATTGCTCATTCTGAAATTTCAGCAGTTGAGTTGAAAACTGGAATTTCTGGATTACAACCCAGAAACTCTTGATATTCATGTCACCTGCTTGTATATGTAAATGCACACATAAGCACTTTTCAATTTACTTATGTTTATCTTCAGTTGTTCCTACAAACTATTCCACTTGCCTCCATTTGCTTATTTTAGATGCAGTCTCATCATAGGTTTTGCTGGACCTTTACGTTAGGTACTCTGCATCTACTAGAGACAGGGAGCCTACTTTCACATTGTTCCGATTGATCACTTCTACTAACCCCTTTTAGATGTTGAATTCATTAAGTCTTCATTGCTTTTCAGATTTAATAAATCAGGCAGTCTTCCAAGTTTGTGTGAAAGAAGTCATTTCAGAATAGTTTTGAAACGAACAGTTCTGAAGACCATTTTTTTTTAATTGGACGAAATGATGTAGAGAGGAATTTCTTTAAACCCAAGGAAACTTTGTAAGAAGGTGTTTGCCATTTTACAAGCCAGTTACTGGAACACATTGTGAGTTCTATCTGCAGTGGGGTAGAATTCTAGACATATCAGGACATATGTGTTGAGAGCAGTTTTGCCCAAAGGCCATAAGATATAAGGTAAGGTAGTCTTTTGATTGGTTTTCCAATCAAGACCAGTTGTTGCGGGCTCAAGAAGGCACAGCACCATGCAAACTTCATAATTGACTCTTGGACAGTTAATTATAGCATTGTGTTTGGATAACTGGGAGAAGCTTCCAGCCTGCAAATAAAAAGCTTTGAACACGTGCTCTCCCTCTGTACCTAATGGAAAAGCAACAAATAATCTCCTAATAGCTGTTCCAACTCAACCATTTTTCTGGAAATGTCTGTCTCTGCAAATTCCTTTGCTGAAAGGAAATAGGTGTTGAACCAATGTGTGAACGAATGACAATCGATGTACCCACAATCTCCTATCATGAATCAAGAATTGGAACGAACCAGAAGAAAGGTAGAAGAAAACAGCTCACTGTTATTCCATATGGGTACCAGAACTGCACCTCTCTTTTTTTTTCCCCTTCCCCATCCATAATACCAGTGTCTTGTCTATGTGGTGTCTGTTTACATGTTTATGGATTTTTTTTAAAAACGTAGAGTTTATTTGAATTATAAGTTAACAATTCTTTTCTTGCCTTTGGTTAAAAACAGTTCAAAATACAAAGTTATTTTATTAATGAAAATAGCTTTTCACCTGAATTATGCAGTTAGATAAAGTTTAGTTATTTGGCGGTTAGCTAGGTTTTCACATTTGTGACACCTCTCTGAATAATAAACCTTGTTTCCAGCAGCGAGAAAGTGAAGACCACAGATGCTGGAGATCAGAGTAAAAGAGTGTGGTCCTGGAAAAGCACAGCAGGTCAGGCAGCACCCCAGAAGCAGGAGAGTCAACATTTCGGACATTAGCTCTTCATCAGGAATGAAGAGCTGTTGAAGAGCTTATGTTCGAAACGTCTACTCTTCTGCTCTTCAGATACTGCCTGACTGGCTGTGCTTTCCTTGCACCACACCTTTTGACTCTTGTTTTCTAGCACATATTTTCAGTATATTGTGGCACCATATTTGCTGTAAAAATCAACTTGTGGGATATTGGATCATGTGAAACCCACTGGGGTGTATTTTTCCTTGTGGTCCGACTCAAAATTATACTTGAACTATAGTTACCTTCAGATGAGATTAACACCTTTATACGGCAGAAACTATTGGACTTTTTTGTATTTTTAGAGTATTAGGGCATTTTACTTCTGTAGCATGACCTTTTTTTGTCAATGTTATTGGCAAGAGGTTTTTCATGTCGCACGTTGGTTGCAGAAGCTACCTGCAGATTGCTTCTGGGTAACCGCTCTGCTCAAGCCAATGAACTTAATGAGATTCTGAAGAAGAGTCACTGGGCCTGAAACATCAATTCTGCTTTCTCTCCACAGATGTTGCCAGACCGGCTGAGTGTTTCTGGGAATTTATGTTTGTATCTGATTTCCAGCATCCGCAGTTCTTTGTTTATTGCTAACCTAGTAAAATTCCTCATCTGAAATGTGGGAAGCTGGTTCAGCAACAATTAAGGTGAGAAGTGAATATCTTCAGTGTGGAGGATAAGGATAAGGATGAGCTCCCCACAATGCACTTCTCCAGGATTGAAGTTCCTATCAATACCACAAGAATATTCATCTTATCTCCAAAATAAACTCACTTTATTTTTGCTCTGGGATTTGTGCCAGATTTTAGAAGTTTCCAATTATGTTTGAAATGCATCGACGAAGAAAGGAATGTACAATCAAGGATATTTGTAAAATAATCCACATTTTGTCAACATCTTACTGTCCCCATTGTTACTACGTAATCATGTAGAATGTGACCTCGTAATTCTGAGGAAATAGTACTTTCTTCAGGACTTGCCACAGAAGATAATGTGTGTGCAAAAATCATTGCCATACTCAAATCCACCTAAAAGTGATGTTTGACTTGTTAAGTGCTGATGATGCATTCTTGTTGCTTCTGTCACTGATAGCCGAATTATGTAATTCCTTAATCTGAGCATTTGGTTCTTAAGTGCTGTGTCTAACTGGAATGTTTCTTTCTGCACATTGGATCAGAATCAGTTCCAAACATATTAATTGGCATTTGATTACTATGGAATTGGATGTGTTGTTACATGTTGAATTACTAGGCATACATGGTGAGATCTTTCCACTTAGTGAAGTTAATTTGAATGCCATGACAATATTTTTGGGGCAGCAGAGTCATAGAGATGTACAACGTGGAAACAGACCCTTCGGTCCAACCCGTCCACGCCAAGCAGATATCCCAACCCAATCTGGTCCCACCTGCCAGCTCCCGGCCCATATTCCTCCCAACTCTTCCTATTCTATACCCATCCACATGCCTTTTAAATGTTGCGATTGTACCAGGCTTCGCCACTTCTTCTGGCAGCTCATTCCATACACGAAGTAGTTCAATTTTATTCTCTCTCCAAGTCAAAAAATATACTGCTGCTGATGTTTGTTTTTTAAGGGGAATGTAAGTTTTCAATTTGCTGTTGTTGCAAGACTTCACCAGCACAAGATGCTGTTAACTCTACCTTTTTTAACTGACCATTGTTGAAGTGTCAACTTTTCGGACAAAGTAAAAAAAAAAGAATTAGTTTATACTTCTGTGTGAGTCACGACATCCGAATGGCCTTTCACTTTTGAGATGATGTGAATTTTTTTATTATTCACTCATGGGGCATGGGCGTCGCTGGCTAGTCAGCATTTGTTGCCTGTCCCTTGCTGTGTTTGAACTGAGTGACCTGTTAGACCATTACGGGGAGCACTTGAAAATCAACCACATAACTGTGGGTCTGGAGTCACATGTTGGCCAGACAGGTGAGGATAGCAGATTTCCTTCCCTGAAGGGCATGAGTAAACCAGATGGGTTTTTCCAACAATCATTATTGTTTTCATGGTCATCAGTAGATTGTTTCTAGTGGATTATTTTTAAATGAATTCAAATTACTCATCTGCTGTGGCTGGATTCAAACCCAGGTCCCCAGAACATTTGCTGAGTTTGGATTAATAGTTGAGTGACAATGCTACTAATTCTTAATTCATATCAATTCATAATATGTAGTTGAATAACATGTGTGATCAATTTGCATAAAAGCATGTCAGAAATTTTCTGCTGACCTCTAGGTGCTGCAGATCTGGAGTCACACAAGCCAGACCAGGTTAGGATTACTTTGCTAAAGGACAATGATGAACCAGATGTTTCTCTTAAATGACGGTCAATGACAGTTTATCGTCACTATGACTGAGATAGTTTTTGAATTTCAGATTCGTTAATTAATTAGTTGGAATTGTTCATTAATTTTAAATTACATTATTATCCTGTCTGCCAGATTGAGTCCAGTGACAACCCCACTCATATGAAGAGCAATGCACCTGGTTTATGTCCTCCTTTCACGTCCATGCATGTGCGCCTTCCAGCAAGTGGGTAGAGGTCTGTGCAAATGCTGAGGGCTATACAGGATTTTCCTTTTAGTTGGTTGAGACGAGTGGATTAAATGCCGCCTAGCCTCTGCTGTTATAAGTGATTTATAATTAACTATAGGTGCATGTTTCGAAGCATATACTATGAGATGTGTAACAACAGCAATTAGATTTCAAAAGTTACTCAGCAGTTGTAGTTTGCCTTGGGATATTCTACAAAAGTGTTTAAATGTGCATGTCAGTTCTTCCTGAAAATCAGAAACATTCTGTTTTTCCTGTGTAGGCTCACTTAAATGTTTTTGCCAAATCTTGCTTCACCAAGAGGTTCTGTACAGGCAGTAGTTTTCTCTTAGTCAGCAACTGCTTTCTTGCATACTGTATGCAACTTTTTGAGCAGGCGCAGCAGTGTTGAATTTTAAGTTCATGAGTAGAGATGCTCAAGCAGTGGTAAGTACTGTTATCTTGTTCAGGCTGTCGTTTGTTTGTGATACTATATGAAATCTAAATTCATTGGCTTCAATTCAGCTCAGTTCCAGAACTGATGACAAAGTCTACATGAGCGTTTGAGTTAATCCTTCTTAATGTCAGACATAAAATTTAGAATCCTGTAACTCAACTGATCTATATATGGATGAAAATATATTGCATTTACTCCATGAACAAATGTCACCATATCCCAAAATGCTTTGCAGTCAGTAAATGTAGTCACTATTGTAGTTGAAAAAATGGGTTTTATCAAGTCTACATCTCACAAGGGGGTCAGTTAGCTCAGTTGACTAAATGGCTGGTTTACCACATCGAGTCGTGCCAACAGAGCAGGGTTCCTACATTGACTGATGTCGACCTCTCTCTTCTGATGTGTGATGACCCTCAGGTTAAACTCACCACCAGTCATCTCTCTGATGAGGGCAGGCCTACGGTCCTCTGGGACTATGGTAACTCCTACCACTACACCAAAAAGCAGGTCTTAGATGGAATTTATGTTCCAGATAATCGCCCAAGGTTGTGTGTGAGAATAATTAGGGCCAAGGTAACCGGGCAATAGTGACTCAAGTGACAGTTTTGGGAAACTTGGAGGAAGTCTAAGCTGAGGTACTATGTCTGCCTTCTGAGTTTCCCAACAAATTTAATAGTACAAATTACCATAATAGCTTTCATGTCATTGCAGTTCTGGAGTCATGGTTACACAGAGCAAGATTAAGCACTAAATACTGTACAATTTTTAATTTTAGAAGAGGTCTGACAAAGTAGGAAATGTAGTATTGACAACAAAAATGGAATATAGAGAGAAATTATGAGGAGAATTGATTAGAATTAATAATGGATGTCAAGGTGCAGCAAACATTGGGTAGAGTTGTTTAAAGGTCTCCCAAGAAGTATTTGCAGTCATAGTGTGCAGGAGGAAGCTAAACCAAGAAAGTAGAGGTATGTGCAATAAGTTACATGATCCCAAGAGAATTAAGATTCATATAGACTGGGCAGACCGGGTTTGCAGCAATAGTTTGAAGGATGAGTTGATGGTAACTATGGATTGTGGGCCAATATGTCAGGGAACCAACTCATGGACGAGACCGTTTTGGAGCCTGCATTGTTCCGTGAGTAAAGGTTAATTAACCAACAGTAATAAAGGAACCTTCATGGAAGAATGACCTTAATATGCTGTAATCTTAGATTGGATTTGAAAATCTTTTTTGTGAAGTCTGAAACTAGAGTCTTAAATACAAAGTACATAAGTAGGAGAGGTGAGCTGGCTCCAGAAGATTTGGAAATTACATGAAAAGGCCCATCAATAGAGAAGCAATGACTAGCATTTAAATAATGAAAGCATAAATTTCAATGAATGTGTAACAGTTAAGCCATAAAAGAAGCCTCTATGATCCAACTGTGGCTGACAAGGAAATAATGGAAAAGGCTTTTTTTGTTGTGGGAAACATCAGAAAGATTTTAAAATTATGCAAAGGAGAACCATGAATTTGAAGAAACAGGTATGAGAGTAGATAGCAAAAAATATAAGTAGTACAAATTGTGTACATTAATCTAAGTAGGAAGAGAATATGTGGAGTAAGGAAATGCCAGGCACAATAACAAATACTTTGCATCTGTCTGGATGTTAAAAGGCAGAAAAATGTTGAAGTTGTGGGGAACCACGGATTTTGGAAAGTGAGGAAATTGAAGAAGTCAGTCAAAGTGAAGAAAACGTTGGAGAAATTAATGGACCTAAATAGCAACAAATCTGATCTGAAAAGAGTTGATGACAGAGATAGTGAATGCATTGGTTTGATTTGTTTGATTAGTGGTAAAACAGTTTCTTTGGATTGGAAGGTAGCAAATCAAGCCTATTGTTTAAGCAGAAGGAGAATTAACTAGAGTTTGTAGGTGGAAAAATGGTCACATTTATGATTTGAGATGTCATAATAGGGCACTCCAATTATAACATGGTTAAGTGGACTTATGGGGCAGGTGAGAAACAGTTACTAAATTTCATTAATTGTGTTTTGACTGTGTAACTAATAAGGTACGTGTCGGGGAAGCCAATCAATATAGTGTATTTGTATTTTCAAGAAGTGTTGTGTGCCACACAAAAGGATTTATAAATTAGTACTTGTGGGGTTTGGTTGAATACTGTTTAGCACAAACAGATATTTGATTGCTGAGAGAAAAGAACAGAAATTGACAGGGCATTTTTCAGTGACTTAGATGCAACATGATAGCACGGTGGTTCAGTGGTTAACACTGCTGCCTGATTGCGCTAGGGTCTCGCGTTTGATTCCATTCTCGCCTGTGTGTGGAATTTGCACATTCTTCCCATGTCTGTGGGGGTTTCTTCCCGGTCCTCTGGTTTCCTCCCACAGTCCGAAGATGTGCAGGTTAGGTGGATTGGCCACGCTAAATTGATCATAGTATCCAAAGATGTGCAGGCTTAGATGGGTTAGCAATGGGACATGTCACAGGGTGGATGTGAGTGGGATGTTCTTTAGAGGGTCTTTGTGGACTTGATGGCTGAATGGCCTGCTTTCACACTGTAGGGATTCTGTGAATGCATGATATTGTCATAGCAAGGATTGAACCTTGCTCCTCTGCTATCGCAATGTTCAATTCAGAGGCAGCATCAGGCAAGACTTAAAATGAGAAGGCAACCTTGAAAAGGTACAATACAGGACTACTTGCATGCCAAGCAACAGCTTATAGGCAGGCAACCAGCATATCACACACAAGCTTTGTATTCTAGTAATTTCTGACCATGAATGATGGTGGACATTTATACAGCTCATTGGCTGAGGCCGCTGTGCAAATATCACTGTCCTCGATGCTTGGAGAGCCCAGCACGTTAGTGCAAAAGTTAAGTCTGAAATGTTTGCATCTTCAGCCAAAAGAGCCAAGTTGGTCCATCTTGGCCTGCTCCAGAGGTCCCTGTGTCACAGTTGAGACCTTATTCAGCCAAATCAATTTACTCCTTATGATTTAAAGAAATGTCTGAAGGCACTGGAAAGTGCAAAAGTTATGAGCCCCGACATAACTCCAGCAATAGTTGTGAAGATTTATACAAAGGAACTTTCTGTAACCCTCGTAAAGGCATTCCAGTGCAGCCGCAACACTAATATGTACAGAACATTGTGGGAGATTGACCAGATATGTCTTCTCCAGAAAGAGCACCACAAATCCAACTTGGCTAATTAATTCCCTCTTGGACCACTCTTGATTGTTAACAAAGTGATAAAATGGGCCATTAACAGTTGTTACGACACGGTGGTGAACTCCTCTACTAAGTAAACAAAACACCCAGAAAAGCTCACCTCGTCTCTTAATCTGTTAAAGTATGAGTGACAGAGAACTCCCAACTTCCACTATTTAGGGAAGAATATCAATTTTATTCTTTAACTCTGAAAGTGAACGTTAAACAACAAGTACTTACAACTCTCAGCCTCCTTTTTCTTAAAAGTTTGCTATCGACCTCCAACTTTTATCACAATATACTGTTCTAATAACTACCCATATTAAAATTACATCAACTTCAATTTCAAAACCAGACAATGGCGGTCATCTCCAGTGTCTTCCTTTCTCTGTCTGGCGAGCTCCCTTGGTCATCTTCGGTCTTGTGCTACAAAGATGTTTCATCTGAAAAACCTCCCTTTGATAGTGTGTTTTGCTCACCATTTCTCTGGCAATGGCAGTTGATTGCTCTCTCTGGCTAACTGTCAACTTCTTTATACCTGAAACATCAGATTGTCTTATTGGTTTGATGTTGTCAAAATCAACACATTCAAATTTGATTGGATTTTACTATCTTCAGCCGTAATTTAAACTGGTGAGATTCAAAAGGTGGTCAAAATAACTGAGGTATCCAATTTACAGCCTAATGTTACATATTTTCAATTTTCCAGACTGCTGGTCAGACACATGACAGGTGCTTGTAAGCCCTAAGTGCAAAACAGCTTTCTCTCTCTCTCTCTCTCTCTCTCTCTCTCTCTCTCTCTCTCTCTCTCTCTCTCTCTCTCTCTCTCTCTCTGTCTCTGTCTCTGTCTCTCTCTCTCTCTCTGTCTCTCAGAAGTACAGTGAACACCTTCAACTTCATAAGTGTTATCAGCCTTACCAGGATGGATCCTGTAAACAGTAGCATTTCACTTCCTGGATCTTTTCTGATCCTCTGCCTGTGGTCTCCTTCCAGTTTTCTGATTCCTTGTGTCAGTGTCCTCTTCTTCCAGGATCTTTCTTACCTTTCTCTCTCAGGACTCCAGGTTACTTCCACTTGAGAGTTTCTCTTATCGGGCTATCCTCGCACACTTGGTAGCAATGTTTCCTTTTACTTGTTTGTTGCGTGCAGTCGGTACGCTTTTTGTCAGTGGCCTTCCTATGGACAGTAAAACCACGTGAGCTTTACTTACCTTTCGATAATTTAGGGGAGATAAGGTTTACTGACTTCGCTAACATCACAACAGCCAGTTGGCTTTGTTACATTTAACAGCAGAGTGGGAGCAGAAGCAGCAAAGAATGCTACATTCACCTAGCCTGCTGCTGCATTGCACACTCAGTCACACTGGTGTCTGAAGCATCTTGTCAGTTTTCTGAAGTACTTAATTGCCCTTATCCAGGAATTCAGGTTTCTCTATGGAGTGATGCACAAGGACAGACTGAATTTTGTTTTCATATTGGACTTTACTAAAGGAGATTTTGGAGAACTGGCTCGTTTCCACTCGACTTGGAGGGGATGGAGTGGTAACTAAAGACTATGGATTTAAGAACTTGTGAATTTTTTTTCCACATGGGAGGATTCTTCAAATTTTATTTACTGTAACGGACTTGTAATTTTGTTGTTATAATCACTGCATGTTGGATTTCAAAAACATGCTTAAATACTAGCTGTCTTATGAAAGCTGATAATGCCATTGGTTATCAGGAAATGAAAAGAAGAGTGAATAAGAATGTGTGTTGGATATAAGCAGGTGGGGAAAGAGTTCGGCATTCTGTGAAACCAGAGATTCAGCTGAGCATGACTCAGATCACAAGAACTTGCAGTTAACAATTGGGTGCTGGAGGCAAGGGTAATGAGTTAACAAGGTGGAAAAGTATTCATTATGTAGAGCCATTTAACAACATTGGAAGCATTCAGTATGTAAGGTGAGAAGTATTCATTATGTGAAGCTGGTTGAGTTTAAGAACATACATTGTGTAACCCTAGCTGGCTAAATCTTTATTGTTGATGCTCACTGATTGTAGCGGTCAACCAATTAATACATATGTTTCCTTATCTGGATGCTCCTCCCTGTAAAATGATGATATAGTTCATTTGAGAAACTGTTCTTCCAGAGAAGACCAGGAACCCATGTCCCTGTGCACATAGGTGATCGTTCTCTCTCCCTCCAGGGCCTAAAATAAAGATGAGGGAGATAAAACTATACTATGTCTTGGAGTGTTTTGTTTCAACTGAGTGGGGGAAATGGGACGACATTGCGGAGGTAGTATCTAAGGAATTGAAGACGACCTAGAGTAGGTCCTTGTTGATTGTGATTCTTGGGAGCTTGTTGCTGGAGGGAACTCGGGCAGTTGAGTTTTTAATGAGCTGAAATTGAATGATGTTGATGAGTGTAATGGAGCTGCAGAGTTTGGACCAGATTTGTTCATAGGATGGTAGGACTGTCTTATGAAGTGAGATTATGCAAACTGGCCATTTGTTCTCTGTCATGTGGAAAAATGAGAGGTGATATCATTGAAAATCTCATTGAGACCTTCAAAAGACTTTTAGGATAGCTGCGTTAGTTTTATATAAAATGTGCCTCTACATGGGGGACTTTAGAACCAGGGCCACAGTTGGAAATTAAGGGGTGAGACTATTTTACTTTTGCGGGTCATGATCCTTTGGAATTCTCTGCAACAGTGTTGTAGAAACTCAAGCTTTGAATACAGTTGGTTCTGTTATAACACATGTTTCTTCACCGCAAATTGGCTTTAATGCAGTTGAAGAATTCAGACTGTTATGTGTAGAAAAGGAACTTTCTCTACCTGTATTGGCTATAACGTGATTCTGCTCCATCAGTTTACAGGGGAACCTTGATTATTCAAATGAGATAGGCAGGCATTATTTCATTCAGATAATCGATTATTCAATTGAATGCCTTTCCTCTGGGGCCCGGAGTTTTTAAAGTAGGCTCCCCATTCAGGAGACTGCAGAAGCACACAGCGCCGGAGCCCCCACCCCCAACCCTGGCCAACGCCGACCCGTCCAACACCCCCCCACCTCCAACACTAACCCCCGCCCCGTCCAACACCCGCCCGCTCCCAACAAACCCACCCCCCCCCGGCTCACCCCTCAAACTCAACCAACATCTCGCCCCAACACCGCTCCCACCCGCCCCAGCCCCCTCTCTGGGACAGCCGGACTGAACAACAACAAGACTGCTGCTGCCTTTGTGGGGTAAGTCTCTCACACTCACTCTCACGCACACGACATTTTGACAGGTTTCACCTCTGCCCAGTTCAGGACAATGTTCATCAGATTATCTGGGGAAGTGGGAAGGTTTCGGGTACACCCCTCTGCAAAACTCCAGGGAAAGTGTGGGGGGAGGGAGGTCAGTCATTTAGAGACGATGCCTGTTTAATCACTGTTGGAAACGCATCTTTGATGTAATGTTTCTCTTGGGACCTAGACATCTTTTTTGGATAATTGGTATTCGGATAATCGAGGTTCCTCTGTAAATGTTGCAGCTCCTGCATGATTTTTCTTATAACATGCAATTACACGAGAATGAAATTCTGGCGTTGCATCAGAACTGACTGTATATATAAGGTAGAAATTGAGATATTTTTGATCATCAGTGGTATGCACCATAATGGTGATGGAGTGGGTAAAAGGCATTAGTGTTTGATCAGCCATGGTCATATTGAATGGTGCGGAAGGTTCAACAAACTGAATGGTCTTTTGTTTCTGTGGATGCGTGTTGAAAGGGCAGATTTTAGAATTGGCATGACGTTCTGAAGTCGAACTGCACAGTCTTGTGAAGGAGATAAGATGGAGCCGGAAGCTCGCCCAAGGTTGTTTAGAAAGTAGTTTTTAAACAGCCTGATTTGAGCGGAAGATGGTAGCCATGGAGAACAATGGAGTTGGATGTGACAGCACAATGTGTGGCCAGTTTAGCAGGAAGTTCATCTTTGACCAAATATCACAAAAACACAAGTTGTGGGATGATAGAAATGAATACACAGAGTTGTGCATGAGCTACTTAACATATTGACCTGTCAACTGCTGCCATTTGGATAAGTATGGATACAATGGGAGAAGTGGGGAATAAGCATGACTAGTCCTTAACTTGGTCCCAAAGTGATGTTGGGAAGTGAAGCCATTGAAGTGCTCCAGTTCCACTTTTGGATGCCTAATTGTAACCAAACAAGAGCCATTCTCTTGAGCTACAGAGAAACCTCGATTATCTGAACAAGATGGGCGGGCACTATTTCGTTCGGATAATTAATTATTCGATAATTTGATTCAATGCCTTTCCTCTGGGGCTCGGAGTTTTTTGTTGTCCGCTCCCTGCTCAGGAGACGCACAGCATACCATGCGCAAACCCTGCCACCCGCCTGCCCTCCAACCCTGTCCAACACTGCCCCCTGCCCACCCCTCAACCCTGTCAAATACTGTCCCTGCACCCCTTCCCCAAAACATGTCCAACACAGACAACGAGCAAAACTAAAAGCATGAGAGGACTTAAACGAACATTACATTGGACGAACAGGCAGAAAACTAGCCACCAGGCTACATGAACATCAATAGCGACAAAAAGACATGACCACCTCTCACTAGTATCCTCACATACAGATGAGGAAGGACACTACTTCGAATGGGACAACACATCCATCCTCGGACAAGCCAAACAAAGACACGCATGAGAATTCCGAGAAGCATGGCATTCCAACTGGAACTCTGTCAACAAACACATTGAGTTAGACCCCATCTACCATCCCCTGAGAAAAGGAATAGGAAGTGACTTCACCACAGGAAATAACATCAACATAGGAAATGGCATCAGCAACCCAAAGAAACCTAAACATTAAAATAGAAAGCAGGAATTTTCAGCAATGCTTTGCCTGAGGCCCACTGAAGATGTTGCCTAGTATGGTAACGAAATGTTTAGAAATGAACATAGAACAATATAGCACAGAACGGCCCTTCGGCCCACGATATTGTGCCGATCATTTGTCCTAGCTTAAGCACCCATCCATGTACCTATCCAATTGCCGCTTCAAGGTCGCCAATGATTTTGACACAGGCAGCGCATTCCATGCCCCCACCACTCTCTGGGTAAAGAACCTACTCCGACATCTCCCCTCTACCTTCCACCCTTCACCTTAAATTTATGTCCCCTTGTAACACTCTGTTGTATCCGGGGAAAAAGTTTCTGACTGTCTCCTCTATCTATTCCTCTGATGATCTTCTAAACCTCTATCAAGTCACCCCTCATCCTTCGCCGTTCCAATGAGAAAAGGCCTAGCACTCTCAACCTATCCTCGTACGACCTATTCTCCATTCCAGGCAACATCCCAGTAAATCTGATCTGTACCCTCTCCAAAGCTTCCACATCTTTCCTAAAGTGAGGCGACCAGAACTGCACACAGTACTCCAAATGCGGCCTAACCAAAGTCCTGTACAGCTGCAACATCACTTCACAACTCTTGAATTCAATCCCTCTGCTAATGAACACTAATACACCATAGGCCTTCTTACAAACTCTATCCACCTGAGTGGCAACTTTCAAAGATCTATGAACATAGACCCCAAGATCCCTCTGCACCTCCACCTTACTAAGAACGCTACTGTTAACCCTGTATTCCGCATTCTTATTTGTCCTTCCAAAATAGACGACCTCACACTTGATAGGGTTGAACTCCATCTGCCATTCCTCAGCCCAGCTCTGCATCATATCTGAGTCCCTTTGCAACCGACAACAGCCCTCTTTCACTATCCACAACTCCAGCAATCTTCGTATCGTCTGCAAATTTACTGACCCACCCTTCGACTCCCTCTTCCAAGTCATTAATAAAAATTACAAACAGCAGAGCACCCAGAATTGATCCCTGCGGAACTCCACTTGTAACTGGGCTCCAGGCTGAATATTTACCATCTCCCACCACTCTCTGACTTCGACCGGTTAGCCAGTTTTCTATCCAACTGGCCAAATTTCCCTCTATCCCATGCCTCCTGACTTTCAGCATTAGCCTACCATAGGGAACGTTATCAAATGCCTTACTAAAATCCATGTATACTACATCCACTGCTCTACCCTCATCCACATGTTTGGTCACCTCCTCAAGGAATTCAGTAAGACTCATAAGGCAAGACCTTCCCTTCACAAATCTGTGCTGGCTGTCCCTAATCAAGCAGTGTCTTTCCAGATACTCATAAATCCTCTCCCTCAGTACCCTTTCCATTACTTTACCTACCACCAAAGTAAGACTAACTGGCCTGTAATTCCCGGGGTTATCTCTATTCCCTTTTTTGAACAGGGGCACAACATTCACCACTCTCCAGTCCCCTGGTACCACCCCCGTTGACAGTGAAGATGAAAAGATCATTGCTAACGGTTCTGCAATTTCCTCTCTTCCCACATAATCCTAGGATATATCCCGTCAGGCCCGGGGGACTTGTCTATCCTCAAGTTGTTCAAAATGTCCAACACATCTTCCTTCCTCACAAGTATCTCTTCTAGCTTACCAGTCCGTTTCTCACACTCCTCTTCAACAATACGAACCTTGCAGCTCAGCGAGCAAACATACATCCAAAGTCTCAAGCTGAATGACAAATCTTCTCAAAGCTCACTGATACAAATATTTGTTCAATTCCTTGTGATATTTCCTGGTTCCCCATTATTGGTTCCTCCGGTTGATTCTGTATTGGAATTTACTTCGGCCTCTGCGTTTCATTTTATATATTTAAAGAAACTTACTTTTTTTTAGTCATATTTGCCATTTACCCTCAACATTCATTTTCTTCATCTTTAGTAATTTCTTTGTTGTTCCTGCGTTTTGTTTGAGAAATTTCCAATTCTTTAATTTCATGCTAAACTTTGCCACATTGGTGTCATGTTTGTCTGTCTTGCTCTTACTCTCTCCCTTTCTCGTTCCTCCGTGCTACCTCTTCCTCACCCACCACATCTTCTCTCACCCATGCCCTCACTCTCTTTCCTCCCCCATGTCACTCTTTCCCACACCCTCCTTTCCCATGACATCTGCTTAGCCCTCCATGCCCCCCCCCCCCCCCCAACTCCCACCCCTATCCCCCCACCGGCACCCCTCCCTTTTATTTCTGCTAAATTCCTTTCCCACTTCACTTCAGCCAACTCTGTCTTCAATCCTTTATAATTATCCTCCTTTTAGGTTCATAGTTGTTTCTGGCCCATGTGGGCTTTGTGACTTCAAGTCCAAATAATTATTTGCCATTATACGTCTTTAGTCTTTTACTACCGAAGCCACCCCACCATTCTTTCCATCCTGTCTGTTATTTTGAAAAGTCACATGCCATTGAATATTTACTTTTCAATTTTCATCTCATTGTAACCATGTTTCTGTAATAGCTATAATATCATATCTATTATGTAATATATCTATTACTTTGTTCCAAATATCTGTGTTGAAATGAAGAGACATTAATTTTGCCTTTTTACCATTTTCATTTCCCTTCTTGGCCAGATTGTACTGCTTTTTGTAAAAAAAAATGTTTACACATTGTCCCTTCTTATCCCACTCTGGATATCAGTACCATAATCAGTAAGCTGCAATGCTGCCATATCATATTATTTCGTAAGTATATGTACCTCCTCTCCGGAATCCACCCTCCATCTATTTACTTTAAAGCCCTTTCTGCAGCTTAAAGCTGTGGGCACCGCTGAACTGTCCCCCTCACAAGGCAATTTTTGGAAACTCTGGAAATGAAAAGTGATTGGGAAGAAAGGATTTACATTGAAACTAATTTTATTGACTTTTTGACAACGGGATTAATCATTTTGGGCTCTTTCTAAATACCCAGTCTCTCAGAGTGTTCTCATGTTTGTTGCTAACTGTTAATTATCATTTTGCAACTTACAATGAGAACAAATTACGCATCAGAAAAGGTGTTCTTGGGTCGACTTATCAACTGGTATTGCCATATCCCACTGAAGTCGAATGCTGAGAACCAAGCTGTGCTATTCTCAGAGTTGTGAAAGTTTAAGATTTTAAGAATAATGCAATACAAGAATACTGGAGCAAGTTATTGCAGATACTGGAATCTGCACTGAAAATGAAAAATACTAAAAATCACAGCCACAGAGTCCTCGAGATGTACAGCACGGAAACAGCCCCCTCAGTCCAACTTGTCTATGCTGACCAGATATCCCAACTCAATATAGTCCCACCTGCCAGCACCTGGCCCATGTCCCTTCAAACCCTTCCTATTCATATACTCATCCAGATGCCTTTTAATTTTACTAGCCTCCACCACTTCCTCTGGCAGCTCATTCCATATACGTACCACCCTCTGTGTGGAAAAAGTTGCTCTTTAGGTCTCTTTTATATCTTTAGGGCCCTCTCACCCTAAACCTTTGCCCTCTAGTTCTGGATTCTCCCACCCCAGGGAGAATACTTTGTCTATTTAACCTATTCATGCCCCTCATAATTTTGTAAACCTCTATAAGGTCACCCCTCAGCCTCCAACGCTCCAGAGAAAACAGCTCAAGCCTATTCTCCCTATTACTCAGATCCTCCAACCTTGGCAACATCCTTGTAGATCTTTTCTGAACCCTTTCAAGTTTCACAACATCTTTCCAATAGGAAGGAGACCAGAATTGCACACAATATTCCAACAGTGGCCTCACCAATGTCCTGTACAGCCGCAACATGACCTCCCAACTCCTGTACTCAATACTCTGACCAATAAAGGAAAGCATACCAAACGCCTTCTTCATTATCCTATCTACCTGCGACTCCACTTTCAAGGAACTATGAACCTGTACTCCAAGGTCTCTTTGTTCAGCAACACTCTCTAGGATCTTACTATTAAGTGTATAAATCCTGCTAAGATTTGCTTTTCCAAAATGCAGCACCTCGCATTTGCCTCAATGAAATTCCATCTGCCACTTCTCAGCACTTTGGCCCATTGATCAAGATCCCGTTCTAATTGGAGGTAACCTTCTTTGCTCTCCTTTACACCTCCAATTTTGGTGCCATCAGCAAACTTACTAACGATACCTCTTCTGCTTGCATCCAAATCATTTATATAAATGATAAAAAGTAGTGGACCCAGCACCAATCCTTGTGGCACTCCAGTGGTCACAGGCCTCCAGTCTGAAAAACAGCCCTGCAACACCATCCTCTATCTTCTACCTTGGAGCCAGTTCTGTATCCAAATGACGAGTTCTCCCTGTATTCCATGAGATCTAACCGTATTCACCAGTCTCCCATGGAGAACCTTGTCAGACATCTTACTGAAGTCCATTTCGATCACATCTGCCACTCTGCCCTCATCAATCCTCTTTGTTACTTCTTCAAAAAGCTCAGTCAAGTTTGTGAGACATGATTTCTCATGCTTAAAGCCATTTTGACTACCCCTAATCAGTCCTTGCCTTTCCAAATAAGTGTACATGCTGTCCCTCAGGATTCCCTCCAGCAAGTTGCCCACCACTGACATCAGGCTCATTGGTCTAGTTCCCTGGCTTGTCCTTATCGCCTTTCTTCAACAGTGGCATCTCGTTAGCCAACCTCCAGTCTTTCGGTCCGGCAGCATCCATGGAGACCGAGCAAGCTGTTGTTTCGCCAATAAGTGGCTGTTCATCAGAGCTGATGTGAAGTATGGAGGGGGCACCATTTATGTTATAATGGTGGGGGAAGGATGAGGAGTGCTGAGGGAGAAATGGTGTTCATCATGCAGATTAAATGATGGGAATGTGAGAATGGCAGAACAATGGTGTATCTAATGGCTAAACTGGAAAAACCAGATCGTCCCACTGGAATGGGGGAGGGGAGGGATCACATGGTGACCAAATATACAACAAGTAAAGCTAAAAGATAGGGAAGAAAAACTCACAATCTGAAAGTGTTGAACTCAGTATTAAGTCCAGAATGGTATAAAGTCCGAAGATGATGTCGTTCCTCCAATGAGCACCATGATTTGCTGGAACTTTGCAGCATGCCAACGATAGATAAGTGGGCATGTGAGCAGGATGCTGTATTGAAGTGTCTGGCTATGGGTCATGGGTCAGGGTCATGCTTGCACATGGACCGGAGGTGTCCTGCAAAGTGGTCGGCCAGTCTGCATTTGGTTTTTCCGATGCAGAGTAGGCCACATTGGATGCAGCGAATGCAATAGACCAGATTGGAGGAGGGAAAGCACAGCAGGTCCGAAATGTTGATTTTCCTGCTCCTCAGATGCTGCCTGATCTGCTGTGCTTTTCCAGCACCACTATAATCTAGACTCTAGTTTCCATAATCTGCAGCTCTTGTTTTTACCGACCAGATTGGCGGAAGTACTGCTTCACCTGAAAGGACTGTTTAGGCCCTTGGATGGTAAACAGGGAAGAGGTAGGTACTGCACCTTCTGTGGTAACATGGAAGGTGCTGTGAGAAAAGCAGTAATGTTGGTGATCTCCAGAGGTGTTTTCAATGGAAGAATATTCCCCAGTTTACCTGTTTTTCTTCAATTCAGGTTGTCATAAAGCATAGTTTGGGTTTTTATACTCAATGAGAATTACTATTTATCACAAGTTATTATGCTCCCTAGATGTAAACAATTATGAACCACCTGCATGTATCTCTTGTTAGTTTTAAACTCTAACTCCCTTATCCAAAAAAAGCTTCGTTGTTTGGGTGAAGGGAAGGAAATTCAGTGGTCCCTGTCCATAGGATTTGCTGAGCTGATTCTTGTGTAAGTCAGAGTCAAAATTGGAGTGGTACTGGAAAAGCACAGCAGGTCAGCAGCATCCGAGGAGCACGAAAATCGACATTTCGGGCAAGAGCCCTTCATCAAGAAAGGCACTTTCGCCCATCACTTTCACCTCTTGTGTAGGTCAGAATGCAGCTTTGTGGATCTTTTTTCTCCAGATACTTTTGCATGTTTTCCAGAGGCATAGTGTGACTGACTCCCACTTATAAAGGCCTCTGATTTGTTCATTTAAAATTGCAGCTTAAAATAGTTGCTGTAGGAGAAACAAACTTTTTTTTCAGGCTTAAAGTAGCTTTCGCTGCAGAGGATAGAAAGCATTCTCGAATCTGTAGAGATCTTATGGCTTCTCCCTATCTTGCTCAGCTACCTGGAAATGAGTCACTTCATTGTTGGCAGGCATTCGGCCTTTGTCATTGATAGCTGGTCACTCATCCATTCACTGGGGTCAGCTGAATCTCTGTTTTTATGGACCCTTTAACTGCAGCTTGTCTACAAACCATCCACAGAGGAACCTCGATTATTCAAATATTGGACTATCTGACAAGATCGCAAGGTCCCAATGCTTGGCTAATCTATGTTATCCGGCATTCGCTTATCCGGAATTTGATTAACCGAACAAAATCCGCCCACCCATTTCCTTTGGATAATGGAGGTTGCACTGTACTACTGATTGAACTAGCAGTTGTGAAAGCAATACTTTCAATGATTTATCAGATTTGTTGCTTTCAAAAACTGCACTAATTCTTGAATAATTCATGGTTTTTAAAGCAGCTGTTTTCTCCTTTGAATCCACAATCAGAAATTCAGTAGAATAAAACATGTCTTTAAATTGTTACTGGAAGATTTTGAAAATTGATGTCATTAATTAATGCAGGCCTTAAGTTTTCATTTTATAAATGGCCACTGGCTTTGAGTTCATTCACCCCTTTACCAGAAGGGATTGTTTATTACAACAAAACAGTCCCATGTTTAACCCCTGGCGCAGAAGTGACCATGAATGACAAAGGTGCATTTCCCTGAAGTGTTCTTGAGATAATGTTAGAATTGGGAGCCATAGCTGATTTGTTTTTCTCCTCCTTTTGTACAGGAGACTAAGACAATAAGAAATAGGAACAGGAATAGACCGTTTGGCCCTTCACCCTGCTTCACTATTCAGTAGGATTTTGATTGATCTGACATTCCTCACCCCCATTGTCCTGCCCTTTCCCCATAATCCTTGATTTCCCCCGCTGATCAAGAATCTATCCATTTCAACACCAAAATGTACACAAGGAATCTGCCCCCACAATTCTCTGGCAATGAGTTCCAAAGAGACACAGCCCTCCAAGAGAAGAAATTCCTCCCCATCTCAGTCTCAAACTGGCACCCCTCCATCATGTCATGCAGGCCATTACTCTCCCATGAGGGAAAAATCCTCCCATCATTTACCCTGTCAAGCCCCCCCCCCCCCCCGGCAAGATTCTTGTTTCAATGAGATTGCCTCTTCTTCTATACTCCAGTGAGTTAGAGTCCCAACCTGTTTAGCCTTTGCTTATATAATATGACAATCTCTCCACATCAGGGATCATCCTCGTGGACGCTCCCTGAACTGCCTCCAATGAAATGATACTTTTCCTTTAATTGAGGGACCAAAATTGCTCAGAGAACTCTGATGTCGTCTCATCAGCACACTGAACAGCCGGAGTAAGACATTGCCCTCTTCCCCCAACACTCTCCCACAACCAGGGCCAACATTTCACAATCTGTACCTGTGTGCCAGCCTTCCATGCTTTGTGCAGTAGGACCCCCAAGGCCCTCTGCCCTCCAGCTTTCCGTAGCTTCTCTATGTCCAAACAAGACTGTTCTGACTTCCAAAATTAACACTTTCACATTTTCCCATATTATGATCCATTTGCCAATATTTTCCCCATTTAACCAATCAATATCTTTCTGTAAACTATGCATCCCTCTTGCAATCTGTGTTTTTGTGTTGTCAGCAAATTTGGCGATGGTATATTCACTTCCTTCCTCATAGCCATTAATAGATATTGTAATCAGTTGCGGTCTTCAGTGTAATGCTTAACTGTTATGTACCTGTGCAGATTATCTGTCTCTGCTTTGTTTCCATGTAACATTGGAGTTTCCAGTTGAACCATAGAGTCATCACTTTGAGTTAGACAGTCACTGTTTGTATCAACTACCATTTCACAAACAACTTATTTCACAAGCAGGATCGACCAGTGGATGTGGCTGGGCTATTGAAATCTATATTTGACCTACGCTTGTTTCAAAATTGCTTTCCCCATCAGCCCTTCTGCTTTGGCATTCCTCATCTTCCCATTGTTATTGTTTCAGCCTTCACCATGAGACTAAAGCATCTGTCTCTATTTGTTTAATGTACGTGTAAAGTTTTTCGAATTTCCAAGTTGCAACAATGATTTGTTTAGCTAGCATCTTCATGTCCTTCTTCGATCCTTAGAAAAATTCCTCCATTGCAATCCTCGTTGCAAAGGACCCTCCAGATCAACTGAGTATTTGTGCTTGAGTCTTCCTGAGTTAGATTGTCAACGAGAAATACTAAATTGGAAGAGATTCAAGTAAGTTGCTGCTTCACAGTGAAGGAGTGTTTGGGATAGTGAAAAGGAAGGAGGTTAAAAGGGAAGTATTTTATCTTTGCTACCTGTGTGCAAAAGTGCAAACGGAAGTAAAGCGACTTTTGGGCATGACTGTTAAAGATTGTCACGAAGAAGACAGTCCCTTTGCAGTACTGAAGATGATGGGAGGATGCAGCTGATGATATTGTTACATCAAGAGGGGAGAAATGGTGTTCAATGATCTGTTGAAGATGGAGGATGATGGGTTGGAAAGTGAACACAAGGGGAAACCTACCATGGTTTGAGAAGGGGGGAAAGGAAATGAAAGCACATATTGTGGGCCATATAAGCCATAAAGTGGGGTAATTGTGTGCAGGGTGAATCCATTGTTGAGGACGAACGAAGACTTGGATGGAAGACTGTTGTCTGAATGGATGTATTAGTGGTAGAGAAATTGGGAGAATTGTGTGGAATCTTTAGTCTGAAGAAAAATAACATAAGAATTATTTATTGTCGCTTGCATTTTTACAGTGAAAAGTATTCAAGTCACCATACTATGGAACGATTTTAATAATGGAAATTATATGTAAATAAAAGAAAATAATTTAAGACAAAGGCCACCTTAGTTCAATTCACAGTTGTTGGGCTCCCAAAGATCCAACATTGAAGCAGTCGCAAGGAGTCCCGGGAAATCCAATCACAGAAGGGTGACAAAGCTGCATTTTTTTTTGCATTAGGTTTTCAGCTCCTCAATCTTTGAGAGAAATTTCACAAGTAAGCTCTCTTCGAAGAGGAGGAGAATTTTGAAAGCTTGTTTACACCGAGCAGGATTTTCCTTATCGCTCGTAGCTAGGAATCTGGAGATTCGCTGCTGATGCCTGTTTTGACTGTACAGTTCAGACAGGACCTTTCTTCACAACTGAAAGAGAATTGGATCAGATAAAAGGAGGGGCAATAAACATGAGCATGGACTTAACACTTATGTGCTGCAGTCACACATCAAGCCCCACATGGGCAATTCCACACTGCTAGTCTGGATTCGTAACGTTAACTCTGTTTTCTCTCGGCATATGCTGTCATACCTGCTGTGGTTCTTTGGCATTTTATGCTTTTAGTCCAGCGAACTGAGTGTGATTGTTACTTTAACAATTATGTTCCAGGCTGCAGCAATGAATGGGAATGGTGGAAGCTTCAATTCCATGTCCAACAACCTCGCCAGTTTCTGGTAAATGTAAATTTGTAAAATGTTAAATATAAATGTAACTGGTAAATTTGGATCAAGATAGCTCTGGGAGTGAGTGGGCTTATCGTTAACGTTGCTTAATAATCAATACCCAGAAATGGAGCCATGTTAGGGAAGAAAAGGGACGAGTAGGAGCTATATCATGTGAATGTGGTAGAAATGCAGAAATTGGAAGGAAAGTCTACTTTTTCAAGTTAACTACGAAAGCAGGAATTGGCACTGATTTCTTTGACAATACAGTGGAACATGAGCTGAATAAAATCCACAACCACATTGTTAGACTTCATACTTGTTTATGATGTTACATAGTATTCCAGTGATATCTTGATTTAAATATGAATAATGAATTTGAATTTGAAAGCTGTTTCAATAGGTTACCGTGACTATGTTTAGATCTAAGTTAATAGATAAATTGCAAGTTTATATTTAAGAACATTATTTCAGTGCTTGGTTTGGTGTTGTCAGCTAGACTGCAATTACTTGATACGGAGCTAGTCAGCAGGGTTTATAGGTTTGGTATTTGATTCCTGGATCAATTGCTTGTGGTTTTAATTTCATTTCCAGGTCACAGTGGATATAGTTATCGGTTTCACAAAAAATGGCCAATGTGATGTCTGAAAGATTAATTTCTTAAGTCGCAAAAATTGTACTGGTGCAGTGAAGTATCTTTGTAACAATTCCTCCAGTTGCTTTGAGGAACTTGCTTTTGGGAAGGATGTATGATTCAGCAGCTGTGTTATGTATTCTGTTTAATTTGGAGAATTGTTCAGAGTATGGGTAATCATTGGAACAGTTCATTGAATGACTTTCAGCACTCTTACTTTATGTAAACAGTTATCAGTCATTAGTATTGAAGTCCTTAATTTTAACTGATAAGTTAGTCTTCAGTTGTTCTTCCCAAGAAGCAGTTTACCTTGGCAGTGTATTTCTCAGGTTTGTTTGGTGATTGAGAAGGAGTGGTAATCTTACTATTCTGGATATTTGTGTATAAGCAAGATAAAAAATGTATTTATTTATCACACCGACTAATTTTATGCAAGAATTTATCCCGAAATTAGAAGGAAAAAGAAAATATTATTTAGATTTCTCTGTGTCAATTGGTGAATGAACAGAAAGACTTTTAAATGAGCTGCTGGTTGGGCCATGATTTAATTATATTGCCAATGTCTAAGATTTCTCTTAAATCAAAATCCAAGTTTTCGTTAAAATACAGAACAACTTTGGTTGTCTGAATGTCAGTTATCTGAATTTCCGATTGTCCGAGAAAGATCTCAAGGTCCCGTGGAAACGTTATCTGTTATCCGAACAAAATACTCACCATGCGTTTCGTTACGGATGGTCAATCCAGTTCTGTGTTGTTCCAAGGCGAGCAGATGTGAATATCTCAGTCAAGTAATAGCCCAGAAAATGAGTGTCAACAACTGGTTGAATAGCAAGTCAAAAATCTCACAATGAGATATGAGTGACCTGTTTGCAAACAGTTTGAATGTATTAGCTTGCCACTTGTACCTAATTTTGACTAATTGATATATAATTTCCCATTGTCTCACCCACCAAATGGAAGCAAGATGTTGGGCATTCCCATTGTGAAAGTCAGAGCAATTCTTTGATGACTCACTACTTGTTCCTCCGAGCTTCTCTTTTCCACAGCAGTCACCATCATCTGATGGCACACTCCATAGGCATTGATCTGCTTCAGGGGTGTGGACCATGGTATGCCCACTGAAAGTCACGATGGGAGTTATCAGGGGCTCCTGTTGCAGTAGTAAACTGGGGAATTCAATTGTGGGGTGTGGAAATCACATTGGGTTGCAGAGGGGATAACAGTTGTGATGGGGAGGGGAGTGCAACTTAATAGATATGGGTGCAGACAATAGAGCACGGAAGATTAGATTAGATTACTTAGTGTGGAAACAGGCCCTTTGGCCTGACAAGTCCACACCGACCCACCGAAGCGCAACCCACCCAGACCCATTCCCCTACATTTTTACCCCTTCACCTAACACTACAGGCAATTTAGCATGGCCAGTTCACCTGACCTGCACATTTTTGGACTGTGGGAGGAAACCGGAGCACCCGGAGGAAATCCACGCAGGCACGGGGAGAATGTGCAAATTCCACACTGTCAGTCGTCTGAGGTGGGAATTGAATCCCAGTCTCTGGCTAATCACTGTGCCGCCGTGCCACCCACAGAAGGGAAATAAATAATGCAGAGGAAGGTCATCGACAGTCCTCAGCGCCATGTGGCTTCGATTGGAGGGGTGGGGAATTGTGCAGCTGTGTCGTCTGTCTTGATCGCATGGTATGTCTGAGGCTCAGGTATAAAGTGTAGAGATGAACAAGTTAATAAATGTGTTGGGTGGGAGTGTGAGGAAAGTCAGAGCCAATGGGATTGATAAGGAGGAAAACCAAGAAGGGAATATGAATATTTGGTTGTCACCTGGATTCAAAGGCTGAGACTGTGACTCACTATGTGAATTCCACAATGTCTCCTTCCATCTTTATCTAAACAGTGCACAATGGAGATGAAATGGACTGCCACCAAACTTGAGTGGAGTAAATGTTTCATTCTCTGAGAGAGGGAGTTTCCACTTTAATGTGATATTAGGTCCTTGAAAAGACAGAAGCATAAAATGAGCACAATACAGGTGAAAGACACCTATATTCACACAATGGTGTATAAACCTGATGCATTGACTTGCTGTGTTGACCAACAATCCTATTCTCAAACACTTGACCACATTATGCAACATTATTAAACTGTCTTACAAATGACTACGAGGCATAATCTGTGGTTTGCAGAATTAAAAGACCCACCCTAGTTGGTAAAGTAGCAATCACCATTTCCAAGGCCACATAGCCTGCATAAGGTGCAGGAGCTGCACTGTCATACCTCAGACCATAAAATGTACAGAGCACGAAGAATGGCTAGCCTTTATCCTTCATTCTTGTAATTGTATCTAAACATACTTTCACTGATACAGTTAGTGATGAAAATTAAGCATACACATATATGTGTGATCAGGTTTTTGCAATGAAGTGTTATCCATACCACTTATGTATCCTTAGAAGGCTGATTGTTCCTTACCCTCCCACTGCATCTGTGTACAGTTCTGATTTCCAAGGTCGGGTGGAGAGAGTCTGCCCTTCACTTGACCTGTTGTCTTTGGAGTTTTTATTGGGTGACCCTGGAGGCATTTGTGGCTAGATAGTCCTGCAAAGCTGTGTGTGCTGCCCAGCGCAGGTTCACTCTTCTTGGCTTGAATCCCCACAGCACAGAGCATTGCAGATTTCATGGAGATGCAAGACCTGGCCACCTGAGCATCCAGAGAGGAGTCTTGAGGGGACTATATGTGATTCCTCCCTTACTGGGTGCCTACTGGCACGGTCTGTCACCTTGGAGTTAAGTCAGTCTCTTTTCCCCTGTTGCCTCTCTGTTGATGTTGAGCACCACTAACTAGAGGAATGGAGTACATTTCTGTGCATTTATCCAGTAGACGCTGAGTGTGCCAGACCTGAATCTCTTATGGCACAAACCACCCTTACCATGGATGTAGCCAGATGACCACACGCCAGTAGCAACAAGATGCAAACATGTTCATGGAGCTCTCCAACCTTCAAGTCAGTTTACCCCGTGCCTCTGACAAACCTGCCAGCTGCTTTGTGTTTCTGTTTGTGCCTTTATGTGAAGTTAGTTATTAATTTCCCACACCATGGAGTCCTCTTCCACCCATGGCTGAGTAGATGTCTGGTCTGCAGCAGTCCTTTGAGCGCTAGCAACCTCTTTCATTTCTTTCTCTGCCACCTGCATGGACATAGCAGTGCTGTGCACTCTGGCCAGATGCTCTTGACTTTAAATCACCTAAAATATCCATTGGGATGTCAGTTATCTAAGCTGATGGCGGCAGTTTTGCTGCTACTTCCTCTGAAGGATCCATGGCTTTTTCCTTAGAGAATGAGAAGGATATGTCTTGCAGTGCCACCCATTTTATGGCAGGGATTGTGCAGGTTTCATCGTTGCCTGCAGGGTATGAAAGTGAATGAGTTGCTTTTAGTACATTCACAGTGGCACTACAGCAATGGACAATGATTGTTAATTTGTTGCTGGGGTGTAGAGGCTTTGACCTGACTTCACAAATGATCATAGTTCTATGCAGCTGGGTCAGGTATCTAATCATTACAGGGGGTAAAGTGATGAATGTCAGGCACTTCTAGTTCAGCCAGATTATACGCTATTTCTCTTGGAAATAAGCTAAGGGAGGGATTCAGTAATACTTGCTGACGCATCTGGTCATGCTGGTTTAGATTGGTCAAAGATAGTGAGGTGTCCCTGGTAAATGGTTGGATAGTCTTGTTGTTTTGTTTGGGGGGTTGTACATGAGTGAGGCAAGATGTTTCTTAAGAGGATGAGTGATAGACCAAAAGTCTTGCTGGGAGGTGACTGCAGTCGCAGAGAGGAGAAGATGTGTCTGTCAGTCTGATAGAGTAGAAAATGGCATTGACCTCCTTATGGTATTGTCGGGCATTACTCCCGACTAAGCTGACCCTGGTGACAATCTCGCTCTCGGCTGGCAAACAGGGTCAGGTGGTGTCATCATCTCTGCTGGTCCTGAGGAAAGAGAGCGACTCTCCTCTGTACCAGCCTTTCCATCACGATCTTTCCTCTGCCATCTCCAATTCTTCACAAAAGAAGTATTTAATGGCAACTCCCAATTAAAATGTAACAGGTTAAGCATAGTCAAATATGGCACCAGAATCCTGAAGGCTTCCGAGGAGTGGCGAGTACTTCTGGCTCTGACACAAGGAAGGATATGATGGAAAAGGGAAGGGTGTATAGAGGCGTGGTGCATATGTCATGAATTTCAGAAAAAGCAGGAGAAATCTCATTGGGACTCACTGATAGAAGTCCTCCATGAAACAATCATATTTGATAGCCAATATCTTGTAAAAATTCAAACTGATGTATCACCTCTGAGCATTTGCATGCCAGTGATCTGCAGAATCACAGTTTATGTGAAGAAAAGGTTGGATTTTTTTTTCTTTCTATCCTCCTTTTATCACCATTTTGATAGTGAAAATTCTTGAGTCTAAGCAGAAAGCATCTCTAACGTTGTTCTGACGAGGAATTGCAGTGGATCACCTTATTTGCATTTTGAGAAGGCAAATTAGGGCAGGACTTCTACACTTACTGGTCAAGTCCTAGGGAGTTGCTGAACAAAGAGACCTTGGAGTGCAGGTTCATAGTTCCTTGAAAGTGGAGTCCCAGGTAGATAGGATACTGAAGAAGGCAGTTGGTATGCTTGTCTTTATTGCTCAATGCATTGACTATCGAAGTTGGGAGATCATGTTGCAGCTATACAGGACCTTTGTTAGGCCACTTTTGGAATACTGCGAGCACTTTTATTCTCCCTGCTAATAGGAAGGATGTTGTGAAACTTGAAATGTTTCAGAAAAGATTTCAAGAATGTTCCCAGGGTTGAAGAGTTTGAGATATAGGGAGAGGCTGAATTGACTAGGGCTGTTTTCCATGGAGCATCGGAGGCTGAAGGGTGACCTTACAGAGGTTTATACAATCATGAGGGGCATGTGCAGGATAAATAGACAAGGTATTTTTCCTGGGTTGGGGGGAGTCTGGAATTAGACACATAGGTTTAGGGTGAGTGGAAAAGATTTAAAAGGAACTGAAGGAGCAACTTTTTCACACAGGTGGTGTGTGTCTGGAATAAGTTGGCAGAGGAAATGGTGGAGGCTGGTACAATTACAGCATTTAAAAGCCATCTTGATGTGTATATGAATAGGAAGAGTTCAGAGAGATATGGGCCAAATGCTGACAAATGAGACTAGATTAATTTAGGATATCTGTTCAGTATAGACAAGTTGGACTGAAGCATCTGTTTCTCTGTTATATAACTCTATGACTTGATGACTGTATTTGAATATTTTAACCAGACACAGTCATACAAATGTTTTTATCATGATGAGATCATTAATGCGTGTTAGGCTCGATGTTGCCTTGTCACAACTGAACACCCTTTGAAAATGGATCATCACTGAGTCACTGCCATTAAAGAAGCTTGTTAAAAATCTTACAACACCAGGTTATAGTCCAACAGGTTTATTCGGAAGTACTAGCTTTCAGAGCACTGCTCCTTAATCAGGTAGCTGTGGAGCAGGATCATAAGACACAGAATTTTTCGCAAAAGATTCCAGTGTTATGCAACTGAAATGATATATTGAACTTTGAAGAAGATGGAAACCTCTCACAATGAGATGTTATGTGAAGAGCTTTTGGGCAGAAGGAAATAATTTCCTTTTAACATCTGATACTACAAGCCAAACAACTGTTATCTCTTGTGTACCTGAAACACTCCTCTTCCAATAAGTCCACTGAATTGCTCGTGGCTCAAAAATACTGCTTGAAGCTTGCCACATCATTTTGAGATCCCATTTATAAGCTCTCAGCCAATTACTGGTTACCGCATTACTAACTGCTTGCCTGTGACAATAAAGCTAATTCAATTCAAATTTGTGCAACAAACCTTTTGTTTCCAACAAACAGTAAGTAGAAGAGGTGCATGGCACAGACTTTATCTTCAGCAGGGTGTGCCTTAGCTGATTTACTTGAAGCCATTGTTCTTCAAACCAGTTTATTATTACAACAATCATACCTTCAAACATTTCCCATTGTGTGATGAGTCTCACTCGCTCTCTCCTTTCTCCCCTTCTCTCTCTCTTTTGAACCTTTCTTAATGTTTCTGCATTGCCTGCCGTTGGCATTAAAGTTGTTCTTGCTCTAGTGACGTTCACTTGATAACATTCCAACTGTCCTTAGTCATACACTCAAGTTGATGGCCCTTTGTCAATAACTCAACCTTTCAATCAAGACTTTTCCTACTTCCTCACATAAATGATCATACTTTAATATGGTGTATTCAATGTCCTGTTGATTTTCTCTGCTGCAGTGGCAATAGCCCCAAATCTCAAGTCTCTGCTTTTTTCTTTCCGTCCAACTTCACCTTTGGCATATATCTAACAAAAAGGAAAGTTGATTTGATATATCCTGACCATGAAACACAGAATAAACCTAATTTAGCTAATTGCATTTGCTTTAGTTCAGTCCACCCCATTCTCAATGATCAACTAGGCGATGGAGCATTCTCACTAGTTAGCCACTCACTGACAGTCAGTTTGCCAGCACCACTTGGCTTTAGTCTTCATTATATCTTGGTCCAAACATAAGGTTATGTACGTTGGAATGTAAGTGGGAATGTACATTGATGATTGCCAGTATTTAGTTCCCTTTGTAACTTCTCAAATAATGAAACGACTGAGATGGCATTCAGGTTCGGGCTCATAAATACAAAATAAAATTAATCCCGTCCAAATCTGAGACACTGACCATTTCCAGTGTTAGACTAACCACCTTCCCTTGACTTTAGCAGTGTTTGCCAGCTCTGAATCCTCCTCATCATCAACATGACAGAAATGATCAATGATTAAAATTTAATTGGACCAACTATAAAAAAAATAATGTGACTACAAGAGCAGATGAGAGGGTGGGAATTCTGTAGTGGGAAGCTTAGCTTCTGATTTACTGCTATTTGTTCACTGTCTATAATTAATAAGTTGTAAGCATGGTGGAGTTCTGTCCATTTGCCAGTATGATTGCAACTCCAGCAACACTCAATAAAGTTGATACTGGTCGAGAATGTGGTACTGAGAAAGCACAGAAGATCAGGCAGCATCCAAGGAGCAGGACATTCGATGTTTTGGGCAAAAGCCTTTCATCACAAATGAGGCTGAGAGTTGAACGAGTTATGAGAGAAATGGGAGGAGGGTTGGGCCGGGGTGAATGTAGCTGAGAGTCTGATAGGTAGGTGGAGGTAGGGGTAATGGTGATAGGTCAGAGGGGAGGCTGAAGCAATTGCTGGGAAGAAAGATGGACAGGTGGGACAGGTCATGAGGGCGTTGCCAAGTTGGAAGGTTGGATCTGGGATAAGGTGGGGGGAGGGGAAATGAGGAAACCGGTGAAATCCACATTGATGCCATAGGGTTGGAAGGTCCCAAGATCGAAGATGAGGCAGTCTTCCTCCAGATGTCAGGTGGTAAGGGAATTGTGATGGAGAAGGCCCAGGACCTGCATGTCCTTGGCAGAGTGGGAGGCGGAGTTCGTGTCCAGCCAGGGGATGGTGGAGTTGGTTGGTGCAGGTCTCCTGGAGACATTCTCTGAAGCGGTGTGAATAGGCATCCTGTTTCTCCAGTGCAGAGGTGACCATATCGGAAGCAATAGATATAGTAATTGACATGTGGAAGTGCACATGAAACTTTGATTGATGTGGAAGGCTCCTTTTGGGGCCTTGGGTGGAGGTGTGGGTGCAGGTTTTCCATTTCCTGCGATGGCAAGGGAAGGTGCCAGCAAGGGAGGGTGGGTTGGTGGGGGCATGGACCTGTTGAGGGAGTCGTGGAGGTAACTATCTTTTCGAAAAGTGGATAGGATTGGGAGGGAAGTCTCCCTGTGGTGGGAGGTGGCGGAAATGGCAGAGGATAATGGGATGTATAAGGAGGTTGGTGGGGTGGAGGGTGAGGACCGGGATGGGGTTCTATCGTTTTTTGCAGTTGGAGGGGTGGTATCCAAGGGCGGAGTTGTGGGAAGTGAATGAGATGCACTGGAGGGCATTATCAACCACATGGGCACGGAAATTGCAGTCTTTAAAGAATGAGACCATCTGGTATATTCTATGGTGGAACTGGTCCTCCTGGGAGCAGGTGTGGCGGAGCCGGAGGAATTGTGAATAAGGGATAGCGTTTCGACAGGAGGCAAGGTGGGAGGAGGTGTCGTCCAGGTACCTGTGGGAGTCTGTGGGTTTGCAAAAGAAGTCAGTGAGTCAGTCACGACTAAGTTTTTAAAAATGCTCTGGCAATCTACAAGATGATGAACAGGAGGGAAACAGAGTGAATGTGAAGGCTCAGACTGGACAACATGAAACACTTGGGATCGTTGCTTTGTTCAATCTATATAAATGTAATTTGGACTCAAATCCATCAGACACCAGTGTATATTTTTTTCACAACAATAAACAAGGATTTTTGACAAACAGCAGAAAGGACTGAAAACAAAAGTTGAAGACCGACGTTCCAGTGGAACTCAGCTGAAACGTCTAAGGGATTACAACAACTCTAATTAAAAATACATCAAAGGATGTGAATGAATGGAAACACCCAGATGGATAACTGAAAGTGCAATGATAAGAGCAAAAGCCAATGAAACCGATCAGCAAAACTTGGATTTTAGTTAGTCAGAGAGTACAAGATTGAAGAAATCATGATGAATTTATATAAAACATTACTTAAGAATGCACAAGAGTAATTTGTGTACTTCAGGATGGTGTGATAAAAACTGACATTTTTAAAACCATTTCTTTTAAGCTTCGGTTTTATGTCTCAAGTTAATAATCAACTTGCGCTCAACTTTTCTGTGGTTGCGTAAATTTTGTTTCCAACAATCTGAGCGCTTCCTTGGCAGCATTAATGAGTTCTTGTATGCATTAGGATGTTTTATGACTGAGCCAGGTATATTGTTGTGCTTGAACATCGAGATGAAATTTTGCGACAGTGAATCCTCTTCTAATATCCTTTGGAATAATTTCAGTCCAAAGTGTTAATATCTCATGCTGGAACCTGGAGCTTAGGGCCTGTTTCTGTTTCACCCCGAACTTGTGGAAACGGCAGGACCAAGTATTATTTCTGAGTTTTGTGCTTTAATTGAGATGTTCACGAAGCCTGTCTACTCGCCCAATCCATTGCTCACACCTTTAATGTTATGAATTTCGAGAATTAAATTTTTTAAGCTTAGGGGAAATACTCCGAGCTAAGAGAGAATGACTTTCTTTTAAGTTTTATTTTATTTTGGGCAGTTCTTTGAAGTCCTTAGTTGTATACAACAGCTGTCCCGAAGAAGAGAGAATTTGATATTTCTAACAGTAAGAAGTTAGTGTTAGTCCCAGACTTGTAGTGTTGGATGAAGTTCTGGAGAGATTTCTGGAAGGAGAGTACATTCGCTGACGTGTGCAACAAAATCTCCAGAACAAAGCTATCAGCGTTTCGAGTTTAGGAAATAAAGTCACAGTTACCCATTTGTAAAAAAAAATCCTTCTCTGGTAAGAGTACTGTCGAAGGGATACTTTTGGGTATTCTACAAGATTTGTGATTATATTTTTCACGTGTGTTACAAACTCTTTGAATTTGTGCTCCATGTAAAAACGTTCTTTTACCCATTTTATCTTTATTTAATTGACACAATAAAGGTGTATTGTGTTGTTAAAACAATCTGTAACATTCTGTGCCTATATTTCAGTTTTTAAAAAAAAGCTAACAAATGAAAAGAAAACATGATCATTCAAACCAGGTTTCAGTCTGGGATCTGACTTGCTCAGTAATAACATCAGATGGGATTATACAATGCCATTATGTAAAAACAAATCCTCAGTATGTAGTGTTGATTCTGAAGCAAAATGCTCAGAGACACTGTATAGTTTTACTTCCTTCATCTTTATTCCGGGTCCTGGAGGGAGAGAGAACGATCGCCCATGTACACAGAGACATGAGTTCTCATTCTTCTCTTGAACAGCAGATTCTCAAGGAATTATGTCGTCACTTACAGAGAGCAGCATCCAGATAAGACAACATTCATATTGATTGTAACAGTCAGCGAGTGTCAATAGTAGAGATTACGCCATCTGTCAATACACAATAAATAACTGCCTTCACGTAATGAGTCACTTAACATAATGAATACTTTGTCATTTTGTTAAATGGCTTCTCAAAAGGAATGCTTTTTCACCTCGCCAACCCACTGCTCTTGCCTCCAACAGCTCATTGTTTACTGCAACTTCTTAGCTGATCCAAGCCATGCTAGTTGAAGCTTTGTTTCACAAAACCCAAAACTTAACTCTTTCTCTACCTGCTTATAACTTTACACTTTCTCAGCTGCTGCTTCATTTTTTGTTTCACTGAATTTTTGAAATAGTCCTCGTGTGAAATGCCTGAAGAGCAAAGTCTGAAAATGCATTCACTGACTAATTCTCAATTACTCTGGTGAGGAGGCGCTTTTTTGATGTATATGTTAACTGGTATGATTATTTGATTTCCAATCTGTTCACTTAAAGATTCCATTAGATTACCTACAGTGTGGAAACAGGCCCTTTGGCCCAACTAGTCAACACCGACCCTCCAAAGAGTAACCCATCCAGCCCCATTTCCCTCTGACTAATGTACCTAGCACTATGGGCAATTTCGCGTGGCCAATCCACCTAACCTGCACATCTTTGGACTGTGAAAGGAAACCGGAGCACCCGGAGGAAATCCACGCAGACACGGGGAGAATGTGCAAACTCCACACAGACATTTGCCCAAGGCTGGAATCGAACCTGCGTCCCTGCTGCTGAGGGGCAGCAGTGCTAACCGCTGAGCCATCGTGCCACCCCAAAGCAGAGCCAGACTGCTGATTGGATACATTGGACCACCCAATTAGTGGAGTAGACCTGGAGAACCCATGATAAAAGCAAATTTCAAAAACATCTCTCAAAATAAGTGTGAGATAATTGCAGATTTCAGTTACTCAAAATGGGGTTCAACTGTGCTAAGGGTAGTTACGGGTTGATAGACAAAATACTGGTAAAGAGAGTGTAGTAAGTGGAGACTGTTACATAAAAACATAACTTAGGAACAGGAGTAGGACACTTGGTCCACTTAGCCTGCACCACCATTCAGTAAGATCATAACTAATTTGATTGCTTCACATTCACACCTCCCATGATAACGTTTCTTCCCTGCTTTCTTATCAAAGGCTAATTAATTTTGGCTTGAAAATGCTCGCAGGCTTCCACTGTCGTTTGAGAAAAATCATTCCAAAGACACTCAACTTTCTGAGAAAAGTAACTCCTCATCTCTGTCTTAAATGGATGATGACTTAATTTTAAGGTAATCTCTCATACTAGAATTTCCCACAAGTGGAAATGTCCTTTCCATATGCCCTGAATGTGTATACAACAGCCTGCCATATTTTACAAATTCAGACTACTTGCATTTTCTTTTCCACACAATTCACTGCTCCTCACAATTCACTACTCCTCACAATCTCACTGTGAAATACAACCTATCTCAAAGCATAGCATGAAAATGATTTCTCAGCAATGCTTATGGACCTTTGAATGGTAAAAGGGATTATAATCATCCCTGCATCATAAGCACAATCAAGTTGAGTTGACTGAAATAAAGCAAGTGGTTTTATAGAATTGCTCCGCAGAATTCTACCAGATATTTAATTTATTGGCGTTTTGTAGTAGAATAATTTATTTTTGTGTTGCACCATTATTAGATTTAGGTTTTCCCATTCATGTTATTTTGATCATGTCAGAGAAGTTATCGGCAGCGGTTTGACTTAATCTTTTGAATCCATTTTATTTTGGTGGTTTCTTATTGAACCTTTGCTGTATTTTTAAGCTGAAATTAATTTGGCTGTTGTCTCGCATAAAGGAGAAGTGGTGTCCAGCAACTGCAAAGTACCTATGTCAAATTGAAGCACAATTAATTATTTGTAAATGATTTTAATACCCTTTTTTGGAATTAATTCTGCAATGACATTATTCAAATTTTCAAAAAAGCAGTTTCAGATGATACTTGGACCTAAATTGATTTTATAGTGTTTCTTCAATGAGGATATGATTGTGAGGATGACTCCACTAAAGTACTGCATAATTTTTAAAAAATCATTTATGAGATGTCACTAGCTGGGCCAGCACTTATTGTCTATCCTAAGTTGCCCTTGAGAAGACGGTCGTGAGCTGCCTTCTTGAACTGCAGTCCATCTGCTGTAGGTTGTCTCTCAGTGCCCTGAGGGAGGAATTTCAGGATTTTGTCACTAAAAGAATGGCAATATATTTCCAAGTCTGGATGCTGAGTGTCTTGGAGGGGAACTTTGTGTTGAAGGCTTTCCCATATATCTGCTTCCCTTGTTCTGCTGGATGAAACTACATGTGCGTTTGGAAGGTACTGTCGAAGGAGCCTTGAGAATTTATCCAGTACATCTTGTGGATGGAACACACTGCTGCTACTGACCATCAGCGTTGGAAGGAGTATTCATTCTGAAAATGGATTTGCATTTTAAAAAAAAAAGCTTGGGCAGTTTTACCTTGAGGTGTCCATTCCTCATGGTGGTACACTAGTTCTTGTGATATATATTTGTATGCATTTCACCTAGTTTAAGCATTTGTTGTATATCTAATTAAAGCCGGTTGATGTTGCTGTATTTCATACTTTGCCTTGCCATTGTGATGAGTTGTTGGTTTAAATTAGAGTTGCATGCTGAATGGAGCAACAGATCCCTTCAAGCCAAAGAGTAATTCATTGTATACGGACAGGTGGGACAGGGAAAAGTTGGCGAAAATAAAACTGAGTATTCAATGCGACTCCATCACCTCATCAAGGTGGTGGCGAAGGAAGCCTCCTGTGCTGGAGCTCTTCCACACCGACTGCCTTTTGTTTCATTGTTTTTTCTCTTTCCTCATTGTTTTCTGCTTTACTTCACTTACTTCCCTTTACTTACTATTGCTAGCAGTGAGGAATCCCAACGCAAGCTTGAATGGTCCCAGCATGGACCTTGTGGTGGTGGAGGTTTTGCTCCTATTAACTTTCCTGGGATGAGCATGGGTCTTGGCATCAGAATTGGCAGCTGCTACATCGATGGAGGCGTATTAAGCCCAGTGGTGAAAGATAGTGCCTGAGGATTGACGACTTCATCATGAGTTGGGTTCGGTCCTGGCGACACCATCGAGGTAGACCAGCAGTGAGAGATGTGACTCTAATGTTGGCAGGCGTTGGCAGAAGACAGTTGGCCCAGTGGTGAAAGAAAGCACTGAAGAATGGCATCTTTAAAATTGTCTGGGTCTGGTGGAAATGGAAGTGAGGTTGTGATGGAGGAATGGCAGTGCAACCATTACTGTTGAGCTGGTCCAGGATTAATGGACTTTCTTTCAGCTCTTTTTTTCATTTTTAAAACTCTTAGAAATGGTGCCAGTCATGGCAACAGTGGAAACGTTTTCATTGCATCTTGCTGTTTCTCACACTGGAAAATGCATGCAATTGTAAATCAACCATATTTTTCAAAAATTTTCAATACCTCTACTTTAAATTTACTAAAGCTCTTGGATTTCTTTTTTGTTCTGTTGATCCTGTGGGATATTGTATAATTGACCTTTTAGATACTTGTTGTCTTTGTCTCCCAGTTAGTCAGTGGCATTCTGTGATCTATTTGAGACTTCTTAGTAAGGAGGCTGGAAGTTTAAATTTTGTTTGTGCTTTGGTAGCTGAAGACCCTTAAAGGTGGAAGGGAAAGGAGCATCTCCAGGTGAACTACGTGAAATTATTTTAATTCTTACAAATCACTTGGCTAATTTTCTTCCCTGCAGGAATCATGGAAGTCAGCAGCCTTCTGTGATTTGTCATTTTGGGTGAGCCTGAACAGAGAGTGACAGCAAGCTAATTGGACTATAGTGCTGATGCTCAAGTGGGCTACTGGAAGAAAGCAAAAATTCTTGAGTCACTTTGATAGTTGCTGTTAGTTTGTTGGTTGTTTCTGGAAAGGTGAACTTAGGTTACACCATTTGCAGTATCTTGTGATGGATGGTTCCAATTCTATCTTTGACTTTATTTACGTATATACACAGGCTTATCAAAGATTCATTAGATAATAATAGATGTAATCTTCGCTTTTTATTACTCTGTATCCAAGTTAACTCTAGATAAATTAGTATATGGATATCAAACCTGTGCCTTCCGGTCTCTGCTGCCTTTAAAGGATGTTTCCTAGCCACTCTGCGTTTTAAGCCAGGGAATGGACTGTGGTTTCGCAACAGGAGTCACGGGCAAAACCCAAAGTAGAGTTTTGTCATTTTGAGTTTTCCTCTTCATGGATTGGTCATGGCCCCACTGATGTAACCACCCTCATTAATGATAGGTTTAGAAATGTAGTGGGTGCGTAAAAGATGAATGAAGGTTAAGAACTCAGAAGAATTTGGGATTTCTGGAGTGTGGAAAAGGCTAAACAGATCATTGCAGGTGATTCAACAGAAGCAGGCACTGTTTATTAATAGTTGTTGACATGGTCTTTGCAGATGTGATGCAAACTGGCCCATGCTTGCTGATGTGGTGTGATTTGTATTCCAACTCTATCTAACTCAGATTGAGAATAGGAGTGGAGCAGTCTTTACTTGACACAATTTCAGCAGCATTTCTTTCATTTCATTTCTTTTTTGAATTAGTGTTTAAAATTTTCATGTCTGTTGGCATTGAAGGTTAAATATTTTGTGGTATACATTTCTTTATAAAGGGGCCTCTTATTAAGTAATTGTCTAGTCAGCTCTGGAGCAGTCCTGTATGATAGCTATGAGTCAATGTCATTTTGTCTCCTTAATTGTGAGGTGAAGAACATTTTGTTCCACCATTGCGATTTTGACGATAATTTATCCTGCTTCCAGAATGTGTGGAGGTAAAATTAATTTCAGCATGAACCAGGCAAAAGCCCCTTTGGATAAAATTGACAATGTTAGCAGGCTTACTAAAGCCTTTAAAAAAAGGAACAAGGCTAATTATGTGACTGCATTTCTGCAGTGGAAGCAGCTCTGTTTTTTTAATCAATAATTTGTATTTGGGAGTTTGAAGAAAAACCCACTTCATGTTGCTGCTGAGATAACCAATTGCAGAAGAGCAGAGGCAACATTTGTAAATGATTAGTTGTATTTTAACACATAGTATATGTTGTAACTCAATAGAAAAAATATAATTACCAAGTAGTGTTCGAAAAAACATCGGATTTAATTGCGAGATTCACATTAGACTTGTTGCTAAGTTCAGCCAACTATATAAAACTGCAATTTGAATGTTGCATCTCAAATGCTGCGCAAAGGCACAATCATCCTTGTAGGTGAGTTCAGTGATGGACAAAAGAACACTTGTGCATGGTGTCAGCCTGCCGTTGTACAGATGCAAAAGACTGTCTGGTAAGGGACAATTCTGTTCAAACTAGTTTTCTATTTTATATTACCTAGCCCAAGTGGTCATGATGCATGTCCCCTCCATTAGTGAACGTCCATGGGCAAATTAGTCTTGGGAAAATCTGAAGTCCTCCTCTGCTTTCACTTTAACATAAAGTCATAGAGATGGATAGCATGGAAACAGACCCTTCGGTCCAACCCATCCATGCCGACCATATATCCCAACCCAATCTAGTCCCACCTGCAAGCACCCGGCCCATATCCCTCCAAACCCTTCCTATTCATTTACCCATCCAAATGCTTCTTAAATGTTGCAGTTGTTCCAGCCGCCTCCACATCCTCTGGCAGCTCATTCCATACACGTACCACCCTCTGCGTGAAAAAGTTGCCCCTTGGGTCTCTCTTATATCTTTCCCCTCTCACCCTAAACCTATGCCCTCTAGTGCTGGTCTTCCGAACCCCAGGGAAAAGACTTTGTCTATTTATCCTATCCATGCCCCTCATAATTTTGTAAACCTCTATAAGGTCACCCCTCAGCCTTCGACGCTCCAGGGAAAACAGCCCCAGCCTGTTCAGCCTCTCCCTATTACTCAGATCCTCCAACCTTGGCAACATCCTTGTAAATCTTTTCTGAACCTTTTCAAGTTTCACAACATCTTTCTGATAGGAAGGAGACCAGAATTGCATGCAATATTCCAACAGTGGCCTAACCAATGTCCTGTACAGCCGCAACATGATCTCCCAACTCCTGTACTCAATACTCTGACCAATAAAGGAAAGCATGCCAAACGCTGCCTTCACTATCCGATCTACCTGCGACTCCACTTTCAAGGAACTATGAACCTGCACTCCAAGGTCTCTTTGTTCAGCAACACTCCCTCGGACCTTACAATGAAGTGTATAAGTCCTGCTAAGATTTGCTTTCCCAAAATGTAGCGCCTCGCATTTATCTGAATTAAACTCCATCTGTCACTTCTCAGCCCATTGGCCCATCTGGTCCAGATCCTGTTGTAATCTGAGGTAACCCTCTTCGCTGTCCACTACACCTCCAATTTTGGTGTCATCTGCAAACTTATTAACTGTACCTCTTATGCTCGCATCCAAATCATTTTATGTAAATGACAAAAAGTAGAGGGCCCAACACCGATCCTTGTGGCACTCCACTGGTCACAGGCCTCCAGACTGAAAAACAACCCTTCACCACCACCCTCTGTCTTCTACCTTTGAGCCAGTTCTGTATCCAAATGGCTAGTTCTCCCTGTATTCATTGAGATCTAACCTTGCTAATCAGTCTCCCATGGGGAAACCTTGTCGAACGCCTTACTGAAGTCCACATAGATCACATCTCCTGCTCTGCCCTCATCAATCTTCTTTGTTACTCCTTCAAAAAACTCAATCAAGTTTGTGAGACATGATTTCCCACGCACAAAGCCATGTTGACTATCCCGAATCAGTCCTTGCCTTTCCAAATACATGTACATCCTATCCCTCAGGATCCCCTCCAACAACTTGCCCACCACCGAGGTCAGGCTCACCGGTCTATAGTTCCCTGGCTTGTCTTTACCGCCCTTCTTAAACAGTGGCACCACATTTGCCCACCTCCAGTCTTCCGGCATCTCACCTGTGACTATCGATGATACAAATATCTCAGCAAGAGGCCCAGCAATCACTTCTCTAGCTTCCCACAGAGGTCTTGGGTACCCCTGATCAGGTCCTGTGGATTTATCCACCTTTAACCGTTTCAAGACATCCAGCACTTCCTTCTCTGCAATCTGGACATTTTGCAAGATATCACCATATATTTCCCTACAGTCAATAGCTTCCATATCCTTTTCCACAGTAAATACTGATGCAAAATATTCATTCAGTATCTCCCCCATTTTCTGTGGCTCCACACAAAGGCCGCCTTGCTGATCTTTGAGGGGCCCTAATCTCTCCCTAGTTACCCTTTTGTCCTTAATATATTTGCAAACCCCTTTGGATTCTCCTTCATTCTATTTGCCAAAGCTACCTCATGTCCCAATTTTGCCCTCCTGATTTCCCTCTTAAGTATACTCCGACTTCCTTTACACTCTAAGGATTCACTCGATCTATCCTGTTTATACCTGGCATATGCTTCCTTCTTTTTCTTAACCAAACCCTCAATTTCTTTAGTCATCCAGCATTCCCAATATCTACCAGCCTTCCCTTTCACTTTGACAGGAATGTACTTTCTCTGGATTCTTGTTATCTCATTTCTGAAGGCTTCCCATTTTCCAGCCTTCCCTTTACCTGCAAACATCTGCCTCCAATCAGCTTTCAAACGTTCTTGCCTAATACCATCAAAATTAGCATTTCTCCAATTTAGAACTTCAACTTTTAGATCTGGTCTATCCTTTTCCATCACTATTTTAAAACAAATAGAATTATGGTCGCTGGCCCCAAAATGCTCCCCCACTGACACCTCAGTCACCTGCCCTGCCTTATTTCCCAAGAGTAGGTCAAGTTTCGCACCTTCTCTAGTAGGTACATCCACATACTGAATCAGAAAATTGTCTTGTACACACTTAACAAATTCCTCTCCATCTAAACCTTTAGCACTATGGCAGTCCCAGTCGATGTTTGGAAAGTTAGAATCCCCAACCATAACTACCCTATTATTCTTAAAAGTACCGGAGATCTCCTAACAAGTTTGTTTCTCAATTTCTCTCTGACATTGGGGGTCTATAATATGATCCCAATAATGTGATCATCCCTTTCTTATTTCCCAGATCCACCCAAATAACTTCCCTGGATGTATTTTCAGGAATATCCTCCCTCAGCACAGCTGTAATGCTATCCCTTATCAAAAATGCCACTCCCCCTCCTCTCTTGCCTCCCTTTCTATCCTTCCTGTAGCACTTGTATTGGTATCGTGGAATATTAAGCTGCCAGTCCTGCCCATCCCTGAGCCATGTTTCTGTAATTGCTGTGAAATCCCAGTCGCATGTTCCTAACCATGCCCTGAGTTCATCTGCCTTCCCTGTTAGGCCCCTTGCATTGAAATAAATGCAGTTTAATTCATTAGTTCTACCTTGGCCCTGCCTGATCTGGCTGTTTGACTCACTTCTGTTCTCAGCTGTACCCGTCTCAGATCGATCTCTTTCGTCACTATCTGCCTGGGTCCCACACCCCCACCTTACTCGTTTAAATCCTCCCAAGCAGTTCTAGCAAATTTCCCTGCCAGTATATTAGTCCCCTTCCAATTTAGGTACAGCGAAGGATCAGGAAAAAAAAGGGTTATCCAGATGTCTTTGCCCATGCTGAGGGATGTTGGGACAAATTGCACTGCTGCAACTGAAATCAGCCAACTGTGCGAAGACCAGGATACTGTACCTTTGGAGTGCCTTGCAACCCTGAGAAATTGAGTTGAATAAAATCTGCTACTTTGTGTGGAAAGACAAAAGTGATGAAAGCTACCATTTCATTATGCTAGCTCAGCTGACATGGCCATGGCCTTCAAGCAAGGAAGCATGCCTACCCCATTTACCTTCCTGTGATTATCGTCCTGTGATAGACTAGTTGGAATTATTTTTTCAGATTAGCCATGATATTATTAAATGATGTATGGTGCCTGGAAATGATATCCCACTATGTTCTGATTTTTCACAAAAATTGAAGACTTTATCCAATTATACAAACATTCACAATTTACCTGTTGGATCAACTAAGTCAAACAGAAAACCCCAATCAAGTTTCTACACTTAACATGAACAGCTATTTATTATAAATAAATAGATTCTACCCACAGGTAAACAACTATGATCTGTCAGCCACCTCTTGAGTTATAATTCCACCCCTGCCTAAAAACCCTGCCCCTCGCACTCCCCAAACGCACACATCAAAAACATGGTTGGGAGTAGAAAAGTAACCCCTGTCCATGACGTTCTTTGTTTTGCTTGCCAGGATTTTCTGTTCTTTAATCATCTTCAGGCTCTCTTAACAGGAAGCACAGTTTGTACACTAATTGCAAAATCTTTTAGTTAAATTTCAAAGGCTCAGTTCAAACTAACTAGTGAGGGAAAATCAACTGGATTTTTTTCAGGCTTTCGATTTTTTTTATTGTTGGGAAAAATCACACAATCTGTGTCTTGCAGCAGTCTCTGCTGCTAGAGGCTACGAGTAGTATGCATTCCCACAAGTTGTTCAGCTATCCAGAAGCCAAAAAGAGACTGGTTGTCAGACTAGTGGTCACAACTGGTTCCACTTTCAATAACCAGTCAGAAACCTGAGGCATGCCAGTTCTTATTTTGTCTACTCCGTTGTTGGTCCATCTGCAAACTAATTCTCTGTCTGTTTGAACAAAGCAGCAGTGTAAACACAACTTAGAATGAGTTTCACGAACTTGCTTTTCAAAAATTCAGCAATTCCTTTTGCAATCTTTTTTCCCATTTCAGTCCACAATCAAAACTACAGGGAAAAAAATAGATATTGTCTTACAAAAGGAACATGTATAGGGACTAAATGACCGTATCTGCTCCTGTCCTATGTTCCAAAGAAACTAAAGGCAGACAATAGATGTGAACTTTGCAATGATATGTGACCACTATTTGGATCATACGAATTCACTTTTGAAATTAACAGATTATGAAACGAGGCAACATCATAGTAAATTTGAGGACTGCAGATTTCAGAATGGCACAGACTGGTGAAGTGAGAGGATGCAATTGAAAGCATTTGACATCTGTTTCGGAAAACAAATTAAGGAAAATCATCATATCGGGGTGTAAAGCAAATATGTTTGAGGTGTTTGTTCAAAAATTGTTTGCATGTGAATACATAGTATATTTCATGCGCAGCGCGTAAAATGTTCCCTTTTTACAGGATGTTGTTTGCTATAGCAGTTGTTGGCAATGGAACAGTTGGGTCAATATTATCTTGTCAGCTTTGCTTCCACAGTTCAGTATTAAGCAATTCCTCTGAAACGGTTTTCCAAATAAAATTGTGCCAACATTTATTCATATTGTCTATCTCTAATTGCCCTGGGACAGGTGATGGTGAGGGGGCCTTCTTGGACTATGGCTGAAAACATTGACGAGACAGAATTTGCACTTTTAAAGAAACATTAATACAAGGCAGGAGGGTTTTTTTCCTGCCATGACATTCAGCGTCGCACTTGAGTGCTGTCACCAAGCGAAGTCACATGAAACATGCCAGTCTTGACATGTAGGTATGCCCACATTGCATTTAGAAAGGATTTTGATCCTGTGACAGTGAAGCAGAGGAGTTCAGAGAGGAGTTTGTAGGTGGTACTTTTCTGTACACAATCCGGTTCGATCACCAGGGAACTGTGTGATCGAGTATACTTCTGTGAAATTTAATTGAATTGTATGCCATGTATACTTGAAGAAGCACATTAAAGCAGGAAATAATGAGTTTTTCAGATTTTTAAAAATCTGATTTGAGATTTTGTATGACTGTCAGAACAGCAAAAGAAAAATGTGTCACCACAATCTGGCATTTTTATGTGGCTTTGCTTAGCGTCAGCGCTCAACTGTTCTGTTGACTGTCATGATACAAAGAGAATTGTCCTCCCTTATATTAATGATGTTTTGAAAATACAAATTCTGTCTGGTCAATATTCTTCGTGACTGAATTTCTCTTGTGCTTTTGAGTTCTTGTTTCTTCAAAGGTAATGGCAATTCAAAGGTAATGGAAATTCTTGCATGTTAGAAATATGAAATAGGTTTTACAAAAGATGAACAGACTTAGGAGGATCAGTCATGTTACATAGCTGTTACAATGTTATCGCTCATACAACTATTATAGTGATTGACAATTTCATATAAAGATAATAATTTTTCAAGATTAAGCTAATCCAGCCTAAATAAGTTGAAAAGAGACTGGTCTTTTCCCTGAAGAGAAGCTAACTGCTGATTACTTCTGAGATGGGGCTGTTTCTTCGCTTGCATCATGAGAAATACACTTGAGGGTCTCTCTCGGTTTTAAATATCAGCTATTATAAATTCTAAAGTGTATTATCATTTAAATTCAAACTCAAATCAACTGCAGAATAATAGGTGGAATGAGACTCCTGTCAGGCATCTAACTCTTGAAACTTAATATGATTTTAGGACTGCCCACCACAACATTGACTTCGCTGGTTATAGTCATAAATCTTTTAAGCCTTCTCTCCCCCCCCCCCCCCCCCCCCGCCCCCCCTCACCTTTGACTTATGCCCTTTAGTATTGAACACTCATATCTTGGAAAAAAGACCTTCGCTAATTGCGTTATCCTTGCCTGTCATGCTTTTATAAACCTCTGCAAGGTCTCCCGTCAGTCTCCAAGGCTCGAGGGGAAATCAAGTCTCAGCCTATTCAGCCTCTTGCTCAAACCCACCAATCCAGGCAACATTCTTAAATCTTTTCTGAAGCTTTTCAATTTTAGTAACATCTTTTCTATAACAGGGAGATCAGAATTAAACTGTATTCTAAAAGTGGCCTCACCAACATTGTATACAACTGCAACATGACATCCTAACTGTTACGACACGGCGGTGAAGCCTTCTGTTCATTAAACCAAGCACCCAGAAAAGCTCGCCTCGTAATCTGTTAAAATATGAGTGACAGAGAACTCCCAAGTTCCACTATTTCAAGAAAATTGTATCAATTTATTTTTTTAACCCTAAATATGAGCATTAAACGACAACTATTCACAACTCTAAGCCTCCTTTCACTTAATTGCTTCTTATCTGCCTCCAATTCTGTAACAATATACTGTTCCAATAGAACATTGATTAAAATTACATCAACTTAATTCCAAAACCATTCAGCAGCTGTCATTGGTGTCTGTCTGTCTTCTGGCTGAAGATCTCCCTGGGTCATCTTTCTTTTACTGCAAATATCTTCCACATGTCAAGGTACCTTTGATAGAGAGAGTTTCAATGGCAGTTGCTCTGTTTAACTTTAAGAATGCCTGTTTTTTTATTCTCACAACATCAGATCATCTCATTGGTTTGATCTTGGCAAAATAATAAATTCAAATTGGATTGGTTTTTCATATTCTGGGGCATAATTTCAACACACTGGTTAAATTTGAATTGTTGTCAGAACAGCAACCAACTCAGATATTCATTTCACAGCCAAATGTTACATATTTTCAATTTTCCAGTCTACTCTGAGACCGTTAGCTAGTCATATGACGGATGCATTTTAGCTCTGTGCAGAACAGTATTCACTCTCTCATTAAAGGTACAGTACATGCCTTCAACTTCATAATGCTAACTCATCCTCAGTGCACTGACCAATGAAAGCAAGCATGCCAAATACCGTTTTCACAATCCTGTCTACCTTTCACTTCACTTTCAAGGTTCTATATGATTTATTTGATGGAAAATCAACAGAGCCAATACATTATTTTGTTTCAGTGTCATAGCTTTCTACAAGGTAGAATTTTCATTTTCATTTCATTTACTATATCGTACATTTGTGATCTGGAGTGGTGCTGATAATATTACGAGAGAACTCAGGTTGACATTTTACAACGTAGACAGTTAATCTGAATTCTGGACAGATTAAAGGACTTGTACATGTATCAGTTGGCTTGGCATTGTTGTGTCAAAACACATCCATGTAGTACCTTTTCATGTCATAAATCATACTAAAGTCCCTCTCGTGGCTAATAGGATTAGAATATGTTAAGTGACTATTTTCTGAATGTTCTATCATACTGTGTTTCAAAAAGGAAATCGGAATTGTGCACAAGATGTGAAATTTGGTCACATCAATGCCCTGATTATCTAGAGTAAAACCCCCAACATTATACAATTGTTATGGCACAGACAGAGGCTTAATTCTGCTCATATCGGCCCATTGTGCCTCCACCGGCTCTTTAAACTAGCTTTTTTATCGAATTCCAATCTTCTGCTTTTTTCCCCCCATACCCTTAATTTGTTTTCAAATAATCATCTGATGCCCTCTTGAGCAACATAATTTAACCTGCTTCCACCATACTTCCAGGCAGTCCACTTCATACCCTAACCAATTGGTGTGTCAACAAAAATTACCTCACATCACCCTTGCTTCTTTTGCATAACACCTTAAATATTTGCCCTTTTGTTCCTTCTATTTTATCCAGCCTGTTCATGATTTTAAAAACTTCTGTCAAATTTTCTGAGCCCGCTTATCTCAACAGAGAACAGTCCCAACTTCTTCAAAACATCCTCAGAATTGAAATTTTATTCCCCTTGCAATAAACAACAGCATTATATTCACCTCCCCGATTACTGCTTTTGTGATTTGTCTAGTAAGGCACCCAGACCATTCTGTTCCAATGGATTCTGCAGTCTTTCTCCATTTAAATGATTCACTGCTTTTCTATTTATCCTATCAAAGGGAACAAGTTCACGTTTTCCTGCAGACTCTATTTACCAAGTCTCTGTGCACTCATTTAATGTATCGATATTGCTTGACAGATTCTCTGGCTTGGCACAAGTGAGGACTGCAAATGATGGAGATTAGAGTCAAGATTAGAGTGGTGCTGGAAATACACAGCAGGTCAGGCAGCATCCGAGGAGCAGGAAAAACTATGTTTAGGGCATCCTGATGAAGGGCTCCTGCCAGAAACGTTGATTTTTCTGCTCCTCGGATGCTGCCTGACCTGTGCATTTCCAGATTCTCTGGCTCCTCTTGACAAGTTACTTTCCTCCCTTTCTTGGTGTAATCAGCAAATTTGGCGACACATTTGGTCCCTTTAATCATTTCACTTGTACGAATTGGGAATATCTGAGGCCCCAGCACTGGTTCCTACGGCATGCTACTAGTTACAACATGCCAAACTGAAAAAGTTACCAGTCAAACTCACTCTCTACTTCCTTTAAGTCAGCAAAAGCGGTGATCCATTCAGTCTCTGTCATCCTGTGCAAGCCAATTAAATCGTGGGTGCGGTGTACTTCAAATCTATTGTACAGTTGTTGCTCCATCGTGCTTAAACTCTTAGCGAACATAAATTCATCAGGATTATGTGAATGAAGGATCTTGTGATCAAATAATGTATTTCCATGTACAGTGTATATACATTGTCCCGAATGCCTCCAACACTTTTGGGAGAAACAATGTCTTGATCACCATTTCTGCACTAATTTTGCATTTTGCTGCTGAACATTTCTGACACTAGCGTTATGAACCAGCACTTGTGTAAATTGCTGTCACACGCTTTGGGTGTAAGGTTATTGGTTACTTGACTTCGATGACTTACTGGGAACTAGCTGAAAATGAGTTTTGAAAAGGTTTGGAGCTCAGGTTGTTGTTCTGGATGTAAGTTTGCTCACTGAGCTGGAAGGTTTGTTTTTAGACGTTTCGTCGCCATACTCGGTAACATCATCAGTGAGCCTCTGGTAAAGTACTGGTGGTATGGCTCTCTTTTTTTTTATTTGTGTTTAGGCTTCCTTGAGTTAGTAATGTCATTTCCTGTGGTGATGTTATTTCCTGTTCTTTTTCTCAGGGAGTGATAAATGAGATCCAAGTCAATGTGTGTGTTGATGGAATTCCGGTTAGAGTGCCATGCTTCTAGGAATTCTCATTTGTCTCTCTGTTTGGCTTGTCCGAGAATGGATACGTTGTCCCAGTAGTGTCCTTCCTCATCTGTATGCAAAGAGATGAGTGAGAGTGGGTCATGTCTTTTTGTGGCTAGCTGATGTTAATGTATTCTGGTGGTTAGTTTTCTGCCTGTTTGTCTAACATAGTATTTGTTACAGTTCTGGCAAGGTATTTCGTAAATGATATTAGTTTTGCTCGTTGTCTGTTTAGGGTCTTTCAAGTTCATTAGTTGTAGTTTTAGTGTGTTGGTGGGTTTATGGACTGCTATGATGCCAGGAGGTCTGAGTAGTCTGGCAGTCAATTCCGAGATGTCTTTGATGTAGGGGAGAGTGGCTAGGGTTTCTGGACACGTTTTGTCTGCTGGTTTGGGTTTGTTGTTGAGAATCAGTGGACTCTGTTTATTAGGTACCTGTTCTATTTGAATACACTGTATAGGTGATTTTCTTCTGCTCTTCGTAGTTCCTCTGTGCTGCAGCATGTGGTGGTACTTGTTGTAATGCTGCTTAATTTGTGATGTTGGGATGATTGCTTCAGTAGTTCAGTATTTGGTCTGTATGTCTTGTTTTCCTATAGATGCTGGTGTGAAGATCCCCATCAATGATGGTGAAACAGCTGGCTGCAGGGGGAACCTGCCCCAAGATGGTGGCAAGGTTAGGGACGGTGGCATGGAGGGGTGCAACAATGTCGTTCATGGACCAAAGGTCCTGAACTAGACGCCAGTCAGGTCTCCCTGGCTTGGGAACACCAAGGATCGGGATGTTACAAGGCGAACGGCAAGGAACAAGGACACCTTGATGCACGAGGAACTTTTTCAGGGGGCAGAGACTGTCTTTTGCTTTTTTAAGGGGATACTGAGAGTCGCTTGAGGGTGTAATATTTTCCTGTGGGCAGATAAGGATCAACAGAGGTTAACCCAACATCTGTCTTGGATATTGCCCAGACCTTGGGTGATGGGGAGGAGGTGGGGTCAGTGGAAGGCTGATGGTGATGGAAGGTTCAACAACAGAAACATAACGAGGAGTAATCGAGAATAGTTACCTCCCCCCCCCCCCCCCCCCCAGCCAAAACCCCGGCACTAAAAGCCATGGGCCCCATATCACAGACTACATGGCCATTCAGCACAAGCAGTGTAATGTGACAGCTGGTGACTGGTACCAAAGGAAACTAGGCACTTCAAAAACAAGTGCAGACCCAGCATTGCAGTTAACAAGGGCATCGATCATTATGGGGAAGTTCTGTCCTCAGTAAGGGGCAAACAGGGCGTGTAGTATATCAGACATCCAGAAGGATTGTATGCAACAGTAATGTGAGGTTTCAATTTTTTACTGGGTGGGGGTATGTCAAGAGGCAGGGAAACGTCAGAGAAGTCCATGGACCACCATTGGGCGGTCATGTACCCAAAGGTCAGTAATACAAGTACTAATTCCTCCACCCGCATAAGTGACTGTCAGATTCAAATGGCAGAGAATGTCTCGCACAACAAGATTGAGGCCCGGAGAGGCAGTGACCGCTAACTCATAACGGAACTCTGTTGCCCATAACGAACCGTGAGTTTAGAGGTCAAGGAGAATTCCTAGACCTGAGAGGAAAGGCCCGAGAGGATCAGTTTTTTGTTATCAATTAAGACGATTTGGTACTGTGAGCAGACGTCGGCATCTGGCCGAGAGGATATCGTGCCGGTGTTTAAGAGGAAGGGTAAGCAGGCAGTCCCAACCCAAAGGGAAGGGATGGACTCCTCCTCTGAAGAAGAGGTGAGGACGCGAACATTTATGCCTTCTAGAGAGGGGTCTTGTCAGCTGTGTGCCAGTCAGTGAGAGAATGGGTTGTGGGCGGAAAAAGGGGTACGGCGGTCGGGGTTCTGCCTGGCCTGACATTGCAGGGGGGATGGGATCAGATGGGCCTGACAAACGAACCACAGGTAAAACAATTTATCTGGGAGACGGGCTGAGGTCCCCTGCCCTGATCTTGAAAATCCCACGTGTCCAGGCCAGGGCGAGGAGGGATGTCTAGTGTATTGAGGGAGCTATCACAGGACAATTAGGATATGTGATGTAGCCATGGCTGTTTGAATGAGCCCACCCCAGAACACAGGGCACCAGTTCCATTTGATAGCCTGCAGTGTTATATCGTCAGGCCATATTGCTGGCAGGTGTCTGAATCATTTCGTGCTGAACAGACACATGTGGGCCGGACTTATTCAAACTCCAGAAGTGGGTGACGTGTAGTTTCATCTGGGACTGACTTTTTTTCTGACCAATCTCGGGCACGAGTATGGATGGATTTACCTATTTTGTCAGGAAGACACTGCATTATAAGAGTGCATTGAACTGGACAGAGATGTTACCTGCATTAAAGGAGGTATTGCCAGCATAGGTGGCACAAGTGGAACAGATCCTGTCTTAAAAGTCTGGGCGGTCTTCATCTTTCTTAGGTTTACAGTTGAGAATTTTAGTAAGATCAATGGGTTTTTGAGGGGTCCGGCACAGGGCACTTCATATTGCATCTTTCTGATCATTTTCTCTCTGGGCGGCAGCAGTAAAGGCCTCCCAAGTCGCATGGTTGCCCAAAGACTCGCCATTTTTCTCACACGCCAGAGGCAAACGTCATACAGCAGAGACTAAAAAGGTCCTGGGGTGTGGTTTGGTAAATGCTGATAGTACTCGTGAGATGATCAATAAAATCCTCCGGTCGAGTCTTTTTGTTTGGGATGCCATTTCTCATCATCCACATATCCTATAGTTTCCATGGGGTATAGACGGGGATTGAGGCCCTTTTGGGACAAATTGGGTACTTGGTGCAGTGGAAACTGCCAGTGTGGTGGTTCAGGTTCTGAATGGCGGAGCCTGCATTTGGGGCAGTTAGTCATAGCATTAGTACTCATGGGGAAATCAGTCTCAGAGTCTGATTTGGTCGCACTACTCAGGGAATCAAGATCTGGGCAATCAGTCAAATACATGTTTTGGCGAGGTTTCCCAGAACCGCTCTGGCTTCCACAGAGGGTGTTAGGAATACGTTTCAATTTTGGTTTACTGTGATTAGAACAATTGCAACTCCAGCAACAGACAAGATCAGTGTATGTGACTGGGGTAATGGCATTACTGAGCTGAGCCTCTAAGGCTGGGAGGGGGGAGTTCAGGGAAAAATTATTGGGGCGCTGTGGCAGAGCTTTGGCGGGGGTGGGGGGGGTATGCGGATCTGAGACTGATTGTAGGTTGGGGGTAAAGATTTGCCATTCGTGCTGTGGAGGGGTTAAGGGTCGAACAATTTTGATCAGAATCTTCCCCACCATCAAATAAACATGAAGTACAGACATGTCCAATGGAGCCTGGGAGACAGTTTTCTCACTTTTGTCTTGAGCAGATTTCGATTTAAGATAAAGATCATAAATTTCATATAATGCATTCACGGTGGCACATTGGTTAGCACCCGGGTTCAATTCCCGCCTCAGGCAATTGTCTGTGTGGAGTTTGCATGTTCTCCCCGTGTCTGCGTGGGTTTCCTCCGGGTGCTCCAGTTTCCTCCCACAGTCAAAACAAAAATGTGCAGGTTAGGTGAATTGGCCGTGCTAAATTGCCCTTAGTGTTAGGTAAAGGGGTAAATGTAGGGGAATGGGTCTGGGTTGGTTGCTCTTCAGAGGGTCGGTGTGGACTTATTGGGCCGAAGAGCCTGTTTTGACACTAAGTAATCTAATCTTAAATAAAACCTCCCAATGACTGGTTTTCCCTTTATCACCAGTAGTAGGAATATTTTTACGTTTAGCGGTGTGTTCCCATGAAGTTTGGTGGGATTTTTTGTTTATTCGGGTGGCCATGGTTCTCCAATTAGTAATTAAATCTTTCCATTTTTGCAAAATATTCGACCTCCACACCTCTTGACCTCCATACCCCAGCCTCCGCTTTTGAACATTTATCTAGATCCCAAGTTCGCCCCAATGGCCCTTGTTCATTTCCCAACAATTTGTTTATTCGGACGCTCAATCGACAATAATTTAACTCATCACGTGGATTACCATGACAAATTTTTCATTACGGGTGCAAAAGACCCGATTTATCAAGTGTGTCCCATTTGCCTGAAGGTACTTTCACCGTTTCAGATTTAACAATGAAGCCCCGAAATCAAATCCCACTTAAACACAAAGCTTGACCCTCAAACACAGAAAATTTGAATCTCAGCACAAAGAGCTCAAACCCCAGCACAGCGCAGAGGACTCGAACCTCAACCAAGCCCACCCCAAGAGGTTTGAACCCTAGTACCCCGCAGAGGAGTCGAACCTCAATCAGCCCCCACCCCATAGGACTTGAACCCGAGTGCTGGGCAGAGTACTCTAACCTCAATCTCTCTCTCCCTCTCACACACACAGACCCCACTCCACTCTTGGAGACTCGAACACCAGTACCGCGCAAAGGACTCAAAATTCACTCACACACACCCAACCAATGCAGCGCCGAGGACATAAACCCCTGCCTACCAGCGTGCTTGCAAAACTGTGTCTCTTGACTGAACTAATTACCGTTCGAGAATCTGTAGGATAGAGAGCAATTGAACAAGGGGACCGTCTCTGGCACACTAATATCGAGAGGGACCAACGTTAAAAATCTTACCTTGTTGGCCCGACAGTCTCGAGACACCGATGCTCCGGGCAGCTGCTGACACCGTCCAATCGTAACTAACTGTTTAGATCCTGCTGAATATGCCAATATTGTCATCGTGTTTCCCCTTTTCGTCGAAGCAAAATTCTCGGAGACGCAGTTGTTCTCGCCTTTTTGCCAGGCCCTGGAGAGAGAGAGAGAGAATGATCGCCCATGTGCACAGAGTTCATGGTCTTCTCCCAAACAACAGCTTCTCAATGAATTATATAGTGATTATACAGGTAGGAGCATTGGCATAAGGCAACGTACATATTAATAAGGTGACCGTTACAATCAACAAGTATTGATAGCTGAGGGCAAGAGGCGATTCGGTGGCTCAGTGGTTAGCACTGCTGCCTCACAGCACCAGGGTCCCAGGTTCGATTCCAGCCTCGAGCAACTGTCTGTGTGGAGTTTGCACATTCTCCCAGTGTCTGCCAGAGGTTTCCTCTGGGTGCTCCAGTTTCCTCCCACATTCCAAAGATGTGCAGGCCAGGTGAATTGGCTGTGCTAAATTGCCCATACTGTTAGGTGTGTAAGTCATAGGGAAATAGGTCTGGGTGTTCAGAGAGTAGGTGTGGACTGATTGGGCCAAAGGGCCTGTTTCCACACAGTAGGGAATCTAATCTTTACTGTTATACAATAGGTGTTCTTAACTTTGTTAACTGGGCTCATACAATGGATACTTTTCCCCTTGTTCACAGATCTTGCATGCTGAATATTTTTATTCTTGTTAAATGGCTGTACATAATTACTACTTTTCCACCTTGTTATCCCAATACCCTTGTCTCCAGTACCCCATTGTCAACTGTGTAAGTTCTTACCTGATCAGTGCTCAACTGATCCTCTTTCACAAAACTCGGAACTTAACTCTTTCCCTGCCTGCTTATATCCTATACACATTCTCAAGAACACCAACTAACAGATTCGTCACGGAGCTACACCAAAGACTAAAACACTTAGTGGAAAACTAACGCCACTCCACCCAAGAATTCCTGAAGACCATCAATGACACCAAGATAGAAGAGGGTGAAATAATGGTCTCCTTTGAAGTAACATCCCTATTCATGTCCATCAACATCAACCTGGCCAAGGAAACATTGACTGTACTATTCGAAGAACCAAAGACACATGCACCACCACCAATCATCAGCAAGGACAATATCGTCAGCCTAGTGAACCTATGCCTTACCACTCACTTCACCTTCAACAACAAAACCTACAGACAAACCAACGGCATATCCATGGGATCTCCAATATCAGGGTTCTTAGCAGAGGCAGTTCTGCAGAGACTCGAACAAACAGCTGTGCTCACCATCCAACCCAAACTTTGGGTTGGCTACGTGGATAACATCTTTGTCATCACTAAACGAAACAAATTTGAGGAAACTTTCATAACCATCAACAATACCCTTACTGGCATAAAATTCACTGAAGAGGAGGAAAACAGCAACAAACTGCCATTCTTAGATGTCGCAGTAGAGCGAACAGCCAATGGGAAACCTTAAATCAGCGTCTGCAGAAAAACAACACTTACAGACCAATTCCTGAACTACACAAGCAGTCATCCCAACATCCATAAACGAAGTTGCATTACAACATTATTTCAACTACCACCACACACTGCAGCACAGAGGAACTACGAAGAGCAGAGGAAAATCACCTATACGGTGTATTCAAAAAGAAGGGGTACCCAATGAGTTCTCAGCAACAGACCCAAACAAGCAGACAAAATGCGTCCCGAAACCCTAGCCACTCTCCCCTACATCAAAGACGTCGCAGAAATGACTGCCAGACTACTCAGACCTCCTGGCAGCAGGGTAGTCCATAAACCCACCAACACACTAAAACTGCAGCTAATGAACTTGAAAGACCCTAAAACAGACAACAAGCAAAACTAATTTCTTTTACAAAATACCTTGCAAGAACTGTAACAAATACTATGTTGGACAAACAGGCAGAAAACTAGCCACAAAAAGACATGACCCTCACGAGTATTTTTACATGCAGATGAGGAAGGACACCACTTCGACTGGGACAACACATCCATCCTAGGACAAACCAAACAAAGACACAACCGAGATTCCTTGAAGCATGGCATTCCAATCAGAGCTCAATGAACAGGTGCATTTTCTTGGATCCCATTTACCACCCCCTGAGAAAAAGAACAGGAAGTGACGTCACCAACCCAAGGAAACCGAAAAACATAAACAAAAAGTGGGCCATACCACCAGTGCTTCACTGGAGGCTCACTGATGATGTTACCTCGTATGCTGGCAAAATGTCTGAAAACAAACCTTCCAGCTAAGTGAGCAAACTTGCATCCACTTAATGAAAACATTTGGTAGTGTGACAACAGAATATGTACAAACAAAGAACAGAAGGAAGAAGCAAGGACAAGGTTGTATTCGCTGCTTAGAATGTGGTCTCATCTACACGGGGGAGATGAAGTACAAGCTGGGTGACCACTTTGAGAACAGCTACATTCTGACTGCAGAAATGACCTTGAGCTTCCAGTTCCCTGCCTCTTCAACACAACAACATCTTTTATGGCCAACATCTTTGTCTCAGGCTTGCTGCAGTGCTCCATTTAAGTTCAGCATGAGCTGGAAGAACAGCACTACGTTTTCCTTTTGGGACACCTTCATGACTCTATATAAAGTTCAACAATGTGTTCTTACGTATAGATGAGGACGGACACCGATTCGACTGAGACAACACATCCATCCTAGGACAAGCCAAACGGAGACACGTACAAAAATTCATAGAAGCATGGCATTCCAACTGTAACTCTGTCAACAAACATATCAACTTGGAACCGATTTACCACCCTTTGTGAAAAAGAACAGAAAATGACATCACCTCAGGAAATGGCATCATCAACCCAATGAAGTCTAAACACAAACAGAAAGAGGGTCATAACACCAGTGCTTCATTGGAGGCTCACTGATGTTACATAGTATGGTGACAAAACGTCTGAAACAAGCCTTCCACCTCAGCAAGCAAACTTACATCTGGAAACTCAATCTGAGCTCCACTTCTTTTCAAAACTCGCCAGTTCAACAATTTTAGGAGCTCAGCACCTTCCTTCACCAAACCCCCACACACCAGGCTTTGTTATCACATGGGTTGTTCATTCAATCAATCCCTTGTCAGCTACTAATGGTCCCCACTAGCAGCTGTTGACTCTTGGAGGCTAACCATTATCCATGCATTTGTCTGTCCAACCGTTGTTCTCTCGCTCTTTCTTTCTCTCGCTCTCTCTGACCCGCTCTTGTGCATTCGCACGCTTTCTCTCTCAGATCCATCTCCATCATTCGTGCCCCCATCTTCAGCCTACATGCCAACCTTTCTCTAGCTACAATCAGTTCTGGACCTGAAACCTTAACTCTGCTTTCTTTCCACAGATGCCAGAATTTTGACAGTAATTTCTGGTTTTTTTTTAATTTTCAAAATGCATGCTTCTTTGGTTTTTTTTGCTGCTTCAAGTGTTAATCTGTGAAACTTCTCTGCACTGCTTCCAGTATATTTCGATCTATTTTAATCACCCTACTCGCATATGTCAGGAGACACATCCAGGGTCACTGCGACAAGAATCCAGGTCTTCTGGTCCAGAGGCAGAGACACTGTCACAGCATCACAGGGCACTTCCAATACATTGATATTTTAGCTGAGTGAGGTGCCCAAATACCTAACCTGGAGTATTCTATATTGTATCAGTGGTGTGCTGTACAGCTGAAGCATAATCTTTGCATTCAATTCTCCTCACAATAAACAATAATATTCTCTTACTCTCCAAGATAGTTGCTATATCTGCATCCTAGCTTTTTACAACTAAAACACTAAGTTATCCAGATCTCTCTCTGTCCTCTGTGCAACCTCTCACCATTTAGATAATATGCTGTTTTTTTCATTCATTTCATCAAGGTTGGAAATTTCACATTTTGCCACATGATATTCCATTTACTAGGACTTTATAATCTTAGTTTTGGCCTTGCCTCAATCAGAAGGTCAGAAGTGGGGATGTTCACAAATGATTGCATAGTGTTCAGTGACATTCATTACTCCTCAGATACTGAAGCAGTACATGCTCAAATGCAAGAAGATCTGGATAATATCCAGGCTTGGGCTGACAAGTGGCAAGTAACATTTGCACCACACAAATGCCAGACCATGACTATTACCAGTAAGAGACACTCTAATCACCGTCCCTTGACATTCAACGATATTACCAGCACTGAATCCCCCACTGTCAACATCCTTGGGATTGCCATTGACTGGAAATTCAACTGGCCTCGTCACATAAACACAGTGGCTCTAAGAGCAGGTCAGAGATTAGGGATACTGCAGCGAGAAAATCACCTCCTGGCACCCAAATGTCAATCCACCATCTATAAGGCACAAGTCAGGAATATGATGGAATTTTCCCACTTGCCTGGATGGGTGCAGTTCCAACAACACTTGAGCTTGACACCATCCAGGACACAGCAACCCGCTTGATTGGCACTACACCTGCAAACATTTATCCGTCCACCACCAGTGCTCGGTAGCAGCAGTATGTACTACCTACAAGATGCACTGCAGAAATTCACCAAAGACCCTCAGACAGCATCTTCCAATCCACGACCACATCCATCCAGAAGAACAAGGGTGGTGTTCCCAGTACTTGGGAACACCACCACCTACAATTTCCCCTCCAAGCCAAACACCACCCTGACTTGGAAATATATCGCCATACCTTCACCATCGTTGAGTCAAAATCCTGGAATTCCCTCCCTACCGGCATTATGGGTCAACCCACAGCAAGTCGACTGCAGCGATTCAACAAGGCGGTTCAGCACCATCTTCTCAAGGGCAAATAGGTATGGGCTTTCACTGCTGGCCAGCCACCGATGCCCAGGTCCCACAAATGAATAATATAAAACTTGACCTATCCATATCTTTTTGAGCTTCTTTATGTCCTCTTCACAACTTAATTTCTTTCCTATTTTTGTATTACCAACAAATGTGACAACCATGTCTTCCATCTCTTCATCCAGTTAATTTATATAAATTATAAACTGATGAGATCCCTATGAAATAGGGATTGGACAGTTTGTCAACTAAAATGCCTGATTTATGTCTTCTCTCATTTTACATTTTGGCAGCCAGTCTTCTATCCATGCCAATATGGTTTCCATGCACCATAAGTTCTGGTTTCTACACTTTGTCAATTTCTTCTAGAAATCTAACAGAATATTTATTCTTCAGTTCATCATATCCACAATATGTTGCTTCCTCAAATAACTCCATTCAATTGATTAAACATGATTTCCCTTTCACAAAGCCATGTTGACTCTTCCTGATACCTTTGAACTTATCTAAGTCCACTGTTAAAACTTCCTTAACAGTAGCATCAGTACTTTAACCTATGTCAGATGTAATGCTAACTGGTCTGCAGTATTCTGCTTTTTATTTCCTCTAAATTTTGAATTAATCTTCCACCAGAGTGAATTTTGCATGCAACTGGTTTCAAGCTGAAGGTTGTAATATTCATCAAATAACTGCTGCGATGAGACATTCTGTTCTTTTGTGAAATGTGGGTGTTACTGGGCAAGCCAGCATTTCTAATCCATTTCCAATTGCACTTGAAATGATTGACTTGCCCACTCATTTTAGAAGGCTGGCAAGAGTTGACCACATTGCATTGGATCTAGATTCATGTGTTGATCAGGCAAAATTGCAGATTTCCTTCACGAAAGCCAAATGGATAATTACAACAATAAATGGTAGTTATTATCGTCACCATGACTGCAACTGCTGTATATTTTAGAATTTATTACTTGAATTTGAACTCCACGTGCAATCATTGGATTTGAACTCTTTTTATAAAAATATTAATCTAAACTTCTAGATTACCTCTCCAGCACAATTATCAATATTTCACCATTTCCTTTGAGCAGCATGAATAAGTGTTGGTGAATTGTCACTTGCATTTGAAAATTTCTGAGATAAAATCACTTTAGAGCACCAGAATTTCTTGCATTGCATATTTCAGGGGTGACCATGCTATTGGCAGTAAGATTCCAGCATAATTGGTGGGTTGTACATGGCTGCATTGGATTTGGTAGGAACAAGTATTGACCAAATGGCTGTTTGAGCCTGATCCACCATTCCACGAGATCACAGCTAATCTGGCTGTTGTGTCTCAGAACCAAGTGTGGACAGGTTTTCAGATGCCTCTTGTAAAGAATGCATTTTTATTGTCATCCATGTTCAAATTCTATGGAAGCACTGCTTTCAAGAGGCACCTGTGAGAAAGCTCTAAATCCTTAGTTCATTCTTCAGATGTGAGCCCTAAGCCATCATTTTACAACAAATGGAATAAGAGCGGTGATATGCATGCTGCTTGTTTGGTATTTTGTGTGGAGCATCACCGAATAGTTGAGTGCTATTAATAAATGAACTGTTTACATAATGTTTGGAAAATAGGCAATATCCAATTTAATGGACAGAAAAGAAGATAATTTATGGAAGGACAAATCTGGAGCCAAAAGTGTCATCTCATCGATAGTAGGAACCTTCTGATGATGCCAGAGCCGAGTGAATTAATTAAGTAAATAGTAAATTGGATGCCAAAGACAATAAATTGGTTCGATTTTTCAACAGCACCTATGTGCAATTAATTATGCCATGAACCATGCCAAATTAATCCTATATGAATTATCAGTGTTGCGTTTTTGTAGACATAGGAAATGTCAAAAATCCATACCCATACCAGTGGTTCATATTTTATCTTCAGCATGTTGGTTGACTCATCCATCTTTTGTTTTTGGCAGTATCAAAGGTCAACTTGCACACCAACACCACTTGATGTGTGAAGACTGGATGCACTGCACCTATTGCCTTTGAGCAGATATGATTAAGAGGAGATTTGACATATAGATACATCAAAAATAGAAGTAGACCATTTGATTCAGCAAGCCCATTCTGCCATTCAACATGATAATGCCTGAAGCTGTATCTCAACACTGGACACTCTCACCATTTTCTCATAACCCTTGACTCCTTTAGCCTCTGGATATACATCTGTTTCTGAAATATATTAACTGATTTCTCTGATAGGAATTCCACAGGTTTACCACTTCTGAATGAAAAACCTCCTCTGCTTTACAATTCGAATTGGCTTACCTCATGTCTTGAGAATGTGAGCCCAGCCAGCAAAAGTGTCTCTGCAGCCAGTTTGTCCAACTCTGTTAAAAGTTTACATATTTCAAAGAACAGTCCAGCACAGGAACAAACCATTTAAGCCACCCATACTGCGCTGACATATGATGCCTTTCTAAACTAGAAACTTTTTGCCCCTTAACTGTCTGTATCTCTCTATTCCCTGCCTAGTTACATATCCGTCAAGATGAATCTTAAACACTTTTGTTCCATTTGCCTCCACCACGTTCGATTTCAGCCGCAGGTGACTGTGTGGAGTTTGCACATCCTCCCTGTGTCTGTGTGCGTTTCCTCTGGGTGCTCTGGTTTCCTCCCACAGTCCAAAGATGTGCAGGTCAGGTGAATTGGCCATGCTAAATTGCCCATAGTGTTAGGTGCATTAGTCAGAGGAAAATGGGACTGGGTGGGTTATCTTCGGAGGGTCGGTGTGGACTTGTTGGGCCAAAGGGCCTGTTTCCACACTGAAGGGAATCTAAAACCTTTCTTTGCCAGGGCATTCCAGTCATCTTTGGTGTTTTAAAAAAACTTGCCTCTCTCATTTCCTTTAAACTTATCCTCCTTTATTGTAAGCCTATGCACTCCAGTAATGGACAATCTGTCCTTGGAAAAAGTCTCTGACGATCCATTCTACCCATATCTTACATAATTTTCTAAATTTTCAGCCTTTGACGTTCAAATCAAAACAAACGACAAAGAAACCTCCATTATCCGGCACTCAATTATCCGAATTTCAGATTATCCAGACAAGATCGTAAGATCCCAATGCTTAGTTAAACAGTGTTATCCGGCATTCAATTATACATTCGAATATCCAAACAAAATACTCCCTACCGTGTCGTTTGGATAATTAAGGTTTCTCTCTAAATTTGTCCAATCTCTTCTCATAGTTAATTCTCTCCAAACCAAGCAACTTCCTGGTAAGCTGTTCCTTACACTCCCTTAAGCATCCCACCCCTTTCTGACAACAGAATTAAACAATATTCCAAATGTGACCTAACTGAACTTCTGTACAACTGTAGTATGACTTGCCAATTTATATACTCTGCCTGACCAATGAAAGTAAGCATGCCTCATGCCTTCTTGACCACCTTACCCACTCATATTGCCACTTTCGGGCAACTGTGGACCTCTATCCCTCTATATGTTAATGCTATGAAGGGTTCTTTCATTTACTGTATACTTCCCTTCCTCATTAGATCTTCTAAAATGTGTCACCTTGCATTTGTCCAGAATAAACTCCATATGTTGTTTCTCCTCCCAAATCTCGAGTCTATCTATATCCTCTGGCAAGTTTCCTCACTGTCCTCAGCATCCCTAATCTTTATGTTGCCTGCAAGCTTCTTAACCAGACCGTCCAAGTTCTCCTCTAAATTATATATATACAGATATGACAAGCAACAGAGGTCCTTGTACTGACACCTGAGGAACACCGCTGGCCACAGATCTCCAGTCAGAAAAACACCTTTGCACCACTACTCTCTGCCTTCTATGACTAACTCAGTTCTGTACCCATTTTATTAGCTCACTGCAGATCCCATGTGACCTTACATTTTGTTTCACCCAGCCATGAGGAACCTTGATAAAGGCCTTGGTAAAGTCCAGGTACCGAGAGATAACATCTACCACTCTGACCTCATCAATTTTGTTTGTTGCTCCCTCAAAACTCTCAACCAACTTTGTGAAACGACCTTCCCCGCACAAAGCCATGCTGCGTATTGTTATTAAGCCCATTTATTTCCAAATGTGAGTCAATCCAATCTCTAACAGCCTTTTCCAATAATTTCCCCACCACTGACATAAAGCTCATCAACCTGTAATTTCCGGGATTATCCCCATTGCCCTGAAACAAAGCATTATTGCTGGCTATTCTCCTGTGATGAAAGGATATAAAGATTTCATGCCAGGCCCCAGCAATGCTTCCCTCAGCATTGTGGGACAGGTCTGATCAGGTCCTGGTACTTGTCTATCTTAATGCTTTTTAAAGCACCCAACATCACCTTTTTTTATCAATCAACATGCCAGGGAATATCAACATACAACCCCTTACATTCACCATCCACCATTTTCTTCTCCTTTGTGAATGCAATGCAAAGTATTAATTAAGGACCTCACTGACTTCTGGCTCCAATACAGTGCAGAACAGACCTTTTGGCCCTTGATGTTGCGCCAACCTGTGAACTAATCTAACCCCATCCCTGTACATGATCCTATCATCATCCATATGCCTATACAAGCACATTTTAAATGCCCCTAATGTGGCTGAGTTAACTGCATTGGCAAGTAGGGCATTCCACACCCTTACTACTCTGAGTTAAGAACCTGCCCCTGAGATCTGTCTTAAATCTATTACCTCTCAATTCGCACCTCCCTCATGCAAACCAGCATCATCATCCTAGGAAAAGACTCTCACTGTCCACCCTATCTGATCCTCTGATCAACTTGTATGTCTCTATTAAATCCCCTTTTAGCCCTCTCCTCTTCAATGCAAACAGACCCAAGTCCCTCAGCCTTTCCTCATAAGACATTACCTCCAGACCAGGCAACATCCTTGTAAATTTCCTTTGCACCTTTTCCAATACTTGCACATCCTTCCTGTAATGGATCCTTCTTGTAATGGAGCAACTAGAACTGTACACAATATTCCAAGTGAGGCCACATTAGTGTTTTGTAAAGTTGTAGCATAACATCATACCAATAAAACTAACATACTGTATGCCGCCTTAACAGCACTGTTAACCTGGGTGGCAACTTTCTGGGATCCATATGCATGCACACCGAGATCCCTCTGCACATTCACACTGCCAAGAATATTTCATTGACTCAGCATTCTGCCTTCCTGTTATTCTTCCCAAAGTGAATCACCTCACATTTATCTACATTTGAGCTTCATTTGCCATCTCTCAGTCCAATTCTGCTGTTTATCCAAGCCCCCCTGCAACCTGGAACATTCTTCTGCACTGTCCACCATTCCACCGACTTTGGTGTCATCTGCAAACTTTCTAGCCCATCCACCTATGGCAGGTCCAAGTCATTTATAAAAATGACAAACAGCAAGGGTCCCAAAACAGATCCTTGTGGCACACCACTATTAAACGGACTCCAGGCTGAATATTTTCCACCAACCACTCATTGCCTTCTTACAGAAAGCTAGTTTCTAATCCAAACTGCTAAATCACCCTCAGTATGTCTTGTATGTCTCTATTAAGTCCCCTTTTAGCCCTCTCCTCTTCAATGAGAACAGACCCAAGTCCCTCAGTCTTTCCTCTGCATTTTTTCCAAAAGCCTACCATTTGGAACCAAAGGCTTTACTGAAGTCCATTTACACCACATCAACTGCCCTACCTTCATCCATATGCTTGGTCACCTTCTCAAAAAACTCAGTTAGGTTTCTGAGACACAACCTGCCCTTGACAAACCCATGTTGACTATCTCCAATCAAATTGTTGCTTACAAGATGATTATAAATCCTATCTCTTGTAATCCTTTCCCAAACAGACGAAAGGCTCACTGGTCTATAATTACCTGGGTCATCTCTACTGCCCTTCTTGAACAAGGACTCAACATTTGCAATCCTCTAGTTCTCTGCTTCTTAAACTATAGACAATGATGACTTAAAGATCAAGGCCAAAGGCTCTGCCATCTCCTCCCTAGCTTCCCAGAGAATTCTCGGATAAATCCTGATTAGCCAAGGAGGTTTATCTATTTTCTCACCTTCTAGAATTGATAACACTTCCTCCTTACTGACGTCAATCCTTACTCGTCTAATAGCCCATATCTCAATCTTCTCTTCTACAATATTCTCCTTTTCCTGAGTGAAAACAGATGAGAAATATTCGTTTCGCACCTTTCTGATCTCCACAGGGTCCACACACAACTTCCCACTTCTGTCTTTGACTGGCCCTACTTCTACCCTAATCACCCTTTTATTCCTCACATACCTATAGAAAGCTTTAGGGTTTTCTTTTATTCTACCTGGTAAAGACTATTCATGTCCCCTCCTTGCTCTTCTTAACACTCTCTTTAAATCCTTCCTCGCTAATCTGTAACTCTGCATCGTCTCATCTGAACCATCTCATTTGAATGTCACATAAGCCTCCCTCTTCCACTTAACAAGCAATACAATTTCTTTAGTAAACCACGGTTCCCTTACCTTATCACTTACTCCCTGCCTGACAGGGACATACCTATCAAGGGCACACAATATCTATTCCTTAAACCAGCTCCATATTTTGATTGTCCCCATCCCTGTATTTTGTGACCCCATTCTGTGCCTCCTAATCCTCGCCTAATCGTATTACAATTGCCCTTCCCCCATCGATAACTCTTGCCATTGCTAAACTAAACCTAACCAAATTATGGTCTTAGCCTTCTTAATTCCTTGTGCGAGTTCTTCCCTGTGATGTTTTTGGCCTTTGAGGGCTTAGTTTTCAAGGCCTCTTCAGTTTCCTAAACATTACGCATGCCTTTTTTCTTTTTGACTAAGTTCTCAGTTTCTCTTGTCATTCCAAGATTTCTAAACCTTGCCATCTTTATCCTTCAGCTTCACAGGAACATGCTGATCCTGAACTCTAATCAACTCTCCTCTTGATGATTCCTCCATGCCAGAGATGGATTTACCTTCAAACAGCCACTCCCAATCTACATTCCCTAGATCTGCCTCCAATTTTGTAGTTTCACCCTCGGGACCGCTCTTATCCTCATCCATAAGTAAATTTAAAACTTATGGAATTACAGTCACTTCCCAAGATGCTTCCCCACTGAAACTTTGATCACCTGACCAGGCTCATTCCCCAATGCCAGGCCTAGTATGAAATGTGCCTTTGGGTCAAGGTGAAACAGAGAATTTCAGATAAACAACACAGCTGGAAACTAGCCCAGGTGACCTGCTTTCCATTTGGAGAGAAACCGTGAGGTAGAGTGACTCTTTGGCAGTGTCTTGAAGAAACCGAAGGAGGGTACTATTAAGAATGGGCAAAGGGATCTATTTTATATCAATCACCAAGCAGGATAATCTTGAGAGTTTGGTTTCTGTATGGAAAGAGAACTACACAGATGTGGGATGTTGAAGATTTGACTGGGAATAACTGTGGGATTGTTTCTGGAGTGTTACATGTCAACCAGAAGTGTGATATTGTGGAAAAGTCACAATTGCAGCACTTTTTTGGAAATCCACTGGCATGCTGTCCTCCTTCCAGATGAGAAGATGATATCCTGTATGTACAGCATAGGTAGTGTTTTATAAAAAAATTACACCCTACAAATTACCCACTCTATCCAAGCCCAGGCATGAAATGAGTCCCAGTCACTGTAGGGGAGGTTAAAATCACGCACTATAACAAACCTGTTGCAGTTGAGATTTCTTCCATCCTGACAGCCTTGTTCGTTCTTAGATGTTGGATGACCTTTTCGATCTCACATCATGTTCAGCTTGAATCCAGATGGTGACTGGTAATGGAACGTGGTCAAGGGTACTCATCACTGATTGAGTGACAGTTGTGAAGATCCTCAATGCTCTTCAAACGAGTGCTCATTGCTTCTCTGACCTTGATATGTGCCACTCTATTCTTAACTCTGAAATGAAGGAAATAATCTCCTTTAATAATATCCTTGCTATCTGGCACGTGGAAGGTTATTGAAAATATCTCCCTGGTTGGTTAATGTTTTTGAAAAATTCTGGATACATCTTACCCATTCTCTACGCCGGCCATTTCCACCCCCCCCCCACCCTCCGCAACCGTCCAAACCCTGTCACTTAATGAGTGTAGGGGAAATTAAAGAATTAAAGTCACCTATTATAACAACCCTGTTGTTTTTACATTTTTCCGTAACCTGTCCTCGTATCTGTTCCTCTGTCCCTTGTTAGCTGTGGGAGGCCTGTCGTACAATGCCATTGAAATGACTTCACCCTTTCTATTCCTGAGCTCTACACATGTGACCTCCCTGTATGACCCTTCCAAGGTGTCCTACTTCAGTATAGCTGTGGTAGCCTCCCTTGTCAATCACCCTCTTTCACATCTCTCTCTTGCCTGAAACATTCTGGAATGCTAAACAATTCTTGATGATCCATGCTCATATATTACTGAAATCCCATGCACTTTGATTTTGCACATTAACATATGTGGGGCTTTCTAAATATACATTCAATGGTTCTCCTTGATCTATGCTACAAATTATGTTGTCAAATAATTTCAGTATATTTGTGAAATGTAGGAATATCACTGGGCAAGCACTCTTGTACCCAGTCTGATGCTCTGCAAATATAGGTTTGAATCCCACGTGACGGACAGTGAAATCTGAATTCAACCCAAAATAATCTAGAATAAAGAGCTGACTCACTGGCAACCATGTAACTCCTGTTGATTGTCATTAAAACTTCATGATTCACTGAAGAATCTTCCAGCCTTGCCTGTTGATAGCAAAATCGTGAGGTACTGAAAATGCCAAAGAAACTCAGCAGACTTGGCAGCATCTGCCAATGATCAAGAGTGTTAACATAGTCAAGTTCAACATGACTCTTGTTTGAGATTCCATTCTCCCTGGTCTGGCTGACATGAGACTCCAGAGCCAGAGCAATGTGGTTGAATCTTCATTGCCTTTTTCCTAGCCAGTAACACCCATAGATTTATTTTAAACAACCTTTTCAGACATAGTATGACACACTTCTACAGCAGGTGGTACTGTAACTTGGAGCCTTCTGTTCAAAGGTAGGCGGGCTCTACCAGGCACCACAGAAGCCCCTTAGCAACGCCCACATCCCATGAACGAATATAAAAGAGATATTGGTATTTTTGCAATATCATGTTCTTTCATCCTTTATAATAGACTTCAGCATTTTCCTGACTAAAGATGTTCAGCTGACCTGTCTGTCATTCCCAGTTTTCTTCTTCTGTCCTGTCTTTAAGCAGTAGGATTATATTTCTATCCTGCAATCTGCTGGGACTGTTCCAGAATGTATAAAAATAATTATAAGATAACAGCTAAAGCATGCAGAATTAAGGTGATTGGCAAAGCAATCAAAGACAAGAGGAAAACAATTTTTTTAGATTGGGTTGTGATCTGAAATGCACTGGTTAGAAGGCTGGTGGAAGCAATTTCAATAGTAATAGTCAATAATATAAAAATTGAATTGTATCAGTACCTAAAGAGAGAAGCTCTGGGCTCTAGGAAAAGAGCAAGGGGGTACTGTTAAATTATTTTTTCAATCAAAAAGTTGGCAGAAACACAATAGGCGATATGGTAGAGTCCTACACTCAGTGAATCATTCGATAATTCCATTAGATCAGGAAACAAAGCGATTGTAGGCTCAGGGAAATTTGCAACATAAGAGCAGCACAGTGGTTAGCACTGCTGCATCACAGCGCCAGAAACCCGGGTTCAATTCCCGCCTCAGGCAACTGACTGTGTGGCGTTTGCACATTCTCCCTGTGTGTGCATGGGTTTCCTCTGGGTGCTCCGGTTTCCTCACGCAGTCCAAAAATGTGCAGGTTAGGTGAATTGGCCATGCTAAATTGCCCGTAGTGTTTGGTGTAGGGGAATGGGTCTGGGTGGGTTGCGTTTTGGTGGGTCGGTGTGGACTTGTTGGGCCGAAGGGCCTGTTTCCACACTAAGTAATCCAATCTAAGACAAAAGGAGCTTTTTATTTGCTGTACTTTATTAATTGTAAGAGAAAACAAGAAAACCCACCAATTGATATACCAAAATGCATGTGATCAATTCAAGCCAGACATTTGCCAATTGCATGTGCTATCTTCACTGAGTTGGTTGGATTTCGCCATGGGCACCATGCCTTGACACTAAGGGGGGATCTATGAAGTGTGGCAGTTGGGCTTCTGTTCACTATCCAAGTTGGAGAGTGCAAAGGTTTGAAAGCAAGGTGTGTATGATATATATTACAAGATGGAATCCTCTTTGAACATGCATGAAGAGAATGAGCATTTCAGAGAGATACGAGAGAATTGTTAAAGGTTATGATACTAGAATCAGAACAAATTGTTTCGTGGGAAGCTGAACTGGTATATTGTATCACAGTTAAATTATATCAGAAGTTGAATAACTGAACAGGTATTCCTCAGTTTAAGAAGTGCCATTTTGTTTCCAAACCTCCTTAGATTTGCAACAGATATTGATAATATAATGTGTTGCCTTGGTTTCCAGAGAAAACAACATAGTAAGTATTATAGCACTGAAACTGACTAGCAGCTCAGGATTGGTGGTTATGTTCTGAGACACCACAAAATAGTTGACCAAGATGGCTATGTCAGCCATGATCTGACTGAATGTCAGTACAGGCTTAAAGGGGCAATTGGCCAACTCATGTTCCAAAGTCAACATGCAAGCCTCCTCCCACATTATTTCATTATACTATATCTGAGTCCAGTGTCCTCTTTCCTTTCTTATGATATACAATTTAATTTCTGCTGTATTTACTTGTTTGGTGTCAGCCAGTGGTCAGTTGTTAGCTCTCTTGCCACTGAGTTGCAAGATTCTAGGTTCAACTTCTGCTCTGCTTTAAGCACAAAAAATATGGCTGACACTGTAGTGCAATACTGAGAGAATATTGGAAGAACAAAAACAGAAATTGCTCGAAAAGTTCAGCGGGTCGAGCAGCATCTGTGGAGAGAAATCAGTTAACGTTTTGGGTCCGGTGACCCTTTCTCAGAACATCAATGAACAGGTCAAGTGCAGGTAAAAGGCCAGAGGAAGACATCTGAGTGGAGGTGAGCAAAGCGGTCTGTGGGATGGGGAGAGGACTCTGATCCAAAGAAATGGGTATGAAGGTCAACGCAATGGAAGAACAGTTCAACATCATGTTGTGCCCAAAATTTATTAAGGTTGGGATGCAGAGGGATAAACTGAGACTTTTACTGAGTACAGAATATTTACTGTTGAGAGATAATAAATAGACAAAAAGAGGTGAGGTGGTTGAGAGAAAGGGTATAGTTGGAGGGAATGAGAGGGGAGCAAGTTTCTGGAGGGCATGGGTATCTCTGAGTTGTTGCATCTTTTGTTCATTGATGCCTGAAAGGAAAAGAAAGATTTCTTGTTAACATGTTGAATAAACTGGAATATGAAGTGGAACTGCGGAGCAGTTTCGTTCTGAACCATCGTAGAGCGGTGCTGTTGCAGAGAGAGGTAGACTGTGTCTTTTTGAGGTAGACTGAGTGTGGATCTCGAGATGTGGCGAAAACAGCTGTCTGTGGAATGTTGAAAATGATGCAGATACCTCTGATCCTGGGTGGATTGAAACGCAAAGGATGAAACTTGAGTTGGAATCCATGTGGAGTGAGTCTGAGCTGGAGACAATCACTGTGGGTGTGCAAACGAGAGTTAGCAAATATTTTGTCAAACACCAGGCGTGACAGCAAACTTTGACCCCAGTTAAGTTAAAAAGATTGGAAAGGAAATTGCGTTGGAGAGAGGAGCAAAACTTCTTCAAGGTGGACATGCCTGGAAGAGATGCAGAAGTGAGTTAAATACTAAATAAACAACTGCAAGAATTGCGGATGTTGGAAATCAGAAACAAAAACAGAAATTGCTGGAAAAGCTCAGCAGCTCTGGCAGCATCGAGGGAGAGAATATTGGAGGTACCATTTTTCAGGTTAGTAAATTGAGGCTTTACCTACCAGCAACACCCACATCCCACAAGTGATATTTTTTAAAAACTGATGTCATCCTCTCGAGTACTATCTCCAAGGTTGTGGATGATTTTCAGTGAGCAGACTAAACAATCTGATGCTGGATTCACACAATATGCCACACACGGAGCAGGTGGTGGTGCTATTTGAGGGGATGGGTGGGAAGCTCAGGTTTATGCACATTCACTTCGCTGTTTGTGTTTGATTTCCAGCTGGGCCTCTTGGAGATGCTCGAGGTGGTTGCCACTTATGCAGATGCTACATCTCCAGTTGGACAGCCTTTGGCAAGAGATTCTCAAGTCATTCGGGATGTTGCATTTTTTTGTTTCAAGAACATTTTGAGGGTGTTGTTGAAATGTTTTCTATGTCCTCCTGGTAACTATATGCTGTGACAAAACTTTGAACAGAGAACTTGTTTTGTTTCTCTAATTCAGGCATGTAAATGTTATGGGCCCATCCAGCACAGCTGAATGCCTCAATGCTGGAGATCTTGGGCTCTGAGAGAAACCCAATTTAGGGTGCCTACCCTGCCATTGGATTTGCAGGATTTTAGAAGGACAGTGCTGGTGATCTTTCCCTGGGGTTTGAGATGTGCCCGAGACCTTGTCCATCATTCTGACAGATTCGCATAGACAGATACCACAAGTGCCTGCAGGCCTTGAGCTTGGTACCAGGTTTGAGATCTTTATCTTCAAACACTGCTGTCCAGATGGCAGAAGGCTGCTCTGGCACAATGGAGGCAATATTAAGTTTTATTGTCTCTGCTTGTTGTCCCTGAATGGAGATGAGAATTGATCCACATTTTCAATTTTTAGAGTTCACTTGTGTGATGTGCGCTGACGAGCATTTATTGCCTGCTCCTAGTTATTCTTGGGCAGATGGTGTTGAGCTGCCTTCTTAAACAGCTGCAGTCCAATACTGTACATTGTTCCTCAGCGCTTTCAGGGAGGAATTCAAGCATTTTGATTCACATGAGAGGGCTAGAAAGAAACTTAAACTAAGGCCTTTCTCTCATTTGGCTTGGTGAAAGTGTTGCTGAGTTCATTTCCTAAGAGTTTGCACATGCAAGCATTGTATCACAGAAATGTTATGGTGCAGTAGGAGACCATTCACCAGCTATTTAAACGAGCATCTTCACTTTGTATGCTTGCTGTAGCTTGATGACAGAGGTTGGGATTACCTTCTTTCTAGACAGGAGTCAGTATAGGTTGAACAGTTTCCTGCTCAACTTATACAGGAGTCCCACTCCAGCAGCGATATGCGATGGAGTATCCACAGCAGGATATCATTCAGTTGTGAAATTATAAAATAATTGACAATTATCACTTTAAGTTTTCATTGTTAGTTATTCTTGTATTTCAGTGATTTTGATATTTCTTAAACTGAACAATTGAAAATTGATCAGTTTTAGCCAGCCTTTTGTCCATTCAGAGCAAGACAGAAATGTGGCATTACAATAGTCAACAGTAACAACTGGCAGGTGCTCTATTCGAGGTAATGAGGGTTATCTCATGAGAGTTGGAGAACATATATCTGTGATGTGACAAATGGGATATTCAACACACGTTAAAGTGAAGAAAATATTAGAAAAGGGAAATATGTTGCTGCAGGAATTAGCGTTTAAAAATGAAACATGTGAGATCATGAATTGTAACACTGCTCTTGTTTACAATTGAAAGACTTTGAGGGAAGCAGTGGTGTAATCATAGTGTGTCTTGATGAGTAATCCCACAACCCAGACTAATACTCTGTGACATGCTTTTAAACTCTCACAAGCAGATTGTGAATTTTCAAGTCAACTAATAAATCTGGAATTAAAAACTCACCAAACAAAAATGGGGAGCTCATTATCATTTATTATGGAAGCCCATCTGGTTAACTAATGCCTTTTCTGGAAAGAAATCTAGTATCCTTACGTGATCTGGTCTGTATGTTACTCCAGATGTGAAGCAATGTAATTGATTCTTAACATGGTGGCTCAGTGGATAGCACTGCTGCCTCACAGCACCAGGGTCCCAGGTTCGATTCCAGCCTTGGGACTGTCTGTGTGGAGTTTGCACGTTCTCCCTGTGTCTGTGTGGGTTTCCTCCGGATGCTCCGGTTTCCTCCCACAGTCCAAAAATGTGCAGGTCAGGTGAATTAGCTATGCTCAATTGCCCATAATGATAGGTGTATTAGTCAGAAGGTAGTGGGTCTGGGTGGGCTACTCTTCCGATTGTCAGTGTGGACTGGTTGGGCCGAAAGGCCTGTTTCCACACTGTAGGGAATCTAATCTAAATCTAAAATTGCCCCCTGACGTGGTCTGACAAACCATTCATTTACGTCAAGCCACCTCAAAGCTTTAAAGGAAGGAATTAAACCTGGTATTGACGGAAATGAGAATTACAAACTCAGCATTGTCAGCCTCGCATGTCTTCCTTACCAGCATCACAGATTAGTCAAGCAATACCTGACATACTTTCTTCATCACTTTAAAGAGAGAGCTCCAGACACTACCATCTCATGCATGTACTATCCCCGAGATCCATGAGAATTAATACAATGACATATAGTCAGGGGAAACTTGCCTGAGAGCCTTCAAAGTTGACTCCGGATCTGATGGACAAGGAAACTGCTGCTGATTGCCAATTAACCCCCTTCCCTCATTATTGCATGGTAAATATCCTAAAACCTTTTTACTAATAGCATTGTTGATGTAACAGCACCCAAGGACTGCACCTGTTCAAAAAGACTATTCATCAGCAGCTTGTCAAGGGTAATTTGGGATGTGCAATAAATGTCAAGATGGTGACACCCAAATCCTGTAAATTAATACAAAGAAATATAGCTAACTGGCTTTACTACTGTCTCCAACTTTAGAGGTCTAATTTATCGTATTTGTTTTACAGGTAAACTTGCATGCTCTGTTCCCTTATTTTGTTTGTTAAATGCAAGGTGTCATGAGACACAGACCTTTTCAATTTTGCTTTCTCATCTGATCACTTAACGTTTTGATCCAGAGACTCTGAATTTGAATTTTATTCTAGGTTTATTCAATGAGCTAGTATCAGTGAGAGGTACTCTGTGCCTTGTGTGATATCGACTCATTACCTCAAACTGTTGCACTGATGATAATCTGACTGCCATGCTGCTAATATCATAAAATCAAATTAGGAAGGATAAATGCATCTGTGTAGTGGCATTTTAGTTCTCAGTGATCTCTGAACCTGGCTTTTTCAATATAGGCCATCTTGAATAAAAGTACCATCCGTATAATAAATGGTACCGCTTTTATTGTTCTATGAGGCATGTGGCAGAAAAATCTTTCTCCCAACATTTGACCTAAATGATCTCCTCATGATAATAGTGGTAAACTTTTTGGATTGCTAGAATGAAAATGTTAACATCTTCATTTGTATCAGGAGTGAACTTTTATTTCTCCAGTTCTTTTAATCTTGAGATTCTTACACACCTGATGCAACTGCAACATTACAATGTCTGTGAACAAGCGACCAAATTTATTAAGCACAGTACAGTACAAGTTTTCTGGAGGAACCTTTAACACATACCTCACAGACCTTCTGGGGTCATGGCTTAAGCTCTCTCTGAACAAAAGAAACAGTTCAAATTTATTCAACCTTGTACAATCTAGCTGATCCCTTTGACCTCTCTTGCAGATGTGCAAGGTTGATTCAAAGTGAGGCTCTGAACAAAGAAAGCACATCCCCTTCGTACAGTTCAGTTGCAATGCTTACAGGTACTCTGGCCACTCCCCCAAAGTCACATGCCACTCAAGACAACCCCCAGTTACTCACAGTCACATGTTACCCCTGGTACAATGGCAGGATGTGATCATCCTCGAGGATAATGCAAATCTAACGCCCGCATCCTGAGGAATCGTTATTCAGACAATTTCCTTACTCAATGCTTTCCCAAGACAATGCAGGTGCAATATACCTCTGTCCAGAAAGCATTTCTGAATGGAAGAGATTGAATTGATAGTTTAACTTGACAATAGCAGGGTAGTAATGATTAAATGCAGTGTAAATTACAGTGGATGGTAACCTGCATTCTTTCATGGCTTTCATCTCCACCCAAAGACCCTTTAAAGAGTTCAAAGACCCTGTTAAAGTTTAACCCTTTAACAGGGGTTAATCACTTAATCTTTTAACATTACACCCTTAAGGGTCTCGGCAGCCATGGATTCACTGCATTTATTTTCTATTTCTATTGCTGAGACCAGTGGCTTTCTAGAATTACATAATTCATTTCCATCCTACATTTTCTCTTTGGTCCATCCAGTATGTTTTTTAACCCCCATGTGATCAGTGTGTGGAGTAAATGGTATTCTTACTAGTGCTGTAGTCCTTGTGATGGTACTCACACCATGATGCTTGGTATGAAATTTAATGGTGAAGGATCAGCAGTGGATGTCCGGGTCAGCATGATTTGTGACCTTGAAGTTTAATGTTCATCCCACGCTGCGAGCAAAATTACCTTGGTGACTTAGTGCAGTGTATCCTGTAGATTGTATGCATACATTCGAGCTACAAGTAAGAGTTGTGGCTTACTGCAAAGCTGGATCATGAAATTGAAAACCAAGTGTCAACCTTTTAACTCAGCATTGGAATTGCTTACAGAATATAGCATACATCTCTCCGTCCCCACCTAAAGCATCACCAGTCTTTCAGCAGTATTTCTTCGTACACTTCTGCAAACCAAGAAACAAATGAAAGAAACTGAATTAGTGAAAACCCCTTGCATCAGGCAGTGTAACAAGTCTTAAATTTTGAAAGAAAATTTAGAAAATTTAAATTTGCATTTCGAGGGTTGTGGGTGGAAATAATGCACTCCACCTCCTGTTTCAGCGAGCCAGTCTTGCCTTGTCTGCTGATATTCTTCATCAGAAGCCTTTACCTGTGTATTTTAGGATATAAACCGAGAAGGTTGGCAGTCCTGTGACATTACCACTACATCATCCTTCATCAGTGTATCCTTAATCTTCATGATAATAGAATGAAAATACTATTAACAAGAGATATATTGAGTTCAACAGCAGAACAATTATTTGATTATCAGCTTCATGAGCATCTTTGGCTCTGGATATAAGCGTTCCTGATGAAGGTGGTGAAAACAATTTGTTTCAGAATAAGGGGTGAGGATTGGTAACCTATGCAAAATTAAAGACTTATAATTTCAATGCAGCTTTCTGTAGTGTATTGCTGTAAGTACATTAAATAAACACAATGGCAAATCATATCATACATTATTACCTACAAATTCAATAAGGCAATTGGGATTGAGTTGTCAGAAGGAAAAGCTTGCAATTATCACATGAAATCAGAAATCTTTTGCAGCGAAGTACTTATAAAGTTGCCACTTCTGGGGCAGCAAGCTGGAAAGAAAGCCCCACTTTTGCCAAAATTGTCACAATGGTTAAAGATTTTGTCAAAGTACACAAAAACTCCTCAATAACATGTGTCTTTTAGATCCAGGCAAACAAAAATCATGGACCTGATTTCTTTATTTAATGGTGGCTATTTAATATAAACGAAAAGATTCTAGCTCCAAGTCAACAAATATGAACAGTCAATAAAGTTAAAACTAACCCCCTTACAAAATCCACCTATACGTGCAGACAGAGAAAGAGATTATGCATTGGTGTTATGGGTGAAAGGGAAAAAAAACTGGAAGTAGTTAAATGGCTTCTGTCCACAGAGCTGGTCAATCTGTTTCCCAGGACGGAGTCCTTCAATTTCTCTGCTGGTTCTCTTCACTTCCTTACAGGAGGCACAGGTGATTGCTTACAAATTATTACATCTCTGACTAATTGCTAAATGAATAAGAAAGCAACAATCGACAGCAATTGATGGGAGAAAATAATGGCTTTCTTCAGGTATCAGGTATTTTTTTCCTGCAGAGAAGCACCTTCTAGATGTCTAAAGGCTTCTGATAATATCATTCAAACCGACAAGGTGCACCCAGAAGCCTACGACAGTTGTTGGCAAGCAGGTGGCCTTTGTCATCCATAGCTGGTGGCCATTTCCCAGACCAATCAACTACCTGTTGCTGGCCAAATCTCCAATCACACACCACTTGTCTTCAGCTTGTTTGAATTAACTTCCCGATTGCTTGAACGAGCAAATAATGTACAATCAACAGCACCAACCGAAAGTGTCAGGCAACAGTGTTGTAATGCTTTTCATAATTCTTGTTTTAAAACAGTTGTTTGCCCAGTTCAGACCACAATCACAAGTACAGAACAATTAATAGATATGATTTTTACAAAGTGCAGTAACTGTTGAAAAGGCAAGAAGCAATTTGCAAGTGGGGAGCTCCCGCAAGCTACAGGGTGTTATTGGTCAGGTAATTTATGATGATGTTTTAGAAATAATTGATCATTGCAATATTGTGGATAATTGTTTTGCTCCTCTGTCAAAGAGTACTGTTTGATCTTTTACGTCCATTTGATAGGACAGACTGGAGCTCAATTTACTATCATGAGATACATTGAAAGGATTTGCATCTCCAATGATTCATTGTAATGTCCGGAATGGACTGCAGTGTCAGCTTTGATTTCTTTTAACAGTTTTGCTAGTCACATGTCCACAGCATGTATATATGTGCACAACTTACTGTCTGCACTTCTTTACCCTCTGCAGGTCAATTTGCATGCTTGTGAATTTAGAAGAAAAATTTTCAGAAGAGAGTGCACATTTTCCGTTTGTCTATATTGCAGACTGTGCTTGCATCTTGTACTGCATATGTGCAGTCAGTCATGTTCACTGTTTGCGAGAATCAAAGTTTGAGATTTTCAAGCATGTGACCTTCGCACTGGTGGACTTCATTGTACTTGAGCACTGGAACTTGAACCCACAATCCACTGACAGAGATGAGTGCTATAAACTGAACCATAGCTGACAGTTGAATCAGTTTGTCTTTTTCTTCTCTGCTGAAATGGTCAAGGGACTTCTTGTATAATTATGTATTTTTGGCAGTGATTTGATTTGAAACAATCAGTTTCGACCCCAAGAACAATATGTGTGGATCCAACCAGACATCAGGTTTGTTTTTTGGATCTGGTGCGTAATAAGGCAAGTTTAAAAAATGTCGGAGTTAAATATCTCCTCCGATACATTGATCAAAACATGGTTGAACTTCGCTTTCAGTTTGAGAGGGAGGAACTTGAGTCAGCAACAACTGGTCGAAGTTTAAATAAGTGGAGTTACAGAGGAATGAGGGCAGAGCTGGCTGGAATGGATTTCAGCCAAAGCTGCTTTAAATATATATAATTGAAAATAGAGAATAAAGCAGAGAGTGGCATAGTTGCTCAGTAGTTCGCGCTGCTACCTCACTGTGCCAGAGAATCATATTTGATTCCAGCCTCAGGTGACTGTCTGCATGGAGTTTGCACATTCTGCCTGTGTCTCTCTGGGTTTCATTCAGATGCTCTTGTTTTGTCCCACAGTCCAAAGAGTTGCAATTTAGGTGGATTAGCCATGCTAAATTGCCCATACCAGGAAAGTGTAAATTATGTGAATTAGTTATGGGTACTGTGGTGGTGGTGGTGGTGGGGGCCGGGGGTCTGGATGGGATGCTCTTCAGAGCGTCGGTGTGGACCCAATGGGCCGAATGGTCTCCTTCTACACTTTACATATACTATGAAATAATAATGGGGAACCAGGAAATGGCAGAATACTTCACAGTAGAAGACACTAATAGCATCCCAAAATTGCTGAATGTTCAATTGGCAAAAGCAGAAAAGAAAATAGATACAATAATTGTAATTCAAAAAAACTACTCGGGAAATTAATAGGCTAAAGACCAATATGTGCCTCTATCTGATGGTCCAAGGACATTAAAGCTGCAGAGATTGTGGATGCACTGATCGTAACCATCCAGAAATCCTTCGATTCTGAACAAGTCCCAGAACATTGGAATGCCAATGCAATCGTTTTATTTAAGCTGGTTAGTTTAATGTCTGTTTTGGGAAAATGTTTGTCTATTTTAAAGGATGCATTAGCAGAGCATTTAGAAATGCATAATACGGTCAAACAGAATCATCATGACTTAATGAAGAGGAAATCATTCCTCACCAATTGACGAGAATTTTTCGAGGAGGAAACAAACCGGATAGATACAGGGGTAGCGCAAGATGTAATATATTTGGATTTTCAGAAGATGTGCCACACGTTATACAGCTTAATGAGAGTCCATGATATTGGAGGTAGCATAGCAAGATAGAGGATTGGCTAATTAATAGAAGGTTGATAAGTCTGTACGTTGGCTCGCTGAGTCTGAGGGTTTGTTTTCAGACATTTCATCACCATACCAGGCAACATCATCAGTGAGAGTCTCTGGTGATATATCCAGCCTCTTTTTTTTAATATAGGGCTTGGTTTCTTGAAAACCTATTAGTATTATTCTTTTTTTTAGTTTTTGGGTGCTGCAGTCTAATGCAGCTCATTGAACTAATGTTTTGATGCAGCTCCATTTATGGGTGTTGGGGTGATTGCTTCTGAAGTTCAGTATTTGGTCCGGTGTATTGTTATTCTGTAGACGCTGGTTTGAAGTTCTCTGTTAACTGTACGTTCAGCTGTCACATCCAGGAATGGGAGTCTGTTGTCGTCTGTTGATGGTGTTGTATATTTCCTCTAAGTTGTTCTGTTTTGTGATGATAAAGGTGCTATCTGCATAGCGGACCCAAAGTTTGGGTTGGATAGATGGGAAGGCAGATTGTTCAAGTCTCTGCATTACTGCTTCCACTGTGAACCTTGATATTGGTGATCCCACAGGAGTTGACTTATTGAATGTAAAGTGGGTGGTGAGGCACAGGTCCACTAGCTTGAGGATATTGTCTTTCCTGATGAAGTTGGTGCTGTCTGGTGTTTGTGATCCTGGTTTTCCTTGTAGTGATGCTAGTGTTTCTTACGCCAGATTGAGTAAATTGATGTGAAAAGGGCTGTAACATCAAAGGAGAACATTATTTCATCCTCTTCCATCTTGGTGTTTTTGATGGTGTTCAGGAAGTGAAAATTCACGCTACTCTATTCACTCTATCCAAAAAATTCCTCTTCTGAGTCAATACTAAACTGACTGCCATATACATAGATAGTGTACAGTTTGCTATTGATTGTTATATCATTGCCTCTTCTGTACCAGGTTTGGAAACGACTCTTGATCTCTTCAATTTTGCATCCACTGCATCTGAACCTGAATGTTGCCAGAACAATATTCATATAAATCCAAATATGGTCAGCCAACTCCGATAGATGTTGGAGAGACCAATCTGTTGAGAGCTTCACGCAACCTTGGCTGTCATTGTCTCAAAGGGCTGCTATTGACAACAAGATTCAACACCAGTTCATCGACACCAAATTAGCCTTTTATTAGTATGGCAGCAAATATTTAACAACAAAGACATTTGCAAATCACCAAAAGTTCTTGTACATTGAGCAGTTCTTTCCTGGATTATTTGTCACCATGAAGGCCTATTTACATTTTTGTGTGTTGAATTTCATCTCTCACCTGTGTGTCCAAGTGCATTCAAATCCCTTGAGTTTATCCTTTTCAGAAACGGAAATAGAAATTGTTGGAAAAATTCAGCAGGTCTGGAACCATCTGTGGAGAGAAAGCAGAATTAACATCTTGTGTCCGGTAACACTTCAGTAAGGCCTTCCATACGGAATATTCTTAAAGGCCTTACTGAAGTCCATGTAAACCGCATCAACTGTCGTACCTTCATCAATATATTCAGTCACATTTTCAAACAAAACTCCAATTAGTCAGACAGGATCTTCCTTTAACAAAATTTGAGCTGACTATCCCTGACCAACCCCTGTCTTTCCAAGTATTGATTAATTCATTCCTTCAGAATTTTTTCCAATAACTTCCTTAACACTTTGATGACTGACTGACTGGTCTGTAATTATCAGGCTTATTCCTGCTGCCCTTGAACAAAGGAACCAAATTACCCATCCTCCAGTCATCTGACAGTTACCTGTGCCCAACAGCATATTGAATATCTCTGTCAGGGCCTCAGCAATTTCCTCCTTTGCCTCAAATAACAGCCTGGAATGCATCTTATCAGATTTGGGGATTTATGAAGGCTGTGACTATGGCTCATACAAAGCAGCTGCTTTTTTGAGTCACTAAGCTAGCAAGCAATGTGTTTTTCTGTCTTTGTCTTTGGTCTGGGTTTTCCACTGATTTCTCTTGCCCTTCTTCTTCCATCCCCATTCATTTCAATGCATTGGAAAACAGTTGACATAGCCACTGCATTATCAAAAATAACTTGTCTCAATGTTACGCACCAATGATACAAATCAGCTCACTGTAAAGCTTCACTTTTCACGTCACTGATGTCATGACTGCTTTTTTAATTTGAGCTTTCCTGTGACTGTTAAAGCTGTTATTTTGTAGATCTTAATATATAAAAAACTGAAGTCAGTAAAACTGTCATGGTTAGTCAGAACTTGTGCACACCACTTGATCAAAAAAGGTGTGAATACTTTGGAAGGAATGCAGAAACTATTTGCAAGTGCAGTCCGTTCTTCGATAACGTGATGGTTGCGTTCTTGGGCAACCCTGTGTTATAGAAACATCATGCTTTAGAAACAGCACCTTATGCTGGCAATGCAATCGCACGACAGCCAACACACATTTTAAAAGTTCGCACTTTAGAAACAGCATCCCCAATTCATCAGTTGCATTAGTGAATTCGCGTTGACGTAATGCACGTTATAGCAGAACGACCTATATGAGAAACTTGAGCTATGAGCATAGAATGAAGAAGGTGGGACTGTTTTTCTCAGAGAGCAGAAGGAGGACAGGAGATCTGATTGATGTTTTCAAAATCATTCGTGGACTAGATAAATTAAATAGGAAAGAAGGTGTTCCCACTCGTACTAGAACAAGTGATCATAGATGTAAAGTGATTTGACATGAAGTAAGGGTGATATGAGAAGAAACTTTTCACTCAGTAGGGTATGGAATGCACTGCCTGGAAATGCAGTGGAGGCAAATTCATTGGTGGCATTGAAGAGGTCATTGGATGATTATTTGAATAGAAATGGTGTGTTGGAGTATTGGGCAAAAGCAGGAGACTGGCGCAAGATTATGTAATCAGTGCAGACACAATGGGCCAAATGGTGGCCTCCTGTGTTCGAACAATTACTGTCACTCTATGAATCATCAATGTTCAGCTGTGGTTTTGCCAGTTGTTATCATGGTGTTGGATAGTTGTTGAATGAATCAGTGCCTCTTAACCGATTGCCAAGCATCTTGTTCATTTGTTATTGTGCTTTTTACTTAAAATTCCAGTTACATTCCTGCAGATGACAATGAAAGTGTTTTACCCAGTTTGAAGATTTGAAGATTTACACATGTTTAAGCAGTATAAATAAATAATCAGATGTGACAGAGACTTTGCTGTGTCATTTATAATGGAAACTAACTCTACAAACTTGTCAAACTGCAATTTCAGCATTCTACCAGCCATGATCCTATTGGCAATAGGGTGCAATTACCATGTAACAAGTAAGCGCAGGTTCCTAATAAATCATGTCATTAAAATTTAACATGAAAGATGTTGGCAACTAGTAATCAGTGGATATAAAATTTTGAATATATTGACTTGTTTTTGCATATCTTTTGTGCCTTTCTGACTCTGAAGGTGGTTCCCTCACCTACTTTTCAGGGATTTCATTTCAACTTTTCACAATATTGGGTATCTTTGGAAAGCCAATATTTATTGTTCTTGCTTAATTCTGATTTTGGTGAGTCAGCTTCTTGAGTGCAACTGTTTTATCCCATGATAGGATCAGTAAAGAGCTGACTGCATTGCGATGGGTTTGGAGTTATTTAGGTAGAGCCAGACAGCATGGAAACAGATCCTTTGTCCAACCTGTCAATGCCAACCATGTACCCAAATTTGCGAGTCCCAACTGCCTGCTCTTGGCCCATATTCCTCTAAACCTTTCTTACTGATGTGCTTATGTAAATATCTTTTAAATGTTGTAATTGTACCTTCATCCATCACTTTCTTTGGAGGGTCATTCCACACACAAACCACTCTGTATAAAAAAAAGTTGGTCCTCATGTCCTTTTTAAATCTTTTTCCTCTCACCTTAAAAATCTGTCCCCTAGTTTTGAACCCCCTCCCAACCCAAGGGAAAAGACCCTTGTCATTCACCTTGTCTATACCCCTCAACAGTCCCAGCATTATCAGTTTACTTTTATATCTCAAGCTCTCCATTCCTGGCAGCATCCTAGTTTATCTTTTCTGAGCCCACTCTAGTTTAATAGTATCCTTTCAATAATAGGGGCATCAGAACTGCACACAGTATTCACCAATATTTTTATAACCTCAACATGCCATCCAACTCGTCTACTCAAGAGGTCTGAGCAATGAAGGCAACCATGCTAAATGCCCTATGTCGACTTGACTGCCCTATGTCGACTTCACCACCCTATGTCGACTTGAGGCAAATTTCAATGGACTATGCACCTGAATCCCTCGGTCTCTCTGTTCTACAATACTATCTAGGGTCTTCCATTAGTTGTCTAAGTCCTGCCCTTGTTTGTGTTACCAAAATGCAATACCTCCCATTTATCCAAATTAAACTCCATTAGCCACTCCTCAGTCCATTGATCTAATTCATCAAGATCCGTAAGAAAAAGAAGGAAGCATATGTTGGGTATAGACAGGAGAGATCAAGTGAATCATTAGAAGAGTATATAGGCAACGGAAGTATCCTTAAGAGGGAAATCAGGAGGGCAAAAAGAGGACATGAGATAGCTTTGGCACATAGGGTTAAGGAGAATCCAAAGGTTTTTAAAAATACATTATGAACAAAAGAGGAACGAGGGAGAGAATAGGGCCCATCAGAGATCAGCAAGGCAGCCTGTGTGTGGAGCAGCAGAAGATGGGGGAGATACTAAACGAGTATTTTGTGTCAATGTTTATTGTCGAGTCATGGAGATGTACAGCATGGAAATAGACCCTTCGGTCCAACCCGTCCATGCCGACCAGATATCCCAACCCAACCTAGTCCCACTTGCCTGCACCTGGCCCATATCCCTCCAAACCTTGACTATTCATGCACCCATCCAAATGCCTCTTAAATGTTGCAATTGTACCAGCCTCCACCACTCCCTCTGGCAGCTCATTCCATACACGTTCCACTCTGTGTGGAAAAAGTTGCCCCGTAGGTCTCTTTTATATCTTTCCCCTCTCCCCTTAAACCTATGCCCTCTCGTTCTGGACTCCCCGACCCCAGGGAAAAGACTTTGCCTATTTACCCTATCCATTCCCCTCATAATTTTGTAAACCTCTATAAGGTCACCCCTCAGCCTCCAACGCTCCAGGGAAAACAGCCCCAGCCTGTTCAGCCTCTCCCTATAACTCAAATCCTCCAGCCCTGGCAACATCCTTGTAAATGTTTTCTGAACCCTTTCAAGTTTCACAACATCCTTCCGATAGGAAGGAGACCAGAATTGCACGAAAGCGTGGCACTGGAAAAGCAGAGCAGCCGAGGCAACATCCAAGGAACAGGAGAATCAATGTTACAGTGATAAGTCCTTCATCAGGAATTCTCCTGCTCCCCTGGATCTGCCTGACCTACTGTGCTTTTCCGGTGCCTCATTTTTCGACTCTGATCTTCAGCATCTGCAGTCCTCACTTTCTGCTCGTCTCAGGGCAGAAGAACAACGTGTGCAATCTGTTTGGTGGAACTAAGAAACAAGAAGGGGTAGCAGACATTGGTTGGAGCTACAGATAGGCTCCTTACAGCATTGGTAGTGTGGGACATGGTATAAATAAGATGAAAGAAAATTGTGGCATATGCAATACAGAGATCACAACCTTGGTAGCCTTCCACCTTAATTTACTCCCTTACTCTCCATAAATTCCTGCTACAGGATCTCGTTTCTTTTTTTGCCCACGTTGTTGGTACTGTCATGTACCATGACTGCTGGCTGTTGACACTCCCCCTTCAGAACATGCTGCAGCTCTTTGAGACAGCTCTGACCCTGACACCAGGGGGTGACATACCATTCAAAAGTTTGGTTTGTTGCCACAGAACCACTTGTCAGGTCAGCTTACAATTGAGCCCTCGATCACTAAAGTTCTCCCACTCTTCCCTCCCCCCGCCGTGCAGCCGAGCCAATTTTGGTGCCACAAACTTGATTTTCCCTGTGAGGCCATTCTCCTCGTCCACCCCCACAATTCCACGTCTTCGCCCCCCCCCCAATGTCACAACAGTATCCAAAGTGGTATATTTCTTTGAGGGGGGAATGGTCACAGGGGTTTCTTGCACTGTCTGCCCATGCTTCATTATCTTCTATTGGTCATCCAATACTTTTTTGCTTCTGTCGCCCTTACTTGTGGTATCACCAGCTTGTTCATTGTGCTTTCCATGATGAACTCAGTATTATCGATGCTCCATATGGGTCCATCTGCAGCTCCAGTCATTCCATGCATGGATAGTCAACATGGACACTGTTGCAGGAAGAGAATTCCACAGGGCCGATGTTCCCTTGCCATTGTGATGGCTTACTAACTGCAAATAATAAACTAGGAATCAATTACTCCACCTTACTTACTGCTCACCAATCTCTTGCTATTCATAAAAGACTGCAAATATCAAAAATAAGGATTTACGCTCTGTTCCTTTCTTATACCCTCTTCAAAACTTGCTTTTCTATTGACTTCTGTGTCTTCAACAAACCTAGCAATTACAACTTCAGATCCTTCATTGAAGTCACTAGTATAAATTGTTATAAGTTTAGACCCGGTATTGATCCCTGTGTACATCACTCATTACAGTTTACCACCCTATTATTGATTCATTTGTGTCTCTGCTTCCTGTAGCCAGCCAATTTTTTGTCCATGCCCAATATAGCACCCTACACTACAAGTTCTAGTTTTTCATAATAATCTTTGATGTGGCAGTTCATCAGATGCTTTCTGGAAATCTAAGTGCCGTACATCCACAAGTTTCTCTTTATCCACGGCATGTTACTTGCCTTCAAAGAACTCCAAAAAGTTGGTTTAATAAGATTTTTCTTTCACAAACTGCTATGACTGCTGATTACTGTGAACTTAGCTAAGTACCTTCCCAAAACATCTGAGGAATAGTGTCTAACATCTGTCCAATAGGCATTAAGTCCTGTAGTTTCCTGATTTCTGTATTTATTTTTTGAATAAAGATGTTACTTTTGCTTTTTTTTCCCCCAATCCATCAGAACTTTCCCCAAATCAATGGAATTTTGGAAAATTGAGACCAATGCATTAACTATCTTATTAGCTACTCTTAAGACCCTGAGATAAAGTCCTTCAGAACCTCAATTTGCCAGACCACAGCTGCAACAATTTAGTAAATATCCATTTCCTGGTTATTATAATTTTCTTGAATTCCTCCTTGACCTTTATTTCCTGATATAAAGCTACTTCTGGAATGTTACTTATATCCTCTATTATGAAAACCAGTGCAAAATACCTTCCAATTAATCTGCTCCTTATTTTCTGTCTTTCATGACCCACATTTGCTTTATGTGGGACCAGTGCACGTTTTGTTGACATTTTTTTTAAAATGTTGTTTTCATATTTCTACCTAGTATTTTTCTCTTTGTTCAAATATTCTTTCCACATTGTTTTTGTCTGTCTATTTTTAAAAATTCTATCTAACATGCTGACCTGCCATCCACCCTTGTGCAGCTCTTTTTTTAAGCTATATTATTTTAACTATGGATGTTTGTACAAGATGATTAGGGGTTTAGATAGGGTTGACAGTGAGAACCTTTTTCCGCGTATGGAGTCAGCTGTTACTAGGGGACACAGCTTTAAATTAAGGGGTGGTAGGTATAGGACAGATGTTAGGGGTAGATTTTTTACTCAGTGGGTTGTGAGTTCATGGAATGCCCTGCCAGTAGCAGTGGTGGACTCTCCCTCTTTATGGTCATTTAAGCGGGCATTGGACAAGCATATGGAGGTTATTGGGCTAGCGTAGGTTAGCTAGGCTTCGGTCGGTGCAACATCGAGGGCCAAAGGGCCTGTACTGCGCTGTATTTTTCTATGTTCTATGTTAGATCGTCTTTTTGGATTATATCTAAATCTGTATATTCTGAAATATCCCCTACTGCACCTCTATTAAACTGTTCTTCAACCTAATTTGCTAGTCACTTCAGCTACCTCTGCCTTCATGCTCTCACAATTGCCCTCGTTTAACAATGAGTTGCTCTACCTTAAAGTGAATGTATGATTACTTCATGTTATGGTCGCTGCACCCTTGACGTGCCTTCTCAACCAAGTCATTCATTCATTCTATCTCTTTGTTCCTTCTTCTTTGGCAGTGTCTCAGGGTTGAGGATGACTTTCTTCCACTCCAGGGAAGTAGGTTCTGCGGTAGCTGAATTGTCCAATCCTAGAGCTGTAGACTTTGCCACAGGTGGGGCAGATGGTGTTTAAGACCAGTGGGTAGAATGCTCTGCATTCTGTGTGCTCTTTCTCATGCTTGCACTTGGCCTCCATGTGCTGCACTCAATGGCACTCAAAATGATTGGCACTTTCACAATGCTTCTTCTCCTTGTACATTCTGAGGTATACAATGTTGGATTTGTTTAAGGAAACTTTCAGAATGTCCTTGTGGTATTTCCTCTGCCCTCCTATGATTGCCTACCATAACAGCTGGGCTTTGTACCATACCAGATCCAAAATGGACTGCTCTCTAGTTGAGAGTTAAGGTTGATTAGGGACCTGGACTAGGTTGCCTGAGTCTTAATTTGCATCAAGATTTGGATGACTTGCTATTTTTGGAAGATAGAATATGAGTGTGTTGTCATGTTCAAGCCTAGAGGAAACAAATACATGAATGAAGGTTTCACCATCAGATGAGCTGAGGCTGGATAAAGAAGTAAGGCAGTGCTAGAGTTGAAATCTATGTTTAATCTTTGTTTCCATTGTTCACGTGTTATTGCCAAGTCCAGCATTTGTTACCTGTACGTTATTGCCCTTGAGAAGGCAGCTCAATCACCAATTGAACAGCTGAAGCCTATCTTTTGTAGACATGCCCGCTGTTCTCACGGTGGATTTGCAGGGTTTTTACACAGCAGCAATGAAGGAGCAATACTATAGTTTCACATCAGAATTGTCTGGAAGGGATGTTCAGGTACATTTTGGTGGTACAGATCACAGCTTTGAAAGATAATATTTGAAGAGATTGGTGGATTGCTGCAGTTCTTGTGTGTGGTACGCACTGCTGCAAATGTCTATATATGGTAGAGAGGGTGAATTAATAAGGTTATAGGTTGGATGCTAATTAAGTAGGCTGCTTTTTCCTCTGTAGTGTCAAGCTTCTTGATTGTTGTTAGATTTGAATTCCGAAGATAAATGGAGTGTATCCTTCACACTCGTACCTGTTAGATGGTGGACAGATTTTGGAGATACAGGAGGTGTGTTTGCAGCTGCACAATTCCCAGGCTCTGATTTGCTCTTTTACTCAAAGTAGTCATGGCTGGTCTCGTTCAGCTTTTGGTCAAGTGCCGAAGTGAATGGAGGAAACAGAGAAAAGTGGTGATAGAGCAAGGGATTAATTAATACTGATTGCATCGATCAGTTGACAGCTAATAAGAATCTGAAGGGTCAAATAGTTCGGGCGAGAGGGAAAGTTAAAGGAAATTTGTCCCAGTGGGCTGGTAGAAAGAGCAGGGCACCTAACTGAATCGTCTCAATTTGAAACCTGTTCAAGACGAAGTTTAGGGGTTTGACTTGTGACACTTCTTGTCTGCAATACTCATGCTACTGGGTTAGACTGTTTCCATAATTCTGTTTTTTCTCTTTGACTTTTATTGATCATTAAATTCTGTTCAAACGAAATGGTTTGAAGAAAACAGCTGGTAATCAAGTCATAGAGACATACAATACAGAATGCCCATTGAGTTCGCGCCAATCCATCTGCACTCATCCCACTTTGCAACCCCTGTCCCATAGCCTTGAATGTTGTGATATTTCAAGTGCTCATACAAGTCCTTAAATGTTCTGAGGCATCCTGCCTGTATTACCTCTCCCGTACATTCCAGATTTCCAATATCCCAAATGGGAAGCCTTCAGAAATGAGATAATGAGATTCCAGAGACAAGATATTCCTGTTAAAGTGAAAGGAAAGGCTAGTAGGTGTAGGGAATGCTGGATGACTAAAGATAATGAGGGTTTGGTTAAGAAAAAGAAGGAAGCATATGCCAGGTACAGACAGGATAGATCGAATGAATCCTTAGAGTATAAAGGCAGTAGGAGTATACTGAAGCAGGAAATCAGGAGAACAAAAAGAGGAGATGAGGTGGCTTTGGCAAATATATTAAGGAGAATCCAAAGGATTTTTACAAATACATTTAAGGACAAAAGGGTAACTAGGGAGAGAATAGGGCCTCTCAAAGATGAACAAAGCTGCCATTGTGTGGAGCTGCAGGAGATGGGGGAGATCGTAAACAAGTATTTTGCATCAGTGTTTACTGTGGAGAAGGACATGGAAAATATAGAATGTAGGGAAATAGATGATGACATCTTGAAAAATGTCCATATTACAGAGGAGGAAGTGCTGGATGTCTTGAAACATATAAAAGTGGATAAGCGCCGAGGACCTGATCAGGTGTACTCCAGAACTCTGTGGGAAGCTAAGGAAGTGATAAGATGGGCCCTTTGCTGAGATATTTGTATTATCGATAGTCACTGGTGAGATGTCGGAAGACTGGAGGTTGGCTAACGTGGTGCCACTGTTTAAGAAGGGTGGTAAGGACAAGCCAGGGAACTATAGACCAGTGAGCCTGACCTTGGTGGTGGGCAAGTGTTTGGAGGGAATCCTGAGGGACAGAATGTACATGTTTTGGAAAGGCATGAACTGATTAGGGATACTCATCATGGCTTTGTGTGTGGGAAATCATGTCTCACAAACTTGATTGAGTTTTTTAGAAAAGTAACAAAGTGGATTGATGAGGGCAGAGCAGTAGACGTGATCTATATGGATTTCAGTAAGGTATTCAACAAGGTTCCCCAGGGGACACAGGTTAGCAAGGTTAGATCTCATGTAATACAGGGAGCACTAGCCATTTGAATACAGAAATGGCTCAAAGGTAGAAGACAGAGGGTGGTGGTGGAGGGTTACTTTTCAGAATTTAGATTAGATTAGGTTACTTAGTGTGGAAACAGGCCCTTTGGCTCAACAAGTCCCACCAATCCTCCGAAGATCAACTCACCCAGACCTATTCCCCTACATTTACCCCTTCACCTAACACTATGGGCAATTTAGCATGGCCAATTCACTTAACCTGCACATTTTTGGACTGTGGGAGGAAACCAGAGCACCCGGAAGAAACCCATGCAGACATGGGGAGAATGGGCAACCTCCACACAGACAGTTGCCTAAGGTGGGAATTGAACCCAGGTCTCTGGCACTGTGAGGCAGCAGTGCTAACCACTGTGCCACCATGCTGCCCACTTGAGGCCTGTGACCAGTGGAGTGCCACAAGGATCAGTGCTGGGTCCACTACCTTTTGTCATATATATATATAAATGATTTTGATGTGAGCATATGAGGTATAGTTAGTATAGTAAGCTTGCAAATGACACCAAAATTGGAGGTATAGTGGACAGCGAATAAGGTTACCTCAGATTACAATGGGAAATTGATCAGCTCCTTGAAAGTAGAGTCGCAGGTAGATAAGATAGTGAAAAGGGTGTTTCTTTATGCTTTCCTTTATTGGTCAGAGTATTGAGTACAGGAGTTGGGAAGTTATGTTGCAGCTGTCCAGGACATTGGTTAGGCCACAGTTGGGATATTGCATGCAATTCTGGTCTCCTCCTTATCGGAAAGATATTGTGAAATTTGAAAGGGTTCAGCAAAGGTTAACAAGGATGTTGCCAGGGTTAGAGGATTTGAGCTATAGGGAGAGATTGAATAGGCTGAGGCTGTTTTCCCTAAAGCGTCTGAGGCTGAGGGGTGAGCTTGTCGAGGTTTATAAAATCATGAGGAGCATGGATAGGATAAATAGCCAAAGTCTTTTCTGTGGGGTCGGGGAGTCCAGAACAAGAGGGCATAGGTTTAGCGTGAGAGGGGAAAGATATAAAAGAGACCTAAGGGACAACGTTTTCATGCAGAGGGTGGTACTTGTATGGAATGAGCTGCCAGAGGAAGTGGTGGAGGCTTGTACAGTTGCAACATTTAAAAGACATCAGTTGAATCTATGCATAGGAAGGGTTTGGAGGGATATGGGCCAGGTGTTGGCAGTTGGGACTAGATTGGGTTGGGATATCTGGTCGGCATGGACGAGTTGGACCGAAGGGTCAGTTTCCATGCTGTGCATCTGACTAAAAATCTGTCCTTTAATCCATTCTAACCCACTTGCCTTTACAATTAGGCCACCCCATTATTGACTATTCAACTAAGGGGATTAGCTGCTTCCTGTCCACCATATCCATGCCCCCATTCATCATGCACACCTCAAACAAGTCCCTCCTCAGCCTTCTGTTCTCTAAAGAAAGAAACACCCAAGCTAATCCAGTTTCTCTTTATGCTTAAAATGCTCAAACCCAGGCAACATCCTATAAATCTTCTTTACACCTACTCCACTGCAATCATATCCTTGCAATTGTATATCGCCCAAAACTGCACAATGTATTCCAGCTGTGGGCGAATGAAAGTCGTGTAGAACTCCAGTGTAACCTCCAGACCCTTTATAATTTTTGCTATGGCAAGTGTTTGTATGCTGCTTTAACCAACCACCCTTTTAAACTGTACTATTGCCTTCAGGTATCCCTACGTTCTTCTGAGCTTCCTTGTCCAGCTATTCATTGAGTGCTCCCCTATCTTGCAACTTGTTCCAAAGTGCATCACTTAACAGAGTTAAATTCCATCTGTCATTGATCTCCCCATTTGAGCAACCTGCCTGTGTCAACCTGTAAGCTAAGACCCTTTTTCCTCAAGGTTAACCACCTGGCCAATCTTCTTGTCATCCACAAATTTATTTCTCATCTATCGATATCTTGTATGCCTCACTCTGTGTAAGCACCCTATGATTTTTAATGTCCTTGTTTGCTATGATCTGCCTATCTTGCTTGCAAAACACATATGGCCTTCTACCACTATCCCTGTCTCCTACCAGTGAGCCAATTTTGGACACAACTTGCTAAGTTACTCTGGATCCCATGCACTTTTAACTTCTTTATCAGTCTTCTATGTGGGACCCTATCAAAGGCTTTGTTGGAATCCACATCAACAGCTCTACAGTAACTGAGCTGGGGTGGAGAGGGTCAAGAGCATCAAGTTCCTCGGAGTGATAATGGCCAACAATCTGTCCTGAACCTCTCACATAGATGTGACGGTCTAGAAGACACAACAACGCCTCTTCTGCTTGGGCGGCTTAGAAAATTTGGCATGCCCAAGGACCCTCACAACCTTTCACAGATGCACCACAAAAAGCATTCTATCCTGGTGCATCATGGCTTAGTATGGCAACAGCTCTGCCCAGGACCGTAAGAAACTGCAGAAAGTTATGTGCATAGCTCAGACAATCACGGAAGCCAACTTCCCATCCATGGACTCCATTAACGTTTTTCATTGCCGTGGAAAGGCTGCCAACATCATTGATGTTGGCTGTCACCCTAGTAATACTCTCTTCCAAACTCTTCCATCAGGCAGAAGATACAGAAGTTGCACACATTCACTAATAGGTTCAAGAACAGTTTCTTCCCTGCCTTATTAGAGAACTGAGTGGACCTCTCTAATTTCAAATCCAATGTTGATCTTGCTCTGCGCACCTGTGCATCTGTAATGTTGTATGCCTTGCTCTGTCTCAGCAAAATATGATTTTTTGCTGTGATCTACTTGTCCTGTTTGCAAAACAAAACTGTTCACTTCACTTAGGTAGATGTGACAGCAATAAATCAAATCAGATCAAATGAAAAAAGCTACATCACCTGGACCGTCCTCATTTACATACTTGGTCATCCTCTCAAAACAATTTAGTTATATTTGTTCGTCATGATCTTACATTGACAAAGCCAAGTTGACTACCCCTGATCAAATCTTGCCTGTCCAAGTGGAGGTTAATTCTGTCTTTCAGAGTTATTTCAGAGAGTTTTGTTATCACTGATTTCAGACCCTCTAGTTTCTCGTTCCCTGGTTTATCCCTGCCACTTTTCTTTAAAAGTACGTTAGCTGTCCTCCAGTTCTTTGGTACTTCCTCTATGGCCAGTGAGAATTTTAAATTTTGGTTGGAGCCCCTGTAATTTCTCCCCTCTCCTCACACAGTAAGAGAGGTTAAAGTCCCCAGGGTGTGTGTGAATGAGGTTTGAGTCCTCTGTGCAGTCCTGGGATTAGAGTCCCCTGGGGTTAGGGGTGTGATTGAGGTTCAAGTCCTCTGTGTGGTCCTGGGGGTTAGAGTCCCCTGGGGTTAGGGGTGCGATTCAGGTTAGAGTTAGCGGCATGGTACTGGGGTTGAAGTCCCATGGGATGAGTTCTGTTGAGGTTTGAGTCCTCTGTGCGGTACTGGGATTCGAGTCTATTGAGTGGGTTGATTTGAGGTTCGGGTCCTCTACGCTGTGCTGAGGCTCGAGCTCTCTGTGTTTAAACGAGGCTCGAGGGTTCTGTGTTTAAGTAGGAATTGAGTGTTCTGTGTTTAAGTGAGATTCGGGTTCTCTGTGTTTAAGTGGAGTTTGAGCCTCTGTGAGGAATAAAGTGTGAAAAGGGCTAAAGTCCCCTTGTGGCGAAATTTGAGGTTCTGTCAGTCTTCGTTCAAGAAAAAGCACGAGAAAATGGGGGCGGCACGGTGGCTCAGTAGCTAGCACTGCTGCCTCACAGCACCAGCGTCCCAGGTTCAATTCCAGCCTCGGGTGACTGTCTCTGTGGAGTTTGCACATCCTCCCCATGTCTGCATGGGTTTCTTCCGGGTGCTCCGGTTTCCTCCCACATTCCAAAGATGTGCAGTTCAGGTGAATTGGCCGTGTTAAGTTGCCCTTAGTGTTAGGTGCATTAGTCAGAGGGAAAATGAGTCTGGGTGGGTTGCTTTTCGGAGGGTGGGTTTGGAGTTTTTGGGCCGAAGGGCCTGTTTCCACACTGTAGGGGATCTAATCTAATCTAATCAAATCAAAACGCTGAAGTTAAGATTGTACTCATACTTGGGTTGAAAAATGAAAGTTTCAATGTAAATTGTGCCATGCTATGAGTGTTTGAAGTTTCAAAATTTTGGATTTTTAAATACTGGTTTGGAAAATCCTTTTAAGTAACTGTTTTGCCTTGTTTGAATCAGAATTTCAATTCAATATGTTTTATGAGCTATGTAATGGGGCTGATTTTGTTTTTACATTGAAATTGTACAACATTATGTCCTATTTAAATGTATCAAACTTGTAACCTTAAAACAAATTGATTGAGTGCCTTGAGCCCCTGATTTGTTTGAAATTCTACAATGCCTGTTTAAAAAAAAGTTGTGTCAATGGTCATGCTGTAGCCAGATGAGAGTATTATATTAAAATATCTTTGCTGTGTTTTTAATGCAGAGTGTTCACAAAAATGTTTAGTTAAGATTTTCTAGAGAATATTAGAACTTGAGGCTGAGCTGCTTAAATTCTGTTAATTATTGTTCAGACTTCATTGGCCCCCTTCATATTGCACATTCAAAGAATGTTGATCCCCACCAAGTTGCCACTGAAATTCCCACTGTTTTATTTGGGAAGCTTCATTTGGAGAACATATTTTAATATATTCAGCATTTGTTTCCCACAAATATTTGAGATTTGAATCTGAACTGATACTGCCTCTTCAACCTCTAAAGCCCAGGAAATATTTTGTTGTTTTCTTGCTTATAACTCTTCACATTAGCCAACTATCAATTTGTTGAAAGAGAATAATTCTTGAATAACCTGAATGGAGGCCCCGAGGATTTGATTTTGGGGCCATTGATTGTTCTTTATAATTGACTGAATTCTTTAGGCAGTACAGTTGAGAAGTTTATGGATTGTATAAACTTGATAATGTCATAAATAGTGAACAAAGTAATAGACTTCAAGAATTCAAGCAATGTTGAAATAGGCAGACACAATTTAGTGTAGTTAAATGTGTGACTGTCTTCATACTGATAACCACCTTGGCAAGAAAGGAACGAGAGACAAAATGCAAAGATACTTTCAGCATCTAACATCTTCTCCAGAGTTTCTCCATTCACAACAAAGCATGGCTTCGGACCACTGCCCACTCCTTCACAACCTGATTCAACAGATTCAATCAGTTCACCAGTCATGAACCCAAAGGTCCCAAAAGATTAGAAAGATGGCTTTAGAGTAGTGCTCCTGGGCCAGAGCCCATCCACTCCAATCACTTTTTGTTTTTTCTATTGTTTTTCCTCTCTTTTTTCTTGGGGGTTTTTTTCTCTCTTTTCCTTTACTTTTCTCTTGTTCTGAGCAATCACAGGAACTGGCATCAGAGTTGGCGGCTGTTATGCTGGTGGAGATCACATCAGTGTGATGTACCCAGTGGCAAAAGATGGTGCCTGAGGATAGGGGACTTTGTTGTTTGTTGGGTCTGGTGCTGTTGACAGAGTAGTGGTGGAGGAAGGGCTTCACAGTGATGTTGAGATGGGCGCAGCAGCAAGAACCGCGACTCCTACATTGGTTGGTCCAGTGCTGGCGGTAGCAGGGTGATAGTGGAGGAGTATCAGCCCAACAGTGAATTATCACACCTGAGGATGGATGATTTCGACATTGGTTGGCACTGGTGTAGATGGCGGTGAAGAGGTGGAGTAGGGATAGCGGAGCTGATGTCATTAGCTATTTTATTTTCCCCTGTTATTCTTAAATCACTCATATAGTTTGTGAATAATTTTGGTCCCAGCACTGACCCCTGTGGCACTCCATTAGTTCCAGTTTGCAGTCCTGAAATTGTCACCCTGATCCCAACTCTGACTTCTATTAATCTATCCTTTATCTGAGCTAATATGCAACCTCTGATGCTATGATTTCTTATCTTATTTAAAGGACTTAATATGTGGTACCTTATCAAACACCCGGTATTCGAAGTATATTACATTAAGTGGGCCTAGAATGCGTATGAAATATCCGTTTTTTGATTCTGTCTTTTTTGAGACTAGCTTGATTGACACCACATCCACAAGCATCCACTCCCTCCAGCACTAACACTTAGTAGCAGCATGTGTACTATCTACAAGATGCATTGCAGAAATTGACGAACGATTCTTCGACAGTACCTCCCAAACCCACAAGCATGGGGAAGCAGATACATTGGAACGTCACTGCATTTAAATTCCCTCCAATCCCCTCACCATCCTAATTTGGAAATTGATATCATTCCTGTTGCTGGATCAAAATCATGGAAATACCTCCCTAATGGCATTGTGTGTCTACCTACAGCATTTACTTTTCTTCATTCAGGGGATGAGGGCATCGCTGGCTAGGCAGCATTTATTGCCCAGGGGGCTGTTAAGAGTCAACCATGTTGCTGTGGTCTGGAGTCACATGTAGGCCCGACCAGGTAAAGATGGCAGCATCCTTCTCCAAAGGACATTAGTGAGCCAGGTGGTTTTTCCGACAATTGACAATGAGTTCGTCATTGTTAGATTCTTAATTCCAGATATATTATTGAATTCAAATTCCACCACCTGCTGTGAACCCAGATGCACAGAATGTATTTGCATGTCTGGATTAATAGTCCATCCATAATACCAGTAGACCATTGCTTTCCCTGGACTGCAGTGGTTCAAGAAGGCAGCTCACCGTTATCTTCTCAAGGGCAGCTTGGAATGGGCAATGAATGCTGGCTAGCCAGAAATGCCTCTGTACTATGAGTGAATAAAAAGACGACCAAGTATTGGGGATAGCACGAAACCATAGAGACAGAGCAGATGCAATTGTATTTTTCTCCAGATTTGCTTTTATTTATATGCAATTTTTCTTTAAAAATGTCTTGCCATGGATATAAAAGCAGGATGCACTTCAGTGGGTATGCATGTATGTATATTGAAGGTGACAGGCCAGGTTTAGAGAGCAATTGAAAAAGCAATATGGTATCCTGGTATTTACTAATAAAGGTATAGAGTACAAAAGCGTGGAGGTTCTTTTTATAAGTTAATTCATGGAATATGGGTTTCACTGGTTGGGCCAGAATATGGTTATTGAAGTTTTGTACTTGAAATGTTTATTGGGTATTTAATATGCTTATTGAGGTGAAAAATGGTAGATCTTTGGAGAACCCAGATAAGCCATCCTGTTTTGATCTCTTCTGAGTGTGACATTTTCTGGTATTTCAGTTTGTCTTACTTGAAACTAAATTTGAAGATAAATTCATGTATTTATTACCTCAGATGTCCTGATATTTACATTTTTCCGTGCAGACATCGACGATCAGAGTGGCGATGGGCCATGGAAAGAGCAGCAATTGTCAACCGTTGGACATGGTTGCAAGCTCAGGTGTCTGATCTGGAATATCGAATAAGACAGCAGACAGACATATACAGACAGATCCGTGCGAATAAGGTACGTTGTGCAGAGGTTGATATCGACTCAGAAGTTTTATAACTTCTCCCAAATTACAGGAGAACTTCAGCTGTTTAAAAGATTGTTCATTTCAGTTTTCATTCAGAAACATCAATTGATTGTGCAGTGAATGTATGTGTATGGTGACTCTCAGGTGAAACTACCACTTGCCTTCTTACTATAATAAGAAAGCAGTTCTATGGCTTGGTGGGTCATTGGCAACTTTATATTTTACCTTTGTGATGAGTTGTGCGATGATGTCTAAAATAATGGAAATTTGCAAACATTTTGAAAAAATATGTTTAACAATATTGTCAAAATAATAAAACAATTTTGAGGATATTTTATAAATATTTTTATTGAAAACTTTTTCAAATCTTTTACAAAGCAACTATATTTAAAAAAAAACAAAATACAAGAAGATAGAGATAGTATGTCACACTGTGGATTTTTAAAAACAAAATATTTGGAAGAAAAATTTTGAACAGCTTTGGAAAATACAGCATAATTGGATCTATCAACTTTCAAGAATTGTGAAGGGCTGAATGGTCTCCTTATTCTTACAAGGACCAATGAAACTATTTTCCATCTGAATAACAATATTTTACCAGCATTTAATGTCCAATTTGTTTATTTCTCATTTGTATTTATTCATGTTCAGCTTTCTTTATTGCCTCTGCAAAGTAAATACGTAGGCCTACTTCTAGCCATGTCCCCATAATCATCACTTGCCGTATGAAATTAGCTGCACCTTAAAATTTCATACATATCAGCAAGTTTAAGAAACTGAAATTTTGCCCCAACTAAAATAGCACAGTATTTTCTTTTCGTCTTAGTGCTTGCAGATCTATCTGGAGGTAGTATGCCTGCTCTTCATATTATGACTGGAAGGACGGAATCCTGCTTAATCTTAAGAGTTTCCATCTCCATTGCCAAGACTTACCACTTTGTTACGTTGTCTTTCCCACTGTTTCTGCCTTACCCTAGCCAAAATTATCTAGCTTTTATTGCCTAGCCTTTCCTACCTCTGCCCTCAAGTCCACAAATTCCATTTCAGTCAACACACAATTTGCTGCTTGATCTGCACAGAAATTCACCCTTTTTAATTTGTAAAACTCAGTTGGCTATATTGATTAATTACTCAGATGATTTTAAGATCCTTACCCTTTCAAATTTACTGCATCCCTCCCTCAAACATATTTTTTAGATGTCTGTTTTACTTCTCAGCTCCAATATGATTTTTCTCTCACTCGTACTCAGCTATTGATCATTGTACTTTCCAGTCATCGTGCTCTTGGTAGTCCAACTTAAATCCCTCCATTTTTCCAATTCTGTCTCACTTTTCATGTTGGAGAAGTATACCTCATTTGAAATGATGAATAGATGCTAAGAAAAATTGCTTTTTTGCAGTATGCTATGTCAGCATTTTATACAAACAGTAGCTGGAGTTGGTTTGACAGGAAGTTTGCAATCCTTTTAGTCCACAACCGTAGTTGAACAACAGTTTCTTTCCATGGGTGTTGCCTGTGATCTCCAGCATTTTTTGTTTTCAGATCAAATTCGAGGGTCTGCAGTAGTTTCTCCTACAGCAATTTATCACCACGGTTTCTCAAACTGGGGTCAATATTCCTTACTTTCAACTCCTATTTGACAAGAGAAAAGAGTGCTATGGTTTCATTTTACAAATATTACCAGGATAAAAGAATTACTTTTGATGGCCTGCTGGTTTTCCCTTCCCATCTTATTCCTTTGTAAATTTCACTTGCCTTGGGATCATGTTGTGTTTCATGTTCCCTCAAAATTAAGTGCCCAACTCTTGTGCTTATCTGCATGACTGGGTCAAGAATAATTTCCTATTGAGTGATCTGATTTCTCAATTTAATATAAGTACATGATAAATGAATAAATTTATGACTAAAATCTAGGTGGATTATTAACATGTGTGATTTACCCGCTGTCCGGATCATACCCAAGAGATAGAAGGCTCATTTGTGTTTGTAGTTGAATAGGCAAATACCTAATGAATTTTTCAGATATTCCTAACTTGTATATTGAATCACGCACACAATAGTCTTCTGGTGACTGGTATATTTTACTTCATGAAGGCTAAGATTTCACTATACAATTTGAAACCTTCAAAATGTGTGTTTGCGTGCTTTTTAAGCTTGTTCATTGGATGTGAGCATCTCCGGCAAGGCATTTATGATTACACATACATGATTTCCCCTTGAGAAGTTGGTAAGGAGCCACTTTTTTGAATTGCTGCAGCCTCTGTGGTTTAGGTACACCCAAATTGCAATTAAGGAGGAGTCATAGCTGAGGAATACAGTCCAGTCTATCCGTTCTTTCCTCCAAGCTCAGACTCTCCTGCCCAAACAGCATCCTAGGAAATCTCCTCAGCATCCTCTTGAGTGCAGTCACGTTCTTCCTATAATGAGGAAACAGAAGTGCACACAGTGTTCCAAAATACTACCAGCTTTTTACAGTGTTCCAGCATAACCTCAAATAAAAGCAAAATATTGCAGGTTCTGCAATCTGACATAAAAACCGAAAATGCTGAAGGAATTCAGCAGCACCTGTCAAGAAAGAAGTTCATGTTTTCAGGGCCGCATGATTTCCTTGGAACTGAAAGCAGCTGGAAAGTTATGGTTTTTATGCTAGTAATGGGGAGAAGGAACAAATGGAACTGGGTTAATGGTAGTTGTCTTTCCCCTCGGATGGATGATTTCAAGACTCGGGCACACTTTTAAGATGAGAGGAGAGAGATTTTAAAAAAGACATGAGGGGCATATTTTTTACACACAGTAGTTCATACATGGGACGTAACTGCCTGAGGAAGTGGTGTATGTAGGCACAGTTACAATGTTTAAAAGGCACTTAGATAAGTCATTAACAGGAAAGATTTGGAAGGATATGGACCAGGAACAGGCAAGGGGGACTAGTTTACTTTGGGTCAATGTTTGGTATTGACTGTTTGGACTGAAGGGTCTGTTTCTTTGCTCTATGACTCTTTGTTGGTGAGTGTGTCCAGAGCTAGACAAATGCAGTGATAATGGTGATAAAGGAGTGGTATGTGTACAAACTATTAAAGTGTTAGCTGAGAAAATGGATTTGCTCTGTGAGTGCAAAACCAACCAGACGCCATCAAGTAATGGGAGGTGGGAAATGTAAGAAAAATAGAGTACAGGGCTTATAAAGCCTCACAATTTAAAAAAAATAGAGTACACTGAAGTTGTGGAGCTCAATATTTAGTCGTTGAGCAACTGAATTAAAAATTAGAAGCTGTTTCTCCAGCTTCTGTTCAACTTTTTCAGCCTAAGAATGGAAAAGTTAGCGTGGGAGCATGGTGGTTAATTGAAATGACAGGAAGGATGGGGTCATTTCAAACAGCAGCTGAGGTGTTTTGCAAATTGGTCACCCCATCTCCATTAGGTTCTGCCAGTGTAAAGGAAGACTGCATTGGGAGCAGCAAATTCATAGCTCAGCTTCACCTGAAAGGTGTGTTTGGGGCTTTGGGTGGCAAGGAGGAAGAAGGTTAATGGGTACATGTTACACCTTCTGCGATTGTTTGGGGATGACATGGGGGAGTGAAGAAGTGTCAAGAGTGATGAAAGAGCAGACCAGGGTGTTACAGAAGCAATGCTCACACTAGAGTAGAAGATGTCTTTGCAGGAGGTTGCAGAAATGGCAAATGATAATCTTTTGAATATGGAGACTGATGGGGTAGAAAGTGAGGACAGAGGGAACTCTCCCATTATCCTAAGAAGGAGGGGGAAAGGGTGCAGGCCGAGGCATGATTCAGTTATATTCATAGATTCATACCTTACATGCCATGTCTCAGACAATGTTATCCTGTTCCAGAGCAAGACAGTCTAACTAAGATCGTGGCACTGTGATATACAGTTGGGTGGAAATTTCCCTGGCAGTCCCCAACATTTATCCTGGACCCTGTGAAGTCTTGTGGCATCTGGTCAAACATGAGCAAGGAAACTTGCTGGTTGCTATGTACCGCCCTAACTCAGCTTCTTGGCACTTGGAGGAAGCAGTTAGGGTGGCACAGGTACAGAATGTGGGAGACTTTAGTATCGACCACTGTTGTGGGCCAGTCACCACAATTTACTTTTAATTTGAAAGCAGCACTTGAATTTTATTCAGAAATCTCACAATCAAGTACTGAAACAATGATTTGAACTTTATTGCATGCTGCAACCAAAATAAGATTCAAGCAAGTTAAGCCTCACAATTAAATTTAGCAATAACCCAATTAATGGTGGAATTTAGCTCCAATTCCAACCAGCATTGTCTGTTTCTGAAAGTATCCAAGGATCCTTGTGCAGTATTGTTCTTCGAAGTTCTTCTGTTGAATTGTTCTGGTATTGGAATTTTCAACAGTATTAGCATCCTTCAGTTCTATAATGTGATATGATTGATGATTCTTCAGATTTTTCCATCCAACTTATTGACGACTACTCTGAAACCCTCAAGTCCATAGCTTGCCTTCTTATCAGAAATGGCTTCCCTGTTGCTTGTTACATTTTATATTGACTGTCTGAAGATACAGCCTTCCTGCAGTTAAGCAGCCAATTATCAACAAGATGTCAAACCATTTTGTTTATGTAGCTTCGATATCTCCTTTTCCCGACAATGGAATTGTCCCAGACAACTGTCTGTCACAGTGCCACCATTTTAGTTGGGTCTGTCCTGCTCTGGAACAGGATAACATTGTCTGAGACCTGGCATGTAAGGTATAAATATAACTGTCTGTTTTCATTTCCATATACATTTTTCCTTGTTCCTTAATATTTTATTCCAGACAGAGTTATTGCTGCTTCTTTCAATTCATGAACAGATATGAAAGTTCTAAAGTTTATAATCTCACACCACTACGAGTATTTTTGCATTCCCTAATACTGACTGACCTGGTTTAGTCCTAAAGAACACATGCTAGACTGGGCGGCACGTGGTGAACAAACCAATAATAAGGAAAAATCATACTTGATCTCACCCTCACTAGTGTACCTGCAACAGATGCACCTGCCCATGGTAGGTATTGGTAAGAGTAACCTCCATATAGTCCTTGTGGAGACACAGCCCCATTTTCTCATTGACCATCCCTCCTCATGTTGGGCAGCACTGTCACTTGTGCTAAATGGTGTAGACTCATAACCGATGTAGCAGTTCAAAGCAGGGGTTCAGTTAGACACTCTGGACCACCACCAGAAACAAAATTGTTCTCCCAGCCAAATCTGAAGCAACGTAGCTTAGCATATTTCCTACTCTACCATTACCATCAATCCTGATTCAATGAAGACTTTTGGACCCATGCCAGGATAAGTGCCAAATATACCAAAAAAGTATGTGTCGATCTGATGAAGCTCCAAAAAAGGACTACTTGCATGTCAAGGAAAATTAGCAAGTGGCAGGCAGAGCTGAGTGATTCCAAAATCAACAGATCAAATATAATCTTGGCACCATTCAAATCATGAATGGTAGTGGACATTTAAATAATCCATTGGGGGAGGTGACTCCTCAAGTAACCCCTTTTTCAGTGGTGGCAGAACCAGCATGAGTACAAAAGATCAGGTTGAAGCATTTACCAGATGGATGACCCATCTCAGTCTCCTCCAGAAGACATCTGTAGCACATATGCTCTCTGCAGCAATTTGATTTGCTTCAGTTGATATCAAAAAGATTTTTGGAGGCATTGGATATGCAAATGACTTGGACCCTGACAACATTCTATTCATCGTGTTGAAGACTGGTGTTCCAGAATTTGCCATGTCCAAGCCAAGCTGTTGCAGTCAAGCTACAATACTGATATTTACCTGATGATGCAGAAAATTATCCAGCTATGTTCTGTGTGCTAAAAACTGGAGAGATCTGACACAATTAATTACCATCCTATCAGCTCTTCATCATCAGTACAGTAGTAGAAGATGTCATTAATAGTGATATTAAACAGCACTTGCTTAGCAATAACTTGCTGAATATGCTCAGTTCAGTTTCTGCCAGAGCTACTCAGTTTCTGACACTCATAACAGCCTTGGCTCAAATGTGGGCAAAAGTGCTGAATTCCAGAAGTGAGATGAGAGTAACAGACTGTCAGGCAGAGGCTGGTATCTAGTAAGCCTAGCAAAATAATGTTGGTGGGACACAGAGAAGATTCTCATGTATTTGTTCAAGTTCAGTCATCTGCATTTGTGCAAGAATTCCCCAGGATAGTGACCTAGACCTACTTCTCTTCAGCTGCTTCATCCATGACTTCTCCTCCATCAAAAGTTTAGAAATGGGATGTTCACCAATGAATACACAATGTTAAACTCCATTTGCGACTCAGATTGACTGAAGCAATGCATGTCCAAATGTGGTAAGAAATGAACAATATCCAGGCTTGAACTGACAAGGGGCAAATTACAGTTACTCTACACGTGCCAGGCAATTACCATCTCCAAAAAAAAAATAGAATCTAACTATCATCCATTGACATTCTGTCGAATCTCCACTATCAATTTGGGTGGGGTTACCATGATCAGAAGCTGAATTAGCCATATAGAGCAATGACCACAAGAGCAGATCAGAGGCTCGAAATGCAGCGGTGAGTAACTCAACACTCGGCTCCCTAAAGTCTGTGGCCATTTACAAGATACAAATCGGGGATGATGGAGTACACTCCATGCGCCTGGATGTGTGCAGCAACAACAAATACTCAAGCTTGACTTCATCCAGGACAGAGCAGTCTGTTTGAAATGTCACCGCATCCACAAACATTCAGTCTTTCCACCACTGATGCCCATTGGCAGCAATGTTTGTCATCTACAAGATGCACTGTCGGAATTCACCATGGTACCTGAGAGAGCATTTTCTAAACCCCATAACCACAACCTTGTGGAAGGACTTGACAAATTTGACATAGGGTGTTTTGTCTTGTGGGTGAATCCAAACGTAGGGGCACTGATTTAAAATCATGTTTTGCCCTTTTTCGACAGAGCTAAGGAGAAGACCTTTCCTTCAACGGACCATGCGACTTTGGAATACTGTACCTCAGAAAGCGGTGAAGGCAGGGTCATTAAATATATTTAAGACAGAGCTAGATATCTTTTTGTTCGGTAATGTTATTGGGGTTAGATGGGAATGTGGAACTTGAGGCACAGTCAGATTAGCCATGATCTCATTGAAACATGGAGTAAGCTAAAGGGGCCGAATAGCCCTATGTAAAGACCATTTACTTTTGGGACCGTTTTATAGACCAATGATTCCTGTACATTTTAAAAGCAAGTTACCTGACACATGTAAGTGGTGTTTACCACTGCTGACTGTTCAAGTAGTGGAAGAGGTTTCCACAGACGAGCTGGAGCTGGGTGGTGTGTATGAAGGGAGACTCAGTCAGCAACAAGTGTCTGAATTGTTTGATAGAATTGACAAACTGTCAGCTTTCTACCTGACAACAATTGAGATTGGCTCCTATGTCGCTGAACAGCTTGTAAGTATGGCTATTTGATCAGAACCCTTTGGACCTCTGAAAAAGAAATGTACTTATCCTTCCCTCTGCGTAAAAAAAAATCCTCAAACCTGAAGAAAGCCAGTTTATTTTCCCTAATCACTTGCAGTAAGCTGTAGTTTTTAACCAGTAAGTCAGAGACTTTATCAGTTGTGAACCAGTCATCTTGTGCCTTCTGTAAGCAAGTGGAAGTACCTGGAGAAGGAAAGTTGAAGCAGCAGGACCCATTGATCCAAAACGATCACCTCCAGAAATTCTGTAGACAAGGACAATTGAACTGCCTTCTCAGTCTTTCCCTCTACCCAGTTTGTCTGGTCCATAACCAGTCCACTTTGCCCTTGCTTTTTACTATTTATGTGGCTACAGAAGATGTACAGATACCTTTTTTAATTAGTTCTCAATCTCTTTTTATACTCTCTTTGTTGTTTACTACTCCACTGAACTTTTGTGTCTGCCTCCTATGCATGCGTAGGTGAGTTTCATTCGGGAATTAGCATTTTAACAAGTTGAGAGTCGATGATTGATATTGCCCAGTTGTAGCTCGAATCAATTATTTATAGCTAATAATCACTGCCTTTAAGGAGAAAGGCAAAAGGCTGTGTGAGAGAGAACAGTACTTCTTTAGAGCCTGAGACAGCATTGGAGCTGTCAAGTGGGTGTGGATGGGGGTGTAGAGAGAGAGAAAAATGTTGTGGGGAGGCGGCATGGTGAGAGTGCAAAAGAAACTTCAAGTGGATAAAGCAGGTTGCCTCAGAATATGACACAAAGGGAAAATAAAAATGAGTTTCGACACTTGATGAATGAACGCAGAGCTCACCAGGAGATAGAAAAAACAAAAATGTAATGAATTGCTTGCAAGTTAATGTGGTATCTCTTGCTTAAGGCTGCCAATGTTCAGAGACTAATGTATTGGGAAGCTTTTCGAAGACTGTTTTGTCATGACCAGTGTGTTAATTACTAAATTTAAATCTGAGATACAGTATGAACATTTGTAACCACCTCTTTCACATACATATTCCAGCTTAGCAACAATGCGATGGAAGTGCATTTTGCTGTGACCTCTCCAGCATACATGAAGTGTATTTATGTTATTGGCTTTTCAAGTGTTGAAATATTACTTAGGTTGAAAAACTTGTATTAGCTTACACCTGTTCTCTTGAGCCAATTTGAAAGCTATGATATCTTAGAAAATGTTGTTTTCCTTGTTTGTTGTGGCTTTAAGTTTGATGGGTTTGATAATTTTTGAGGATATTAATGCATTATGTTAACTCTGCTTCTGTGAGTTCAGATGTATGTCAACAAAAGGCATGACTGCATCACCTAATAAAGGAGTTAGTGAGAATGAAAAATGAGCCCTCAAAAAGAAAAATAATCTGTGCCCTTTTCTGTCCACAAAAAATAACTGATTATATTCACCCTGGCTAATTATTGCCCTATCAGTGTAACCTCAACCATGAGTATGATGGAAGAGATAGTTGACCTCAATATCAAGCAGCATTTCCAGCAGGGCCACTCAGCATCTGATCTTATTATGGTCTTGGTCCAGCATGGAAGGACATAAGAGCTGAACTTCCAAATGTGAGGAGAGAGTTGACTGTCCTTGGCATTGAGGCAGCAAAGTGTAGAAAGAGGTCGATCAGTTCATGTCTGTGCCTGTTCGCCAAAACAGCAAGTGATCAGGCATCATAGATTCATAGAGATGTACAGCATGGAAACAGACCCTTTGGTCCAACCCGTCCATGCCGACCAGATATCCCAACCCAATCTAATCCCAACTGCCGACACCTGGCCCATATCCCTCCAAATCCTTCCTATTCATATACTCATCCAAATGCCTCTTAAATGTTGCAATTGTACCAGCCTCTACCACATCCTCTGGCAGCTCATTCCATGTACGTACCACCCTCTGCGTGAAAAAGTTGCCCCTTAGGTCTTTTTTATATCTTTCCCCTCTCACCCTTAACCTATGCCCTCTAGTTCTGGACTCCCCGACCCCAGGGAAAAGACTTTGTCTATTTATCCTATCCATGCCCCTCATAATTTTGTAAACCTCTATAAAGTCACTCTTCAGCCTCCAATGCTCCAGGGTAAACAGCCCCAGCCTGTTCAGCCTCTCCCTGTAGCTCAGATCCTCCAACCCTGGCAACATCCTTGCAAATCTTTTCTGAACCCTTTCAAGTTTCACAACATCTTTCCGATAGGAAGGAGACCGGAATTGCACACAGTATTCCAACAGTGGCCTAACCAATGTCGTGTACAGCCGCAACATGACCTCCCAACTCCTGTACTCAATACTCACTCCCTGGATATCTCCATAATTCCGCACATTCTTCCTTTTCAGATAGTATTTAACTCCCTCTTAGTGCCTTGATTGAACCTGCTGTCTCTACATGCAGAAGTATCCACATTCCAGATTTCAATCATTCACTGCCTGAACAGTTTTTCTACATGTGTCCTTGGCTCCTTTTGCCAGTTACTTTGAATCTATGCCCGCCTTGCTTTTTCACTACCTCTCTGAACATTCCATATTTCGTCTGGTTCTCAGTTCCATTATCCACCTGACATCTGACATAGAGTCTTGCTTCTAACCTTGATGTTTATGTTTTTCATGACAACACAAGTAGTTTTACAATGTAAAAAATTGAAACAAAATGAAATTTATCTATCTTATTTTGTTTTTCTTACCAAATGTGAATCTTGTTGGTGCTCCATGGGAGTTTTGCGAAGATGAGCAGTTTTAAACCAGCACATGTGCATCTCATGGATAATACACACATTGATTTGGTATTTGATTTTCATGAATGAAGTCCAGCTTTGTATAAGTATGATTTGGAGCTGGCGGTGTTGGACTGGGGTGGACAAAGTTAAAAATCACACAACACCAGATTATAGTCCAATAGGTTTATTTGGAAGCACTAGCTTTCGAAGCACTGCTTCAAAGGTTAGTGCTTCCAAACAAACCTGTTGGACTATAAGCTGGTGTGTGATTTTTAACTTTGTATAAGTAGGTTCTTTTAAATGTGACTAACATTTGCAGTGCCGTAAAATAAGTCATTTTTGGTATCATCAGGCCCTTTTTTAAAAAAAGGATGATATCTTCAAGTTACTCAGAAACCAATCCTGAAACTGCAGGTGTTTGGGCACAAAAGGCTCAAATTGTCCTGAGGGAGAGAGATTCTTGAGCCAGAGTCCTCCTGTCCCTCCTCCTCTGTTGCTGGCTAGGCCAGCATTTATTGTTAATTAGATTAGATTAGATTTCCTACAGTGTGGAAACAGGCCCTTTGGCCCAATCAGTCTACACCGACCCTCCGAAGAGTGACCCACCAAGACCCATTTCCCTCTGACTAATGCACCTAACACTACGGGCAATTTAGCATGGCCAGTTCACCTGGACTACATATCTTTGGGTTGTGGGAGGAAACTGGAGCACACTGAGGAAACCCACACAGACACTGGGAGAATGTGCAAACTCCACACAGACAGTCGCCCAAGGTGGGAATTGAACCCGGGTCCCTGGCGTTATGAGGCAGCAGTGTTAACCACTTACGACAGATAAGAAGAAATTCCTTTTCTCAGAGATTGTTAATCAGTGGAATTCTTAACTGCCCCTGTGAACTGGATGGATTTTCTGACAACAATTGTTTCGTAGTCATCATTAGATTTTGAATTCCAAATTTTTATTGAATTCAAATTCCACCATGTGTCAAGGTGAGAAGTTGACTTTGGTGAGGGTACTAGAGTTCGTTGGTGTGTTCTTCCACTTGACATTTGAGTATTCTGCATATATTTTACTGTGAAAATTCCACAGGCAAATGCAGACTATTCTGTTACATTCCTGACTTGTTTTGTGAGTTGTGGACAGGCCTGGAGAAATCATTCATCTAGTTACTCAGCACATAATTCTCAGACTTTGAACTTCTCTTGTCACCACACTATTTCTACGGCTGGTCCAGTTCTGTTTCTGGGCATTTGGAGCTGCCAGGATGTTCATAGTGGGTAACTCAGCAACACTAATGCCATTAAACATCAAGGAGAAGCAGTAGCATTCTCTCTGATCATTGCCTATCACTTGTGAAGAGTGAATGATTCTTGCCATTCATCAGACCAAGCTGCAATCTTGTCTTGTACTTCTGCACTCCCACCCACACATGCCCCCTCTCATGGACTTACCCTTTTACACTCTCAGTCACACGCATTCACATACTCTCTCACAGACACACACACTCCACACACCCACATGCACGTACACACGCATATAAGCTTGTGGGCTGAATTTGTATTGCAGGATTACATTTTATTTTGCTCAAAAACTGCATAAATCCATGTAAGATTCTGTAAATGCCATTTTTAGGAATAGAATCAGTCTGAACATTGGGGCACAGAGAGCCTCACATAGGGCACCTCACACTTTCAATGCATTATCTGAGCTGACATGGCACCTATTGTTAAAGTTCACTTGAGAATGTAACTTCTTTTAAAAAAAATTCTGGGATTTACATGTGAAAAAACTGAAACCAACATGGTCACTCTAAAAGATGAGAGATTTAACAAATAATCCAGGTTTATTCCATATATAATCTCAGTTGCATCACACTAAATTTTTACTATAGATTCTCGGTCTTATGATCTTATTCCACAACCATCAGCTGAAAACCTATTCTTTATTAAGTGCAAGTTGGAGATCTTATGGGTAAGACAGACACTTAAGTAATTGGATTGACATATTGATGGCAACAATATTGCAATTCCCAGAGACGTGGTTGAGGGAAGGGCAGGACTGGCAGCTTGGCATTCCAGGGTACCTGGAGGGAGGACAGAAGACAGCTTTTACCCTTTGTTGAAGGGTCAGAAATGGGCAGCACAATTTTCAAGTGAAAGCTGAGTTTTAGAGGGGACTTGAATAAAACTTTTTTCACCGAGAGAGTGGTGGGTGTCCAGAATGCGCCAACTGTGAGGGTGGTAAAGACAGGTAACTTCACTTTTCAAAAGTATTTGGATGAACATTTGAAATGTCATAACACTTATGGCTGGGCCAAGTGATGGAAAGCAGGACCTGTGTAAATTTAGCTGAGTTTTGGCAGCAATGGACTCTTCTATACTGTATGAGTCTCTGAGAAAGTGAGGACTGCAGATGCTGGAGGTCAGAGTTAGTGCTGAAAAAGCACAGCAGGTCACGCAGCATCCGCGGAGCAGGAGAATCGACATTCCGGGCATAAGCCCTTCATCAGAATGTTTGGGGTGGGGGTGGGTGGAGGGAAGGGGGCTGAGAGGTAAATAGGAGGGTGGGGGGGAAGGTAGCTGGGAAGGAGATAGGTGGGGTGATAGTGATAGATCAGAGGGGAGGGTGGAGTGGATAGGTGTGAAGGAAGATGGATTGGTAGGACAGTTCAAGATGGCAGTGCTGAGTTGGAGGGTTGGATCTGGGATGAGGTGGGCGGAGGAGAAATCAGGATACTGGTGAAATCAGCCTTCAAACCATGTGGTTGGAGAGTTCCAAGGCAGAAAATGACGTGTTCTTCTTTCAGGTGTTGGGTTGCTTGGATTTGGCAGTGGAGGGGGCCCAGGACTTGCATGTCCTTGGCAGAGTGGGAGGGGTGTTTAAGTGATCAGCCACAGAGCGGTGGGGTTGTTTGGTGCATGTGTCCCAGAGATGTTCCCTGAAACCTTCCATGTGTTGGCATGCTGTCTCCCCAATGTCGAGGAGACCACTTTGAGAGCAACAGACACAATAGATGAGGCGTTTGGATGTGCAGGAGTCTATGATCAGGGAAAGGATGTAAAAGAAGAGTTTGTTTGCATTATTAATTGAGAAGTCAGTTACAGCCATAAGGAGGGGCAATTATCATGGAAGGGTCTTCAAATGAAGATTTGTGGGTACAGCTCAAGAATATAGAGGGAGCAGTCACACTGCTGGGAGTGTTTAATAGACCCCAGACAGTCGGAGGGCAATGAAGGAGCAGATGTGGAGTCAATTCACTGAAATGTGTTAGAGCAATCATAGAATAATCATATTAGTTAATTAAAACTTCTCTAGCGTTAATTGGGAAAGATAGTATAAAGGGGCCAGATTTCCTGAAATGTATTCAGGAGATATTTTTATGTCAACATGTAGAAGGTTCACCAAGAGACACAGTGCTGGACCTAATTCTGGGAAATATATCTGGACAGCTGTTGAAAATGGGAATGCATTTTTGTAATAGTGCCACAACACTATATACTTTAAGTTTGCTATGGAAAAGGAAAAGAAAAGCCTGCAAAAATTAGTTTTGGATTGAGGAAAGGCATATTTTATGAAAATAAGACAGAATATACCCAAAGTAGACTTGGAACAGTTAATTGAAGGTAGATCTGCAGCAGAACAATTGGTTGCACTGCAGGGTTCGGGAATCCCACTTCGAAGCAACAAGTCCAGAGAGCCTGGATGTCCATGAATATTCAGGATAAGAGGGAGAAAAGAGAGGCTTATAGAGTCCTAGAGATATACAGCACAGAAACAGACCCGTCGGTCCAACTTGTCCATGCCAACCAGATATCCCAGTCCAATCTAGTCCCACCTGCTAGCACCCAGCCCATATCCCTCCAAACCCTTCCTATTCATATACCCATCCAGATGCCTTTTAAATGTTGCGATTGTACTAGCCTCCACCACTGGCAGCTCATTCCATACACATACCACACTCTGCGTGAAAACGTTGCCCACTAGGTCTATTTTATATCTTTCCCCTCTCATCCTAAACCTATGCCCTCTCGTTCTGGGCTCCCCACACCGCAGGGAAAAGACTTTGTCTATTTACCCTATCCGTGCCCCTCATGATTTTATAAATCACTATAAAGTCACCCCTCAGCCTCCGACGCTCCAGGGAAAACAGCCCTAGCTTATTCAACCTCTCCCTATAGCTCAAATCCTCCAACCCTGGCAACATCCTTGTAAATCTTTTCTGAAACCTTTCAGGTTTCATAACATCCTTCCGATAGGAAGGAGACCAGAATTGCACGCAATATTCCAACAGTGGCCTAACTAATGACCTGTACAGCTGCAACATGACCTCCCAACTCCTGTACTCGATGCTCTAACCAATAAAGGAAAGTATACCAAACGCTTTCTTCACTATCCTATCTACCTGCGACTCACTTGAGCAAATGAATGGAAGCCAGAGTAGAGTCGAGAAAGTGTCGTGGGAAACTTAAGAAAGCAATTAGGAAAGCAAAGATGGGCAAGAGACAACAATAGTGAGCAAGATCTGGGAGCATGCCAAGATATTCTGTAAGTATATTAAGGAAAAGAGGATAACCAGAGAAAGAGTAGAGCTCATTAGGGACCAAGGAGGCAATTTGTATGTGGAGCCAGAGGACATTGGTGGGATGTTAAATGTGTACTTTGCAGCTGCCTTCACTTTGGAGAAAGAGGATGGAGGTACAAAATTCCAGAAGAGGTACTTTAAGGTTCTTTAATGCAGGAAGTGAGGAGATAGTGGAGCTTTTGAGGGTTTAAAGCAGACAGATCTCCACGACCAAATGAGTTGTACCCAAAGCTGCGAAGGGAGGAAATTGGAGGGGCTCTGATCCAAATTTTAAATTTCTGTCTTGGAGGGTCAATGATAGTTAATGGTCACTATTACATTTTTAAAAATTTCATATTTGTTAATTGATTCGTTGGAATTGTTCATTTTTATTTCTAAATTACACAATTACCCTGCCTGCCAGATTGAGTCCAGTGACATCCCCTTCCCATGCATATGAAGGTTGCTGTAAATAGTTTCTGTCCTCCTTTAACATCCACATATCTGTGCCTTCCAACAATTGTGGTGATCAAGGTTAGAGATCCTTGCAAATGCTGAGGACAGTACAGTCTGTTCTGATATAATGCAATAGTTCCGTTCTCGTGTGATCTTGTGTGATAAAATTGTGCAGTTGTTGTGCCATTTAAATTAATGGGGCTGGAATCGTGTTATAGCCAATACAGGTAATGAAAGTTAACATTCTACACATAATGGTCTAAATTCTTCAATTGTGTTCAAGCCAATTGACATTGAAGAAACACATGTAAAAGCAAAATCGGCTGTACAAGATTTTCCTTTTAGTTAAGATGAGTGGATTAAATGCTTCCTGACCTCTGCTGTTATGAGTGATGTATTATTAACTATAGATGCCATGTTTTGAAGAATATATTGTTAAATGTGTAACAACAGCAACTGTATTTCAAAAGTTACTCTGCAGTTGTAATTTGCCTTTGGATATTCTATAAAAGAGAGAACTAAGAAGAGCCAGGAGGGGACATGAGAAGTTATTGGCAGATAGAATCAAGGAAAGCCCTCAGGCTTTCTATCGCTATACCAGGAATAAAAGAATGACAAATAAGATTAGGGCCAATCAAGCATAGTAGTGCAAAGTTGTGCATGGAGTCAGAGGAGATAGGGGAAGCGCTAAATGAATACTTTTCATCAGTATTCACAGTAGAAAAAGACAATGTGGTCGAGGACAATATTAACATACAGGCTACTAAACTAGACGGGATTGAGGTGTTCGCATTTCTGCAAATTGTAAAAACAGATGTCTCCTGCGCTGGATGGGATTTATCCTAGGATATTCTGGGAAGCCAGGGAGGAGATTGCCAAGCCTTTGGCTTTGGTCTTTATGTCATCATTATCTGCAGGAATAGTGCCAGAAGACTGGAGGATAGCAAATGTTGTTCCCTTGTTCAAGAAGGGGAGTAAAGACAACCCTGGAAATTATAGACCATTGAGCCTTACTTCGGTTGAGGGTAAAGTGTTGGACATGGTTATAACAGAGAGAATTTTAATCGTCGAGAAATGAATAAGTTGATCAGGGGTAGTCAACATGGTTTTGTGAAGGGTGGATTGTGCCTCACAAACCTATTGAGTTATTTGAGAAGGTGACCAAACAGGTGGATGAGGGTAAAGTGGTTGATGTGGTGAATATAAATTTCAGTAAGGCGTTTGATAAGGTTCCTCACGGTAGGCTGTTAAATAAAATACGGAAGCATGGGATTGAGGGTGATGTCGTGGTTTGGAGCAGAAATTGGCCAGCTGAAAGAAGACAGAGGGTGGTGGCTGATGAGAAATATTCATCCTGGAGTTCAGTTACTAGTGGGATATCACAAGGGTCTGTTTTGGGTCCACTGTTTATCATTTATATGAATGAGCTGGATGAGGGCATAGAAAGGTGGGTTAGTAAATTTGTGGATGACACTAAGGTTGGGAGAGTTGTGGATAGTGACAAAGGATGTTGTAGGTTACAGAGAGACAGAGATAAGCTGCGGAGGTGGGCTGAGAGGTGGCAAATGGAATTTAATGTGGAAAAGTGTGATGTGATTCACTTTGGAAGGAATAACAGGAATGCAGAGTACTGGGCTAATGGTAAGATTCTTAGTAGTGTAGCTGAGCAGAGAGATCTTGGTGTCCAGATATGTAGATCCTTGAAATTTGCCACCCAAGTTGATAGGGTTGTTAAGAAGGCATACAGTGTGTTAGCTTTTATCAGTAGAGGGATTGAGTTTCGGAACTATGAGATTATGCTGCAGCTGTACAAAACTCTGGTACGGCTACATCTGGAGTATTGTATACAGTTCTGGACACCACCTTACACGAAGGATGTGAAAGCTTTGGAAAGGCTTCAGAGGAGATTTATTAGGATGTTGCCTGGTATGGAGGGAAGGTCTTATGAGGGAAAGCTGAGGGACTCGATGCTGTTTTTGTGAGAGCGAAGGAGTTTGAGAGGTGACTTAATTGAGACATCTACGATAATCGGAGGGTCAGATAGGTTGAACAGTGAGAGCCTTTTTCCTCGGATGGAGATGGCAAGCATGAGGGAACATAGCTTTAAATTGAGGAGTGATAGATATAGGGCAGAAGTCAAAGTTAGTTTCTTCACTCAGTAGTAGGTGTATGGAACGCACTACCTGCAACGGTAGGAGGTTCTGCAATTTTAAGGGCATTTTTAAAAAATAATATATTTTTATGAATTTTAAGGGCATTTAAATGGTTATTGGTTAGGCATATGGATGAGAATGGAATAGTGTAGGTTAGTTTGGCTTCAGACTGGTTCCACAGGTTGGTGCAACATCGAGGCTGAAGGGCCTGTACTGCACTGTAATGTTCTATCTCTATGTAAAAGAGTTTCAACATGCATGTGAGTTCTTCATTAAAATCAGAAGCATTCTAATTTTCCTATGTAGGCTCACTTGCATGTTTCTAGCACATCTTGCTTTAGCAATAGGTTTTGTACAGGCATTAGTTTTCTCTTGTTCAGAAGCTGTTTTTTGGCATGCTGTATGCAACTTTTTGAGCAGGCACAGCAATGTTGAGTTTTAAATTAATGAGTAAGAGACGCTCAAGCAGTGGTAAATATATTACCTTGTCCAGGCTGTCGGTTGTTTGTGATACTGTTTGAAATCTAGATGTTGTGGCTTCAATTCAGTTCAGTTCCAAAACTGATGACAAAGTGCACGTGGGCATTTGAATTAATCCTTCTTATTGTAATAGACAAAATTTAGAATCCGGTAACTCAACTGATCTATAAATGGATGAATATATATTACATTTACTCCATGAACAATGTCACCATATCCCAAGATGCTTTGCAGTCAGTTAATTACTTTTGAAATGTAGTCACCATTGTAGTGGAAAAAGGGGTACAGTTACATCAAGTCTACATCACGCAAGGGGGTCAGTTAGCTCAGTTGACTGGATGGCTGATTCACAATGTAGAGTGATGTCAATAGTGCAGTGTTCCATTCCCATACTGGCTGATGTCAACCCCTCCCTTCTCCTGAGGTAGGGTGACCGTCAGGGTTAAACTCACCACCAGTCATCTCTCTCATGAGAGCAGGCCTGTGGTGTTCTGAGACTATGGTAGTTACTACTACACCACAAAGCAGGTATTTTGACCCGACTGGTCTTGGCTGACATTTACGTTCCAGATAAGCTTGGTCCTACCGCTTATAACAGAAGATGGAGCTTTCAGCTAATAAATGTAGTTTGGAGAGAGGAGGAGCACGTTTGGAATTCAGGAAAGGAAAGATTGCTAAGGAATAAGGAAATCACCCAAGCATTGTGTGAAAATATTAGGGCCAAGTTTACAGCAACTGAAGTGGAAAACCTAGAGAAAGTCTAAGCTAAGGCACTGATATTTGATTGCTGACAGAAAACAGAAATAAACAGGGCATTCTTCAATGAGTTGGCTATAGCATGGGTGGCTCAATGTTTAACACTGCTGCCTGACAGCGCCAGGATCCTGTATTCGATTCCATCCTTGCCTCTAAATGGAGTTTGCACATTCTCCCCATGTCTGTGAGAGTTTAGGCTAGGTGGGTTAGCCATGGGAAATATAGGGTACAGGGTGGGTGTGCGTGGGATGCTCTTCAGGGGATCAGTGTTGACCCAGTAGGCTGAATGGCCTACTTCCACACTCTAGGGGTTCTATGACTGGATTGCAGTTCATGTGGTTCCACTTTTCAGGAGGTTATATAGAGATAAAGCAGGGGATGTCAGACCCTACACAGCACGAATGGAGGCAACTCTAAAGGAAAGAATTAAGTTCCACTTGGAGAGTCAAGGTTTGATCAGGGATAGTCAGCATGCCTTTGTCAGAGTGGGGTCATGCCTCACAGATTAGACTGAATTTATCAAGGAAGTGACCAGATCCTTAGGTGAGGGCAGTGCAGTTGATGGATTTTACATGGATTTCACCAATGCCTTTGAAAGATCCCACTGATTAAGATGGTAAACACACATAGGATCAAGGGTAATTTGGCAAATTGTATCCAAAATGGGCTTTCTGGGAGGAAGCTGTTTGTGTCACCGGAAGCGGGTTATCAGGGGCACACCCCAGAGATCAGTGCTGTGTCCATTATTGTTCCTTATAAATAATATAGAAGAAACTGTTGGGGATAGTAAGTAACTTTGTAGGCGGCAGAAAGATTAATGATTGACAGTGAGGAAGAAGGTCTTAGGTTACAGGAGAATGTAGACTGATAAATCAGATTGGCAGAGTAGTGGCAGATATAATTTAATCTTGATGTGTGTGTGAAGTGATGCATTTTGGAAGAAGAAACAAGACAAAGGACATTAGGAAGCTCGGAGGAACAGAGGTACCTTGGAATGCCTGTCCACAGATCCCTGAATATGGCAGGACAGGGTAATAGGCGAGTTAAGATGGCATACAAGACTTTCCTTTATTGTTAAGAGCAGTGAGGTTATGTTGTAGCTGTATAAAAGTTTGGATAGGCAGATGTGTGCAGATCTGGTTACCACACTATAGGAAGGATGTAATTGCAATGGAGAATTGGAGAGGCAATTTACCAGGATGTTGCCTGGGATAGAGCAGTGTCGATATGAAGAGAGGCTGATAAGATTGAGTTTAGTCTTTTTAGATCAGCGAAGGCTGACATTGTAGTGTATAAGATTATGAGGGGCATGGTCAGGATGGATAGGAAGCAGTCAGTAAGAAAGCAGGGCCCAAAGCAGGAAGAAGGTTTAGAGGGTGTTTGAAGAAAATACTTTGTACATGCCAGATGATGGGGTCTGGCATGTACTGCCAAGGAGCTTCGATGAAACAGCAAACAGTCCAAGAGTACTTGGTTGAGCACTTGAAATACCACAACATTCAAGGCTGTAGATTTCGTGTTGGAATGTAGGACTGGTGTAGATTTAGACTAGTTTTTCTTTTGTTGGTGCGGACTCAATGGGTCAAGGAGCCTGTTGGATGCTGTATGATTCTAACTTTGGAGATTTGGAGGAAAAGAGAATTCAGAGCATACTGTCTAGTGAAATTGAAGGCCTGGTTTCCATTGGTGAGTTGAAGCAGGGTCAGATGCACTTGATGCCAAAGTTAGGGAAACAGACCTCTGGGAGACATTTATATTGGATTTGGGAGGGTCACAATAACAGGGAGGTGCAAGTGGAAGAATTTCAACATGAATTTGGCAGCGTAAATCTGAAGTCCAATTGAAATGCATGCCATTGCAGACCAGAGCTGGATATCAATTTGCTCACTGAGCTGGAAGGTTCATTTTCAGACGTTACATCACCATACCAGTTAATATCTTCAGTGAGGCTCCGAATGAAACTTTGTCCGGAGACTCACTGAAGATGTTACTTAGTATGGTGACAAAATGTCTGAAAATGAACCTTCCAGCTCAGCAAGCAAACCTACATCTAGAACCTCAACCTGAGCTACAAATCTTCTCAAAACTCACTAGTACAGAGCTGATGGACAAGAGGAGCATGGTACTGTTTAGGATATAACAGTAGCATTTTGAAAAGCCTTATGTTTATGGAGTTTAAAAAGTTATGTGTGTAATGGGGGGGGGGGGGGGGGGCGGTAGCTAGTAAATTAGAAAATTTGAGTCTAAAGGTAGCCATGGTGAAGGTAATACTTCAAGTCATCTGACATTGGGCAAAGACAATTGGAGATAAAAGTTGATGATCTTTCTCAAATGGAGAATATGAACATTTTAAATTCAGCTAGAATTTCAAACTCTTTTCACATGAACCATAAATGTTAAGGCCCTGTTCAAAGGCAAGTGGTAAAGTCAACCCAACAGCGAGTGATCAATCAGGCTAACATTAGTGTAAGGAAATCTAAAGATAATGATCAGACAATAAAGGCTTGTAAATGGAAGACAGCACAGATTTGTTGACCTGCATGATTGTTCTCTATTCTTTCTGAAAGAGCAATCCCTTAGACACAGTCGTTTTAACCATTCCTATATAAATCTTAAATCTTCTCTACATCCACAGAGGAACCTCGATTATCTGGATATCGGATTATCCGGCAAGATCACAAGGTCCCGATGCTAGGCTAAGCTATATTACACTGCATTCAATTATTCGGAATTCCATTAACTGAATGAAATACTCCCCACCAATGTCCTTCAGATGATCAACGTTCCTCTGTACCAGCAAACCTCACCTGAGTGCTAACCTTGGCAGTAGAATGATTTTTGTTTTCCTGAGGAAGGGTCACCAGACTTGAAACACTAACTCCGATTTGTCTTCACAGATGCTGTCAAGCCTGCTGAGCTTTCCAGCAACAACTTTGTTTCTGATTTACAGCATCCACAGTTCTTTTGGTTTTTAAAAAATTGTTTGCAGTGATGGCAGGGACTTTTAGGTCAATAAGCGACAATAGGCTGGTGATATGTAGCCAAAATCTTGGGTGCCTTGTGTGCCAGGGGACCAGTGAAACTACAGGTGGCTAGAGAGGGGATAAAAGTTACTAAGATAGAATGACTCTCAAACTTGTTTGGACTTTATGAAGCATACAAGATTCTTTGAGGACTTGACAGGGTAGATGCAGGCAGGTTGTTTCCCATTCTGGGAGAGCCTCGGACCAGAGGGCATAATCTCAGAATAAGGTGTTGTACGCTTTTTTTTGGAATCCCTACAGTGTGGAAACAGGCCCTTCAGCCCAACAGGTCCACACCAATTCTCCGAAGAGTAACCCACCAAACCCTATTCCCTTACCGTATTACTCTACGTTCAACCCTGATTAATACCTCTAACCTATACATCCTTGAACACTATGGGCAATTGACCATGGCCAATTCACCTATCCGACACATATTTGGATTGTGGGAGGAAACCGGAGCACCTATCGGAGAATGTGCAAACTCCACACAGACAATCACCTGAGGCTGGAATTGAACCCGGGTTCCTGGCGCTGTGAGGCAGCAGTGCTAACCACTTATGACAGAAGAAATTTCTTTTCTCAGACAGTGTGAATCAGTGGAATTCTTTACTGCGGAGTGTTGTTGAGGTGAAGTCATTAAGTATATATAAGGTTGAGATACTGAGTTGTAATTGCTAAGAGTGATGGGAAAAAAGCAGGAAAGTCGAGTTAAGAATGATCAGATTAGCCTGGCAGAACAGACTGAGTGGGCTGTACAGTCTACTGCTGGTCCTATGTCTTATGGTCTTATTTGACAAATAAAACTGGAAAGATAATTTAATATGTTGAAGAATTAAAAAGCTTGTTTGATTGCTGTGTGTCCGGTTTCTTCAAGGAGACCTGCATATCAAGATTTGATTGATTTTTGTTGTTTTTTTTTCCTTAGGGCCCAGTTATTCTTGGTGAGGCTCAGTTACCAGAAGATCTGATGAAGCACCAGTGCCGATTGGTGACAGCCACCTCAGCAGTCAGCTTGCAAAGCCCTGATGCATGCTCTAATCCCTCATCTACTGAAGTAAAGGTCCCGATTGCTAATAAAAAATGTGAACTCTCACCATGCAGCCCATCTCTCCTCCTGCGGAACATTGATAAACAGGTGTGTCATCAGTAGTTTCAAGTTTTGTAGTATAAAATGTTTCTGACTTTAAAGTATAGCTCCTCAGAATCGGAATGTGGTATTTAAGCAAAGCCATTAATTTCTATACGTTTTCACATGAAAACACATTTGATAATAAATAACATTTCTTATTTCTTTATGATGTGAAAAAGCATCCTATGCAACTGGACTGTTTGTCATTCTCAACAACTGCCAGTTTAAAATAACATGTTCATTTCTGTTATAGAGTTCTCGCCTTACACAGTCTCTTGGAAACCTCATCTGTCCCTCCAGCCCATCTTGTAGTTCCCCCTCAAATTCTTCACTGCTGCCTAAGGTCTGCACACCGCCAAGGCAATTAAATGGGTTGCTGAACAGGTGTGTTACTTTGGAAACTATTGACTATAGAAAAAGGGCATAGAGGTGATTGCTCGAATGTTTACATTCAGCACTTGGAATTTACCATCGATTTAACTGTGTAAATAGCACTTCTTTTTAAAACTGATTTGTGTTGCTCTCATCATTTTCCTGTCTGACTTTTATCTTCACATTTTAACCTTACAGTCTACATTCCAGTCCTTTGGACAACAGTTCACTAGATAGCTCAGACACAGAAGAAATCCTTTGTAAAAGACAGCGATTGGATAGCCTTACCGTCCCTTCATCACCACCAGACAACAGTTGTGTTGCTGCCAGAGTTCGTCCTGTCCGAAGGTACAGGAAGAGGAGGCTGGTCAGATCTAACCTGGCATGTTACCTTGGTAGAAAGGTATGTGACTCTGTTTGGTGATTACCAAAGGTTGCATAGCCTGGGACTGCTGAATACTCCCCCAGTGTTTCAGCGAACATATCTCATATTTGGTGTTGTAGTAAGAGATGTCCAACAAAATCCCAGGTTCCTCTACTGGCCTGTGCTGAGTAAGCTGTTGGTGGTGTCATGCTGCAATACAAGTCATTATCCCTGGACCACAGAATGAAAGAGCAGCAGAAATTTTCATTCCAGATTGTACACTCATGACTTATTTCTGTTAACAATGCGCACGTGTATGCACATGCAGTTGGTCTGCCAAGCCCTTCCTTTGCATACCAATGAGTTATGACAATTAATAAATGAATTTATGCCTGGAAATTGATCACTGGAATGGTGTATCAGAGATCTAGAGTCATAAAGATGTACAGCATGGAAACAGACCCTTCGGTCCAAACCGCCCATGCCGACCAGATATCCCAACCCAATCTAGTCCCACCTGCCAGCACCCGGCCCATATTCCTCCGAATCCTTCCTATTCATATACCCATCCAAATGCCTCTTAAATGTTCTGGCATCTAAGGAATTATTGCAAGCTTGAGTCATCTCTTTTCCACAAGAAGATGGAAATTTGAGTAGAAAATGTATGGTGAATTAATTGGCTGAAAGAAAGTATTTTCACACTCCAAGAACCTGAACTGTAGCAAAGCACCAAGAAAGTGAAACTAATAATTATGTTCTTCTCAGTCCAGTGGCTGAGTGAGATTATGCACACACACATGGAAGATCCCACATTCAGCCATGTATCGATGCTGAATTTGGTAATCTCAGTCTAAATAGCCATGTTAATACTAGATTTGACTTTACAATTACCTTTCTGATAAAGTTAAGTCCCCATGCCTGATTACTGGCCATCAATTGCTGTTGGTTGATGAGTTTGTGTGCACACTGAATGATTATAGTGTTAGCTGTGGCTGTGATCTCAAATGTTGGAAAAGCTTCTTGATACTACTCTCCTCAACTTACATCGGGGAAATGGCTGTGCTGGCAATGTACCAGAGGATGTGTCCCCTGGCTATGAGAACAGACCCTAACAAGTGTCAGCTCATAATTCAGAGAAGAGAAGAAGAAAAGGAAAATGTGATAATATTTTAAGCTTAATTCTAGTTGGCAGTAATTAAATTGTTCCTCGTATTGGATGCATTTACAGTTTATACAACCAGAAAAAGCATTTATATTGTGTATTCCCTTTGCCTAGGCCCAGCGTCCTCTGAGCATCAAATGTAGCTGTGACTGGCCTAATGTGTGTATTTTGTGTGGCTCTAAAACACTAATGCAGACTATGGATCAGCCCAGCATGTCTCCACAGGAATGTGTAGCTATAATGGAGCCCTGCTATCACCCAATATTGTCACTTCCTCAAGGTGAGTGTGTTTCAATGTCATGCTTATATTTAAAACTAATTGCTGTTCCACAATTCTTCTTGGATGTTGTATGTAGTTGCCATCAAATTAAATACATGCAGTTAGTCCTTCAGTTTTTTTCCCTTTTCTGTATTCAGTGATACTTCCCATCTCTCTTTCCACCCATCACAATCTTTCAAGGGGACGGAGTGCTATTTTATTCACTGAGCTTGTGCAAATCTGACAAATACCCTTAACCATGACAATCATGTATTCAGCCAAACTTTCTTCGCTCTGAATACTCGTATGTTCTTGGAAACTAGCTAACTGGAGACATCTCTTTACCATAAAGTGACTAGCACATGAATAAGACAGAAAATAGGAGAAAACCTAATTGCTTTTTGCAGACCACACGTAGTTTTCCCCTCCCTCAAGAATATTTGTCACCCAATTAGGTTTCGAGACTGTCTGTTGCGACCAAGATTAATTGAACCCATTCACAATGTTGAAATGTGAACTCAAATGCACTGAGGTGCTCATTTGGTATCACAGTTACTTGTTGATGTGTTGAGTGCAATGAATGATGTTATTAGGTGTTAGTTGTGTATGTAACAGGTAAGCTTGTTGGTGACGTGGATTGTTGTTTTGATTTCAGATATACCTCTTCATGTGCACTTTGAAGGCTTACTCAAGCAGGAAGAACATCAGAAACCATCTCAGAAATATAAGTCTTTGAAGTCTTTCTCCCAAGTGAGACAGAGACCTCAGGATACTGCAAAAAAAGTCTGTCAAAAGCTTGCCTCATCGCTCCTCACATCAGCCAGTAAGTTGTCAGCCGATATTTTGGGTTGGGATTTTGTACTTGCAACATCACGTTGTAGCGAGGTTTGAGTTTGCCCTCCACATTTAATTACCAAGGGGTGAATATATTTAAATGGAGAAAGCTGCAGCACAAAGAGCTTTGGGGGTCTTTATGCATAATTTGCAAAAAGATAGCATAAGAATTCAGCAGATAAAAGGAGAGGAGAATGGATTATTGAGCTTATTTCAAGAGAATGAAGTATAAAATTAGTGAAACTACAAAGCACTCGTCAGACTACCTGTGAAGTACTGCAAATAGTTTTGGGCCCTTCATCTAAGGAAAAACATTTTGACATTAGCAGCAGTCAAAGCTCATGAGGTTGATTCGGGGTATGGAAAATGTTTTTATAAGCGCAATTATGTAAATTGAGGATTATAATTTAGAAGAATGAGAGAAGACCTTATTGAAACACAAGATTATTAAGGGGCCTGACATACTAAGTGTGGAAAAGTTGTTTCCCTTGTAGGAAAGTGAAGGACCAGTGAGTATAATCTCAGAGTAAGGGGTCACCCATTTTAAAACAGAGATAGAACAGTACAGCACCGTACAGGCCCTTTGGCCCATGATGTTGTGCCAAGCATTTATCTTAATCGAAGATAAACCTAACTTCGATGAGAAGGATTTTTTTTTCACTGAGGGTAATGGCTGTTGAAGCTAGGTTGCTAACCAATTTTTTTAAAAAATTAACTAATTCAAGGCTGAGGTAGACAGATTTTTAATCAGTAAGGGATCAGGTAAAGATGCCATCATCGTGCCTGACCACAGGGTTGCTTGTCTTGTCAGAGAGAGAGATGATTAGTGGTAGTTTAATCTGAGGGCCACTATACCTCAGGCTAGGAATGAGTTTAAGAAGGCAAATCCTTCATGGTAATATCAGTCAGTGTGGGAATTGAACCCATGCTATTGGTGTTACTCTGTATTGCTAACCAACCCGTCAGAAAAGCAGGAAAGTTGAGTTGAGAATTACAAGATCAGCTCTGATCTCATTGAATAACACATTAGACTTGATGGACTGAATGGCCTACTGCTTCTGTGTCTCAGAGCTATGGTCTTACATAGTTCACAACTGCTTTCATTGGTCTGCAATTTGCACCTAGCTAGGTCCAGTAAAAAGCCAAACAAATCATTGACAAAATCATCCATTTTTGTGGTGTTGGCTGAAGAACAAATTAGAACTTTGCACATGGGCAAAGATCCTTCTCTGCAAATTGAGAGTGGGTTTTGTTTCTATCTAACTAAATAGAGAAATGCGGTCTCGGTTTAACATGCTTCTTGAGCACCTCTGACAGTCCCCCACTCAGTCCTATAATGAATTCTAGATTACACTGCTCTGATCCATTGTCAACTTGAACTCAGAATTTGACTCTGAGGTCATTGTGCAATCAACAAAGCGAGCTAACATAAGGAGAAGAGAAAATTCATGATTAAACGAAAACAAACTTTTTTACAGTTATGTGATTGCAGAGGGAAAGGAACATTGAGAGGTTAAGTAACTGCAACAGAATAAGTCAGAGCTTTTGATCCATATCATTGTTACTAAAGACAGAGGATTTGTATCCTGGCCAGCATGAATGCTGTCCTTCTTACCTAAATCGTTACGTTACATTTGCCATCTTCTCCCAAATTTTGAGAGATGACCACCAATACGTTTGTTATCTCTGGAGCCATTTCTTTTAATACTATGGGATGTTGATTACCAAGTCCAGGGGATTTATGCAATTTAAATCCAGTCATTTCTCTTTTCTTAACAAACATTAATACCTCACAGTTCCTCTTTTACACTCATCCCTAGATTCTCCATTATTTCTGGTTTTCAGTATTTTCCGCCATGAATAGGTGGTGGATGGGGTACCAATCAAGTGGGATGCTTTGTCCTGGATGGTACTGAGCTTCTTGAATGTTGTTGGTGCTGCATTCATTTAAGAAAGTGGAGAAAATTCCATTGCACTCCTGACTTCTGCCTTGTAAATGATGGACAGGTTTTGGGCAGTCAGGAGGTGAGTTACTTGCTGCAATTTTTGTCTGTTTGTGCATAGTAGAACATTTTTTTCCGGCTTGTATTTTCACATATAAACATCATAAATGAAGCAAGCCCATACAATCCGAAGGTATTTTATTCTAGTCAGATCCTATCTGACTACTTTGTCTTACCATATTCTGTTTTTTTTGATTTGCCTTCCCTTCACCCCATTGTTGGAGGCTGTGCTATGAGCCAGGGGAGTGCCGGTTTATGAATTTACATATCTACATTTCTTGATTCTTTCCTTAAAGTGATTCTTGATACTCTTTATAACCAAGTTTTTGATCACATTTTCTGACCTCTGTTTACCATCCATTTCTGCTCTGCATGTCTGTGACACACCTTGGATGAATTCTTGTCGAGGTCTGAGCAACATGGGCAATGGCTAGATGTGTGCCAAAATCTGGAGAGAATCTAGTCAGGGCTACATCAGGGGCAACTCGTGCTGTTTCTGTGCTTTTCACAATTGGCATGCTGAGTTTCTTGCTTGACAGTGGCAAATTACTAAATAACAGGGGTTATGACTTGTTAAATATCTTGTTGACTCCCCCAACTTAATTCATTAATATTTAACTTTCTGCTTTATCAAACTTGCCACACATCAAGCAAGCTTGATTTGGAAACCAGAATGGGTACTTGGCGAGGTTAGTTTGCTGCTTGTTTCAAAGGACCTCCATGTTGGACACCAGCTACAGCATGTCAGAGCATGCTCCAGGTGCACCAGCATATACACCCCATGTTCCTGGAGCCCCATGTCCAATCCACACACAGTGCTGTACTGGCAACTATTGTAATGCTGCAGCAAGCGCCCTTATTTAAAAATGAATTCTCGGGTTGACAGAGTCACTAGCTAGGCCAGCAATTAAGAGTCAGCCACATTTGTGGATCTGCAGTCAGACCAGTTCAGGATGGCAGTTTTCTTCCCTAAAGGGCATTAGTGAACCAGATTGGTTTTCCAATAATCAGTGATTACTAGATTCTTTAATTCCAGATTTCAAATTCCACTGTCTGCCGTGGCAGGATTTGTACTGGAGTCTCTGGATTAACAATCCATTGAGAATGCCACTAAGCCATTGCCTTCCACTGTGCGCTGAGAGAACACATCCAGTACATGGACTGGACAAGGCGCTGTCTCCCGACTCTTCACTTTCATAATGAACACTCACTTTGAGCCTGCCTGGATGCTCACAGCATCCATGCCTTGCATTACCTTGCCATGTCTTTTAGTGCTTTGCCCCCTCAGTCAGAGATAGTGCTAAAATTACTTCTGACTTGCTTTCCCATTTATTGTAAACACAAAGGAAGCAAGCTTTTCGTGGTTGTCAGCAGGTTTCAGTCATATCAAGGGAGACGACCTTCACTCAGAGTTGCCGACATAAGAAGTCAAAGGCAGTCTTCGATATCAGTCCCAGGATTTGGAATTGGTCTGTCAACCACTCAGATCAGTTAGTCATGAGTGGTGAGGAGCTGAATGTCGGGCAGCCCACCTTGTGTCGTGAGTCTTTCTACCCTCTTGTGTATGACTTTCCTCCAGGAATGAGAGGCAAGTAAGTATTAGGGAAATAAAGGTAGGAGGCATAGCTGTGACTTCTACATAAGAAATAGCAGCAGAAATAGGCCATTTGGCCTTTCGAGCCTACTGCACCATTCAATAAGATCATAACTGATCTGTTTGTGGACTCAGCTCCACTTACCGCCGCCACTTGCTATTACCCTTAATTCTGTTACTGTTCAAAGATCTGTGTATCTTTGTCTTAAAGATATTAAACGAGGTAGCCTCAGCTTCTTCACTGGGCATGGAATTCCACAAATTAACAACCCTTTGGGTGAAGAAGTTCTTTCTCAACTCAGGCCTAAATCTGCTCCCCCTTATTTTGTTGCTATGCCCTTTAATTTCACCTGCAGGTGGAAGTAACCTCGCTGATTCTATTTTATCGATTTCCTTCAAAATTTTATATGTTTCTATAAGATTCCCCATCATTCTTCTAAATTCCAATGAGTATAGTCCCAGTCTACTCAATCTCTCCTCATAAGCCAAGCCTCACAACTCTGGAATCAATCTAGAGAGCTTTCTCTGCACTCCTCCAGTGCCAGTCTGTCCTTTCTCAAGTAACAATACCAAAACTGTACACAGTACTCCAGGTGTGGCCACACCATCCTATCTGAGTGCAGCCTCCCTATTTTTAAACTTCATCCCTGTAACAGTAAAGGATCATATTCTGTTTGCCTTTTTAATTACTTGCTGCACCTGCAAACCAACGTTTTTGTGATTCATGCGCAGGTGTCTCTGCGCAGCAGTGTGCTGCATTTTTTCATCATTTAAATAATGCTCCAAAATGGGAGACCTTACATTTACCAACATTCTACTCCATCTGCCATTTTGTTGTAGGTTACGCAGCATTGTTGGCAGTATCGATAGTCTATCAGTATCTCTTTGTAATTTTATACTAATGAGTAAAACTGTGGCAAACGTAAGCATGTTTGAGGTTATCCATTTTGTACTGAAAAGGGATAGATCAGTGTACTTTCTAGATGGTATGAAACTAAATGCAATGGATGACCAAAGAGAGTTGGGGTTCAGGTGCATTGATCCTTAAAATGTCATGATCAGGGGCAGAAAATAATTAAGAAAAACAATAGAATGCTAGTTGTTACATCCAGAGGACTAGATCACAAGAATGTAGAAATTATGCTGCAGTTATACAAAACCCAGGTTAGTCTCCACTTGGATTACTGTGAGCATATGTGGGCACTCATATCTTTGGAAGGATATATTGGCCTTGGTGGGAATATAACATCGGTTTCCGAGAATGATACTTGGGTTTAGGGTTTAAGTCATAAGAAGAGATTATATGTAATGAGTTTCTCTAGACTTAAGAAGGTTAAAGAGTGATCTGATCTAAATCTTCAGGATTTTAAGAGGAAAAGACAGGGTAGATCAGGATAAACTATTTCCATTAGTTGGGGATTCTAGAACTAGGGACATAGTCTTGTAATTAGGACCAGACCATTCATGAGAGATGTTAGGAAGCTGTCCTACACACACACAGGATAGTAGAGGTTAGGTCGCAGATCGACCATGATCTTACTGAATGGTGGAACAAGTTGGAGGGGCTGAATGACTTAATTCTGTCCCTAGGTGGGGAGCTGTCTCAAGCAAGTGAGTAGGCAGCACAGAGAGCATACAAGGTTAGTAATGTTGAGGAGTTGGAGTGGGTAACAGTGAGGAAATGTGCCATATGGGTTAATGAGAATGATTAAAGCATAAGCTTTGATGTGAGTTGAGTACAGTCGCAGAGACAGAGTGTGGGTTATTAGCAAGGTGATGATAGCATTTACATTCGAGGAATGGAGAAGATATAATTGACCTTCTTCCTATAGTGCTGGGTATTCCTCCCTCCAAACAGAGAGACTGCACTGACCTTGGTTGTAACCCTAGACCATGTTAATGTTGTCAGGTGCAGTGACCTTCACCCCTCATCCTGGAGGAAGAGGAAGTTTCACCTGTGCAACATCCCATCCAGCAGGACCTTCAGGAATCTGTCTGTACAGCAGGGTGCCCGTTTCCCTATGTGTGCCTTGACTGGGGTAAATGTTGGGAAGCATGTAGGGCAGCTCCAGACTAACAATGCTTGGGCTTTTGAAGGTGGTACTCGCTCAAATGAATTGCAGGATATCTACTGAATGGCAAGTTCTTCTTGAAAAGCATGTGGTAATTTGAATCAGAAATCAGACATGAGAAATAACATGGGGGTTAATTAGTAAATTAAGGTGGAGAGTTTGATAAGATAGGACAAGAAAACCCGCTAGGTCTTGTGGTGAAAAACTGTCCAAGAAACACAACCAAAAGAAGTAAGACACAAACCCCTGAGTTGTTTAAGATGCTACATTCAAGCAACTATCAGGGGGGAGAAAAGAACAGAGATTTGATCTGAAAAATAGGAATTAAAAATAAAAATATTGATTGGTTTACTGCCCTTTAATGTGTTTCAAAATCTAAGGAATACATTCTCTGGGTATCTAAATGGAAGGACTTTCAAGTCATGGAGCTTCCATTTTATAGTGGGAGAGTTTTAGATTTGGTTGTGTCACATAACCGCCCTCATCTGATCCATCAGTTTTATTTTTCTTCCCCATTAGAATATGTACACAGCAGGAATGCCTCAGAAAAAGTCTTCAAACAAAGATTAGATTTCTGGCAGCCAACCTCCAAAACAGAGATTGATCCTTTTACAGAAAAATTCAATACACAAATAAAGAAGCAAAAGTCATCTGTCCACTTAGGTAAGTGAGCCTCTGCTGAAATGCCTGTCATTTTATCAGTGTCAAACACTGTAAATCTTTCCTGGTAGGATTTGGTTTGACCTGTCGGTCATTGGAACCCTGTCATCTGTGGTCAGTTTCTGCATTCGATCAGACTAAGTTGTAATTCTCCTTAACTGTACTTTTTCAGTTTAACACCTTCTTTTCAGTGCCTAGCCAAAGTGATACCCAAGTGGCCAGATGTTGCATGGTGGTGATAGTTGCTGACTTTGGTTCTCTCCTGACCAAGAATATATTCATCTGTAATTCAACAGGAAAGTCTGTTGTTTTGCTCATGGTCAATTGACAACAAGTCTTTTGTTTGCACAAAATAGAAATTTAAATAATGCCATGATAAACTTGATGCAGCTAGCTGCCTGCAATTATATTTTAAATGATTAATGTACAAACTATTTTGTTATGTCATAGTGATTTATTATGGTAAATGTTGACAGAAAAGCATGATAAAATATCTTGACAGCCAGAATTGAGGTTCATGTATAGGAAGTAAATTATAGTGGAATTTTAATAAACCTCAGTATTGCTTGCCATCACGCAGTTTTCAGACCTGACACCTGGTATATATTCTCTTAATCACAAGAACAAGTCAATGTGAGGTTGTTTTTACATTCCATACAAAATTAGAGTTCAGAAAGACATTGTTCCTACAAGGGTCAGTGGATCGCAACTGGAATCAGGCATAGTTCCCCACTCCAATTTGGACCCCATTCTCCCTCTTCCTCACCTTATCCTACTGTCCTCCTCATGTTTTTCACCCATCCCACCATCATTTCAGCACAATTTGATTCATGTTAATAATGGGAGCTTCATAAGGTATTATGTATTATCTCCCAAAATATAAAGAATGAGTGATGTACTGAGCACTGCTAACCCTATGTTGTTTTTCTTCTACACAGCACTCAGTAAACGGCACAAAGCTGCTTCGAGTTCATCCCCATCACTACTAAACTCCCAGACTCCAAAACCCAGTTCAACAATCCACCATTCACCTTCGTTCACTGACCCCCCTTCTTCAGTCGTACACAACCAGACAGCAACAACCACCACGTCTACACCAGTAAGTTAAAGCATTGATTCATGATTTGAAATGCATCTCGTACTGGAGAAACATGAATGACTAAGATCTTACACATCCTTAAGACCTGATGACCGACATTCAGCTGTAAAGGAGAGAACTGAGAGATAATGGAGCACTGCTTCTGCTTTTCCTCAATTTTGTCGCTTCTGGAACAGTAGGTTGGAAATTAGAAAATACAAAAGCACTATTCAAATAAAAAGGGAGTGAAAAAATCATGAACTGTGGGCCAGTAAGGCTGATGTCAGCAATTAGAAAATGCTGGAAATTTACATTAAGGAAGTCTTAAGACTGTTTTTAACAATGCTTTTATTCTAACCAAACTATAATTTTCTAAGTGAGCTGTCAGTCAGCTCTAATGTTTAGATTCTGCATCACTGCCACCACCACAAACCCCACTCTACCTGGCAAAGTACATAACAACACATTTGGCAGAAATAAATTTTCTATCTGTTTTTTTAATGTGTTGCGGACTTTAAATCGTCATTTAACCATCTGAATACACAAAATACAATCCTACTTTATGAATCTGGTGTCGTAATTTAATCCTTGCACTCTGGTAAATGTATTTTGCATCCCCTCCAAGATCATTGTTGCTCTGAAGGTATCGTGTTTTGATCTGCTGTTAGTACTCTAGATGTAATCTAACCAGGCTTTGTATAGCTGAAATAGTATGTCTGTACTCTTGTGGTCAAATCCTGCATGCTGTACAGGACTGCAACCACTGTTTATGGTGCCACAAATCGTGACGATATTTTAAAATTTACTTCACTTGTGGGACATGGGCATTACTGGCTGGGCCAGCATTTATTGTCCATCCCTAGTTCCCCCTTGAGAAGATACTGCCTTCTTGAACTGCTGCAGTCCATTTGGTGTAGATAGACCTACAATGCCATCTGAGGAGTGTTGTGCATTACAGAGATATCTGTGATCCCTGGGTTGATTAAAAACACTAAGCATGAAAGTTCAGTCAGGTGGGGTAAGTCTAAACTGGAGGCAGTCACTAGGAATGAGATGTGGCTGTGGAAATGAGTTTTGACAAAGACTTAGTCAAATACTTAAAGAGAAAACAAAAGTAATGATGGAGAGCAAGAAGAAAGCTGAGAACAGAAATCTGTCAGAGATAAGCACACCTGAAGAGTTGAGGCAGTGAGTTCAACATCAAAACAAAACAAAGAATTGTGAAGCTGGAGATCTGCAACAAAACCAGAAATTGCTTGCAAAACTCACCAGGTTTGGCAGCATCTATGGAAAGAAAACTGCGTTAATGGTTCAAGTGTGATGACTATTCCTCAGAACTGTGGCTAAAGTCTTGTTGCATTTGGACATGGACTACTTCAGTGTCTGAGGAATCGTGAATGCTGCTTAACATTGCAATCAGCGATAAACAACCCCACTTGAAATCTTATAATGGAGGTAAGGTCATTGATAAGCCAGCTGAAAATTGTTGAGTAACTCCTGCAGACATGTCCTGAGTTGTGATGACTCACCTCCAACAACCACAACCATCTTCCTACATGCTAGGTATGACTCCGTTCAATGGAGAATTCCCCCCGTCCCCGGTTCCCATTGACTCCTAGTTTGCTATGGCTCCATTTGACCCAGTCAAGGACCCTTACCCTCAGGTTACCTCTGGAATTCTGTCCTTATGTCCTGTCTTAGCTCTTCTGTCCTTGTGCCCATTATCCCTTGACGATAATTGGCCAGTTTGGATTTGTCCTGCTTTTTGTGTGCAGGACAGACCTGAGCAACTTTTCACTGTAGATGTCGTTGTTGTTGCTGTAGTGGGATATTGCAGCTTAGCTAGGAGTGTAGCTAGTTCTGTAGCACAAGTCTTCAATACTGTTGGAATGTTTTCAGGACCTAAGCCTTTGCAGTATCCAATGCTTCCAACCATTTCTTGTCTGAAGACTGGCATCTGTAATGCTGGGGACCTCTGGAGGAATCCAAAACGGATCATCAACTTTGCACTTCTAACTGAAGATTGTTGCAAATGTTTCAGCCTTATCTTTTCATGAGTGTGCTGGGCTTCCCCACTGACTACCGAGCTTAGAATATAAATTTTAAAAATAAACTAAAATGAACAAACAGAATAGTAGGCACAGGATATATCCCTTGGGTCTTCCTCTCCTCATTTGGTCCATCTTTCATCTGAAGAAAACAGCTGCCTTGCAAGCACTGCTGCCGAATGAGTATTGCCCTCTAACGTTGAGCATTTGTTAACATTGTATATTTAAACTGACTTGAATCCTCGAGAATAACTGTTCCCTAATTAACCACCTTCCTTTGAAGGTTAGTTTTCGTCCTTTTTGGGAGCAAAACTATTTTCCTGAACACTGCGTTGATAATGCTATGCAGTGTAGTTATTTGAACTGATTTTATGAAACCTAGTGGCCTCATTGATCATTATTATCACTTTACGTTTATGTTGCTTACGAATTATATATGCTTGGGGAAAGGAGATAGACTTTAAGAGGAGTTAGATGAAGTCTGAAAATACATAGGAAATGCTAGAAAACTTCAGTTTAAAGGGTCCCCAATTTCCAACATTTCCATCACTTTGCTGATACTAGAGACTGATAGGGTGATAATTGGCTATGTTGGATTTGTTTTATTTATATACACAGGATATTCATGGACAATTTTCCACATTGTTAGGTACATACCAGTTTTGCAGCTATACTGGAACAGCTGGCTAAGGGCAAGGATACTCTGGAGCACAGGTCTTTGGTATTATTCTGTACGATATAGCCAGGGCTTATTGTGGTTGCCCAATGTCTTAAACTGTTCCTTGATATCACAAGTTGTGAATTGAATTGGTTTAAGACGTAACATATAATGCTAGAGACCACAGGAGGAGGCTGAGATGGATCATGCAGTCAGTGCTTCTGTGTGAAAATGCTACAAAAACTTCAGACTTAACTTTTGCAGTTTGTTGCTGTGCTCCCCCATCATTGAGAATTATGATACTTGTGAACCCTTCACCTCTTAATTGTTTAATTGTCCACCATCATTCGTGATAGGATGTGGCAGGACTAGAGACCTTATAAAATACGTTTTATTTTAATACTCATTTTGTTTATCCGTAAACATCGAAAGTTCTGTATTTCAGTTTAGAGGTTACATGTTAACGTTTTAAATATTTTGCTCAGGAAGAGAAAGTAGCTGCTCCCAGTCTGCTTCAGCCAAATCCTGCCTTATTTCAATAAAATTTGCCTTCCCCAATCCAAAGTTCGTTCTTGCAAACCATTGTTTTTTCTTTTCCATAACAAACTTCTAACTTATGGTGAAATGGTCACTATCATTGAAGTGCTTCCCCACTTCCACCTTGAACATTAGTCTGTCTTTGTTCTCAGAAATCAAGTCCAACATTGTACCACCTCTTGTAGGGCCTTCTACATGTTGACTCAAAACGCTTTACTGTATAGATTTCAAGAAATCTACTTCCTCTCAACCTTTTATACTATGATTATCCCAGTTTATGTTGGGGAAGTTGAAATCACTTAATGCAAAAACACTTTTATTTTTGCACACCTCAGTGAATTGACTACATATCTGCTTTTCAATTGCCCGCTGACTGTTTGTGGCCCTGTAATACACTCATAATAGTGTGACTGCCCCCTTCTTATTTCTAAGCTGTACCCAAAAATCCTCTTTTGACCACCTTCCAAGATATCATTCTTCGACACACTCCTCTGTCTTGCCTGAAGATTCCATCCTATCCACAATGTTGAGTTGCCAGTTGTATTCCTTCCTTAACATGTCCCTGTGATGGCAACCATATCGCAGTTATGTTTAGGGATGCTGAAGAGGCCAGAATTGCATGAACATGGATGTTTGAGAGTTCAAAAAGATTAAGGATTGTGACGAGTGAGTTGGGTGCAATGGAGATGGGAATAGGATTTCTTTCTGAGAGCATGAATATTAGAATTGAAGATTCAGGTTTTCCATTATTGAAATTACTAGATACTGGATGTTGGATAGGCAGCCTGTTAATTTAGCAACAGTGGATGAGCCGAGAGAAGTGGGTTTGAGAAATAGATGTCTGTCATCAGTGAACATGTGAATACATGCTTTGTACTTTCATCAAAGAGCAGCAATGGTACTCCCGTGCCTGTTGAGCCTTTTGGGATATGTTATCTCCTGTACTTCCTTCCTGCTTCAAATAGCTATCAGAACTCCATCTGGTGGCCTCATCAGAGAAAGAACTCTGTTTTTGTTTCAGGTTTACAACATTAAAAATTATTACCGTCTAAATGAACAGAATATTGAGGTTTATCATTTTTGTTCTTGCTTACTCTTACAGTCTGCACGAAAGAGAAGAGGGGAAAGTTCATTTGACATAAACAACATTGTGATTCCCATGTCCATGGCTGCTGCAGCTCGAGTGGAGAAACTTCAGTACAAGGAGATCCTGACACCAAGGTAACACAAGATAGTGTCAGTGAGATTTTAAACAAATGTAACAATGCATTCTGTCGATGCAGAGTCTAAAAGTTATTTTGCAAGGTATTTAAATAGTTGTTTAAAAGTGAGTATGCTGGACAGCAGTAATCAATGTCAGAGGCTTGATGAGCCAGATTGATTCTTTCTGTGTTGCAATATTCGAACATTCCCTGAGTTACACCCTTGCTGGTTTCTTTCCATTTCTATAACGAAAGGTCTATCCAGCTTCATAGGTACTCAGGCTGTACCTCATACGCAACAAATATTGCCCCGAGATTTACCTTTCTTCGACATTGGCTCAGCTTGCAGAAAGGTCCAGCTTGTTCTGTAAATAAAGCATTTCTGTTCACTCCATCAGCTATTCTGAAGGGTACACTCAATGGAAGTAATGATTTTAACGTTAACATTTTATTTTCTATCCATGCCCTGATTTCTCAGTTCTACATCCCTATAGAAGCAGTTGCAGTCTGGTAGTGTCATTGGGCTAGTAATTCAGAGCCCAGGCTAATGTTCTGGGGACATGGGTTTAAACCTCACTATGGGAAATGATGAAATTTGAATTCGCTAATAATCTAGAATTTAAAACTAGTCTAATGGTGACAATGTAACCATTGTCAAATGCCCTAAAAACTCATCTGGTTCATTAACTTCTTTGGAGAAGGCGATTCTTTCGTCCTTGCCTAATCTGGTCTACATGTGAGTGCAGAGCCACAGTGTGGTTTACTCATAACTACTCTCGGTAATGGCTTTCATACATTTGAAAGGCTATTTTAAAGTCTAAAGAAAGGAATAAACCCAGCTGGCTGCCCAGCACCAACCTCTGCACCAATGGTAAAAACAGTCCTCTCAATGCAAATAAGTCCTCTCCTTAGTGACATCTGATGGCTTCTATTAAATTGAATGTTGTCCCTCAAACTGGTCAAAACATTGACACGATCATACTCATAGATTTATCCCTTGAAGAAAATGTCGCGGACACCACTTTCACCATTTCTGGATAAAGTCAGCAGGGAGTTGCCCTGAGAGTCTAATTTTCTTTGAATGGAGTTACCAGCTGGTTCATTTCAGAGTGCAACTGCAAGTCAACTACTTTGCTGTTAGTCTGGAGTCGCATTTAGACCAAACCAGTTAAGTATGGCAGATTTCTCTTCCCTAAAGGGCATGAGTGAACTACATCATTTTTTATGACAGTGGATCATTCCAATTTTTAAAAGATTAAATTAAAGTTCCACCATCTACCATAGTGGGATTCAACCCATATCTGCAGACCATTAGTGTGTGCCCTGGATTACTAGTCCAGTGACAATACCACTGTAACCACCTTCTGCACCTGAGCTGTGTCCTGTTTGAAGACAGTTTTGCTGCCAATTTGATTGCAATTTACCTAGAACAAGTCCAGTCTCATCTCACTGAAATTGGTTGTGTCCCAGTTAATTATTTTTCCTTCGGATTGCTTGTTCTTAAGTCTGCTTGTTATGAGCTCAAAGAACTAGTCAGTTTGTCAAGTATAATTTCCCATTCACAAAATTATATAGATTCTGTTTGATTGTGTTAAGCTTTTCTAAATGACCAGTTATTTCTTCCTTAATAATTTTTGAACATTTTCCAAACAAACGTGTTGGACGAACAGTCCAGTAGTTCCTTTTATGTTTTTCTCCCTTTTTGAAGAGGGGCATCACATTTGTGGTTTTCCATTCCATTTCTGTAATCCACAGAGTTCTAGAATATTTGTACCAATGCCTCCACTGTCTCTGCAGCTAGTTCCTTTAAAGTCCTTGGACGAAGGCCATCAAGTCCTGGTGATTTATCTGCCATTAGTTTATGAAGTACATTAACTATTGTGAGACTGAGTGTGTTAAAGGTCTTTCCTCCCATTAGCACTCTGCTTATCTGATACCTTTGGTATGCTTATAATGTTCTCCATTGTGAACAACGATGCTATGTATTGATTTCAATTAACTGCCATTTTCCTGTTCTCTAATATCAGTTTCCCAGTCGCATCTCCAAAGGGCCAGGCTCTTATTTGAGTTACTATCTGTTTATCTGCGAGTAAGAAGCTCTTGCTATTCTTTTCTTTTAATTTTTTCACCAATTTACTTTCATAATCAGTTTTCTTTATTTTATCTGTTAAGTCATCTGCTGCTGTTTCCTAAAAAAAAGAAGTCCCAATTTTCTGGCCAACCACGAATATTTGCCACTTTGTACACCTTAGTTTTTGCTTGGGTACTCTCCTTGACCACCTTGGTTAACCACAGGTGTTTTATCTTCTCGTCAAATCCTTCTTTTTGATTAGATTATTTTTTTATTGAATATTATGAAATATTTGCTTAAACGTCTGCCAAGGCTCATCTCCTGATCTTCCCCTTAATCTAGTTTCCCAGGCTACTTTCAGCAACTCTTTCTTCATTCCTTTGTAATTGCCCTTATTTAAGTCCAGGACACTAATTAGGAAACTGCGTTGCCCTTCTTAAATTTGACCGTGTTGTGATCTTTATTCACTAGAGGATTTGTAACTACAAGATCACTCCTTAATCCTCCCTCATTAAACATCACTCAATCTAAAGTAGCCTATTCCTGGGTAGATTCTACAATGTACTGCTCTAAGGAACAATCCCAATACACTCTGCAAATTAATCTTCCATATTACCCTTGCCTATCTGATTTGTCTAATGAATATGCAGATTACCCATGACAATTGTAGTGCTCTTCTTACAAGCCTCCATTATTTCCTGACTTGGATTGTCTGACAGTGAGACTATGACTACTTTCTTTTGTTGTTTGTTATTCCACCGAAACTAATTCCATGTCACGATCTGTTGCCCTCATATTATTACTTATCTTCTTTAATAACAACTACCTTACTACATCTTCCTTTTTACCTGTTTTTCTGGAACATCGGATGCCCTTGAATAATGAGTTCCCAGTCTTGGTCAGCAACTATTTCTCCGTAATACCGAGAAAGTCATTTTCATTTGTTTCTATTTGCAACAGCAACTCGTCTGTCTTCTGACAAATGGTGCATGCATTCAGATAAAGAGCCTTAAGCTTTGACTTTTTACCATTTTTACTCTGTTTCCAGTTTCTGCTGCACTGTTTTGCTTATATTTTCTATACATTTTTAAAATTCATTTGTAAGATGAGGGCATTGTCGGCAGAATTTGTTGTCTGTCTCTGGTTGCCTTTGAGAAGGTGGTCATGAGCTCCCTTCTTGAACCACTACAGTCCACCTGCTGTGGACTGACCTACAATGCCATTAAGAAGAGAATTCCAGGATTTTGACCCAGCGACAGTGAAGGAACAGTGATTTATTTCCAAGTCAGGATGGTGAGTGGCTTGGAAGACAACTTGAAGGTGGTAGTGTTCCCATGTACCTGTTGCCCTTGTCCTTCTCGATGGAATTGATCGTGGGTTTGGGAGGTGCTGTTTGAGAATATTTGGTGAATTTATGCAGTGCACACTGATGTTACTTAGTGTCGGTGGGGTTGGAGTGGATGCTTGTGGATGTAGTGCCAGTCAAGTGAGCTGTTTTATCCTGGATGGTGTCAAGCCTTTGAGTGTTGTTGGATATGTACTGATCCAGACAAATGGGGAATATTCCATCACACTTCTGACTTGTGCCTTGTGCAAATTCGACAGGCTTTGGGGTGAGTTACTTGTTATAGTATTCCTAGCCTCTTGTAGCCACTGTATTTATGTGGCAAGTCCAATTGAGTTTCTGTCAGAGTGGTGCTGGAAAAGCACAGTATGCCCCATTTATCTCTCCACCCTGGAGGCTTCCTGCCTCTATTCCTGATGAAGGGCTTTTGCCCAAAACGTCGATTTTCCTGCTCCTCAGATGCTACCTGACCTGCTGTGCTTTTCCAGCACCACTCTGCTCTATACTCTGGTTTCCAGTATCTGCCGTCCTCACTTTTGCCCAATTGAGTTTCTGGTCAACTATAATCCCCAGATATTGATAATCAGGGATTCGGTGATGGTAGTACCATTGAATGTCAAGGGGTGGTGGTTAGATTGCCTTGTATTGGAGATGATCATTGCCTGGAATGTGTGTGATGCAAATGTTACTTGCTACTTGTCAGTCCCAACCTGGATATTGTCCAGATCTTCGTGTATTTGAACATTCAGTGCTTCAGTATCTGAGGAGTCGCATATGGTACTGAACATCATGCAATCACAACAAATATCCCCACTTCTAACATTATGATGGAGGAAAGTCATTAATGAAGCAGCTGAAAATGGATGAGCCAAGGCCACTGTCCTCAGGAACTCCTGCAGAGATGTCCTGGATTGTGAGATGACTGACCTCCAACAACCATAGCCATCTTTCTTTGTGCTCCGTTTGATATCTGTTGATTCCAATTTTACTCGGGCTCTTTGATGTCAAACTTGGTTGAATGCAGCCTTCATGTGAAGGACTGTCACTCTCCTCTCACCTCTGGAATTTAGCTGTTTTGTCCATGTTTGAACGAAGGCTGTAATGAGGTCAGGAGCTGAGTGGTCCTGGCAGAGCAGGTGCTGCTTGATGGCACCTTCTATCACTTTATTAATGTTCAAGAATAGACTGATAGGGCAGTGATAGGGCTGGGTTAGATTTGTCCTGCTTTTTATGTACAGGACATTTCTGGCCAATTTTCCACATTGTTGGGTGTTGCACCTATACTGGTAGATCTTGGCTGCGAAGCGGCAAGTTCTGGAGTACAAGTCTTCAATACTGTTGCCGCCTGTTGTCAGGGCCCACAGCCTTTGCAGTATCCAGTCTCTAATTGTTTCTTGATATGATGTGGAGCGAATCAAATTGAAGACTGGTATTTGTAATGCTGTGGACCACTGGAAGAGGCTGAGATGAGTCATTGACTCAGCACTTCTGGCTGAAGGTTGCTGCAAAAGCTTCAGCCTCCTCTTTTGCACTCGTGCTGGGCTTTCCCATCATTAAGGATGGGGATATTTGTGGAGCCTTCTCCTGCAGCGAGTTGTCTAATTGTCCACAACTATTCGCAACTGAATGTGACAGAACTGCAGAGCTTAGATCTGATCCTTTGATTATGGGAGCATTTTGCTCTGTCTGTCACTTGCTGTTTGGTACGCAAATCGTCATGTTTGTTAGTGTCACTAGATTGACATTTCATTTTCAGGTATGCCTGGTGCTGCTCCTGGCATGCCCTCCTACATTATCTGTTGAATCAGGGTTGATCCCCTAGTTTGATAATCTTTGTGGGATATGCCAGGCCATTAAGTTACAGATAGTGCTGGAGTGCAATTCTGCTACTGCTGATGGCCCACAGCATCTTGTGGATGTCCAGTCTTGACTTGCTAGATGTGTTTTCAGTGTGTCACATTTAGCACGATGACAATGCCACACAACATGAGGGAGATAATTGTCACGCTTTATTATTATTTGCCTCTCCACTACCTTGCATCTGTTCTCTCTTGTAACTTTTTGATTTTTTAAATCTACTTCTGATTGTAATGTCCCTCTCCCCACCTATCTAACCATAGTTATGCATTTCTTTAGGACACTGACGAAGCTGTCCCAATGGAGCAACTCCCCCTCTTTTTTCCCTAGTCCTGGTGTCATTTCCTTACAAATTGGAATCCATTGCTCCCATGACATGTTCTAACCTTATTTATCCTATGTTAATTTGCTTGTAGTTTATTGAGATTATCACCTTTGTGGTTCTGCTTTGTAAATTAGCCCGAGCTGCTTGTAATCCCTCAGTAGAATCTCTGTCCGAGTCCTACCTCTGTTGTTGGTAGCTACGTGGAATATGACACTTGGATGCTTTCTCTCTCTCTCTCTCTCTCTCTCTCTCTCGCACACTCTCTTGCTCTTTCACTCGCTCTCTCAGTTCCTCTCCTGACCAGAACAGATGTTCTTAATCTTGGCCCATGATGGGCCACATAGCATTTGGGACTCTGTTTGCTGCAGAGAGCAGTATCTGTCCCCCAGCTCTATGCTATTCCCCATTTCTGCTATATTTCGGTTTTGCCCATCTCAAATGGCAGTCTGTATCTCGGTGCTTTGATCAGTTCACCTAATCTTCTCTGCATTCTGTGCCATCAACACTGGGAACAAGAACCTTGGATTGATTGGATAATGACACTGGCTGAAACTCCCACTAAATTAAATCCTGGATCCTCATACTGTTTCACTTGCAGTAACACCCACCTAACTTGAACACAGACCAAATTGGTGTAATTAGTCTAGAGGGTATGACTGTCTCCTAGAACACAGGTAATGCTCTCCTTCCTGTTGTGTCATCGTGTCCAAGCTCAGATTCCAATTCTTCAAGCAGCTAAAACCTGCTGCAGATATGGTCACTATAATGTTTGGAACTGGAGCCAGGTGGATCTCATTGACTATGTGATCCTTGATTGAAGTTGTTAATCTGGGTCAATCAGGGAACCCTGGCTGACATATAAACAGGAAATTCCACCGCTGTTCAGTGGTAGCGTGGGAAAAATAGAAAAAAATACAAACGGATGATTCAGAGAGTCTTCTTATTCTAGGGCTGGTCAGAGGCCATGTACGTATAAATAAATGGTGATTTGGTGACGGGATTCAGGCTTTTGTGCACTTATTTCAGTTACCATGGATTGTACTGGTATCCACCTAGTCCCGCATACTACAGCTGCATCACATTGCCTGCCTAGCCACCTCTATTCTATTTGATCAATTTGTTTTTGTATGAACAGTTTTCAAAATTATATTGTTTCTATTTCTTCTTGACAGCTGGCGAATCGTAGATGTTGAACAGTCAAAGCTGCAGAATTGCAAGTTAGAGGAAAACCAGGTAGTTTGTTACATATCAGAATTTCTTTGCAAGCCCATGAAGAATTATTCAATATGTTTTATTTTGCAGTCAACCTTTAAACTTTTCAATTTTTTATTCTTGAATATATAGTATGAAGAAATGTCTGATGAAGCTTTTCTTAATCGCCATTCCAAATGTGAGGAAATTGAACGTTCTAGATGGTGTTTGTGGTCTTCCACCAGCTCGGCTAGACGAGGAAGCAGGTAAACATGATGTGGGAGATTCCTGTTTACAATTCAGAAATTTATTTGCGTTCCATTGTAAAGAAACATGTTGGAACGGAGCTAATCATGTGCAGCACAGGGTGAATAAAACATGATGGGTGTATTGATTGTGATCATTCAAAATTCCTTGGAGTTTACAAATATCCCATTACATTAGAAAAAGTATAACACCTCTATTCAAGAAGAAGGGAGAAAGAAAGCAGCACTCTATAGGCTAATTTGCCCAACAACTGTCTTGGCTCAGTGCTTGAGTATACCTTAAGACTATAATAACAGGATATTTTGAAAATCATAACACAGTCAAGAAGTATCAGTGTGGTTTTGTGAAAGGGAAATTGTGCTTATTAGAGTTTATTGAGATAAAAGAAACAAATTGGATAATGAGAATCAGCAGATTTTTTTTTAATTTCGAAAACTCATCTGATGAAATACCTCACTAAAGCATACTTCACAGTTTAAAGCTCTTGGAAAATAAACTGTTAACCCTGAAACAGTTAGCTGTCAGAAAACAGTGAGTCTGATTGTAGAAAAATTCATTTTCAGATTTGCTGACAGTAGTTAGTGGAGTTACAGTGATCATTGCTGGAATCTCAATTATTTGCATTCTATGTTGATGACTTAGATAAAGAGTATTGATAGCTGAATTTGCTGATGAGACAAAAATGGGTAGAAAAGCAAGTTGTGAATAAGAGACGCAGTCTGTAAAGGATTATAGATAGTTTAAATGAGTGGATTGGCAGATGGAGTATAAGACAGGAAGTGTAAGCTTTTCACTTGGCAGGAAGAACAGAAAAATACAGTATGTTATTTAAATAGAGAAGTACTGCAGAAGCCTATGGTAAAGGAAGTTCTGAGTTTCCTGTATCTGAATCACAAAAAAAGGCATGTGATTGGGTAGGCAAGTTGAATTGTGACCTTAATTGCAAAGGAAATGGATTTTAAAAATAGGCTAAGCATTGCTGCTGCTACACAGGGTCTTAGTGACTCTGAAGTACTCATAGTCATAGACAGCACAGAAGAGGCTCTTTGAATCCTTGAGTCTGCGTGAAAGGTTGTGAGGTTTCCTGCCTCTACTGCGCTCCTAGGCAGTGAATTTCAGATTCTCCCCATCCTCGAGGTGAAAATGATTTTCCTCAAATCCCCTGTAAATTTCCTGCTCATCACCTTAAAATTACAATCCCATGTTATTGACTCTTCAACTAAGGGAACTAGCTACTTTCTATCTACCCTGTCCATGCCCCTCTTAATCTTTAACCCCTCAATTATGTTCCCCTCCGCCCTTTCTGCTCGAAAGAAAACAACCAGAGCCTACCCAGCCTTCCTTTATAGCTAAGATGTTCTAACCCAGGCAACATCCTCGTGAATCTCCTCTGCAGCCCCTCCAGTATAATCAAGTAGTGCACTGACCAGAACTGCACACAGTATTCCAACTGTGGCCTAACCAAAGTTTTGTAAAGTTCCAACATAACCTTCCTACACCATCTTTCACTGTGTAGTTATGGTCTCTTCACTTAAGGAGAGATAAATTGCATTGGTAACTAATTCCTGGGATTAAAAAGGCTGTCTCATGAAGCAGTGTTCAGTTAAGGCAGAAGTGGCTACTGCAGATTAGAGTCAAGATTAGAGTGGTGGTGGAGGAAAAGCACAGTAGGTCAGGTTGCATCCGAGGAACAGGAAAATCGACGTTTCAGGTAAAAGCCCTTCATCAGGAGTGGGGCTGGGAGCCTCAGGGGTGGAGAGATAAATGGGAGGGAGGTGGGCCTGGGAGAACATAGCTGACAGTGCAATAGGTGGCTGGAGGTGGGGGTGAAGATGATAGGTCAGAGAGGAAGCTGCAGTCTGTTTCAGGACATGGCTGAAGAGCTTCAGGGAAGAGGAAATGACTTGGGGGTCGCAGTGAGAGAGAGACTCACTGAGATCCTTGTAGAGAGAGGAGGAGAACTTCTTCAAGGTAGGAAGAGGACTCACGGTGAGGTTAAAATCAACTAGGAAGAGGTGGGTACTGCAGATGCTGGAGATTTGACTCAAGATTAGAGTGGTGTTGGAAAAGCGCAGCAGTCAGGCAGCATCCGAGGAGCAGGAAAATCAACGTTTCGGGCAAAAGCCCTTCATCAGGAATGGGGCTGGGAGCCTCGGGGACTGGAGAGATTAATGGGAGGGGGTGGAGCTGGGGAGAAGGTAGCTGAGAGTGCAATAGGTGGATGGAAGTGGGGGTGAAGTTGTTTGGTCGGAGAGGAGGGTGGAGTTCAGGTTAGGCCTATTCTCATTGAAGTTTCAGAATGTCAAAGGTGATCTTGTTGAAACATATCACATCATTTGGGGACTTGTCAGGATAGATGCAAGGAAGATATTTCCCCTTTTACAAGACTCTAGAACTAGCATCCACAGTTTGAAAATGAGAGTACTCCTATTTAATTTGAGCGTGTTAATAATTTTCTCCTTGAGAGTGTTAGACTTTGATATTGTTATGATCTCAGCTGACGTTATTGCCAGACAAGTCAGATCCCAGATGGGAAACTTCCTTGAATTTTAGATTTGTTTTGAATTTCACAAACTGGTCTCATTGAAACATAAGCACATAATACTGCAGATTTTCCTTTAACGTGAGATGCCGTGGGCCAACAGCAGCTGAATTCCAAAGGTGATGTGAAAGTGACTGCCCTTGACATCAAGGTTATATTAGATCAAATGTAGCCACAAGAAGCCCAAGCAAAACTAGAAATCAGTGGTTTTCCAAAATCAGTGGAAACCTGGGGAAAGCCTAGCATACCTAGCACAAAGAAAGATTGATGTGGCTTTTGGTCAGTCATTTCAACTCCAGGACCCTCTTCCCCGCCCCCCCCCCCAAAGAGTTCCTCATGACCTGTCTTGGGCCAAACCATTTCCAGCTGCTTCATTGTTGACTTTGCCTCTGTTATATGATCAGAAATGTAGAGGTTTCATGATTGCATAATGTCAGCACCAATTGTACTCCTCAGATCCTTAATTAGTTCATGTCCAAATGTCACAAGCCCTGGGCAGTTGCTAAGTTTGGGCTGATAAGTGACAATATTTATAAGTGTAATATTTATACCACCCAAGAGCCACACAGTGGCTATCTCTAACATGTCTAGAATCTAACCATTGCCCCTTGACATTCACTAGTTTTACCATCAATGAACTCCTCACTGTCAGTATTCTGTGGATACAACCAACTGAACTGGACTAGCCATATAAATGCTGTCGCTACAAAAACCGGTCTGAAGCTTAGAGTTCTACGGTATGTAACTCCTCTCCTGACTCTCCAAAAAGCCTGTTTACCATTTCGACGTTAGTATGATATCCTCCACTTGCCAGATGAGTTCAACTTCAACACTGAAGAAGATTGACACTACCTGAGACAAAGCACCACATTCCCTCCCTCCACCACTGATGCTCAGCAGTAGTGTGTACCATCTACAAGGTACACTGCAGAAATTCATCAAGACTTCCAAATCAGTGACCACTAGCATCTGAAAGGAGAAGGGCAGCAGATACATGGGAACACACAACTTCCAAGTATCTCTCTCTAGCCTCTTGCCATCCTCATTTGGAAATATATCTTTGTTCCTTCAGTATCTGTGTGTCAAAATCCTGGAACCTACAGAAAATAAAAAAGACAGCTCTCCCCTACTTTATCAAAAAAAACTGGGGATAGGCAATAAATGCTGAGCCAACAGCACTAACTACATCTGATGAAAGAGTTTAAAAATATCTCTTGCTTTCTTCCTGCACCCCTTGGCACCTTCACTGTCTAGAAATCTATTTCTGTCTCTTAGATATAGTCAATGACTTGGCCTCCACAGCCTCACCAGCCTCTGAGTGATTAAACCTTTTCTTATCTCAATCCTGAATAGCCTAACCTGTAGCATGACACTGTCACCTCTTGTTCTAGGATTCTTGTCAGGTAATGCATCTTCCCTTCATTTCGTCTGTCCACCATGTCAGAATTTGTTTCTCAATGCCAGTTGGTCTGAGAAGGTGGTGCTGGGTCTTATGATTTTATCAACTAGGTGTCTCATTAGCCTTATAGCATTTCAAGTGTGAACTCAGTTGTTTTGAGCAGTTGCATGTAGCATCCCCTATCTACAGCATGGCTGCATGGCAGGTAGGAAGGTTTGCACGTGAATCAGCAAGCTGCTGCTTAGCTTCTACTTCCAACAAGCACAACTGCACACAGACCTTGGAGATCCACACACACCACAAGAAAAGTTGAAGAGAATGTTGATCACATGTAGATATGATCATATTGGGATGGCAGCAACTTAGGGACTTTCTGATCATTTGATTTCAGTCCAGCAGGATGATTTATTTACTCTAATAAACCATCAGAAGGAGCTCCCACTTGTAAATGCTCGTTATTGGCGAGTTTGAGATCTCAGGCCACAGGTTTCAGCAGTAGTTGCAATCCTGATTACTGCTCAGTGGCTTCTGTTGGGAAGTGATTGTGCATGGATGCTTACTTTGTGATGTCATAGTCTGAAAACCCTCATTATACAGATCTACCATAAAAATAGGAGTAGGCCCCTCAAGCACAGATTATGGCTAATCCAATATACTATTACCCCACCACCCTTGATTCTCCAACTGATTTGCACATAAATTTACTGATTAGATGAGATAAAGGCAAACAGTTAATGATCCATTTGGAGGAGGGAAAATTAGTTGAATCTGAGGACCATGCATATTGTTTGGCCTCCAAATGCTAAAGTTACAAATAATGAGTTAAGAAACAATAATTTTGAATCAAGTATTTTACTGTATATGACTTCTTTCTTGTTTTCAGATCTTCTAACAAAGCTGATGGCAGGTCTACTCCACAACTGCAGCAAGCTAATGCAGCAACTCCTCATCCAGCATCACCTGACAGTGGATTCCATCTGTTGAATGACTACCCTCATACACCCTCATTCACTGGTCCTGTCAGTCCTGACACCTGCTCATCACTCAATTCCTTCTCCTCAAAAGATCGCTTAAGAGTCCTGTCAATCAATGAGGATACTCGGTCATCTACACCTGAAGTCACTGATGAAGAAGTTCAGGTGATTTTTGAATATGTTATAGATTCAGAATCTTTAATATGTTCGTGCTTCTATCCAAAATCCTGAGGTACACCGTTATAATGGAAACGTCCTAGTATGTTATCCAATACATCAACTACTTGTCTTATGTGATAAATTGGGATGTAGTTAATTGTATTTGATTAACTTTTTATTAAAAATTCTTAATTATTGAGCATGTGATCTCCATACTCACGCTTGTACAATACATGCATGTGTACGTCAATGTCTTTTGTGATGCTGTCCCTAAAACGTTAAGATGCAAGTACTTAACTTTCATTATTACTGAATAGTGATAAATGTAACCTAATTACATAAATTTAAGTACATTTCCCTGAATTAAGTGTATGTTTATCTTGAGAAAGGGAGGCAACTTCTTTGAAAATTTGTGCATGTGGCCACATTGTTGTAAACCAGCAATTTCCACTGGGCAGCAATGTTTGGTAATTTGACATGCTCCTGCTGTGCACTCCCATTCGTGCTTGCTGGTCATACACTGTATCCTGAAGTTTCTTAGGCAAGACAAGACATCCTACAGACAATCTGTCAATCCTATCTGACTGGCTTTCACATGCCTCAGCAAAAGAAACAACCAAAAACATGGGACTGTTTTTAATGAACCACTGGAGAAAATGAGTTCTGGTTCCAAGGCATTGCTGTCATATCATGTACTGTATTCACCAATTTCTTCTCCTTTTGAAAAAGTGTTGAAAATCCAGTTGTATGTTGCAAATATTGCAACATTAATTTGCTTCTCTATTTACATTACTGTTGCTTCCTTGTATGACAACTTGTACTGTGCTCTTGGGACTCAGTCTCCTTATGTCAAATCCTACAAGTGTTGGGAATAAGGATCCTGGCCTTCTCCTTGCTTGTACGACTTGTATTTTGAACCAGCCTACAGACTCCTGGAGCAGCCAGTCACACCACACTTTCAGAAACAGTGCTGTAAATAGTAACTGATCTGATTGTATGCCTCTTTCACTCATTGGAAGAGAAAACTAGGATGATGATGCAGTGGAATGGGTGTCAATGTTTTTGGCTTATTATAATGAATTTTCTTTATCCTTTTAGATGGTGCAACCTTGGGAGCCAAGGATATTTCCCTTATCAGCTGAAGACATGGAACTATTGAAAGGACACACCAACTCTCTTAGGGAAAGTCGCTGTGAGCGACCAAGGAACCTACACTGGTTGTCGGCTAACAATCTGAGCATTCGGACCGAATCTGCTGAGTGCGTTCCTTCGTTATTGCAGAGTCCAAGAGACTCTGCATATTTACAGGAAGACAGCAATTCAGACTTGAGATTGACTCTGGCAACTGAGAATGAACGAAGTATGGATAGATGAACTTGACACACAGAATAATTTATCAACAAGACCCGCACAGCAATTACAACTTGTATATATGTGCTGTATCTATATATAAATATATATATATATATATATATATATATAAAACAGAGAAAACCTGTTATTTTGTTTTTAAATGTTTGATATTCAAACATCTATTTTTGAGAGAATGCATATATAATAACTTCTATTCAGTGAACTTTTTATTTTCATTTCTTTTCAAGTCACTATACTGTAAATTGTACAATTTGGGGGTTTGGTTTGTTGTGGCTAGGGAATCAGTCACAAATGTAAAGAATGTAAGGTCCTCTATGTAAAAGTGATGTCAGTCTGTGCCAACAAAAGAAGGGAAAGCTTTAGAGAAAGAGAATAAAAAAAACTTTTAAAAACAAACATTTATTGGGGGTGGGGGGGAAGAGAGCAGGAATCCTCGTTGAGAAGAGTAGAAATAGTTTCTCCTGTTTCAGTAAATCCTTTGGGCTTGTCTTCATTAACACTGCTGCATTCTAGAATATTTGTGCTGTTGTATAGCATGCCCGAGGAGTGGTCGACTGACTGTACTTTCCCTATATTAAATTACTACAGTTCTTGTTTGCTCTGTGTGTTGTGCTCTCACTCTTGTTATCCAGTGTGTTCTGCAGGGCTGCTCCCTTAAATCTCTGACTGAATTGTGTGGATTAACAAGTAACTAAAAAGAAAACTTGGAAGACCACCATAAATATGTCAGATGGACATTTAAAGTAGGTGGGCTAATTAGGTACAGAAAGGATATGATGTTCTGCAGACATGACCAAGGTAGCAAATCAATACTTTTACATTTCTCTTCATTAACGAAGAGGTTGTTGTCACTGTCACAGTGAAGGAGGCAGCAGTTGAGGAAGTGGAAAGGATAAGGCTCAGAGTGCCAAGTAGAAATTCCATTTTGCAGAAGGAAGTAAGTTAAGATGCTGGGGCTCTGGGAACTGTATTTCAATCATGTTTAGATAGGAGGGTGCTGCCAGTGGAGTGGCATCCTGTTCAGAAAAATAGAAGAATAAATGCAGCCAGCAATTACAGGCCAGTCAGTCCACCACTGGCAGTAAGACAACTAATAAGGAAAATAATTTATGACAATTAATTGTTATTTTTAAATAGTTGGATGATTAAATTACTACATAGGTTTGAATGATGAAGTATATTTGACCAACTGCATTCCGTTCTTTGATGCAATCGGAAAGGTTTTTGAGGGTAGTTCCGTTGATTTGTGGGATCTTTCCAAGACTTGAAAAAACTTGAAACCTATTGGATTAAGGATGTTGTGGTAGCATTCCTCCAGATTCCCTAAACACTCGTGCCATGATCTCAATCAAATTGAAACTTGCTACTAGGAAAAAGTGAGGACTGCAGATACTGGAAATTCAGATTCGAAAAGTGTGGTGCTGGAAAAGCATAGATCAGGCAGTATCTGAGGAGCAGGTGAATCAACGTTTTGGGCATTAGCCCTTCATCAGGAGTTTCAATTCTGTTAATGCTTTTCCAGCGCCACATGTTTCGACAGAAACTTCCTACTGATTACTTTCCATCGCATTTCCTCAACTGATGAATCAGTACTCCTGCACATTGAACATCACACAAAAAAAGCACCAACGATGGCGAAGGCACAGGATCTACTCTATTTTGAGGACTTCAGTATTCATCACCAAGAGTGACTCAACAGCAGCATTACTGAGTCCTAAAAGGCATATCTGCATGACTGGGTCTGTAGTTATTGGTAAAGAAACCAGTAAGGAGGAATATCCTACAAGACATGACCATCTCCAACTCTACCTGTCGAAGATGCATCTGTCTGTGGCAGCTTAGTTAGGAGTAACCAGCATACCTTCTGGAGTTGAAATCCCATTTCACATTGAGTGAACCCCTACATTTTGTATTGTATGGCACTATGTTAAATGGATCAGTTTTTGTGGCTCTTAACCAAGCATCCATGCGATACTGTGAGCTATCAAAAGCAACAGAATTGTGAATTTCACAGTTAGCATATCCTTCACTCTTCCACCATCATCATTCCGAGTTCAATGAAGAATTCAGGAGGTGTCCACCCAATGAAGGTATAATACAAATTTCTTGAACGACAAATAGCAGAATCAGTGCAATAGAAGTAAGAAATCCTTCAACCAAAAGATCAAATCTGTGCTTTGAAGTTTTGCCACAGCTAATCTTGAATGATGGTGGACAATTAAATAACAGAGCAAGGATGGAAAGTCTACAAATATCCAGAAAGTCAATGATGGGGAGTCCAGCACATCAGTGCAAAAGACAAGGCTGCAGCATTTGCTACTATCTTCATTCAGTAGAGCCAAGTTGATGATTCATCTTGTATTCTCGCTGAGGTCTCCAATATCACTAAAGACAATGTTCAACCAATTGAATTCACTCCACATGATATCAAGAAATGAGTGAAGGTACTATGAACTGCGAATGCAATGGACTCTGATCAAATCATAGCAGTATTATCGAAGACTTGTGTTCCATAAATAGCTACGCCCCAAATCATGGTGTTCCAGTACAGCTACATTAATGGTCTCTACCCAACAATGTGGAAAATTGTGTAGGAATATTCTGTCTGCAAACATCAGGACTAAGTTAATCCAGCTATTTAATGACTCGATGGCCTCCTTTTTACAGCAGAAATGACAGAAGCAGTGAACATCAGTACTATCAATTAGTACTTTTTTAGCAACAACCTGTTCACTGATGTTCAGGTTGGAAGCTACCTGGCCCCTGACCTCATTATGTCTTTGGTCTAAATATGGTTAAAACAGCTGAATTTCAAAGATGAGGTGAGAATGTCTGCCTTTGAAATCAAGGTAAGATTTGACCAAATGTGGTATAAAGCAGCCCCAGCTAAATTCAATTATAATTAATTCTGCATTGATTGAACTCACACATGGTTGTGGTTGATGCATGTGAAGGATCTCACTGCAAGAGTTGCATAAGGTTGTGTCCTAGGCTCAACTATGTCGCTGTTTAATCAATTACCTTTTTTAACGTCAATATAAGACGTAGGGATGTTTTCTGATGCATGATGTTCAGCCCCTCAAATACTGAAGTAGAGAGTACTTCCATGCAACAAGGTCTGGACAGCAATGATTGGCAAGGAAGAATTGCATTTCAAGTGCCAGGCAATGACCATCTCCAACAAGCAATAATTTAACTATCCCTTTGATAATTCCACAGTGTTACTATTTCTGAAATCCCCACATTCCTGACCACTGACATTCTAGGGATTACCATTGACCAGAAAATGAAGTTGATCAGCCATATAAGTACTGTGGCTACAAATGCAGGTCAGAGATTGGAAATTTTGAGCTGAGCAGCCCACCTCCCTGGTTATCAGGTAGCAACTGGTGCATTCAGGAATGGTTTGGAGAGAATTAGAGCTAAAGGAGAAGGTATAGCATGTTTCCATTATACTGGATATTGCAGTGTCCTACCAGGACTAGTCTGTGAGAAGCTAACATAGTATGGAAGGAAAGCTGTTTGGTTGATAATTCCAGCTACTTCCACAGATGAAATATAACATACGTGATTGTGGGCTCCATTCCCTGATTTTTAAAAAACATACAATTGTATAATCTTATTGAGCAGACTGGATGACACAAAAATAGGTAGGAAAGTCAGTTGCAAGGGTGTTTGCAAAGGATGATAGGTTAAGACAGTGCATAAAAACAAAAACAGATGGAAATATATTGTGGGAGAATGTGAACTTTTCCATGTAACCACTAGATTTTTTTTTAAAGTGACAAATTATTTAAGTGAGAGATCACAAACCAGTGAAGTATCAGGACACCAAGATCACTTCGTACATGAATCACGGAGGTTAGAACACAGGCACATCAAGTGTTTCGCAAGACGAGTGGAATGTTGCCATTTATTGTAAGGGGAAGAGAATATATAAATCGATAAATTTTGCTCTAGTTTTATAGGATATTGGTGAGATTATATCTAGAATATTGTACTCCATTTGGTCTCCTCCTAAGCAATTAGAACAATTCAAGAAAGATTTAGTCAACTGATTCTTGAGATGAAGGGGTGGTCTGATGAGGAAAATTTGGACAGATTAAGTCTGTATTCTCAGCCTGAGAAAGATTAGCTGAACTAGAGACCACAGTTTAAAAGTAAGGAGTCTTTCATTTAAGACTGAGATGAGACTTGTTTTCTTCTGTCAGAGTTTGTAGGAATGAAGAGATCCTTTTGAGGCATGGAAGATTTTTGAAGGTACCAACAGCACTGATCATAAATCCATAAGACATAGGAGCAGCCGTTGGCCATTTGGCCCATCGATTCCACTCCAACACTCAATGAATTCATGGCTGATCTGATAAGCCACAATTCCACTTTACTGCCTTTCCACCATAACTTTAGACTCCCTTTCTAATTAAAAATCTCTCTCTCTCAACCTTGAATGTACTTGTTCTCCCAGTTTCAACAGCCATCTGTGGTAAAGAATACCACAGATTTATCACTGTTTAAAAATAGCACCTCATCTCCATCTTAAATGGGGGACTCCTTACTCTGGGTCCTTGACTTTTCAATATGGCAGAATGATCTCTCCATAAGAGAATTCCTCCATATTCACAATCAACCTTGTGAGCCTTCTCTGGATTAATATCTTCAATATTAATATCTTTTCTCTATAAGATTGCTGTGCCTGTGGTGATGATCTTTGCATCATCACTGTTTGCTGGAGTAGTGCCAGATGATTGGAGGCTGGCAAATGTTAGTCCTTTGTTCAAGAAAGGGGATAGGGATAATCTTAAGAAATACAGACCAATTAGTCTTATGTCCTTGGGCAAATTCTTGGAGACGATTCTGCGAGACAGGATTTATGATTACTTGAAAAACCATGGTTTGATTAGAGATAGTCAGCATAGCTTTGTGAAGGGTAGGTAATGCCATCAGAAGCCTTATTGAATTCCTTTAGGATGTGACAAAATACATTGATGAAGGTAGAGCAGTAGATTTGGTGTATATGGATTTTAGCAAGACATTTGATAAAAGTTTCTCATTGTCGGTTCATTCAGAGAGTAAGGAGGCATGGAATACAGGGAAATTTGGCTGCCTGCATACAGAATTAACTGGCCTATAGAAGACAGAGGGTGGTAGTAAATTGAAAGTATTCAGCCTGGAGCTCTGTGACCAGTTGTGTTCCGCAGGGATCTGTTCTGGGACCTCTGCTCTTTGTGATATTTATAAATGACTTGGATGAGGAAGTAGAAGAGTGAGTTAATAAGTTTGCCGATGATACAAAGGTTGGAAGAGTGGTGGATAGTGTGGAGGGCTGTTGTACATTGCAACGAGACATTGGCAGGATGTAGAATTGGGTTGATAAGTGGAGTTCAACCTAGAGAAGTGTGAAGTGATTCATTTTGGAAAGTTGAATTTAAATGCAGAATACAGGGTTAAAGGCAGGATTCTTAGCAGTGTGGAGGAACAGAGGGATCTTGGAGTCCATGCCCATAGATCCCTCAAAGTTGCCATCCAAGTTGATAGGATTGTTAAGAAGGCATATAGTGTATTCGCTTTCATTAGCAGGGGGATTGAGTTTAAGAACTGCAGGTGTGGTTAGACCACACTTGAAATATTGTGTTCAGTTCTAGCCACCTGATTATAGGAAAGATGTGGAAGTTTTAGAGGGTGCAGAGGAGATTTTCCAGAATGCTGCCTGGACTGGAGGATATGGCTTATGAACAAAGGTTGGGAGAGCTAAGGCTTTTCTCATTGGAGCAAAGAAGGGTGAGAGGCAACTTGATGGTGGTATACAAGATGATAGGCAGAGATAGACCGAATAGACAGAGACTTTCCCAGGGCAGAAATGTCTATCAGGTCAGGCAGCATCCGAGGAGCAGGAAAATCGACGTTTTGGGCATAAGCCCGATGCCTGACCTGCTGCGCTTTTCCAGCACCACACTTTTCAACTCTGGTCTCCAGCATCCACAGTCCTCACTTTCTCCCAGAAATGTCTATCACAAGGGGCATAATTTTAAGGTGATTGGAGGAAGGTTGAGTGGAGATGTCAGAGGTTTTTTTACACAGAGTGGTGGGTGTGCGGAATGCACTGCCAGAGATGTTAGTAGAGTCAGATACATGAGGACATTTAAGCAACTCTTGGATAAGCACACCGATGACATTAAAATGAAGGGTATCTAGGTTAGTTTGATCCTAGAGTAGGATAAAAGGTTGGCACAACACCAGTGGTTGAATGGCCTGTACTGTTCTATGTTCTATAAGGGGACAAAAGCTGTTCACAGTATTACAGCTGTGGTCTGACCACTACCTTTTATAGTTTTAGCAAGTCCTCCCAATTTCTATGTTCCTTTTCATTTGAAATAGAAGCCAACATTCCATTTGCCTTTCCTATTGGAACTTTTTATGTGATTCATGCACTGGACTGCAACTCTGAGTCTTTCCCTATTTAAATAATATTCAGATCTTATTCTTTCTGACAAAGAATATAACCGCCAGAATACATGAACACCAACTGGCCACTAAAAGACATGACCAACTATCACTAGTTTCTATACATACAGTAATGAAGGACACCACTTTGACTGAGACAACACACATCCTAGGACAGGTGAAACAAAGACACACGCAAATTCTTAGAGGCCTGGCATTCTAACCAGAACGCCATCAATAAACACATCAGTTTAGATCCTATCTACCTTCCCTTGAAAAAATGAACCGGAAATTACATCACCCACCCTAAGAAACCAACACCTATAGAGAGGCGGGACCTACCACCAGTGCTTCACCAGAGACCCTCACTGATGATATTACCTAGTATAGTGACAAAATGTCTGAAAATAAACCTTCAAACTCGGCAAGTTAATTTACTTATCATCAACCTGAGCTACAAAACTTCTCAAAAATGCTAGTGTAACTGTACTTATCCATACTATATTCCATCTGCTGTTTTTTTTATCCACTCACTGGACTTCTGTAGGCTCCTTGCATTATTATCACCACTTATCTTCCCTTCTATTTTTGTGTCATTTGCAAACTTGGTGATAGTATATTCACTTCCATCATCCACTAGTTACAGGTTGCCATTCTGAAAATGCCCTGACTATTCCAACTCCCTGGATTAGTGGTGCTGGAAGATCACAGCAGTTCAGGCAGCATCTGAGGAACAGTAAAATTGATGTTTTGGGCAAATGCCCTTCATCAGGAATAAAGGCAGAGAGCCTGAAGCGTGGAGAGACAAGCTAGAGGAGGGTGGGGGTAGGGAGAAAGTAGCATAGAGTACAATGGGTGAGTGGGGGAGGAGATGAAGGTGATAGGTTGGGGGCGGGGGGAGGGTGGAACCACTAATCCAGAATCTGGTTTCCAGCATCTGCAAGTCATTGTTTTTACCTATTCCAACTCTCTGTCTTCTATGAGTTAGCCAATCCTCTATTTATTTTAGTATGCAACCTCTTGAATAAAAAGAGAAATTGTAGAAGGAAGTCAGCAGGTCTGGCAGCATCTGTGGAAAGAAAGCAGAGTTAGTATTGAGTCCTGTGACCTTTCTTCAAAACTGAGCTCTTATTGAATAGATGTAGTGTGCTACCTTTGTGAATGTCCTTTGGAAATCCAAGTACTTTATATCTCACTAGTTCCTCTTTGCCCTGCTTGTTGCCACCTCAAAGAAGTCTGATAAATTTGTAAAGCAGGATTTCTCTTTCATGAAGCCATGCTGACTGTTAGATTTTTTTTTGAGTTTCTAAGTAGTCTGCTATTGCATTGCTTACATTGATGCTGAAAGGATGTATCCCTTTGTTATACCTAACAGGTCACTCATTTAAAACATGAGATTTTCTCTTCTTTCTAAGGAGGCAGATATGGTTGGATTCTTGACTATCAAGGGAGCCAAAGGTCACAGGAAAGTGGAGGTGAGGACACAGTCAGATCAGTCATAATGTTATTGACTGGCACAGCAGACTAGAGGCTAGATAGTATAAAATAAGGAGTATAATTTTAAAGGGGGTGCAGGAGCAAAGGGATCTGTGTGTACGTGTACACTGATCTTTGAAGGTGGCAGACAGGACAAGCAAGCATTTAATAAGCATATAGTATACTAATAGGGGAATAGAGAACAAGAGCAAGGAACTGATGTTAGTCTTGTATTAAAACCTGTTAGACCTCAACTGGAGTACCGTATTGTGTGTACTACTATTTGTAGTTTGTGAATGCATTTAAGAGTGTACAGAGGTAATTTAGAAGGATGGTTCCAGAAATGAGAAACTTCAGTAATGAGGATAGACTGGAGTGGTTGGGACTGTTCTTCTTGGGGAAAAGAAGGCTAAGAGAATATGTGATGGAAGGTTTTCAAAATCACGAGGGACTGGGCAGAGAGAAACTGTTTATGCTTGTTGGGGGATAACCATTGAGAAAATTGATCTGAAGTAATTTGCACACCATGCATGTGTGATCACAATGAGTCATTCAGGTCTGGAATGCACTGCCTGGACTTGTGTGGAGGCAAGTTCAATTGAGGTATTCAAGAGTTCATTGTTTCTATTTATCTCGTCATCCAATGTACAAGGGTATGTGAGAAAGTATTGAAATTCATTTGATGAGCTGATTCAGACTGATGGGCCAACTGACCACCTTCTATGCTGTAACACTTCTGTGATTTTATGAGCATTTACACATGCTAGAAGCTACATGTACTAATATATAGGATGCTGTTTTATAAAGACAAAAGGAATTCATATGTATGTTGCTAATTTTTCATTGGGAAATGGGTCCTTGAGACTGCCAGCCCTGACTACCTGGTCAGGTCCACGCCCCCCTACAACCCACCCTCCCATCCTGGCACTTTCCCCTGCCACCGCAGGAACTGTAAAACCTGCACCCACACCTCCTCCCTCACCTCTATCCAAGGCCCTAAAGGAGCCTTCCACATCCATCAAAGTTTTACTTGCACATCCACTAATATCATTTATTGTATCCGTTGCTCCCGATGCGGTCTCCTCTACATTGGGGAGACTGGGCACCTCCTAGCAGAGCGCTTTAGGGAACATCTCCGAGACACCCGCACCAATCAACCAAACCGCCCCGTGGCCCAACATTTCAACTCCCCCTCCCACTCTGCCGAGGACATGGAGGTCCTGGGCCTCCTTCACCGCTGCTCCCTCACCACCAGGCGCCCGGAGGAAGAACGCCTCATCTTCCACCTCAGAACACTTCAGCTCCAGGACATCAATGGGGACTTCAACAGTTTCCTCATTTCCCCTTCCCCCACCTCACCCTAATTCTAAACTTCCAGCTCAGCGCTGTCCCCATGACTTGTCCGGATTTGTCCTACCTGCCTATCTCCTTTTCCACCTATCCACTCCACCCTCTCCTCCCTGACCTATCACCTTCATCCCCTCCCCCACTCACCCATTGTACTCTATGCTACTTTCTCCCCACCTCCACCCTCCTCTAGCTTATCTCTCCACGTTTCAGGCTCACTGCCTTTATTCCTGATGAAGGGCTTTTGCCCGAAACGTCGATTTCGAAGCTCCTTGGATGCTGCCTGAACTGCTGTGCTCTTCCAGCACCACTAATCCAGAATCTGGTTTCCAGTATCTGCAGTCATTGTTTTTACCTCTGCATTCAGAGCATACCTCCTTGCTCTAAGATTGACAGTTAACTATTCTTGCTGGATATCCATTACTATTGCTCATGCTGTATAACTTGGTGTTCTTCTCCAAGTTTGGTTTCTCATGACCTAGTCCGAATGAGTGCAAGACAAATCGCTTCAACTTGGGGTCTCCTAAGTATTTTCCTACCAAGCAGTTATTTAAATTATCTTGCTATGAAATTATATAAATTTACCACTGTATCTTGACTTTTATGCTTCTTGCCATAGAATGCAGTATTCTGTTGGGAACCATAAAGCCTCACTTGAGTTAAGCGTTTCATGAAGTTTGAACCCCAAATGTGTCCAAACCTACCCCTATGCAGTGTTCTTTAATCTGAATATACCATTTCATGTTTATTGATATAGAATTCTATCTGCTCTTTTTCAGCCCATTACAACTTGGCTTTAGAATAATTTGCTATTTCAGTATCATCTACAAATTTAGACTCTTAAATTGTTGAGGAAAACTGGTACACAAAAAGATTTCCATTTTCTTCAGAAAACTGCTTTACCTGCATTTTGAGGTGTAATGACTTGTTTGGAAACTGAGTAAAACTACTTCAAGCATAATTTTAAGGCTCAGGCTTGAGAGACACAGGCACTCTTTCTCCAGTTGCCTGACTGCCACCTTTTCCGTTAATATCTTCACCTCTTCCTTTCTCTGTACCTTCTTCGTTCCTCTTGCTGTTCACCACCTATCACACTCTTGTATTTTCACCTGCTGGATAGATAGGATTGTCCCATATTGACAGATTGGTTTGTTAAGGCCTGTATTCATCAGAGTTTAAAAGGATGAGAAGAAATCAGATTGAAACATATAAAATTCTAACAAGCTAGACAGATTAGTTGCAAGGGAGGATGTTTTCTATGTTTTTGGAGTCTAGAACCGGGAATGCAATATGCCAAATGAAGAAAAATATCTGCACAGGGAAAGGAACCTGTGGAATTCTCTTCCACAGAAGGCTGTGGTGGCCAAGTCACTATATATATTGAAAACTGTAAGAAGTAAGAACAGGAGTAGGCTGATCAAACCAGATTTGCCATTCAAAACAATCATGGCTGATCTGGCATTCCTCACACTCGTTTTCCTGTCCTTTCCCCATACCCTTGATTCCCCTATTAATCTAGAACCTGTCTGTCTCAGCCTTAAATATACAAAAGGACTAAACACTCAAGCTTTGAGAGAAGTTGTAAAAACTGCATCCACTTGAATACCTCATTCCATAGAATTATGTCTAATAGGAAAATCTACATACTGGCACTAAAAGCTTTTCTGGATACATTTTAAAATTTCCACCTCATCTAATCCTTTCACACTCAGGCAATCCCAGATAATGTTAGCAAAATTTACAAACATAACTCTTTGTCTGTCACACCTTTCTGTGATTTGCCTACATATCTACTTGGGGCCTGGGGTATAATCCCATTTAGGTAATCACCCCTTTTTTATTTCTAAGCTTTACCTCGATAGCCTCATTTGAAGACCCTTTAAGACATCTTCCCTCATTACAGCACTGATAGTTTCCTTCATCAATAATGCAGTGCCCCCACATCTCTTACATCTCCTGTTGTCATGTCTGAAACCTCTATAACCTTGAATGTTGAGCTGCTGTTCCTACAACCCATGTCTCAGTGATTGCAACAATATCATGGTCCCGTAAGGTGATCAACACTCGTAAGTTCATCTGCCTTATCAGACGAGCCCTTTGCATTAAAATAGATACCGTTGAGCTTTCTGGACCTCTCAAGTACCTTATCATGTCCATGTCTTCTCTGTATACTGGACTGGCCTAGCATTCCCACCATATCTGATTGGGCCTTGCTCCCAACTTTACATCTACTTTCTGCCCCTTTCCCCTGCCATATCAACTTAAAACCTCCTCAACAGCACAAGTAAACCTCCCTGCAAAGATATTGAACCCATTCTGGTTCAGGTGCATCCCATCCAACCTGTATAGGTCCCACCTACACTAGAAACTGTCCGAATGATTCAAAACTCTCAAGCCCTCCTGCCTACACCATTCCTTTAGCCACATATTCATATGATCTATCTTTCTATTTCTATACTCAGTAGCACGTGGCACTGGAAGTAATCCAGAGATTACAACCTTAGTAGTCTTCCTCTTTACCACCTAACTCTCTAGATTCCTGTTGCGTGACCTCCTGTCTTTTTCGTTGGTCCTAACAAGTACCACAACTGCTGGTTTTTCACCTTACCCTTTAGAATTCCTACAGCCACTTTGAGACATCACTAACCTTGGCACCAGGGAGGTAACATTCCATTCAAGAGTCTTGTTTACAGCCAAAGAAGCGCCTATCAGTTCCCCTTGCAATTGAATCCCCTAACACTAAAGCTCTCCCAATTTTTTCCTCACCTGCTGTACAGCAAAGTGAACTATGGCACTACAGAGTTGGCTTTTCTCTGAAAGCCAACCCCCCTCCCCCCACAACAGCCTTGAATATGTCCATTTGAGAGGGGAGTCTTGCACTACCTGCCCAGTCTTCCTGGTGGTCACCCAATGCCTTTTTGCATGTATAGCCCTTACTTATGACCAGCTTACTAATTATGCTATTCACATTGTTTTCATAGAACATAGGACAATTCAGCCCAGAACAGGCCCTTCGGCCCTCAATGTTGCGCCGACCTGTGAATTAATCTAAGCTCATCCCCCTACAATATCCCATCATCATCCAAGTGCTTATTCAAGGATTGTTTAAATGTCCTTAATGTGGCTGAGTTAACTACATTGGCAGGTAGGGCAATCCACACCCTTATCACTCTGAGTAAAGAACCTGCCTCTGACATCTGTCTTCAATCTATCACCCCTCAATTTGTAGCTATGCCGCCTTGTACAAGCTGACGTCATCATCCTAGGAGAATGACTTTCACTGTCTACCCTATCTAATCCTCTGATCAGTATTATAGATGTTCCATAGCAGGTTCTTGTACAGCTCCAACCACTCCATGTGGTCTATCAGCAACTGCAGCTGAACATTCTATTCAACCACAGTGTGTAACCTCATGCATGGTAATATTCTCCAACACAGCCAGTGCCATCAAACCAGGGATCATCCTAGTTCAATGAAGAGTGCAGGAGCCAAATTCAGCAGCAGACTACCTAAAATTGAGATTCTAACCTGGTGAAGCTGCTGCACAAAACTAATTGCATACCAAGCAATACACGCAGCATGCTATACAGAGTAAAGTGATCTCACAATCATATTTAAGCTTTGTAGTCCTGCTGCATACTGTCACAAATGGTAATGAAACACAATTAACCACCTCACAGGAAGAGGCGTTGAGGGGTTGGGCCCCACAAATAATCTCATCTTCAGTGATGAGACAGCTGCATGAATTAGTGCAAAAGATAATACTAAAACACTTACAAGCATGTTGAGCCAGAAGTGGAACAAAGGAACAGGAGTAGAACATTTAGACCCTTGCTTTGTTTTGTCATTCATGACTAATCTTTGGCCTAACTCCATATGACTATCTTTGGCCCATTTTCCCTTACTTAATAAAAATATATCCATCTCAGATTTAAATTTCACAACTAAATTAGCATTGACTCCCATTTGAGAAAGATCCAATCTCTACTACTCTTTGCATGTAGAAGTGCTTTCTAATCTGTTTCCTGAATGGCTTGGTCCTGATTCTTAGAAGATGGCCCCTAGCTCAAGAATCTTCAACCAGTGGAAATCGTTTATCTACTATGTCTTTCCCTGTTAATGTCCTGAAGCTCTCTATTAGCTCACTCCTTAATCTTCTAAATTCTAGAGAATAAAGGCCTAATTTGACTAATCTCTCCTCATAATTTAACCACATATCATTATTGCAAATCTGGGTTGAACTCCTTCCTGGGCCAAAACATTCTTCCAAAGGTTTGGTGCCAAAGTCTGTTCACAGTGCTTTAAGTAGGATCTAACTAGGGTTTTGTATGACTGCAGCATAACTTCAGCAAACTTATACTCCAGCCCTTTAGATATGAAGGTCAACCTTCCATTAGCCTTCTTGACTATTTCTGCACTTGTTCATGGCATTTTAGGAGCCATGCACCTGAACCCCAAAATCTCATTGGACATCCACTACATTTAACTTTGTGCCTTCTAAAAGAGGTACTCTGATCTATCATTTTTCAGTCCAAAATGGATAAGTGCTGAGTAGATGAATCATCTCAACTTCTTCTTGAGGATCCCAGCATCACAGGTGCCAAGCTCCAACCAATTTCATTCATAACACGTGATATCAAGAAATGGCTGAAGGCCCTGGATACTGCAAAGGCTACGGGTACTGACAGCATTTCTGCAATAATATTAAAGACCTGTGCTTCGAGCTAGCCATCCCTATGGTCAATGTGTTCTAATACAGTTGGAACATTAGCATCTACTGGCAATATGGAAAATTACCAATATATACCCTGTTGGCAAGATGCAAGACAAGTCTAATCCAGCCATTTACCACCCCGGTAGTCTATCTCAGTTAAGAATAAAGTGATCGAAAATGTTATTGATGGTGTAAACAAATGGCATTTACTCAACAATAAACAGTTCAGTGACACTCAGACCAGGTAGCCTCATTATAGACTTGGTCCAATCATGATGGATAAAAGAGAAGTCAGGCTGGCTGTCCTTGACATTAAAGCAGCACTTGACGGATTATGATTTCAAGAAGTCCCAGCAAAACAACTGTCAATGGGAATTGGGGAAAATTGTGTACTTGAAGAAATAGTTTATTGCATGTTACCAATTAAATACAAGTTACACTGATATGATAGACATTGTTACAGAGACTGTGAAGAGGACCTGGATGGGATGTCTTGTTCCTTTGAGATCCAAGCTGTTCTACCACCATATCCGTATGACATCCACATTATGGATGTTACCCAATGAACTCTTCTGTGTCAATCTTTGCAAACCAACAGTACCTATCACTTTTTTCCACCCGATGGACCTCCGAGGTTCATGTGCAATAGTAAATGAAGTACGTGCATCGACATGGGATCGGCGTACACAGAACATTCCAACGGCAGCTATGCAGCTTAGAGGGAACTGTGACGATGCTGCTCCTTTAACAAGATTTTGCTGGCCTTGGCTTCTTTTTGCTGAATCACTCTGCCATCACTCTCTCTCTCTTCTGCAAGGCTCTGTGTTTGATTATTCCATTTTTTGCCAAGGGGTGTTTATGGGGATTGTTGGGTTTTTTTTAAGATAGGTTAAATTATTCTATATTCTGTTCTCATTTGTTTGCGTTTCATTTGGTAATCTTGCAAATAAATTCTGTTTTGTTTAGCACTAAGAGGTTGGGCCAGCTACATCACTCCTGGAATGTCCACATTACACCTACTTAAAACAATTAACTAAGTTAGGGTCGGAGCTACCTTCTTGAATTGTGTTGAGGGAGTCTGGCCTGGTCCATAATAGAAGGTTGTTTACCTATATAAAAATAACTACTTGTAGATAACTTTTATTCTGATGCAGTATGATGTTTATAAGGTTGCGTTCTCTTCTACTTAATGGATAGGGAGAGACTGTTCCATCTGGCTAAAACCTAAAACTGGGAGAAGTAGGCTTTTTGATCCTCTTAATCTTATTCTGCCACTCAATAGGATGAAGGCTGTGTTTTTTTTTATTAAACAATACAGTTTACAAAACAATTAACATTAACAGCTGTATATAGAGAAACAGCAATTTTACAAGGGAGGTGAGCGGCAAAGCCAACCCCCAAACCCTGACATTCAACCAGCTTTCAAGGAAATGCGGACAAACCTCAAATCCCACATTTAGTCATTACAAAAGAGTAATATTAACAATACATAAGACAGTCCAATTAGATTTTAAAACAGTGCATAGAATATAAACCCTACACAGCAACAGGCTCAGCCTGTTCAATCTTTCCTCATTAAGATAATCTCCCCATCCTAAGTATTAGTCAAGTGAGCCTTCTCTGAATTGCTTTTACCACATGTATATCTTTTTTATAAATAAGGAGACCAAAACTCTACATAGTATTGTAGATGTGGAATCTATGCCCTATACAACTGAAGAAACACAACCCTACTTCTTTAGGAAAAAAACTAAACAACTGCAGATGCTGGGAAAACTCAGCAGGTCTGGTAGCATTTGTGGAGACATTTTATGTTGCAAGTGATTAGGCTCCAGATTGTGAGCTTAATGTGGTGGATAGATTCAAGTATGTCTTTCATCGGGTTTGTATAATCAATCCAAAGGGAAAAATTGTGTTAAGATCTATGGAGGTAAGGTGGTTTATTTTTCCAGAGAATCAGCATGGTCTTTTTGTGACATACTCACTCACGATTCTATTAACAACATCCGCATTCCAGTAAGAATATATGGTGTGACATTGCCATCTCCTGGTGTAGTTGTACTTGACACAAAGTTCACATGGCAACACTCAGAATTGATAGCATTTAACTGATGTGTAGGGATTTTAATATCGTCACTCGCTCTGGGTCAGAAAGTCTGCATTCAATTCCCAATTGCCCGAGAGTTGTGTCATAACATGTCTAAACAGTTTGATTAAAATTACTTTTTCGAACTGTCTGTTGCAGGCCAATCAGGTTATCCCTAGAAGGATATTGAATAAGTTCCGCAGAGTAGTGTCCTAGGCCCAACCAATTCAGCTACAACTTCCTTTTCTGCCTATGTGGTGTCAGTATATCAACAGTTACTTAGTTTGGGATTTTCAGAATTTTTTCTCAATGTATTCTGCAGCTTGGAGGAGAACCTACAAGTTGTGGCATCTGCTGTACTTGTCTTTTAGTCTATAGTGCTGTTGAAGAAACTTTGATAAGACCTCATATTATAGATGGTACACACTGTGGCCAAGGTGTGTCAGTGATGGATAGAGTGAACATCTAAGGTGTCAACAATGTGGGCTGTATTGTCCTAGACAATGTCAGGCTACGTGATTTGCAATAACACTGATCAAGGAAAATGGAAAATATTATGTCTCAGTCTGATTTGTACTGTTAAATGACAGAATAGCTTTCAAGAGTCAAGAGATGGATTATTCATCATTGAATGCCATCTCTGATGTCATTGCTCTTCTATAGAATCATAGACTCTCTCCCAGTGGAAATGGTTATGACAAGTCTGGGGTTACCCAAGTCTTGCTGCATCTGGGCACAGACCGCTACAAGGAGTTCCAATGGAAATGGAACTGTGCAATCAAAGTGAGCATTCCCATTTCTAAACTTATGATGGACAAAGATAATTGATGAATTGCCACCACCTTCTCAAGGGAAATTTGAAATAGGCAATAAGTAGTGACCTTAATAGCTTAAAACCATATAACATGAACAAATAAAATAAGGACTAGGACTGATATCCTAGGGGGATTATTTGCAAGAGTTGTTGGGGGGGACTTTAAACTAATGGGTGGCACGGTGGCACAGTGGTTAGCACTGCTGCCTCACAGCACCAGAGACCCGGGTTCAATTCCCGCCTCAGGTGACTGACTGTGTGGAGTTTGCACGTTCTCCCCGTGTCTGTGTGGGTTTCCTCCGGGTGCTCCGGTTTCCTCCCACAGTCCAAAGATGTGCAGGTCAGGTGAATTGGCCATCCTAAATTGTCCTTAGTGTAGGTAAGGGGTAAATGTAGGGGTATGGGTGGGTTGCGCTTCGGTGGGGCGGTGTGGACTTGTTGGGCCAAAGGGCCTGTTTCCACACTGTAAGTAATCGATTAGAATCTAATCTAAAAAAATGGCAGGAGCAAGGAGTCAGAGGAACGGGAATTAAGGACAACAAAACAGCATGGGGAATAAGAAAAGTGAAAGGTAGAGAAATCACAGGCCAGGATCAAATAGGGGCACGGTGAAAAATAATGAAAAGTAAAACTAAAAAGACAAATATATGACTTTGTGTTTTAATGTGTTGAACATTTTCAATAGATTGAATTAATGAATTGTGCAAATGGATAAAAAATCATTAGGATTACGGAGACATGGCTGCAGTTTAACAAGGGATGGAAACTGAATATTCAGGGTGTTCAGTATTGAGAAAGGACAGATGAAAACGAAAAGGCGGTCGAGTTGCATTGCTGGTTAAAGAGAAAATTAACATAATAGTGAGGAAGCATATTAGCTCTGATCATGTAGAGTCTGTGTGGATAAAGCTGAGAAATACCATCGGCCAAAAATCCTTAGTGGTGGTTGTATCTAGACTCCTGAGCTGTCGGGATAATGTTGAGAATGGCATTAATTAGTACTAGTATATTGAGGAACCAGCTATTTTGTTTCCTGTCTGCTAAACAATTGTTAATCCATGCCAGTAATTTACTACCAAACTGATGTGCTTTGATCTTGCACAATAACATCTTATTTGGGATTTTATCGAAAGTTTTCTGAAAATCCAATACACCACAGCCACTGGATCTTTGTTATCTATTCTATGAGTTATGTCCTCAAAAAGCTCCAGGATGTTTGTCAAACATGATTTTCTCCATACTCGCTCTTTTTTTTTCAAAAGAGCGGTGTTATGTCTGCCACAGTTCAATTTGTTGGAACTGTTCAAGAGCTAACCAAGGCCCTCGAGTTCTTGAAAAAAATAAAACGCCTGGAAGTGATGGCTTAGCAGCCAAGTTGTATTCAACTTGTGGACTTGACAGGCCAGGATCTGCTGGAGATGTACAATCGTATGCTTCTGTCAGGTAGCATGTGTGAATCCAAGAGGAAAGGTATCATCACCCTCATCTACAAGTGGAAGGGGGAGAGAGAGGAAATTAGAAGTTACCGATCATTGAATGTGGATTACAAAACATTGCCTAAAGTCATCACCAGCTGGGTCAGGTGTGCTCTGGGTTTGATGGTTCACACCAACCAAACCTGCGCTGTACCAGGCAGGACAATCTCCAACAGCCTTGTGCTTCTCATGAATATGATCACCTATGTGCTGGACAGAGTGGTGGATGCCTGTCTCATCAGCCTGAACAGGAGAAGGCCTTTGACAGGATATTGTTCACCTATATATGGAACATGCTGTCTAAAATGGGCTTTAAGGAGGGAATACGAAATTGGATCCAACTGCTCTACACCAATTATGGAAGTCTCAGTAAGTGGGTGGGAATCAGAAAGCTTCCCAATTAGATCTGGAGTCAGACAGGGCTGCCCAGTCTCTCCTGCTTTGTGTATTGTGCAGAACCTTTTGCTGAATCCATCAGGAAGGATGCAAGCCTGAGAGGGGTGACTATTCCACGTAGCGGATGCCTGCAGGTTGAAGCCTCCCTATAATGGATGATTTCGCCATTTTCTGCTTGGGTTTGCTGCCAGTGTGCACACACGCATGAATACCTGCAACCAGCTCAAACTGGCCTTAGGAGTCAAGGTAAATTGAGGCAATTGTTTGAGAACTGGGTAGACCGATCTTTTATCTCCTTCACCATCAGGACAGACTACCTGAAGGTGCTGGGAATATGATGTGGAAAGGCTGATGCATGTACAAAAACTTGGGAAAGTGAGGCAAAACCAAGGTGAGGCAGAAACTGGGCTTATAGAAGTACCGCTCCCTCTCCATTGCTGGTAAAAATCTGGTCATCAATGGTAAGGTACTCTTGGTGTTGTTGTACATGGGGCAGGTCTGGTCTATTCCCCAAAACTATGCTGTTGCAGTCATCTGAGTCATCTTCCAGTTTACCTAGAGGTCAAGAATGGACCATATCTGCAGGGACTCCTGCAGAGAGGAAGAAGACGTATCCTGATGGCTACCTTTGTGTGCGGCTGCATTAAGCTGTGTGTAGATCCTCAGTATGCAAACATTGAGTGTCACTGCATACTGAGGTTCTACCTGTCCCTGTGTTGTGAAGGATAGGTCTGGCCTCATTGCTGTGGAATGTTCCAAGTACTTGGACTATTCTGTATCACTTACCCTCCATGGAAAAATTTGCAGAGTAACAGACCTTTGACCACAAATCCAACCGGAAGTTGTCAGCACATAGCATCCTTAAGGCCCTGCAAGAAAAGGACAACGTTGATACTCCAGGGTGGTTCCCTGAGTAGACTGTTAAAAATCATTTGGCAGAATGCCTCATCACCAGAACTTTCCAACAAGCACCAAGACATCCCTTGGCTCGTGGTAAGAAAGGCAATATCTGTGAGATCTTTCATGTACAGTGGACTTTCTGTGCCACCACGCACTGCCCTTGAAGTAGCTGTGGTGGTGGGCAGACACTGTCACACATCTCTTTCTGGAATGTGCTTTGAAAAGGAGGTTTGGAGATAGACTTGTAGTGGTTTTTCAAGGTTCACCCTGAGCAGCTCCATGACACAGCACTCTGTGCTCCATGGCCTGTTCTCTAAGATGCACACTGAGACAAACATCAACTGCAACTGGAGGGTACTCTTTGGTCTGCCAGAACTGGTTGATCTTCCAGTGTGAAGAGTTGACCTTGACAGATGTTGCAAACTGACAGATTCAAGATCCAGGACTATGTGCTGAAGGACTCACTAAAGCTGGGAACAACTGCTGGTAAGACATGGTGGGGAAATACCACTATCTGAGGTCTTCCTGCTGAAGTATAACAATGGTCTGTTCAGTTTTCAGACCCTCTTGTTGCCTCAATGTATGTAAATACTATCCTGCATGAGTAAGACATGGCTTTGGTTTTTATGAATAAAGTACATTTTTGCAATTTAAAAAAACTTAGATTTTGTTGTTATATTCTGCTAGGCATAGAGAACAGGAATAGAAAGGCCTGAGTTTGGTGAATAATGAGCATGGTTGTGTAATCAGTTCCTAGATTGTTGAGTATAGTTGATAAGATTTGAAATGGCAGGAGAACTTGGCCCCATGGAATGCTCTTTCTGCAAGATGTTGGAAACTGGGACATTTCCAGTGTCCAGGCTGAATATACAAATGCGAAGTGTGTCCTGCTGCAGCTCCTGATCTGTTGCTTGGAGTGCCTGGAGCTGTGGATGAACTCACTATGGAGCACCCACGTTGCTGAGAATGTCATGCATAGCACACATTTACTGTGCTGGTCACACCACCAGTAAGAGTGACACTGACAGAGAAAAGTTGGATGACCACCAGGAAGATGTCTAAGTGTGGGGATGTGATGCAAGAGTCCCCTGTGGCCTTTGAAACAGGTATACCATTTTGAATGCTGTTTTGCAGGGAATAGCCGCTCAGAGAAAACAGCCAGATTATTAGAATCACAAGTGGAACTGTTGCACAGCAGGGAGGGTCCAAGAGTTGGCGACCAGTACAGTTGGAGATTCTATTGTTCAGGACATAGATGGGCACTTCTGTGGCCATGACCAAGACTCCAGTATGAGGTGTTGTCTCACTGGTGCCAGAGTCAATGATGACTCCAAACTGGCATAGGATATTCTGAAAGAGGAGGGTGAGCAGCCAGAGTTTGTGGTCCATATTGACACTAATGACAGAGGCAGAAAGAGACATGATGTTCTTCAAAAAGAGTTCAGGGCGTTAGGTCGGAAGTTAAAAATGCAGGATCTCTAGGGCTGTAATCTTGGGATTATTTCCTGTGCCACATGCCAGTGAGGCTAAGAATGGGAAGATACTACAGTTAACTACAGTGACTGAGGAGCTGGAATAGGAAGGGTGCAATCACATCAATGAATTGTATTACAGGCCTCTCAACAGTCAGCGGGTGATGGAGAAACAGATATGTGGACAGATTATGGAAAGATGTAAGAACAACAGGGTTATTGTGGTGGGTGATTTTAACTTCCCCTATATTGACTGGGTCTCGCTTAGTGTCAATGGTTTGGAATGGGGGAGGAATTTGTTAGATATGTTCACAATGCTGTTTTGAAATAATATGTAAATGGTTCAACTAGGGAACATAAGAACTAGGAGTGGGAGTAGGCCATCTGGCTCTTTGAGCCTGCTCCACCATTCAATAAGCTCATGACTGATCTTTACATGGCCTCAGTTCCACTTATCCACCCTCTCACAGTAACCCTTAATTTCTTTACTGTTCAGAAAATTACGTAACTGAGCTTTAACAGCATTTACTGAGGAAGCCTCAACTACTTCACTGGGCAGGGAATTCTTTCTCAATTCAGTCCCAAATCTGCTCCCCTAATTTTGAGGCTATGCCCTCTTGTCCGAGTTTCACCTACCAGTGGAAACGTCCTCTCTACTTACATCTTACCTATTCCCTTCATAATTTTATATGTTTCTATAAGATCCCCCCCTCATTCTTCTAAATTCCAATGAATATAATCCCAGTGTACTCAGCCTCTCCTCATAAACCAAACCCCTCAACTCCGGAATCAACCTAGTGAACCTCCTCTGCACCATCTCTAATGCCAGGCATCCTTTCTTATGTAAGGAGACCATAACTGCACACAGTACTCCAGGTGTGGCCTCACAGCTGCAACATAACCTTCCTCCTTTTAAACTCAATCCCTTTAGCAGTGAAGGAGAAAATTCCATTTGCCTTCTTAATTACCTGTTGCGCCTATAGACCAACCTTCTGTGATTCATGTACAAGGACACCAGGTCCCTCTGCACAGCAACATGCTGCAATTTTTTATCTTTCAAGTAATAGTCCTTTTTACTGTTATTCCTACCAAAATGGACAACTTCACATTTATTAACATTATACTCCATCTGCCAGACCTTTGCTCACTCACTTAAACTATCTCTGTCCCTTTGCAAAGTTTCACAGTCCTCTGCACACCTTGCTCTATCACTCATCTTCATGTCATCCACAAACTTTGATCCACTCTACAAGGTCTGCAACTCCAAATAATTGATGTAAATTATGAATAATTGCAGTCCCAACACTGATTCTTGAGACACACCACTAGTCACTGATTGCCAACCAGAAAAGCACTCATTTATCTTTACCCTTTGCTTCCTGTTAGTTAACCAATCCTCTAACCATGTAATATAATGCCCAGAATGCCTTGCATCTTTATCTTACGCACAGCCTTTCGTGCAGCACCTTTAGATTAGATTAGATTCCCCACAGTGTGGAAACAGGCCCTTCGGCCCAACTAGTCCACACTGACCCTCCGAAGAGAAACCCACCCAGATCCATTCCTTCTAACTAACACACCTAACTCTATGGACAATTTAGCATGACCAATTCACCTAACCTGCACATCTGTGGACTGTGGGAGGAAACTGGAGAACCCGGAGGAAGCCCATGCAGACAGGGGGAGAATACACAAACTCCACACAGATAGTTGCCCGAGGCTGGAATCAAACCTGGGTCCCTGGTGCTGTGAGGCAGTAGTACTAACCACTGAGCCACTTTGTTGAATGCCTTTTGAAAATCTAGATACACCACATCTACTGGGTCCTCATCGTCCACTGTGCACATAATGTCTTCATAGGATTCCAGTAGATTAGTTAAAAATGACCTGCCCTTCATGAACCCATGCTGCATCTGCCCAACAGGACAATTTCTATCTAGATGCCTTATTATTTCATCCTTGATAATCAACTCAAGCATTTTCCCCACTATAGAAGTTAATCTAACTGGTCTGTAATCCCCCATTTTTTGTCTACCTCCTTTTGTAAACAGTGGTGTCACATTTGCTGTTTTCTGATCTGCTAGAACTGCCTCAGTGACCAGTGAATTTTGGAAAATGACCACAAGTGCATTTGCTATTTCTCCCGCCATCTTGTTTAGACCTCTGGCATACATTCCATCAGGGTCAGGAGACTTGTCTACCCTTAGCTTCATTAGTTCGGCCAACATTACCTCTTCCTTGATAATGATTGTTTCCAGATCCTTACCTCCCTTCATCCGTTTATCAATTACTGGCATACTATACCTGGTATTGGGGAATGAGTCCACTCAGGTGATCAAATTTTCAGTGGGGAAGCATTTTGGGAACAGTAACCTTAATTTTGTAATTTTTGAGTTACTTTTTGTTATGAAGTTTAAGGCAAGTACTGTATCTTTAAGAAAGTGTGAATGCTGTCCTGAACTGAAAGCTTAAAGCACTGGTAGATATGACTAGGTGGCAATCCCAGAGTGTACTGGAAAATTGAAAATACGTAATAATTGGCTGCAAAATGGATACCTGAGTTTTGGTTACTGTTTTGACAACAATTCAAATTTATCTAATCAGTTTAAATTATGACCAAGGATACTAAAACCCAATTGAGTTGGAATTTATTGTTTTGCCAGCATCAAACCAATGAGATGATCCGATGTTGGGTACATAAAAATGCGGACATTTTGAAAATTAGAGAGAGAGCAACTGCCATTGAGATAGATCCAAGAAATTAGGAAACACTCTCTATCAAAGGTATCTTTTCATATGAAATATACCCGCAGTAAAAAGAACGAAGACGACCCAAGGAATTCAGCAGCCAGAAGAGTGAAGTCAAAGAACAGGACAGCGGCTGCATGGTTTTGAAATTAAGTTGATATAATTTTAATAAGAGTCTTATTGGAACAGCATATGAATAGTTGCCGTTTAATGTTCACTTTTAGAGTTAAAAAATAAATTGATGTTATTTTCTTTAAATAGTGGAATTTGGAAGTTCTCTGTCACTCACACTTTAACAGATTACAAGACGAGATGAGCTTTTCTGGGTGTTTAGTTTGATTCGCAGAGGGGTTCACTGCTGTGTCATAACACTTATGGATACGGAGAAGAGTAGTCCTCAGTTGAAAGTATTTAATTAGAGGAGAAAGTGAGGACTGCAGATGCTGGAGATCCGAGCTGAAAATGTGTTGCTGGAAATGCGCAGCAGGTCAGGCAGCATCCGAGGAACAGGAGAATCGACGTTTCAGGAAGAATGGCTTATGCCCGAAACGTCGATTCTCCTGCTCCTTAGATGCTGCCTGACCTGCTGCGCTTTTCCAGCAACACATTTTCAGTATTTAATTAGAGGAAGGGTAACAATCACCGTATAAGGCAGGAACTGAGGAATGTAGACTGCAGGCAGCTGTTTGAAGGTAAATCTACATCTCGCATAAAGGGATCATTTAAAGCCAGTTGATTAGAGTCAGGATCAGCATGTTCCTGTGAGAATGAAGGATAAAGATGGCAAGATAGGGGAGCCTTGGATGATGGAAAATTCAGAGCTTAGTCAAAAAGAGAAAGGAAGCCAATGTAAAGTTTAGTAAACTGAAGACAAGACTTGAAGGATACAAAGATATCATGAAAGAATTCAAATAAGGAATTAGGAGGGATAAAGGGAGCCATTAAATGTCTTTGGCAAAAATGTTGAAGGAAAATCCCAAGGTGTTTTACACATATATAAGGAGCAAGTTAGTGGTCAGAGAAAGACTAGGACCACTCAAGGACAAAAGAGGGAATTTCTGCATGGAGCTGGAGACAGTGGGTGAGGCCCTTAACAAATACTTTGTATTGGTATTCACAAAGGAGAATGATATGGTGGATGATGATTCTCAGCAAGGTATGTTGATATTCTGCGGCATGTCAACATAAAAAGGTGTTGAGTGTTTTAAAAAGCATTAAGGTATACAAATCCCCAGGATCTGATGGGATTTATCTAGAATGCTGAGGGAGGCAGGCGAGGAACTTGCTAGGGTCTTGTCTGAAATCTTTGTATTGTCTTTAGTCACAGGAAAGATCCCAGAGGACTGAAGAATAGCCAAAATTAATCTTTTGTTTAAGAAGGGCAATAGGAATAATCTGGAAATTACAGGCCAAACCTTTGGACAAAATTCTTAAGGATAAGATTTACCTGCATTTAGAAAATTATGGACTAATTAGTGATAGGCAAACTGGCTTTATGCAGGAAAGGTTATGTCTCACAAAGTTAATTGCGTTTTTAAGGAAGTAACAAAAATGATTGACGAAGGCAGGGAGGTAGATATTGTCCATCTAGAGTTTAGCAAGGCTTTTGACAAGGCAGGCTGATACAAAAGGTGAAGGTACATAGGATCCACAGTGAGCTGGTAAGATAGATACAGAACTGGCTTAGCCACAGAAGACAGAAAGTAGCAATGGAATAGTGTTTTTCAGATTGGAGATCTGTGACCAGAACACTTATGTTCTGCAAGAAATGTTCTGCAGTGGGTGTTGGGCCACTGTTGTTTGTAATAAACAGTATATAACTGATTTGAAAGAGATTGTAGCTGCAGATAGTGAGGAGGATTGCCAGAGGATATAGATAGTCTAGATACTTGGACAGAAAAATGGCAGATGGAGTTTAATTTGGGCAATGTGAGGTGATGCATTATGGAAAAATCTAATGTGGGAGGGATGTATGCAATAAATGGCAGAACCCTTAACAGCATCAACATACTGAGGTATCTAGGTGGAAAGGCCCAAAGATCCGTGAAAATGACAACACAAGTGGATAAGGTGTTCAAGAAAGCATATGCATGCTTAACTTCATTGGTCAGGGCATAGACTTTAAAAATTGGCAGGTCATGATGGCGGTTCTATAGAACTTCATAGTCAATGAGTCAAAAAGCATGGAAACAGGTGTGTATCCAAAGATGTGCAGGTTAGGTGATTTGGCAATGCTAAGTTGCCTGTAGTGTTCAGGGATGTGTAGGTTAGGTACATTAGTTTAGGGTAAATGTAGAGTAATAGGGTAGGGGAATGGGCTTAGGTGACCTAGTCTTCAGAGGGTCCATGTGGATGTTTTGGGCCAAATGGCCTGTTTCCACACTGTAGGGATTCTATAATTTTCCAAAATAAACCAGTCCATTTGCTTCATTTGGCCCAGATCCCTCTAAATCTTTCCTATTCATGTAACTGTCCAAATGCCTTTTAAATGGTGGAACTATATCTGCATCTACAAATTCCTCTGGCAATTCATTCCACATATGAACCACCTTCTGTGTGAAAAAGTTGCCCCTCAGGTCCCTTTTAAATCCTTCTGCTCTCACCTTAAGTTTATGCCCGCTAGGTCAGGATTCCCTATACAGTAGTGGGAAAAAGACATTTGCTATCACCTTATTTATTCCTCTCATGATAATATAAACCTCTATGAGGTCACCCCTCAATCTGTTAGGTCAGATTTGGAATATTGTGTACAGTTCTGATCATCACATGACCAGAAGGTGGAAGCTTCGGAGAGGGTACCCAAAACAATTTACCAAGATGTTGCCTAGTTTGAAGGATAGTTGCTATGAGGAGAGATTGGACACACATGTTTTCACTTGAACATCAAAGAATGAGCTGCGACCTGATGGAAAATTACGTGAGGCATGGAGTCATTGGATAGTCAGTCTTTTTCCAAGGGTAGGAATATCAATTAGTAGGGAACATAGATTTAAGGCAATGGGATAAGTTTAAAGGAAATGAAAGAAGCAGGGTTTTTGCATAGAGGGTGATAAGTACCTGGAATGCACTGCCTAAGAAGGTGGTCGAGGCAGATACAATAGCAATGTTTAAGAGGTAATAGGTCAGAGAGGAGGATGGGGGAAGGTAGCAAAGAGTACAATGGGTGAATGAGGATGGGGATGAAGGTGATAGGTCAGAGAGGAGGGTGGAGTGGATAGGTGGAAAGGAAGATAGGCAGGTAGGACAGGTCATGGGGACAGTGCTGAGCTGGAAGGTTGGAACTGGGGTGAGGTGGGGGAAGGGGAAATGAGGAAATATGTGAAGTCCACCAATATCATTTATTGGATCCGTTGCTCCCAATGCGGTCTCCTCTACATTGGGGAGACTGGACATCTCCTAGTAGAGCGCTTTAGGGAAGATCTCCAGGACACCCGCACCAATCAACCCCACTGTCCTGTGGCCCAACATTTCAATTCCCCCTCCCACTCTGCCGAGGACATGCAGGTCCTGGGCCTCCTCCACCACCAGTCCCTCACCACCGCCTCGGAACACTTCAACCCCATGGCATCAATGTGGACTTCACCAGTTTCCTTATTTCCCCTTCCCCACCTCACCCCAGTTCCAACCTTCCAGCTCACCACTGTCCCCATGACCTGTCCTACCTGCCTATCTTCCTTTCCACCTATCCACTCCACCCTCCTCTTTGACCTATCACCTCCATCCCCACCCCCATTCACCTATTGTACTCCATGCTACTTTCTCCCCACACTACCCCCCTCTCATTTATCTCTTCACTCTGCAGACACCCTGCCTCTATTCCCGATGAAGGGCTTTTGCCCAAAGTGTCGATCAGACTGCTCTACACCAACATTGTCAGTGCAATCTCAATCAATGGGTGGGAATCAGACAGCTTCCCAGTCAGATCTGGAGTCAGGCAGGGCTGTCCTCTCTCACCCGCCTTGTTTGTGTGCTGCACAGAGCCATTTGCCAAGTTCATCTGGAAGGATGCAAGCCTGAAAGGGGTGACTATTCCTGGCAGTGGGGGCCTGCAGGTTAAGGCCTCCCTGTACATGGATGACGTCACCGTTTTCTGCTCAGATCTGCTGTCCGTGCACAGACACATGTTATATGTGACCAGTTCGAACAGTCCTCAGGGGCCAAGGTCAACCGAAGCAAGAGCGAAGCCATGGTCTTTGGGAACTGGGCCGACCAATCCTCCATCCCCTTCACTGACAACCTGAAGGTTCTGGGTATTTGGTTCGGAGGGGCCGGGGCGTGCACCAAGTTTTGGGAGGAGCATATCAGCAAAGTGATGCAGAAACTGGGCAGATGGAAGCTATGGTTGCTCTCCATCGCAGGTAAAAACCTGGTCATCAGGTGTGAGGCACTGTCAGTGTTGTTATATGAGGCACAGGTCTGGCCTATTCCCAGAACCTGTGCCATCGCAGTCACCTGGGCCATCTTCCAATTTATATGGAGATCAAAGACGAACCAGTTCCGAAGGGACAGCATGTATAAAGATCTGGGCAATGGGGGAAAAAACACGCCCAATGCCACCCTCACCCTGATAGCCACCTTTGTGTGTAGCTGCATCAAGCTGTGCGTGGATCCCCGGTACGCAAACACCAAGTGTCACTACGTACTGAAGTTCTACCTGTCCCCGGTGTTGCGAAGGATGGGGCCTGGCCTCGCTGCCGCGGAACGCTCCGAGTAGTTGGACCATTCCATACCACCTGTCCGTTGTGGAGAAACTTATGTAGAAAAACACCTTTAACCATAAGTCCATCAGGAAGTGGTCAGCATGTAGTGTCCTTGAGACCCTTCGGGAAAAGGAGAGGGCGGATCCTGTCGAGCGGTTCCCTGAGCAGACTGTCAAAGCCATTTGGCAGAATGCCTCATTGCCAGAACTTTCCAACAAGCACCAAGACATGGCTTGGCTGGTGGTGAGAAGGGCTCTGCCTTTGAGATCCTTTATGCACGCCTGGACTCTCTTGCGCACTGCACGCTGCCCTCGAAGCAACTGCGGGGGGGACGGGACTGTCACACACTTCCTTCTGGAATGTGCCTATAAAAAGGAAGTCTGGAGAAGAATGCAGTGGTGTTTGTTGAGATTCGTCCCGAGCAGCTCCGTGACGCGAGATTCCGTGCTCTATGGTCTATTCCCTGGGACGCACACTGAGACAAACATCAACTGTGCCTGGAGGATCATCAGCTCGGAGAAAGACGCTCTTTGGTCTGTCTGAAACCTGTTGATCTTCCAGTTGAAGGAGCTGACCTCGACTGAGTGTTGTGGACTGGCACATTCCAAGGTCCAGGACTATGTTTTGAGGGACGCGCTGAAGCTTGGGGCAGCTGCCGCCAAGACGCGGTGGGGAAAGACCACCGTGTAAGGCTCTGCTGACGCCTCAGCTAAATATGTGGATGGTTAATGTATAGACCTGTATATACGAATGATTAATTTTGATCTCTGTATGTAAAGAAATGGAATGTATATGTATGTATGATATCACCAATTGTATAGAAACCAAAATAATTTTATGAATAAAGTATATTTTTGAAATTAAAAAAATGTCGATTTTCCTGCTCCTTGGATGCTGCCTGACCTGCTGTGGTTTTCCAGCACCACTCTAATCGAGACATTGAATATGTACAGCAAAGAGGCAAAAGATGTTTAAAAAAACATCAAGTTTTTGTAGGCTTGGTGGGCCGAAGGGCCTGTTCTTGTGCCGTACTGTTGTGTTTTTGTTACGAAAAGGGAATTTAACAAGGAGCAATGGACAGGAGTACAGGGAGAAGGCAAGGTGATTGCATTAGGTGAGGGCCTGACAGACACAGTGGACTGTGTTCAAACAATTCTATGAAATTATTTTTATGCCTTTAAATGATGGAAAGATTCAGACACCGAGTGACACTCCTTCAATTCTCAGAACCACTGTTATGGCAACAAATAGGATGTATAACACCCTATCAATAGCAGTAGAATTTACAAGGGCTCTCACATTCCTGCCACATTTACCACTGGTTATTACTCGATTCTGCCGCCAGGCCCTGCGCTGTGCTCCATGTCGGAGTCCTTAGTTTGTTTTCATTGGTCCATCTTGTCCAATGTCCGTTGCCTCTCCGCGAAGTGCTGGAGCCGGCGTGAGGAGCAGCGTTCGTTTTCAAGATGGCGGCGCCCGCGGGTGGGAGGTCGCGAGCGCTGTGCTTCTTCATGAGCAGGCTGTGCCCGCCGAGGCAGCCCAGCCCTGGAGTCTGGGGACCGTCTGCACCATTCATCTGGCACTCGGAGTGGGACTGCGGCCACACAGCGGTCATGAGGCGCTTCAGGCACACAACCAGTCGGCAGCAGCAGGTCAACCTCGGGGGAGAGGAGGAAGCACCGGATCGGCCGCTGGCAACAGGAACGGGCAGTCAGCAAGGTGCGAGATACCGATCGGGGGGCACACTTCAGCCTTTCATGTATTTATTATGCATATAAGCACAAAGCATATTGCAAAATACATCGTAATGCTGTAATAAAAGATCAACGACAACATAAAAATACTGAAAACTAACTCGTCCTACCTATTAAGACATAGAAACAAAATGCAATTAAATTAAATAGTGTACTGAATCAGAGATCGAAGTGATTCATTTTGGTGGAAAGAAATGAGGAGAGGGCATACCGCTGGCAAGTTTGAACTGGAGTGGTGAGGAATAGGGATCGAGTGTGGTTGTGCACACAACTGTGAAGGTGGCAGAACCAGTTCAGTTTAACACTTACGCCGATAAGTTGAGGCATTGAAAATAAAACTCGGGACTGTATGTAAAACGTTCATAAATCACTACTTTGGCTGAAGTTGAAGTGTATCTTCTGTACAGTACTACACTTTGACCTGAAAAAGCACAGAAGCTGACAATATCTGACCTTGGAATGAACTATCCCCAAAAATAATTTTGGCAGCTACTGACTTGCTCGGTCACATCCTTGCTTTAACCTTTCCTGCTGCCATCCCTGATAAAAGTATTGGTCTGTCTAACCCTAGATGTTTCCCTAGCAACATGGCCCATCTGTACTGAGTCCAAGGAATGCAGACTTGAAAGACTGTAGTGGCTTTGTATTTAGCCATTCTCTATCAGATCTGGCTAAACCACCTATAACTTCAGTCTTGCTCATATAGTCATAGAGATGTACAACACTGAAACAAACCGTTCGGTCCAACTTGTCCATGCCAACAGATATCTTAACCTCCTCTAGTCCCATTTGCCAGCACTTAGCCCAAATCCCTCTAAACTCTTCTTATTCAGATGCCTTTTAAATGCTGTAATTGTACCAACCTCACCCAGTTTCTCTGGCAGCTCATCCCATATGCACACCACCCTCTGTGGAAAAAGTTGCCTCTTAGGTCCCTTTTATATCTTTCCCCTCTCATCCTAAACCTACGCCCTCTAGTTCTGGACTCCCAACACCAGGGAAAACACATTGTTTACTTATCCTATTCATGTCCCTCATGATGATATAAACCTCTGTAAGGTCACCCCTCACCCTAGCAACATCCTTGTAAGTCTTTTCTGAACGCTTTCAAGTTTCACAACATTCTTCCAATAGGAAGGAGACCAGAATTGCATGTAATATTCCAAAAGTGGCCTTACCAATGTCCTGTACAGCCTCAACATCACCTCCCAACTCCTAAACTCAGTACTCTGACCAATAAAGGAAAGCATACCAAATGCATTCTTCACTATCCTATCTACCTGCGACTCTACTTTCATGGGACTATGAACCTGCACTCCAAGGTCTCTTTGTCCAGCAAAATGCCCCAGGACCTTACCGTTAGGCTTGTAATTACCTGAATTACTCCTTAAGGAAGGACAACATTGGCCGTTTTCTGGAACCCTGCCAGAGGCCAAAGAGGATGCAAGGACTTGTTTAACTCCCTAGCTATTTCATGTCTTTTATCTCAAGGCACCCAACACTTCCTCCTGTGTGTTACCTGCCCTAGAGTATTTATCTGTCAAAATTTGTTTGCTTTGCTGAGTCATCTTAGAATGGAAAGATAACACTTAGCTTCTCTACTAGAAATTGTCTTGCACTCCTCAGTTATTTTCACCACTGTAAGGTGGAGGAGTTCGTGGTCTCCTTTGTTATAACCACTGATGATTGCATCTTTAGTCACATCAGATCTAAGATCTGGAATTCCCTTCTTGAACCTGTTCCACGTTTCTTACTCACATTTTTGTTTAAGGAAACTATTTACAATCTCCCTCTTTACCAATGTTTTTGGTCATCTGCCCTAAAATTACAGTGTGCCTCAGTGTCTAATTTTGCTTTGTGGTGTTCCTGTGACGTGCTCTGGTATGTTTTAAATGTTAAAGCTGCTCATGTAACCATAAGTTGATTCTGTAATCATTAAGATTTGATACTGTTAAATTAATTGAAATTATTTTTTCAGGATGTTAAAAGATATCAGTAAAAGGACCCCTGAAGCTGGTGAATTTCCTCGATGGTTAATTAGTTCACTAATGTCTTTAAGAGAAGAGCATGTTTTGTCTTTACCCAGTCTTTTATGTGTGACTCTGGTTTCATGTCAACTTAGTTGACCCTTCATTGTTCCCTAAAGTGGCCGAACAGGCTACTCAGTTCAATGAAGAAGGCAGTCCAGGGCAATTGGGCTGGGTTTGTGAAAGCTGGCTGAGTAAGTGATGCTCACGTTCTGAGAATTAACGTATTTAAAAATTTAAGTTTATGGTAATAATGGACGAGCTGAATTAATAACTTGCTTAGACAAGTTGGACCAAAGGGTCTGATTCCCTGCTACATGATTCTTTGACTGTTTAAAAAAAGTTAATGGATCAATAACTTTGCATAACTTCTGCAATGTTACTAAGAGCTGTCAATGCCAGAAAGTGCTAGGAATGTGTAAATGCAAGAATTGGAAATGTATTGTGAACTTGTATTTGATTTCCCATGTTCTGCATTCTTTGCTGAACCAACCAATCTCGACTGTGATCATTCAGATTGTAGTTGGCTGACTTGTGGTTGGAGTGGAATCTTGAGGAGGGGAGGAAGTCTACAATTGCTCTGCAACCGCTTGGAATCTGTGGTCACAACTTGTATAATAGTCCTTAAATGATGGTATCTGATGATTTCTAACACCGCAATCTGCTATCTTGTAGAAAAGAAGCAAAGAATTGATGTTCCAATTTTTTAGGACTTTGATGATGGCTGGCATACTGAATTCAACTAAAGGTTTTGTTTAGATTTACAGGCCCTTCTTCAAGAGTTTCCACAGCCTAAGAACCTGCTGGTTCAAGTCATGCAACGAGCTCTGAAGGTTTCTAATGTAAATGATCACATTGTCTACAAATCATTTGATGGGCACATCAAAGTAAGTGCTTATCAATGTTTATTTTCAATATAATTTGATGAAATTACTTGTGGCCAGTTTGGTCTTTACATTTGTATGTGGAGAGGACAATTAGGCTCCTTGATTCCACACTCCCAGTTGTGCAACCATATCACCTGCAAAAAAGTATTGGATTAGTGACCTTCAAATCTTCAGTAATCCAGAGAAAGTGAGTTCAAATCCCACTATGGCAGGTTTACAATTTGCATTCAGTCAAAACAAAATCTGGAATTGAAAAGCTAATATCAACAAAAAGTGACTATGGAGCTATTAGAGTGCCATAAAAGTGCAACTGGTTCATCTTAATATTCTTTTACAAAGGAAACCTGCTGACCATACCTGTTTTAGTGCTTGTGTGATTGCAGTTCAACATTAGCAGGCCTGCCTTTTAATTTGATGTGGCCATGCAAAGTAGCCAGTTCTATTTCTTGGGATGGCCAATGAGTGTTGCCTAGACAGTAGGCTGCACACGTTCTGCTACTGAATAATTTAAAGACAAAAGGACCAAAGTGATTCTTTCATGTGACTATCTATAAAGAATCTGACGGTATCCTTAAAGGAGGCTACTCAGTCTAGGGTGCCCCAGCCAACTGTTTGACAGAACTCTAATTAATCCCACTTTCTTGCTCTTTTTCCCAGAGCCCTGCAAAGTATATTTCCAGTATGTATTCAACTTTCTTTTGAAAACTAATGAATCTAATTTCTTTAACCTCCCAAGAGAACTCTTTCATCAGTTCTCAGGTGGCAGGACTCAATCTGAAGATTGAGTGATGTGTGTTGTATTGATTTCTTCAGTGTGCTGTACTATTGGATACATCGCTGCTTTTGACCCCTTTCCTCAAATTGCTGGGTAGATTATGTTGCTGGTTGAATGAACAATGTTCTACTAGAAGCCTCTAACCAATGCTGACAATTGTTTATTGAAATGAGGTTAGGGACAAGTTAACCTGTTCTATGTGTCAGTTCTACAAAAATACAAATTATTACTGTTCCTGACTGCAATTTGGCATGAATTGTTGAGTGGGTTCTAATCACCTTGGTTGACCTCGCCTAATTTTGTTTTGGTATGTTTCAACCTCTCTTGAAGCTTGACCTTTTCTTAAAAACAGTTCATAGTTTTACAGCACACTTGGTTGTCTAGACCAAGCGATTGGTCCGCCTATGTGAACCAAAATGTTGGCATTATGTGTTTCATTGTTTCTGTGCTACAAATACAGTCTCAGCAGATCCACAGCAGTGTTTTTGCTCTGTATAAAATTTTCCCATCCTGCTTTCTATAACCTCGTTGAAGTTGATCACACATTAAATTCTGCAAATTTCATTAACTTATGTTATTTTGCCGTAGCCCCATTTTCTAAATTAACTGCATCTCTGATGTTGGCTACAAAGTTTGAAGTTGTACTTAAAATTCCTGAGTCTAAATCTTTAAACAGTGAACAGCTGTAGCCATGGCTGTGATCCGTGTGATCTCTGAAATCAGTTTTGGTCACGTTTTCACCCCTAATGATTTGAAACTGTTCCTGGGAGCAGGAGGTGATTTTTCCCTTGAGCTGGACTTGCCCTGTCAGCAGGGCCTAGGCTTGCTCTGAGCAGTTATAACCTTCTGGCCTGTTTTATTCTTAATATATTTCAGTACATCTCTGATTTTACAGTATGCAATGCCAACTGTTATTTCTAGCTGTACCTTATGGCTTGTTGGCAATTTATAACAGTCTTTTTTCTTTTACAAAGAAAACAGTTCTGTACATTGGTTGGCCAAGAAAACTAAAAGTGGAAGGTTTTGGCAATAAGAAAGTCGTTGCAGAGAAACATGCTGCTGCAGCTGCCTGCAGGATATTCAAGGTATGATAATGCGACATTGGTTGCTGAGAATGTTTGCACTTGCGATCATCTGGCACAGAGATTCCATTTGTTTTCTGTGTGTCCCCAGATGTACTTTACAGAGGGCCTTTTGCAAGTTTCCCGATGGACTGAGGGTATTGATGAGGCTCATGGTTAGACTTGTTAGATGAGAACATAAGAACGAGGAGCAGGAGTAGGTAATTCAGCCTCTCAAACCTGCTTTAGCATATAATGTGATTATCGCTGATCTCATCTTAGCTTCAACTCCGCTTGCCTGCCTATTCTCCATAACCTTTCAATCCATCTGTCGATCTTAAATTTACTCAATGTCTTGGCAACCATCTCATTCTGGGGTAGCGAATTCCACAGATTCACAACCCTTTGAGAGAAGTAATTTTTGTTTGTGTCTGATTTAAATCTGCTCCCCCTTAACATAAAACTATGACATCTCATTCTAGATTGCTCCACATGAAGAACTGTCCTGTAACTACCTTATCAGTCCCCTTTGATGTCTTGTATGCGTTAATTTGATCTCTTCTCATTTTTCTAAATTCAAGAGAATGTAGTCTAAGACTGGTCAATCTCTCTTCATAAAATAAACGTCTCATCTCTGGAGTCAATCTAGTGAACCTTCTGTGAACTACCTCCAATGCTGATATGGGCATGGATCATTTCAGTATCTGAACTACAACCCTCATCAAGTAAAGGGACCAAAATTGTATGCATTATTCCAGGTGACAGTTGCAACAACACTTCCCTACTTTTACACTACGTTCCTTTAGCAATAAACGCCAAATTTCCATTTGATTTATTTGTTATCTGTTGTACCTGCTTAGTAGTTTTCTGTGATTTATGCATGAGGAAACCCAGATGTCTCTGAATCAAAGCACTCTGATGCTTTTTTTCACTTAGATAATAAGTTGCCTTTTTAAGCCTCCGACAAAAATAAGTAACTTCACACTTAGATTAGATTAGATTAGATTAGATTAGATTAGATTACTTACAGTGTGGAAACAGGCCCTTCAGCCCAACAAGTCCACACCGCCCCGCCGAAGCGCAACCCACCCATACCCCTACATCTACCCCTTACCTACACTACGGGCAATTTAGGATGGTCAATTCACCTGACCTGCACATCTTTGAACTGTGGGAGGAAACCGGAGCACCCGGAGGAAACCCACACAGACACGGGGAGAACGTGCAAACTCCACACAGTCAGTCGCCTGAGGCGGGAATTGAACCCGGGTTTCTGGCGCTGTGAGGCAGCAGTGCTAACCACTGTCCCACCGTGCCGCCCAACTTATTCATGTTAAACTTCACCTGCCAAATTTTGGCCCATTCATTGAACCTATCCTGATACATTTATAAATTTTTTACATCTTCATTGCATTTACTTTCCCACTTATTTTAGTGTCACCTGCAAATGTGGCTAATGTACTTTCTATCCCTGCTCCCAGGTCATTAATAGAGATTGTAAATATTTTAGCCAGGCAACCGAACCTTGTGGTACCCCACTATTTCCAATGAGAAAAACACTCATTTATCCCGATTCTCTCCTTTTCTTTGGTTAGCCAATCCTATATCCAACCTGGTAACTGACCCCAACCCCATGCTGCTCTTCAGAAATTAAGGATCTGGTGCAGTGTAGTGTGTGATTACGTGCTAATAAAACTGGGGTTTTGCAGGCATATTACAACTTGTTTATTAGTACCAAAACCAGGAGAGGAGTCAACCACAATAATTAGTTGGGCTCAGTTGTGATATCATTGGTTTTCAAATATCCTTGCCACCTTTTCTAGTGGGTAATTAATGCCTGTGAGGATCATCAGTGCACATTCAATTATTAACAAAGAGGCAGTAAAGATGAAGTTCTCGCCTTTGATATGCCCTGATACTTCTGATCTTATGTTGGAAGGAAAGCCATTTTTGGAGCATCTGAAGATGGTTTAGCCCAGGAGGAGCTTAAGGGCTTTTGTGGTAGTGCTCCTACCTCTGGACTAGGATCCCTGGGTTCAAGTTCACCTGCTCCTGGGATGTGTCATAACATCTGCAAACAATTTGATTAAAATATATACCCTGAGGAGCTTAAGGACGTTTGTGGTGCAGTAGTAGTATCTGTAACCCCACCTACTCCAGAGGTGTAATGATATCTCTGAACAGGTTGATTAGAAAACATGCCCATGCTCTTACTGTGATGTTCTCGAACTGAATCAAATATCCTTTCACACCTGTAACTATTTAGCTACCATAAAGGAAGATGGTGGGGGTCAACCATCTCAGCCATAGGACGTCAGTGCAGGAATACCTTAAGATAGTTTCCTGGGTCCAGCCATCTCCAACTGCTTCAGCAGTGGCCCTCCCTCCATCATATGATTAAAAAGTGAGAATGTTGCTGCTGGCAGTACTATTCCCTGCTATTTGTGACTCTTCAGATACTGAAATGATCCATGCCTACATCAGTAAGACCTAGATGGCAGCCAGATTTAGGCAGACAAGTGGCAAGTAGCATTTGCATCATTAGAAGTACGAGACAATGCCCACCAACAGAGAATCCAATCATTGCCCCTGTATTTTCACTTGAATGAGCATCATCGAATCCCCATTGTCAGCATTCTGGGGTTACCATTGACCAAAAGCAGACCTGGCCATGTAAATACTGTATCTAGTAGCTATATAAAACCATGGTCGCAAGTGTAGGCTATAGGCTGGGAATTCTGAGACGAGTGACTCCTTTCCTGAGGCCACTAAGCGTGTCCACCATCTACAAGGCACACTTCAGGAGTTTGATGGAATGTTCACCACTTTGTTGCTGAGTAGGGCTTCACTAACATTCATGAGGCTCAACATCATTAAGGACAATGCAGCCTCTTTGCTCGGCACTCCATCTATTACCTCTGAAATTCATTCCATCCACCACTGACACAATTGAAGCCATGTGTTCCATCTACAAGATGCACTGCAGCAACTCAAAAGCTAGCAGCATCTTTCACATGGTGGTCCCAATCCTTCGCCACCCCACCAAAATCTTTCACTGTCACTGGGTCATCGTTCTGGAACTCCCCAGTCGTACTATGTGAACATGTATCTCTTATGGACTTCAACAGGTCAAGAAGGTAGTTTACTGCCAATATATCGAGGACAGTTAAGGATGGGCATTAAATGCTGGCCTAGCTGGCAATAGCCACAATTTGTGGGTAAAAAAGGAAAAAATATTTCTAGTCTAATCTGGTACTGTATAAGTGGTCACCTTGCTTTAAGGACAAATGCATAAAGTCCAAAGTTGATGGAATTTATCTTGTAACAATATACCACAGATTGAAATAGACTTTGCTGATGGTATTCATTTTTTAAGACTGTATCTTGTTGATTTTGTTTGGCAGCAATGGGGTCTGCTGGGACCAAAGAATCAGCTGTTCCAAGCTCAAGACTACCAGGATTTGGCTGCAAAATTTGCTGCTTTACCTCCGACTGAAGTGGACTCGGTGATGAACAACTCAACCAACAATGCTCATAAGATAGCCTTCAGGCAGAAGAATATTGAGAAAGAAACATCTGCACCAACTGAAGTGGGTCTGCTGGAGGAAAATGAGGTGGACGAGGAGGTAGAGGAAGGGACAATGGACTGCACAGAGTTTCTCTCTATCACAGACAAAACACCTCAGCATAAACTGATGTCAAGGTAATCTCAATAGGTATTTAATCGTCTTTTGTCTTAAAGTGTTGGCTGGATGCAGCAAATCCAACAATTAAAAGGGAAGCTGTAACATTGATACCTGTGATTGCTTCAAACATTCAAACAGGTAGTTCAGCCATGAGGCTATAAAGGTGGCTATCAGGCTTAACGATGCATTAAAAACAGGAACGATGGAAATACTTAGCAAGCCAAACAGCATCTACAGGAGGAAGAAACAAAATTAATATTTTGGGTGAAAGACAAGTGCTATCTGACATGCTATTTCTATTACCTAGCATCTGCAGTAATTTGATTACTTAGGATTGCAATGCCTGACCAAACCAGCACCATTGTTAAAAGCAGAGTATAAGATATACAAGAATCATCATGTGTGTCAGACTTGCATCAGTAATACCACTTTTGCCTCTGGAGTTGTGCAGATTAGGTGAATTGACCATGGGAAATTGCCCATAGTGTTCAGGGATGTGTAGGTTAGGTGCATTAGTAAGGGGTAAATACAGGAGAATAGGGTAGGGGAATGGGTGTGGTTTGGTTACTCTTCGGTGGGTCACTGTGGACCTGTTGGGCTGAAGGGCCTGTTTCCACACTGTAGGGACTCTGTGATTTATTGGTTGATGTCCCAGTACAGCATCTTGAGCAAACAATCTAGGTCTAGACTGGCATCGAGCATAAGTCCTTAATCTGAAATACACATACTTGAATTAATAAAGGAAAGAAATGTATAATGAGAATGGAATAATTGACAATCTAGCTGTGCAAGGTCCCTTGGAGAAAAGTGACCATGATGTGGTAAAATTCTTCATTTAAGATGGAGGGTAACATAGTTGATTCTGAGATTAGGGTCCTGAATCTAAATAAAGAAAACTGCTTTAAGGGATAATGGTGAATAGGCAATGACAAATAATTAAAGAGCTCAAGGAAGAACTGTAAAATTGTTCATTTCTGTCAGGCACAAAATAAAAGGGAAAGGTGGTCTGACCATGGCTAACAAGGGAAATTGGGGATAATATTAGATCCAAGAGAGGAGCGTACAAATTGGCTGAAAAAAAAAACAAATGATCTGATGATTTGGAGCAGGTTACATATCAGTAATGGTTGTCAAGGGAATTGAATAAGAGGAGGAAAATAGAGTATGAGAGTAAGCTTGACTGGAAGCTTTCTTGATTGATTGTAAAAGCTTCTTTAGGTATTTGAAGAGAAAAAAGGTCAGTGAAGACACCTCTAAGTTCCTTACAGTCAGAAACAAGGGAAATTGCAGTGGGGAAAAAGAAATAGCAAACCAATTAAAACTGTATTTTGGTTCATTAAGGAGGTCTACTCTCTCCTTAGTTAGTCTTTTGTCCTTAATATATTAGTAGAATCTCTTTGGATTCTGCTTAACTCTTATTTGCTAAAGCTTTCTCTTTTTGCCCTCCTGATTTCCCTCTTAAGTATACTTCTACTCCAGGCATTCACTCAATCCCAGCTATCTATACCTGACGTATGCTTCCTTCTTTTTCTTGACCAGACCCTCAATTTTTCTAGTCATCCAGTATTCCCTACATCTATCAACTTTGCCCTTCTCGCTAACAGGAACATGCTGTCTCTGATCTCTCGTTACCTCATTTTTGAAGGTCTCCCACTTTCCAATCGATGCTTTTCCTGCAAACAGCCTCACCCAGTCAACTTTTGAAAGTTGCTACCTAAAACAATCAAAATTGGCCTTCCTCCAAATTAGAACTCTAACTTTTAGATTAAATCTATCCTTTTCAATAATCATTTTAAAACTAATAAAATTATGATCACTTGCCCCTAAGTGCTCTCCCACTGACACTGCAGTCACTTTCCCTGCCTTATTTCCCAAGAATAAGGTCAAGCTTTGGTAGGTGCATCCACATATTGAATAAAAATCTTTTCTAGTGCACACTTAATAAAATCCTCTCCATCCAAGCCCTTAATACTGTGGCAGTCCCAGTCTATGTTCAGTAGATATCTGAAATCTGATGTATTTGCTCCTTAATTTCCTACTCACTCTCTGGGGGCCTATACTACAATCCCAATAAAGTGATCAGCCCCTCCTGATTTCTCAGTTCCATCCATAGAGTTTCTCAGACCTTCACTGAACATTCCCCCAGGAATATCCTCCCTAAGTACAACCAAATATTATCCTTTACTAAAAATGCTGCTATTCTTCCTCTCGGGTCCCCCTTTCTGTCCTTCTTATAGCATCTATACCCTGGAACATTAAGTTGCACGATCTCTTTGGCACCCTCTCCCTCCTGGTTTAAAGTCTCCCGAGTAGCACTAGCAAATCTCTCTGCTTGGATCTAATACATGCCTCTAGGCACCATGTGTCTCTGAAGAAAAGGCTTGCATTTCATGAAAATAAGGGATGGCAGGGAAGGGTGGGAGAGAAATTATTTAAGTAACTATCACTGTTGTTCATAAAAATTGTGCTGTTTTTCCAATTGTTAAGATTTGTTTCTGAACTCTTGCATCTAGTCCACTTCCAGATTTGAAGTTGCATGTTTGAAGGCAAAAAGAAATATAGGGAGTATTGAACCTGAACAGTTGGTGATGATTAAAGATCAGCCTAAGAGTCAATCTATATAGATTACTGGATCTTCTGCAGATATTTATCTACAGATATGTTTCTGCCCTGAATTTTCCTTCCCTTTTAAGCTTACTGTGTGATGTCATAAACTGTTGTGATTATCAGTGATGCTACCATGAGCTCATAAAGTAACAGTTTGCTATTGTCCTATAGTATCACTGTAGAACAAGATTTATTTTTGAATGCAATCAGTATGTAATCTCTTTGTGGCATTGTATAATCAACTGCAGTTTTCTTTTCTTTCCTGTCCCCACTGTTTATCTGGGTCAGTGTTAACGCTGATTTTTCTCTCTGTTTGGACAGGGCAGTTCAGAATATCATGACAGATAACACCAGTGCAATGAAGGCCCTCACACAGTTTCCTGAGCCGAAGAACCTCCTATCAAAAGTCATACAAATTGCAACCACCTCTTCTACGGTCACGGTATGTAAAAGCGAATGATGAGGAAACACCTTGGTTACTGTCCCTCTCAAAGACCTGATAGGGCCTGATTTGGGGCCGAGAGAAAGTGGAAAGAAGGGAATGTTGGCTGGGGATGCCAGCAGGTAGAGTTGAGCAGGCCAGGTTAATGATCTGGAATTTTGCTTAACATTTTATTCTTGGGGACCAAGCAATTAAATCTGTAAGTTGAATCTAACATAGAAAGTTTCTCCATGGTGAAGATGAATAAATGGTGCATAGTGTCCTTGAAAGCATCAAATGTACAAAGCTATACTTGTTGCCTGCCCACCAAAAGTTTCCTTGTCCTATTCAAACCCCTCTATATTTTCTGTTTCCCATTCCATCACTGGTTTCAAAGTTTTCAGATCTTTTGGCCTTCCTCTTATGAACTGATTCCTGAAAACACACTACATCAGTATCTGTTACTACTTTGGTAATTTTCTTAAATTAATTATTAGGCAGTACTATGGACAGTATAGATGATAGCATAAAATTGCAAAATAGACTAATGGGGAAGCTGTGGCAGATGGAGTTTAAGATCAGCAACTGTGATGTTATCCGTTTTGGGACTGATAAAGGATAGATCAGGCTACTTTCTAAATGTTATGCAGTTAAATACAATGGACGTCCAAAGAGAATTAGGTTTTCAGGTGCATTGGTCCTTAAAATGTCACAAACAGAAAAAAAATCATGAAAGCTAATGGAATGTTTGACCTTTATATCTAGAGGACTGGAGTACAAGAATACAGAAATTATGCTGCATTATACTTAACTCTGGTTAGATCCTACTTGGAATATTGTGGACAGATGTGGGCACCATGTCTTAGGAAGGATCTATTGATATAGCATAGAACATTTTAGCGCAGTACAGGCCCTTTGGCCCTCGATGTTGCGCCGACCTGTGAAACCGATTTGAAGCCCATCTAACCTTTATATTTTCGTCCATATGTTTATCCAATGACTATTTAAATGCCCTTAAAGTTAGCGAGTCTACTACTGTTCCATCAGGCAGTTCCACACCCCTATTACTCTCTGGGTAAAGAAACTACCTTTGACATCTGTACTATACTTATCACCTCTCAATTTAAAGCTATGTCCCCTTGTGCTAGCCATCACCATCTGAGGAAAAATGCTCTCGCTGTCCACCCTATCTAACCCTCTGATTATGTGTCTCAATTCTTGTCTCAAAAGGCAGCCTCAAGTCCCTCAGCCTTTCCTCGTAAGATCTTCCCTCCATATCAGGCAACATCCTAGTAAATCTTCTCTGCACCCTTTCTAAAGCTTCCACATGCTTCCAATAATTCGGTGACCAGAACTGAATGGAATACTCCAAATGTGGCCACACCAGAGTTTTGTACAGCTGCAGCATGACCTCATGGCTCCGAAATTCAATCCATCTATTAATAAAAGCTAACACACGGTATGCCTTCTTAACGATCCTATCAACCTAGATGGCAACTTTCAGGGATCTATGTACATCAACACCGAGATCTCTCTGCTCATTCTTGGTAGTAGAAAGAATCTTACCATCAGCCCAGTACTCTGCATTCCTGTTGCTTCTTCCAAAGAGAATCACCTCACACTTTTCCACATTAAACTCCATTTGCCATCTCTCAACCCAGCTCTGCAGCTTATCTATGTCCCTCTGTAACCCGCAACATCCTTGGACACTATCCACAACTTTACTGACCTTAGTGTCATCCGCAAATTTACTAACCGATCCTTCTACACCCTCATCCAGGTCATTTATAAAAATGACAAACAACAGTGGCCCCAAAACAGATCCTTGTGGTACACCACTAGTAACTGAATTCCAGGATGAACGTTTCCTATCAACCACCACCCTCTGTCTTCTTTCAGCTAGCCAAATTCTGATCAAAACCGCTAAATCACCCTCAATCCCATGCCTCTGTATTTTGTGCAATAGACTACCATGGGAACCTTATAAAACACCTTACACCACAACAGCTTTACCCTCATCCACCTGTTTGGTCACCTTCTCAAAGAACCCAATAAGGTTTGTGAGGCACAACCTACTCTTCACAAAACCGTGTATACTAATCAACTTATTCCACTCTAGGTGATTAAAATCCTACCTCTTATAGTCTTTTCCAACACTTTAGCCACAAATGAAGGAATGCTCACTGGCCTATAATTACCAGAGTTTTCTCTACTCCCGTACTTGAACAAGGGAACAACATTTGTTATCCTCCAATCTTCTGGCACTATTCCTGTAGACAATGATGACATCAAGATCAAAGCCAAAGGGTCTGCAGTCTCCTCCCTGGCTTCCCATAGAATCCTAGGATAAATCCCATCCAGCCCAGGGGGCATATCTATTTTCACATGTTCCAGAATTGCTAACATCTCCTCCTTGTGCACTTCAATCCCATCTATTCTGTATCTCAGTATTCTCCTCGCCAACATCATCTTTTTCCAGTGTGAATACTGATGAAAAATATTCATTTAGTGCTTCCCCTATCTCCTCTGACTCCATGCACAACTTTCGACTGCTATCCTTGATTGGCTGTAATCTCACTCCAGTCATTCTTTTATTCCTGATATACCTATAGAAAGCCTTAGGGTTTTCCTTGATCCTATCTGCCAACAACTTCTAATGTCCCCTCCTGGCTCTTCCTAATTCTGTCTTTCCTGGCTAACTTGTAACTCTCAAGCACCCTAACTGAGCCTTCATGTCTCATCCTGACACAAGCCTTCTTTTCCTGCTTGACAAGAGCTTCAATTTCTTTAGTAAACCACAACTCCCTCATTCGATAACTTCCTCCTTGCCTGCTAGATACATACTTATCAAGGATACGCAGCAGCTGTTCCTTGAATAAGCTCCACATTTCTATTGTGCCCATCCCTTGCAGTTTTCTTCCCATCCTATGCATTCTAAATCTTACCTAATCACACCATAATTGCCTTTCCCCCAGCTATAACTCTTGCCCTGTGGTATATACCTATCCCTTTCCATTGCTAAGGTAAACATAACTGAATTGTGGTCACTATCACCAAAGTGCTCACCTACCTCCAAGTCTAACACCTGGCTGGGTTCATTACCCAGTACCAAATCCATATGGCCTCGCCCCTTGTTAGCCTATCTACATACTGTGTCAGGAAACCCTCCTGCACACATTGGACAAAAACTAACCCATCTCAAATACTCGAACTATAGTATTCTCAGTCAATATTTGGAAAGTCAAAGGCCCCCATAACAACTACCCTGGCACTCTCGCTCCTATTGAGAATCATTTTTGCTATCCTTTCATCTACACCTCTGGAAACATTCGGAGGCTGAGAGAAAACTCCCATCAGGGTGACCTCTCCTTTCCTGTTTCTAACCTCAGTCCATACTACCTCAATGGATGAGTCCTCAAATGTCCTTTCTGCCACCGTAATACTGTCCTTGATTAATAATGCCATCCCCGCCCTTATCATTTTTTTATTAGATTAGTTTACTTACAGTGTGGAAACAGGTCCTTTGGCCCAACAAGTCCACACCGACCCTCTGAACAGCAACCCACCCAGACCCATTCCCCTACATTTACCCCTTCACCTAACGTACGGGCAATTTAGCACGGCCAGTTCACCTAACCTGCACATCTTTGGATTGTGGGAGGAAACTGGAGCACCCGGAGGAAGCCCACGCAGACACTGGGAGAATGTGCAAACTCCACATAGGCAGTTGCCCAAGGTGGGACTTGAACCTGGGTCTCTGGCGCTGTGAGGCAGCAGTGCTAACCACTATGCCACTGTGCCGCCCCAGCAGGCCCTTCGGCCCAACAAGTCCACACCGACCCTCCAAAGAGCAACCCACCTAGACCCATTCCCCTGCATTTACCCCTTCACCTAACACTATGGGCAATTTATTACGGCCAGATCACCTAACCTGTACATCTTTAGACTGTGGGAGGAAACCGGAGCACCCAAAGGAAACCTGTGCAGACACGGGGAGAATGTGCAAACTCCACACACACAGTTGCCCGAGGCGGGTTTTGAACCCGGGTCTCTTATCATCTTCTCTGTTCATTGTGAAACAGCTAAATCCTGGAACCTGCAACAACCATTCCTGTCCCTCTCTATCTATGTCTCCAAAATGACCTTGGAGAGAATACAGTATAGTTTACAAGAATAATGCCTAGACTTCAGGGGTTAAATTATGAGAATAGATTATGCAAATTAGGTCTGATTTCTCTTGAGTTTATAAGATTAAGGAGTGATCTGATCAAAGTCTTCAAAATGTTAATAAGAAACGATAGGGTAGATAACGATAAACTATTTTCACTGATTGGGGATTCTAGAACAAGGGGCATAGTTTCAGAATTAGGGCCAAATTGTTCAGGAGAGATGTTAGGAAGCACAGATACACAACGGGTGATAGGGGTTTGGATCTCCTTTCTACAAATGTTAGTGGATCCTAGATCAGTTGTTAACTGTCAATCTGAGTTAGATGCATTTTTGTTAAGCAGAAGTATTAAGGGAAATGGGCCAAAAGGCAGGTACATAGGCAACAGATCAGCCATGATCTGATTGAATGCTGAAACAGGCTCAAGGGGCTGAATGTCTTGGCCTTATGTGTTTCTTGGATTAAAGTTTATGTTATGTAACTCTCTCACCTTGGCACAAATTCTATTGATTTTCTATTTCCAGGAGTTATTGCTTCACATTTGGAATCAGCATCTGGGATATTACCATTGATTTTAGTGCTTCTGGGCCAGGAAGAGAGTGAATAAATGTTTTTTCTGCTGTTGTGTAACTCGGATAGCTTAGCTCATTATGGTTTGATTGAACTATCTTCTCAACAAGATTTTATGAAGGAATTAGCTCAAATGATGGAGTGTTTGCTTAGCACGTGAGAGAGGTCAATGCCCGTATTCTCTGTTTGTGTTTTGACATAATGGATGTGATAGGCCGAATGGCCTGTTTCTGCTTTTGGGCCTTATGGTCACCTTTGGTTATTAAAAGCAGAGAGTTACCACTTTACTCTTGAAATTTTACTCTAAATAGTAATATTTCGCAGAGTTAAAAATTATAAAAGAGGATAAAAGCAGTCTTGAATTTCTCAAATACCTCATCCTAAAGTTACCTCATCACCTGACATGAGCATTCAATGCCCATCCAGTATTTTTGCTGTATTATATAGGTTGCAGGACTATCTTTTTTATTCAGGTGCCCTCCCATATCCATACGTTCCAAGACCTACAGCCGATACCCAAAACCGCGGATAGTAGTGAACCCTATCATTTCAGTGGGAAACTTGCCTCCCAGCAGCTCTGGAATTATTTCTGGAATGTTCCATATAATATTGTCGGGCCGTGGTAAACCACAGATAACTGAAACAGCAGAAGCCAAATCTGCGCATACGAGGGTTCTATGTATTTCAAATTTGCAGTACATTTTTTGTAATAGTTTAAGTAAAAGTGGCTAATTGTAATATACATAAATATTCTTTACGAAAAGAAAATGACAGAACCACGCTTTTCTTCAATTTCTTCATTGATTTTGCCATTAGTAAATTGAGGTTTCTTCTATTTAGCCTGAATATTTATGTTTTGGATTTGTCCAGTTTTTATTTTGCTTAATTTAGCTCATAGCCTTAAAAAAGGACTTTAGTCTCTGATTAATCTAGCATATCCACATGGTATAATTCCAATATTGTTGCATTACATGACTGCTAAATTGTGCTGGCTAAGTTACATTGGTCTATTTCTTTTTGGTTCATTGATTCCTATATTTCTGCTCATATAAATGGCAGTGATACCATTATAACCTTTATGTGCTGCTCCATTAGGACTATCTGAAATACTCTACAGAAGATGGTCCTGTCAAGGTATGCCGGCTTGAGGTGCAGTGGCCAACCCCGATGACCTTTGTTGCAAGTGGTCGGCGGAAAACTGAAGCAGAAAGAAGAGCAGCAGCTTTAGTCTGTAAGAAGTTGAAGGTGATTGCAACTTGCTGCAAGCCATACTTGTGCTCAGCATTGAGCTGGTTTATTGCAATATTCAATGTCTTTCTTTCCCCATGTGAAGTACCAACTGAGTGATTACATAGTGTTGGTTAGTTGGATTGCATTCCAGCTAGGTGTTGGAATTTTAAATTTGTCACCTGGGGTATCAGGAGAGCTGAGTTGGATTAGCAATCTTAAAGCCTATTTGAATATTCTATATGCCTCAATAGCAAGTACAGCACTGAGTGGTACTGAACCATATAGTGGTAGTTTAACCCCTAATTTGAGAATTTAAGAGTTATCTGGTGGGACATTGCTTATGATGACTGCAGTTGTGATGGCACTGTCAGCACGTGGAGTGTTCAAGATGGCCCATTTTCCTGGCAATTAGTTAGGGCATGTACAGACCAAATTAGTTCCAGAATAATGAATTTCAAACTATTGAGACAAACATTTCAAGGCAGGCATAACACTGATTAGAAACAATAGTGTTCCCTGCTCACAACTCCTCTGTATTGCCTTATCCTCAATCTCAGTTCTCTCTTCACCAGAGCAGCACCTTCCCAATTCTCTCACCCAGTCAATCTATATCCTTGTGTGAGATTTTCAGACAGAGCTAAATTAGCAAGTGCATTTTGTTACTGTATATGCATATCCATCAGTGGTGATCGTTATTCCTACAGTTTGAACTGAAGATGAAATCACAGCACCATGCCATCTGCATTATTAAGATTTTATGATCCACTTGTCTAATATGGTCTTTTTTGCTATATTATGCTTACTGGACAATATATTTCAAAAAAGTAGAGAAAAACCTATGTGTGGTTATGTTTGCTTGGCAGGAGCTTGGTTTGCTTAACCAGAAAAATCATCCACTGACCCATGCCATGTACAACTTGGCCGCAATAAAAGAGTTGAATGAAAAGGAGCGGAGGCCGACCAGGATAGAAATCCCAAAGAGCCTCCAGCAACGAATCCAGCAATATTTGGACCAGGTCAGTGATAGCCTAGCATCTCTTGGGGTAAAGTCTGCCTGCTACTTACTTAGGATTGCTGATGTTTCGACTGCCTTGTTTAATTATGATCTTATCATCATATCTTATTAAATCTGTGATTTGCATCATTCTTCACAAGTTTAAATAATCTTTTTTAAAACAGTGGAGAGACTAAAGAGGCTGGGATTGTTCTTATAACAGAGAATGTTTAAGTTGAAAATTGAATGATTCGAAAGAATGGATAAAGAGAAACTGTTTCCAGTGCAGCAGTGTGGATAATTGGAGGTTACAGATCTAAGGTAACTGGTGAAAGACCAGAGAGCAGGCGAGAAGAGATGTTTTTATGCAGGAGTGCTGATGATTTTGAATGCACAACCTAAGACAGATGGTGGAAGTCAGTTCAAAAGCAGCAATCAAACGTGCTTGAACAGTAAAGAACAGTGCGTAGGCCTAATTAAACAACTCTTTTAAAGAGACATTACAAAATTAGTGGACCAAATGGTGACATCTGCAGTAAGATGCTAATTTTATGAACAGTTCTCCTATGGTTATAGGTGAACTATACAGGCTTTAAAAATTCTACGGCCATCCTTTGAGTGCATGCCTGTGTGAAGTACTTGCAGAATTTCTGATTTTTGAGATGTTGGTTTGGAGGGAGTGCATCAGCACAAAGCTGGATCTGATTTCCATTTGACTTCTCCAGCCATGTATTCCAACAGAGTTGGCTGTATCCTGAAGCAGAATTCCTGATGGCTATTCCCCATCCTCCCTCTCTTGTAGCCAAGTGATACCAGAATGAGCTGCACAAAGTAACTCACATGACAGCAGCATGGTAAATGATCAGATGAGCTATTTCTTAAAGTTGACTGGATAAATACTTTCCAGGCCAATAGGAATAATTCCTCGACTATGAAATCTTTTCTGTTCACCTGAGAGGCCAGATGGGACCTCAGTTTAACATTCATCCAAAATATGTCATAGTTCGACATTCCCTCATCACTGCACTGGATGTCAACTTTGCAGTTGTGCTTTAGTCTCCAGAGTGGGATGTGAACTCAAATCCTTCTGACCCATGCTTCCAATTGGTCTATAGCTGATGTTACATCAATGAACAGCATCCCCCTGAACACAATGTTATCTCTTTTCCACTTGATACGCAGATGTGAGCTGTGAAGGAATTTTAAAAAGCCTTTGTGTTATATTTATGACCAATCTGAATGTTAGGCATCAGGAATTGGTTGAAATAGCTTTTCAAATTGATGTTCAAAACTTGTCTTTGTTGATTTTGTGTCAGAGAACTGCCATAGAGATGTAACACATATCCAGTTAAGTTTGAACCAATGAAGATAGCTTATTTATCTGCTGTTGAAGCTGTAAAATGAAAGTTCTTTGCAGCTTTTATTAATTCCCATGATCTGAACTGAAACATTTTAAAAATACATGTTTATCCAAATGAAAACTGACCTTTTTTTTTATACTTTAACAGCAACTAATTTAACAAGGAAAGTCCATAGGTTGTTGTAGTTTTCCTTTCCTTATCGGATGAATTCACCTCCCTTCCCTCCATGCACGCATGTAGATAACAACTAAAAATCTCTGATACAGAGGATGATGGGGAAGAGGATGGGAGTGGAACTAATTGGATTGTTACTGCAAAGAGTTAATGATTTAATGTCCTGTGTTGTGTTTTTAAAAACCATTCTCTGAACTCATGTATGACTCATACTCAGATCCTGTGCAGACAAGCTGGTGGGAGTATTTGCAGGCATCTCTAACCTTTTCTTTCTGTGATCTGAAGTCCCTATCGGCTTCAAGAAGACCGCCATCACCCCGGTGTCCAAGAAAAATCACGCCTTGAGGGTCTGACCTCCATAATCATTGAAGTGTTTTGAGAGGTTAGTCATGGCTCACATAAATTCCACCCTGCCAAATTGCCTTGATCCTTTGCAATTTGCTGACCGACACAACCAACCCATAACAGATGCTGTCTCTTTGGTCCTACACTCATCCCTGGAGCACCTGAATAACAGGATACCGACATCAGGCTCCTACTTAATGATTACAGTTCTGCCTTCAATACTATAATTCCAAACAAATTCCTCTCTAAACTCTGAGACTTAGGCCTAGTCTTCTCTCTCTCTAACTGGATTCTCGACTTCCTGACCCATAGATGGAAATCAGTGAGAATAGGTGACAACACTTCCTCCATAATCCTCAACACCAGTGCCCTGCAAGGCTATGTACTCAGCTCCCTACTGTATTCCTCATGTACTCATGTCTGTGTGGCCAAATACCACCCCAACTCCATTTACAAGTTTGCTGCCGACACCACCCTAGTTGCTCAGATCTCAAATGACAAGATAGTAGAATACAGAAAGGAGATAGAGTGCTTAGTGGCATGGTGGAAAGACAACAATCTCTCCATCAATATCGTAAAACAAAGGAGCTGGTCATTTACTTCAGGATGTGGAGTGAAGGGCATGCCCCAGTCTGCATCAATAGTGCTGAGGTGAAAATGGTCGACAGCATCAAGTTCCTGGGAGTTATCATCAACAATCTGTCAAAACAAGGTCAGTTTTCATTTGGATAAACATGTATTTTTAAAATGTTTCAGTTCAGATCTTGGAAATTAATAAAAGCAGCAAAGAACTTTCATTTTACAGCTTCAACAGCAGATAAATAAGCTATCTTCATTTGTTCAAACTTAACTGGATATGTGTTACATCTCTCTGGCAGTTCTCTGACACAAAATCAACAAACTTGACCAGGTTGACACAATGGTCAAGAAACAGAACAACATCTTTACTTCATCGAGAGGCTAAGGAAATTCAGCATCCACAAGACCCGTACCAAACTTTATACATGCAGGATAGAAACCATCCTACCTGGACTCATCACAGTGTGGTATGGCAACTGCTCTTCCCAAAACTGCAAGGAACTACAGACAGTCGTGGACACAGCCCAGTCCATCCCTTCCAACCATTGACTCCGTCTATACTTCCTGCTGCCTTGGGAAGGCAACTAAAGACCACTCCCACCTCAGTCATACTCTCTTCCATCCTCTCCCATCATGGAGAAGATATAAAAGTTTGAATACATATTAAGAACAGCTTCTTCCCTGCTGTTAACAGACTTTTGAACAGACTTACAGTCATAGAGATTCATAGCACAGAAACAGACCCTTCGGTCCAACTCGTCCATACTGACCAGATATCCTAAGCTAGTCTAGTCCCATTTGTCAGCACTGGGCCCACATTCCTCTAAACCCTGCCTATTCATATACCTATCCAGATGCCTTTTAAATGTTGTAATTGTCCCAGCCTCCACCACTTCCTCATGCAGCTTCTTCCATAGAGGTGTGAAGAAGTTGCCCCTTGGGTCCCTTTTAAATTTTTCCTCTCTCACCCTAAGCCCTCTAGTTCTGGACTCCCCATCCCAGGGAAATGACCGTGCCTATTTACCTATCCATGCCCCTCATGATTTTATAAACTTCTGTAAGGCCATGCTTCAGCCTCTGGCACTCCAGGGAGAACAGCCCCAGCCTATTCAGCCTCTCCCTGTAGCTCAAACCCTCCAACTCTGGCAACATTCTTGTAAATCTTTTCTGAACCCTTTCAAGTTTCACAACATTCTTCCCCTAGGAAGGAGACCAGAATTGCGCACACTATTCCGAAAGAGGCCTAACAATTACCCTGTACAGCCACAACATATTTGTCAAATGTTAATTCTGATCTCTGTCTTGCTCTCTCTGCACCTTCTCTGCAGTTGTTACACTGTATTCTGCTACCCGATGCACTTTGTATCATACAATCTGCCTATATATCGCACAAAACAATACTTTTCACTGTATCTCAATGCATATGACAACAGTAAATCAATACATCAATCAATACATTAATGTCTGAAGAATGTTTAATTGATTGAGATGCCAGAGAAGAAAGAGCATTCTGAGGAAGAGTTGTAATGGACTCAAAATTGCAATCATATTTCTGTCTCCACATTGCTGCCGGATCTGCTGAGTTTATTCTTATTTCAGAAAGCAATATCAGTGTTTTATAAGAAATGTAATACTGACTTCCTGCAAACACTGTGACCAAAGCTGTGGCCTAGAGTTAACACCTTCAGTAGAGGAGGGGAGAATATTGTATTAATTTTTGAGCATTCACTGTTTTATTTATTGTTTTCAGTATTTTTTCATTAAACTGAGAGATGTACACTCACCTTTAATTCTTTCTCCATCTATCCTCTGCAAGTGACCAATTTTTTTTCTCTCTCATTCTCTTGCAGCATTCAGTAGAAACAGCCTCTGAAGATGATGACTGTGGGTACCAGTCCATTAGCCCCAGCCCAGAGATTGCGGATTCGGTGTCTGGCAGTGGTTTGATTAGCGATGCTATTACAGGAGAAATGTATGTCCCATTGTCACAAGAAGAGGCAGAGCAAATCAATCAGAAACTGCTCTGGCTGTGGCAGCGATACAAGCCTGTGAAAGTTAAGCCATTGCCAGTAGACTTGCACAAGAAAGCAATAATTTCTGCCATTGAAGAAAATCAGGTTGTAGTCATAGCTGGAGCGACTGGATGTGGTAAAACCACCAGGATCCCTCAGTTTATACTGGAGAAGTTCATAACTGACAACAGAGGAGCACGCTGTAACATTTTAATAACACAGCCCCGACGGATCAGTGCAGTATCAGTGGGGCAACGAGTAGGCTATGAGCTGGGACCAAGCCTGAAGAAAAACGTGGGTTACCAGGTGAGGCTGGAGAGCATGTTGCCCCCTAGAGGTGGAGCCTTACTCTTCTGCACTGTTGGCATCCTGCTGAAGAAACTACAAGGTAATGCCTCACTAGAAGGCATCAGTCATGTCATTGTGGATGAAGTCCACGAACGTGATGTCAACACGGACTTCCTGCTCATCTTATTGAAGAAGATAATGAAATCCAACCCGAATCTGAAGATCATCTTAATGAGTGCCACCAGTGACACTGAGCGTATATCGGAATATTATGGGAATTGCCCCATAGTAACTGTGCCAGGATTCATGTTTCCGGTGAAGGACTTTTACCTGGATGACCTCCTACCAATGCTGGGACGAAGGAAGCTGACTGGGCTCAATCAAGTGAGTAGCTTGATAAAGGAGGAAGTGGTTTGTCTTGCTGTTTGTTTTTTTGTTTCTGAGTGTCTTAAAGTATTTCACACCAAATTAACAATTTTTGCCCAGAAGTGGTTTGTTATTAAGCAAGTAATAGCTAATTTATCGAAGTCAGATTATTGAGCAAATAATCTATTATTAGGTATTTTGATTGAAAGATAAATATTGGCTAGGATGTTAGGTGTCTGTCCTTTTCAGTTCATGTAGATGTTTTAAGATTCTCTAAATTACTTGCTCGTGCCTGGACTGAAGTTTAGGCTGAAAGTTCACTGACTCAGTGCCAGACAGTGCCTGCAAGTTGTTGACAGTAAACTACTATAGTACTAAGATATGATTGGGGAAGTAATGGGGCATACCTTTGCTACAACAGACAACAATATATTTAGCTCATTAAACAAATCCAGAATTGAAATCTAGTATAAGCAGTGATGCGCTGAAACCCATCTGATTGTTCACAAATCCTGACTGGTTGTTCTGGAAAGAAATTTGTTATTCTTGCAAATTCTGCCCCGTAGGTGATTCCAGATCCTCATATGTGGTTGACTCTTACTGTGCTCTGAAATAGCCTGACAAACCAAACTGTAGTATAAATCCATTACAATAAAAGTATATTACAGAGGAGCCTCCATTATCCAAAGGAGACAGGCGGGGAGTATTTTGTTCAGTTAATCGAATGCAGAGTAACATAGCTGATCAAAGAGACCTTGCGATCTTGTCGGATGATCCGATATTCAGATAATTGAATGCTGGATAATCGAGGTTCCTCAGTAATAATAAAACTGCCCAGATTATGCAACACCAACATAGTTTTTGGATTTGAGTAAGCAATGGTACACTGAGTCCAGTGGGAACTGAAAAGGCCTCCTTGCTAACATGTGAGGGTCATGAATTACAGTAATAAACAATTCAAAATGATCAGTCAGGCTAACATTATGACTTTGCTGGAAGCAACAAATTATTCATTTGTGCAAACAAAAAGAACATGTCCTACCATTGCACCTCTCTGAAATAAAAGCACAGTGGCGCTAGAGGCAGGTGGCAAGGAATAGTAGTTAGGCCTCAATAATTTACAGTCCACATCAATTACTTGGATGATGGAACTGAGTGATCACATATTTAGATTTGCTGATGATACAAAGTTATATGGGAAAATAAGTGGTGAGGAGGATGCAAGTGGGTTACAAAAGAGTGTATCAGATTGTGTGAACAGGCAAGAACATGACAGATGGAATACGTTGTGGCAAAGCAAGAAATTTTCCATTCGGATAGAAAAAGTATAAAAGCAAAGTATTTGTTGAATGGCAATAAACTTGGACATGTTTGCATTCAGAGGGAGGTAGATATCCTTTACCTGAACCACAGAAGGTTAGCATGCAGATACAGCAAGTCATTCGGAAAGCTGATAATGTATTAACTTGTGTTAAGGTATTGGAGTTTAGCAATAAAGATACTTTATAACGTTTATATGAGCTTTTATTTAGGCTACACCTAGAGTATGTCTGCAGTTTTTGTTAATGGGTGCATTCTCTATGCTAGCACCTCTACTGATCACAGTTCACTTGACAACCAATCTGCCCATACCTCACATGCAATATAAATGCTTATTTTTCTCTTGTAATAGTATTCTTGCAAATTGTCCTGATTTATGCAAGATGAAAAGGTTTCATTTTTTTCTTGAAATATTATTTGTCTTTTACAGTGAAGACAAGCATAAATTTCTGTTCCATGCTAATACCATTTTCTTATTTTTCCAATATTAATTCTCTACACTTCCTTTTTAAGGGGTCAATCCTCATTTTAGTTAGCCATTTTTTAACCTGCTTGAAACTCTTGGTATCCATTTTAATATTTTTAGCAAGCTTTCTCTTAAACGTTAATCTCTCCTTCCTTTTATTCGTCATTCTTTGCAAGATTATAAAATCTGACTAATCTTCTGATTCACCACTCAGCTTCACAATATTGTTCGCTCTTTAATTTAATGTGATACTATCCTTCTTTAATTAACCACAGATGGCACTCAAAGTAATATATCACCCTGAGATATGAAATATCTCCTTACATGTCTGCTACTTCTGCTCTAAAGTTTACTGAACCTGCTTTCCAGTTGACTTTAGCTATCTTTTTTTTTAGATTAGATTACATTACATTACTTACAGAGTGGAAACAGGCCCTTCGGCCCAACAAGTCCACACCGCCCCGCCGAAGCGCAACCCACCCATACCCCTACATTTACCCCTTACCTAACACTACGGGCAATTTAGCATGGCCAATTCACCTGACCTGCACATCTTTGGGCTGTGAGAGGAAACCCACGCAGACACGGGGAGAACGTGCAAACTCCACACAGTCAGTCGCCTGAGGCGGGAATTGAACGCGGGTCTCTGGCGCTATGAGGCAGCAGTGCTAACCACTGTGCCACCGTGCTGCCCACTCATACCCTTGTAATTTGTTTAAATTTAAGGGAGGAGTCTTAGACCTACACTTCTCACCCTTAAACTGAATGTGAAATTCTATCGTGTCACGATCACAGTTGATCCAAGGCTGCTTTAGAATAAGGATATTAATTAATTAAACCCTGTCTCATTGCACATTATCAGGTCTAAATTGTCCAGCTCCTGGTTTGGCACTCAAGCATATTCTTTCCAAGATAATTTCTGACTGCAGTATGAACTAATCTTCCAGGCCACCTTTGCCAATCTAATTTGTTTAATTTATATGCAGACTCATTGCAAAGGGGCTTATAAATTCTGCCACAGTGACCTTTGCTATCCATCATTGAATTTCCATATTGGCTGTGGTTACCATAAAGGTCCTGAAGGAATGGTGACTGTCAGGTCAAACTCATCACTAGTTGTCCCTCTCTCTAATAACTAGTACAACTTGGCTGTGTTTGCCAATATTGGCGCATGAACTGTGTGTGCTGCTTTAAGTTGCACATTTGTAGATTTTGGGGGTGTGGAAGCTGAGAGAAGAGATTGGGAAGGGCTGAGGTGGGCTGAGTTGAAGAGAGATCGGGACATGGAAGATGGGAAGCTATGTGGGATTGGGATTGGGATTGGGGAAGTGAAATGGAAGCACTCTTGGGGTCCCTTTGTTACCTTCTGCTATGGATACTGTTTATTCTGCCCACACCCCAGCTTCTGAGCCCTCTTCCTTTCTCCAGAGTTTCTGCCCATCTGGTGTCCCTCACCCCACTACTGAAACCAAGTTCAGAATGTTGCAAGTGGCAATGCATTTGTGCATAGTATCACATGTAACGTCTATGTGATGACGTCATTGATTGGAATTGTGCGTTCCCTAGTGAGCGTGCATGTATATTTGCCAGCAGTTGCTGCTATCAGCAAATACTGCATTAATATTTCCACTGTACTTTTCTATTACTTATCTCTATCAAGCTCCTTCTGTATCTTGATCGTGGTTCCTAAGTTAAAATTGGGCTTGATTCGGGCTGAGGATCAAATCTGATGTATTCCTTATCTGTAATGCACAGCACATTTCAATTCAGCTTTTAGCCTTCAGTGATCTTTGAATCTATCACTGTTTCTGAGTGCATGCAGGAACCTGTAGATGTGATCTGTGACTTGCAGCATTAATCCAGCTTTCAATTGGTGCATAATTTTCCTTCCACAAAATAATTGGTCCTTAAGATCACAAGGATTTCTCGTATATTAGTGCAAAACAGTACATTACTTGATCAAGCTGTTCTGAGTTTTCGGTAGTATTAATCAACTCTGGTTTTGTGATGTCAACAGGATGAGGAGGATCCTGTCCCTGATCTTGATCTGGTCACCGACACAATTTTACACATTGATGCTCACAGTGAGTCTGGTAAGGGAAGCTTGTTTGAACTCCTATTGTTTACTGCTGACAACAGAAGAGGGATATTTCTAGTTCTTACTTACTGGCTGACTTTACAAGCTGGCTTCGTCCTCAAATATGTAGACAAGGAAGGTCCAACGTTTGATTTCTAATCCACCCTGAGTTATTGATCTCAACTAAAGTAACAAACACTGTGAACAGAAACATTTCAACCAAGATCGCAAGTTACATAATGTTCCACTGGGACAAAGATAAACTGTTTACCTTTGTCTTTCTACACCCATCCAGAATCTTTGACATCCTAATACGCCTCTCCTTCATTGTTAAGTTGGATAGAGTTTCCCTCGTTTGTCTTAATTGCTGAATGATATCTGGAGAATCACCTACAATTGCCTCTCTTCCCATTCCTGCATTGTATTTTTCCAGAATATACCTGTGGCAGATTTTTGTTTTTATTTGCATCCTGCCCTACGCCAACATCACACAAGAAAATTACCAAAGGTCCTCAGACTGCACCATACAGAGCTACTTAGAAGAAAAGGGCAGCAAATATATAGGAACAATCCCAGCCACAAGTTCCGTGCAAGCCATTCACCATCCAGTTTTGGATAGATACCATCATTCCTTCACTGTCACTCTATCAAACTTTTGGGAGTGTGTCTCTAATAATGATTTGGAGATTCCACTGTTGGACTGGGGTGTCACACAGCACCAGATTATAGTCCAACAGGTTTAATTGGAAGCACTAACTTTCGGAGCACCGCTACTTCATCAGGGGATTGATGAAGGAGCAGCACTCCAAAAGCTAGTGCTTCCAATTAAACCTGTTGGACTATAACCTGGTGTTGTGTGATTTTTAACTCTCTAATGGTATTATTGGTGTACCTACAAGATAGCTATTTACCACCACCTTCTCAAGTCTTCTAGGGATGAGCAATAGTTGTCGGCATCACCAGCTGGGCCAACATTGCATGAATGAATAAGTAAGAAAGCACAGCAATTTTTAAATGCAAAGTCACAACACCCTGCTTTTCCTCGCTATCGACTTTCTCAGCTCCTCTGTTGTCACTGTGTTATCTGTTAACAAGGATGAGCAGAAGTTTTCCTCCAAGTAACGTTCGGAAAAATGAAACCATTCTTTCAGATCTCCAGTCTAAACTCAAGTGTCAAACCATTGACTGTCCAGTAAGAGACAATCTAATCACTGCTTCTTTACATTCCTTTTGCTGACTGTCTGAGGCCAGATGCGACTTTTACAGAAAATATAGGAACAGATTACTGCATATGCTAGAATCTGTACTGAAAACAACAACTGTTGACAATCACATTGTCAGGCAGCATCCATGGAGTGAGAGCAAACTAACGTTTCGAGTTTAGATGACTCTTCATCAGACTTTTACACAACCTTGTTATTATACTTGACCCAAGGTGAGCTTCCAGTTGGACATTACAGAACTACATACATTGCCTATTTCCACTTCTATAATATTGCCTAAGTCTGCCTCTGCCACCTTAATCTGATGCTGAACCTCTCATCATAGTACCTTTAGACTTGGTTATTCTAATGCACTCCTAGCAGTTCTCCAACTTTCTGCCCTTTGTAACTCAATGATATCTAAACCTCACACAAAGTCCTCCCATGTGCTCACTGAATTACCCTGGACTTGATTTGACAGTTCCCATCCTTGTTTTCAAATTGCCCTGTGATCTAGATCCTCCATCCTTGTCCCTGACCTCCTCTATGCCCAGAAACCAATGGAATATCTACAGCCTAATTCTGGCCCTTTGAACATCCTTAATATTAATTGTGCAATTGTTGCTGGGCAAGCTTTCAGCCATGAAGTTCTTAAGTTCAGTAATTCTCTCCCGAAATCTCTGTACATGTCTCATTATCTTCTTTTAAAGGTGCAACTGAAAGCCTATTTCCTCAATTATGCTTTTGGTTAACTTGACCGGATATGACCTCAAGTAGTTCAGTGTTGAAAAAAGTGCCTTTGAAGTAGCTTTATTCTGTTAAAGGCCCTACATAGATGCCAGAAGCAGAGTTTAAAGTGGAGACAGCTGAAAACCTGTGAACCAGGGGTGGGGCTTTAAAATGTGCAAGAGATCAAGAATCTTCTCCACCTCATGTGCCTTCACACCACTACAACCACCACCACATAAAGAGACAAAATAACTCATTGACACTGAAGCAAGACTTGAAATGTGTAGAAAGAATGGAATTTGCCCCTGAGAATCAGTGAGGCCAGGAGGAGGGTTTAAAACATTGAAGAATGGAACTCCCCCCCCAAGGATCAGAGAGCTCAAGATCAAGGTTTAATGCATGGAGAGAAAACTAGACCATGCAAAACTATCCCCACCCCATTACACACACCACCTCCCCCCACACAAACCAGCATATGAACTTCACCCTGTGCGCACCATTCCCCTGATACCCCGTCCACACTCGCGCACACATTCCCCCAGCGATCAATCTTCCTCTGAAGCACACCCTCCCACTCGGTCTCCTGCACCCAATACTCTCACTGCCTGCCCGCTCCCAACTGCCTCCCTGATTCCCTGTTGTCCCTGCACCTTGCTCCACTCTTCCCACATTTGCACCCCCTCCACCCCAGGCCCCACTCCTTCACCCCCAAGCCTCTTTCCCACCTCATTATTCACTTCAACCCCAAACTTCAGCTACCATGCCCAAACCTCTGCCCTACCATACGTAGCTCCTTCATCTCTTGCTCACCCATGCATATGAAATATAGAAACAGAAAATAGGAACACAAGTGGATGATTTGGCGTCTAGACCCCATTCAGTGTGTGATGATGGCTGATTCTCTGGAATGGAGAAAGAAAAATCAGCTACTCCTTAACCCAAGTCAAGTGGCTTTGCCTTGGTGGAAGTTTGGGTTAGCTGTGACTAGATGACTGAATAGCCAACCAGCAATAACTCTGGAATCAGCATTTATTAATACAGAACATCTCTTTGAATCCAGGGAAGAAAAGGTAGTGAAAGGAAATGTTAAAGAAATTAGACTGTTTTGCACTTGGCCTTTAACGAACTCCTGTTATGTTTGTGTTGCAGGTGGAATCTTGTGCTTCTTACCAGGTTGGCAGGAAATCCGAGGAGTTCAACAGAGACTTGAGGAACGCCTTTCTACTCCGAACAAAAATTACATAATTTTACCTGGTGAGTGCAAAATCAGTGAGCTTCCTGTTTTATGGTGAGTGTCTGTAAAGTCACTGCAATTAGGGAAGAAATACATTTCCATGGGTTTGCTCCCAGATAATCAGAGAAGCATGTCAGGAGCTTGGAATTCTCCAGCAAGTAACTCATTTACTCTCATGAATGTGATGGAATACCCTTCAATTACCTGGAAGAATGCAGCTTCAGCAACACAAGAAACTCCAAACCAGTTAAGACAAAACAGTTCACTAAATTAGCACCCATCCACCACCTTAGACACCTAGGTCAGTTTGCCGACAACTAATTTGTGATGCAGACTGATGCCAGCAGTTTCAGTTAAGTTCCAATCCCAGCTGAGGTCTTAATGAAGACCTACCTTTTTCGCTTAACCGTTTGCCTGAGGCACAGTGACCTTTGGGTTAAACTCATCGCTGATGTTGCCTCTAATATTGTTTCTGGCTGTACTGGATTCCAATGTCTGTGCACTGCAGTGACGTTTAGAACTTAAGCGCCGCTTAAAAAGAACATTGCTCGCTACCAGTTGTGTCTCTCTAACGAGAAAGCATCCTATGATACCCAGGGGCTTTGGTGACCTTCACTTTTTTCCCTCAATCATCATTGCACTGTAGTAGCCGTAGGCACCATTCACAAGATAATTGGGCCAATGGGCTGAGAAATAGCAGATGGTGTTCAATTTGGATAAATGTAACATTGCATTTTAGTTAAAATGAACAAAGACTTAAACAGTTAATGGTAGGGCCCTCAGTGGTGTTGTCAAACAGAGTGATCTAGGGATTCAGCTACATAGTTCTTTGAAAGTTGTGTCCCAAGTAAATGGGATGGTTAAGAAGGCATGTTTGCTTTTATTGCAGACCATTGAGTTTAAGAGTTGGGACATGATGCTGAGGTTGTACAGGGACATTGGTGAGGCAACTTTTGGAGTACTTCATACAGTTTTAGTAGTCCTGCTATAGGAAGGATATCATTACGTTGAGAGGGTTCAGAAAAGATTTTCAAGGATGTTGCTGGGACTGGAGGGGTTGAATGAGAGGAGAGGCTGGATAGACTGGGACTTGTTTCACTGGGGCGTAGGAGGTTGAGAGGTAACTTTATAGAGGCTTATTGAATCATGATGGGCATAGATCAAGTCAAGTCGCCACAGTCTTACCAGATCATAAGGCTACTCTCTCATTAGAGACAACTAGTGGTGAGGGCCACCATACCTCATGGAAAGGGAGAGGTTGAGAAGGAGAGTCCTTCGTGTTAACCTCAGCCAGTGATGGGAATTGAGCTCATACTGTTGACATCACACTGCTTTGCAAACTAACTGTCCAGCCAACTGAATTAAACGCAGGCAGTTCGTTTAGTTTGGGAAACTTGGTCGGCATGGGCGAGTTGGACCAAAAGTTTTGCTTCTGTGTTGTATGACTCTATGACGACAGTGCTAGGTAAAAACAAGGACTGCAGATGCTGGAAACCAGAATCTGGATTAGTGGTGCTGGAAAAGCACAGCAATTCAGGCAGCATCCGAGGAGCAGTAAAATCAATGTTTCGGGCAAAAGTCCTTCATCAGGAATACAGGCAGAGTGCCTGAAGGGTGGAGAGATATATGAGAGGAGGGTGGGAGTGGGGAGAAAGTAGCATAGAGTACAATAGGTGAGTGGGGGAGAGGATGAAGGTGATAGGTCAGGGAGGAGGGTGGGGGAAGGTAGCAAAGAGTACAATGGGTGGTTGGGGGCGGGATGAAGGTGATAGGTCAGAGAGGAGGGTGGAGTGGATAGGTGGAAAAGAAGATAGGCAAGTAGGACAGGTCATGGGGACAGTGCTGAGCTGGAAGTTTGGGTGAGGTGGCGGAAGGAGAAATGAGGAAACTGTTGAAGTCCACGTTGATGCCCTGGGGTTGAAGTGTTCCGAGGCGGAAGATGAGGCATTCTTCCTCCAGGCGTCGGGTGGTGAGGGAGTGGCGGTGAAGGAGGCCCAGGAGCTCCATGTCCTCGGCAGAGTGGGAGGAGGAGTTGAAATGTTGGGTTGTGGTTGGTGATGTGGTTGATTGGTGCGGGTGTCCCAGAGATGTTCCAATTTGCCATTGATCCTTTGACACGATTTCTACTATATAGAAGAACAAGGGCAGTAGAGACATAGGAATGTCACATTCATGTAAATTCTCCTCTATCGTTCAGCATGTTGACTTAACTAGACTGTCATACCTTCACTGTGACTGGGTCAGAAACCTGGAACTCCCTAAAAGCACTGGTGTACCTTCACCACATGCAAAGTTTTAAGAAGTTTCCCACCACTTTCTCAAGGACAGTTAGGTTGAGGCAATAATTCCATGCCCATATTCCATGAGTGAATTTTAATAAAAAGCTTCTGAAGAGGCATTGGATTTGAATTGATAACTCTCTCCACAGATATTGTCAGACCAATTGAGTTCCTCCAGCACTATTTCTGTTTCTAAAAAAAACTTGGCAAACTGTTGATAAATATGGATGACTGAAGCCACAATATCACTCGCAGTGGGAACACTGAAAAAAGTGTTTGCAAATAACCTCTTGTGCTTTAACCCTACCATTAGTGAAAGTGTTTATTTGGATCCAATTTGTCAAAACCTTTTTTTATAGATATTTTTATTAGAAATTTAACATTTTTATAAGTTTACAAAAATAAACAAAACTCTCATATACAAACATTAATATACAATTAAATCAAATTTACAATAGCCAAAATTTAACAAAAGAAAAAAAATACCGAAAAAGGAAAAAAAACAAAACTCAACTGTCAACTAATCTAACCTACAACTAACCAGAGTGTATATTTAAATCTCTTACATGCTCGGAATGTGTTAACATCAGATGTAATAAAACCCGTATTCGTGCGGGATTCCTCTCCTAAGGGGCCCCAGACCAGGCAGGTTTGTAATCTCAATTAAATAAAAGCCCTTGTTAGGATAGCCGAAATATCTGTATTTATGTAATTCAAAAAGGGCTGCCATATTTTATAAAATAATTCGGTCTTTGGGTGCACCATATTTGTAAGGCAGTCAAGGGGAATACATTCCATAATTAATCTGTGTCAATTTGAAAGTCCAGGGGGGCCTCAGCCACCCAGTTCACCAAAATATTTTTCCTTGCACAGAAAGAGAGAATAGAAAATAGTCTCTTCTCGTACATGTCCAGGGAGGGAAAGTTCAAAAAGCCCAAAAGGAGAGATACAGGGTCCACTTTAATTTCCCTTCCTAAAATTTCTATCAGGGTACTTGCTACTTTAGTCCAATAACTACGGATCTTATGACAGGTCCATAGGCAATGTACAAGAGTGCCCACCTCTATTTTGCATTTGGGACACATTGGAGATGCTCCTGCCTTAAATTTTGCCAATCGAACCGGTGCTATATGGGCCCTATGAAGTATATTCAGCTGAGTTGAGTATGGTTGCCATTACGAAAGAGATAGTGCTAGAAAAGTTAAAAAGTCTTAAAATTGATAAATCTCCTGGCCCCGATGGGATACACCCTAGAGTTCTGAGAGAGGTTGCTGAGGAAATAGCAGAGGCATTGGTTGAGATCTTTCAAGAGTCACTGGAGTCAGGAAAGGTCCCGGATGATTGGAAGATGGCTGTAGTAACCCCCTTGTTCAAGAAAGGATCAAGGCAAAAGATGGAAAATTATAGGCCAATCAGCTTAACCTCGGTTGTTGGTAAAATTCTAGAATCGATCATTAAGGATGAGGTTTCTAAATTCTTGGAAGAGCAGAGTCTGATTAGAACAAGTCAACATGAATTTAGTAAAGGGAGGTCATGCCTGACAAACCTGTTGGAATTTTTTGAAGAGGTAACAAGTAGGTTAGACCAGGGAAACCCAATGGATGTGGTCTATCTGGACTTTCAAAAGGCCTTTGATAAGGTGCCACACGGGAGGCTGCTGAGCAAGGTGAGGGCCCATGGTGTTTGAGGTGAGCTGCTGGGATGGATTGAGGATTGGCTATCTAACAGAAGGCAGAGAGTTGGGATAAAAGGTTCTTTTTCAGAATGGCAGCCGGTGACGAGCGGTGTCCCGCAGGGTTCGGTGCTGGGGCCACAGCTGTTCGCATTATATATTAATGATTTGGATGAGGGAACCGGGGGCATTCTAGCGAAGTTTGCCGATGATACGAAGTTAGGTGGACAGGCAGGTAGTACTGAGGAAGTGGGGAGGCTACAGAAGGATCTAGACAGGTTGGGAGAGTGGTCCAGGAAATGGCTGATGGAATTTAACGTGAGCAAGTGCGAGGTCTTGCACTTTGGCAAAAAGAATAAAAGCATGGACTACTTTCTAAATGGTGAGAAAATTAATAAAGCCAAAGCACAAAGGGATCTGGGAGTGCTAGTCGAGGATTCTCTAAAGGTAAACATGCAGGTTGAGTCTGTGATTAAGAAAGCGAATGCAATGTTGTCTCTTATCTCAAGAGGGTTGGAATATAAAAGCAGAGATGTACTACTAAGACTTTATAAAGCTCTGGTTAGGCCCCATTTGGAGTACTGTGTCCAGTTTTGGTCCCCACACCTCAGGAAGGACATACTGGCACTGGAACGTGTCCAGCGGAGATTCACACGGATGATCCCTGGAATGACAGGTCTAGCATATGAGGAACGGCTGAGGATACTGGGATTGTATTCGTTGGAGTTTAGAAGATTAAGGGGAGATCTAATAGAGACGTACAAAATAATACATGGCTTTGAAAAGGTGGATGCTAGAAAATTGTTTCTGTTAGGCGAGGAGACTAGGACCCGTGGACACAGCCTTAGAATTAGAGGGGGTCATTTCAGAACAGAAATGCGGAGACATTTCTTCAGCCAGAGAGTGGTGGGCCTGTGGAATTCATTGCCACGGAGTGCAGTGGAAGCCGGGACGCTAAATGTCTTCAAGGCCGAGATTGATAGGTTCTTGTTGTCTAGAGGAATTAAGGGCTACGGGGAGAATGCTGGCAAGTGGAGCTGAAATGCGCATCAGCCATGATTGAATGGCGGAGTGGACTCGATGAGCCGAATGGCCTTACTTCCACTCCTATGTCTTATGGTCTTATGGATAGCCTGGGTTCTGTTACAGATAGTAATTCTTCTAGCATTCCACGTTTCTATAGAGATTTCTAGTCCCAAGTCCTGATCCCATGTTTTAAGCAGCTTGTCCATATCTCCCGATACTTCATCATACAGTAAATGATAAATAGTACTGACGGAAGATACCCCCACTGGTCGTAGGATATTACATTCTCTATCTGATTTATAAAGACTATCTGATAACGTAGTCTTCTTCTGTATATAGTCTCGAATTTGGAAGTATCGAAAGAGGTCTCCATTAGGTAATCCGAATTTCTGACGCAGCTGTTCAAAAGACATCAGGACCCCATCCCTAAATAGGTCCCCTAGACATGAGATACCCCTGGATTTCCAGAGTTTAAAAGTGGCACCTGTAAGCCCCGGTTGGAATCCCCATGCTCCCACTATCGGTGCATAGGGGGAATGTTTTATGTGAATTCCCCTCATTTTGCCACATTATATTCCAAGCCTTGATTGTATTTAGTATTATAGGGTTTTTACAGTGATCTGTAATGATTTTCCTCTTGTCTGAAAATAAAAGGTTAATAAGTGGGTATTTTACTTGAGAGGCCTCGATGTCCAACCAGATTGATTGTGGATCAGACAAGACCCAATCAGCTTTGTAACTTAATAGGGAACTTAACTGATATTTCCTAAAATCTGGGAAGTCCAATCCTCCCCTTGCCTGTGGAAGCTGTAGCTTCTTCAGCTTAATGAGGGGCCGTCAATGATTCCAGATAAAGGAACCCAACCAGCCATATAATTTACATAGTGCCAGCCTCGGCAGCATCACCGGAAGCATTCTCATAGGATATAGGAGACAGGGCAGGACATTCATTTTAATTAGTGCTATTCTACCCAACCAGGAAATTGGAAGGTCTCCCCATCGCTGGAGGTCCTGCCTTATCCTCTCCAGTAAATGTACAAAGTTAGCCTTATACAACCGACCAAATACTGGAGTAATAAAAATGCCTAAATATAAGAAGCCCTCCAGGGACCAACGAAAGGGAAAGTGGGATCTGTCCACTAAGTGGGGTATCATAGCAAGGTCACCCATTGGCATAGCTCCAATTTTGAAAAATTAATTTTATAGCCTGAGAATGCGCTAAATGTATGAATAACTTGGATTAGGCGACGTACGTACATCAGAGGGTTACTGAGGAATAGAAGAACATCATCTGCATAAAGGGTAATTTTATGTTTACCTGTACCAATCCTCGGGGCCGTTATATTAGGGTCAGCCTGTTTAGCTTCTGCTAGTGGTTCAATTATTAGCGTAAATAACAATGGCGAGGGAGGACATTCCTGACGGCAGCCCCTATCCACACTGAAGCTACCCGAACCTAATCCATTGGTAACCACAACTGCTTTGGGATCACTATACAATGTTGAGACCCATTTGGTAAACACCTGTCCAACGCCAAATCTTTCCAATGTGTAAAACAAATATGACCATTCAACCCTATCAAATGCCTTTTCCGCGTCTAATGAAACTACTACTCCTGGTATCTTTCCCTGATGGCAGGCTTGAATCATATTCAAAACCCTTCTAATATTATTGGATGATCTACGGCCCTTAATAAACCCCGTCTGATCCTCCTTTATAATATGTGGCAGTACCCTTTCTAGCCTCAATGCTAATGTTTTAGAAAGGATTTTACAATCTACATTTAACAAGGATATTGGTCTGTATGACGTACAATCTTCTGGGTCCTTTCCTTTTTAAGGATAAGAGAGATCTTCACCTCTTTCAGTGAAGGCGGGAGACAGCCCTGACTATATGCATAGTTATACATGTCCATAAGTGGACCAGCCAATATTTCTGTAAATTCTTTATAGAATTCAGCTTGAAAACCATCTGGGCTTTACCGCTCTGAAGTTGCCTAATTGCATCAAGTATTTCTTGGACTGTTAGAGGAGCATTTAGGACCGATACCTCTTCTGGAGTTAGGCCCGGAAAGGTCAAATTTTTAAAAAATGACTGCATCTTCCTAGTCCTATCTTCACAATCCTGCAATTTATATAACTCAGAATAAAATTCTCTAAAGATCGCATTAATCTTTTTATGATCATGAGTCAAAATACCCATACTTTCCTTGATAGATGTGATAGTTTGAGGGGCTTTCTTTTTCTTTGCAAGAAATTCTAAGTATCGACCCGATTTGTCGCCAAATTCATATAACCTTTGATTTGCAAATAATATTTCCCTCTTAGCCATTTGAGTAAGCGTAGTGTTTAGAGCTGTACTAAGGGCCGTAATCCTTTGCAATTTGATAATAGAAGGTCTGTTAGTGTATGCTGTTTTAGCTGCTTTTAAGCGAGCTTCAAGCAGACGCTGTTATTCTCCCTTCAATTTTTTCTGAGTCACTGAGTAGGAGATGATCAAACCTCGAGTGTAAGCTTTGATGGTCTCTCACATCATTGATGGGTTGCTAGCTGTACCTGAATTAATTTCTAAAAAAGTTTTAAATTCTTGAGAGAAGTACTTTACAAATTTACTATCTTTCATCAGGAAGGGGTCCAAACGCCAATGCCGAGGGGATGTCCCATTGTTCCTCGCCTTGATTTCCATATATACAGCAGCATGGTCGGAAATTGCTACACTACCTATTTTACAGGATGATATGGAATTTTAAAAAATTGAGTGGGCAAAAAACATATCAATTCTGGTATGACATTTATGTGGATTGGAGTAGAAAGAAAAATCTCTGCCCTGTGGATGAAGACATCTCCATACGTCTACTAATCCTTATTCTTTGTTCAGATCCACCAATTGTCTAGATCTGGGAGATACTCCTGCAGTACACTTGGGAATCCTATCTATTTCCGGATCCATAATACAATTAAAGTCTCCCCCTATAATTGTATGACGGGCACCAAAAGCCATCACTTTTGAAAAGGCTTCCGTTATAAATTTAAAGGTGTGTGCCGGGGGGCAGTACAAATTTAAAATCCCATATTCCTCTCCATTTATGAGGGCTATAATCAAAATATATCGTCCAGATTTGTCTTTTATCTGATTTAGGATTTTGAAAGGGAAGTTCTTCCGAACAAGAATAACAACACCCCTGCTTTTTGAGCTAAAAGAAGAAAAAAAGGCCTGATCAAATCCATCCTGTCGTAATTTCAAGTGTTCTTTATCCGACAGGTGTGTCTCCTGTAGGAGAGCTATATCAACTTTTTCTTTCTTAAGATTTGATAATATTTTCTTCCTTTTGACTGGTGAATTACTCCCCTTGACATTCCAGGTGCACCACTTAACTGACTGATCAACCATAATTATCTGGGCAAATCCGAGACCCCTCGGGAGGGGAAACCTTATCCAGAACATCCCGAGCATAGAGTATATAAAATTTACAAAAATAAAGGCTCTCTAATACACTCGCAACAGTATAATAAAAAACTATTTCTAAATAAAAAAAATTTAAAACTTATCTAAGTGGAGATTTTCCCCCTTGTTCCCAGGGGGTATCACTTCCTCTCCAAAAGTCCATCATATCCTCTCCCACCCAATGCCCCACCCTTGACCCAGGCGCTCCTCAATAAAATGAGGAGAATTCAGATATAATACAAAGCTAGAGTTTACAGTGAGCACCCTACCCCCATCCATACCAACACCTGGATATATTTGGTAATGTTAAGACCATATATAAACATATAACTATAAAATTACAACCTCAACAAATAATATTTAAATATAATAATACAAAATAACAAGGGAGAAACAACCCCGCTCCTAAAGACAGAGGTAAAATAGAATAAGGTAACCACCTCCCCCCACCAACACCAACCAAACCCCCCAGCTTATTTATTTATATATACACACACACACACACACACACACACACACACACACACACACACACATATATATACACACACACATACATAAAATAATAAAAGAAAACAACCCCGGGGAGGGTGGGGGGAGAGAAAATCAAATCCCTCTCCCCACCCCCCATGATAATATTAAACAGTAAGGTAAGCAAAAAAAAGGGGGGGGGGGGGATATAAACCAAAGCGAGGGGGAAGGCAAACCAACATCCATTATCTCTTACAGTTTATCTAAGAGAGTCCAAGAATTCCTTAGCCTTTTCTGGCGATCCAAAGTTATACACGGATCCTTCATGGTTAAAGCGTAGCGTCGCTGGGTAGCGTAAGGAGTACTGAATATTTAAGTCCCTTAAACGCTTCTTCGCCTCGTCGAATGCCTTCCTCTTTCGGACCAGAACTGGAGAAAAGTCCTGGAATAACATGAGCTTGGATCCTTTATAGATCATAGCTTGGGGGTCTTTTCCAAGATTTCTAGAAGCTTCTAGGAGTATCTGCCTCTCCCTATAGCTCTGCAGCCAGAACAGGACCGGGCGTGGGCGCTGGTTCGAGCCGGGCCCGCGTATTGCGACCCGGTAGGCCCATTCCACCCTTACCTGGCCTGATCCTCGATTATTGAGGTCGTCAATGTAATTCTCTAAGGTCCGCGCTCACTGTTCCAGAGTCCGGACCTGATCCACGGCCGATTGTGCTGTAGTTTCTGAGGTTGCGGTGTTTAGCTCCACCCCTCCGACTCAGCGCTCGATTTCCTGGATGTCTCGGTCGTGCTTCTACAGCGTGACCAAGAGTGAATCCCAGCGATTTCGGGACTCCTCGATAAAAGCGTCAATCTTCGCGTCCAGTTTGGAGATCATCTCCACCAGGCTTGTTACCGTAGGTAAGTCCCCCGGGGCAGCTGTGGACGCCTCTGCTGCAGCTGAAGAGAGAGAGGGTGGAGGAGGGGTCCTGCTTGTTGAGAGCTCCCTTCCCTTTGGTCATTTTTACTACATATTAGACTGTTTAAATGTAATACTCAGCAACTAATTAAATTTAACAGCTATTATGAATGATTTGGTGAGTTGTGGGGGTGGGTGACCCACTTTACCCAAGTCTTGGGAAGAGCACTATAGACTCAGACTTGCTGGGTCGCCGCCATCTTGGATCCCCCTCGTCAAAACCTTTCTTAATGTTAAACGGGATTCCCATGGTCATTTGTCAAGAGTGAAGAAGACACATCATCAGTCTTTCACTGTTGTTTACTGGAGAATGAATGTGTATAGTCTTTAGCTGGCTTCGCCTATACAACAGCTGTTAGTTGAGAGGACGTTGTTATACTTGAAACCTTATGAAATATTTATGTAATGAGATCAACCATTATTTAAGTATAAATGATATCTTCTCACAGTTCATTCCAATATCCCTGTTGCGGATCAACAAGAGATTTTCCGTCAACCAGCTCCTTGGATGAGGAAAATTGTCCTGGCAACAAACATTGCAGAAACCTCAATAACTATCGATGATATCACGCACGTAGTTGACACAGGGTGTCACAAGGAGCAGCGCTATGATCTGAGAACAAAGGTAACTCGGGTTATGAAAATTATATTGCAAGTTTGGCGAACAGGTCTTTGTACTCGTAGAAGACAAACTTAAAGCTGATTGAAATATCATCTTCACACAAACTGACCAAATTTGATGGGAAATGAATCAGAACTAATAAAAGAAGTAAAGTAGGAAAATATCCAGACAGCTGTGACCATAATTTAACATGATTTGAGATGATAGAGAAAACATAAGTATAATGGAAACCAAGTTAAAATGTTGGACAGAAACTGGTTTTGAAGGGCTGGGATTAAAACTTGGGAAAACAAAATAGGGAAAGAATTGGAGAAAGAATGGGAAACCACCTTCCAACCCTGCAACCTCATCCATCGAGAAGGACAAGGGGAGCAGATGCATGCGAATGCCACCACCTGCAATTTTTCCTCTTTGCTTGGTCTGTCTTATGTGCGACCTGAGAATAACAGTAATTTCTGTACTGTTGAATTCCCTTTGATATGGTCCAGCAAGTGACCCAATTGTATCAAAACTGCTACAAAGTCAAAAGAAGTAATGAAACTAAACAGCAATTATTGAAAAACTGGAATCCCACTGACCTTGTGAAGTCTTTGCTTAGTTACATCTGGGGGCTTGTGCCATACTTGGCGAACTGTCCCATAGACTAACTGAGTAGCACTTTGTCATTGTCATACACCCTGATTCATAGTGTACATACAATGACCCAGCACAACCACCACAATCCCTGGTGTCTCCTGTCCCACTGACTGGCAGACCCATTTGCATTGACAGCACAATAGTATACAGTGAGGCAGGAGTTGCTCTGGAAGTCTTCAATATTGACTCTGGACTCCATGAAGTCTCATGGCATCAGATCAAATATGGGTAAGGAACCCTTCTCTTCCCAGTAACACCTCCCTCAGCTGATGAATTAATATTCCTCCATGTTGAGCATACTGAATATGGCAAGGATTAGGTATGTATTCTGGGTGGACAACTTCAAGATCTGTTGCCTAGGGTAACTTGTAGCACCATTAACTGAGCGGCCTGAATCCTCAAGAACATACCTGCTACAGACCTACTTTAGTAGTTGTTTAGGGAGCCGTCAGGACAAGAAACCTTACTTCACCAATCTATCTGTCACTGCTGCTTCTGTGTCTGCTCTTGCCTGGATGAGTGCAGCACTACCAACAGTCAAGAATATAGTGCAGAACAGGTCTTTCGGCCCTTGATATTGCACTGACCTGTGAACTAATGTAAGCCCATCCTCCTATGCAATTCCATCATCATCCCTGTGCTTATCTAAGGATTGCTTAAATCTCCCTAATGTGGCTGAGTTAACTACATTGGCAGGCAGGGCATTCCACACCCTTAAAGAACCTGTCTCTAACCTCTGTCTTAAATTTATCACTCTGCAATTTCTAGCTATACCCCCTTGTACAAGCTGATGTCATCAACCTAGGGAAAAGGCTTTCACTGTCTAACCTATCTAATCCTCTGATCATCTTGTATGTCTCCATCAAATCCCCTCTGAGCCGTCTTCTTTCCAATGAGAACAGACCCAAGTCTCTCAGCCTTTCTTCATAAGGCCTTCCCTCCAGACCAGGCAACATTCTGGTAAATCTCCTCTCCACCTTTTGCAAAGCTTCCACATCCTTCCTGTGAGGGGGCGACCAGAACGGAATCACTCTTCTAATAAAACCTACTTAACAGCACTATCATCAAGGACAAGCAGCTTGTTCAATTGGCACCTAATGCACCACATTCAACACTTCTGTCTTCCACTGCAGGTACACAGTGTCAGCATTGAATAACATTTGCAAGATGCACTGTAGCAACTCACCAAAACTCCTTCAGCAGCACCTCTCGAATCTACAACCTATGTCACTGAGGCAGGCATGGCTGTAACAGGCTGCACCTTTTTGAGGTATTTTAGGTGTTGGAGGTGAATTCCAGGAGCAGCAATTACTGTTTTATATGCTGTTGCATTGTTTTGGAACTTTGGGGAAAAGAAATGAAAGCAACAGCACTCTTAAAATGGAGAGGGTCAGACAAAGACAACACGTGGTCAGAGAGAGAAAGAAACCCACACTGCTAACTGACACAGCAGTGAACCTGCGCAGTTAATGCCTTTGCTGTTGAATTCATGTATCGCTGGACATTGGAGTGCGTCTAGGAAAATTAACAAACAGTGAAATTCACAACTGATCTTGGAGGAACCTGTTTGGGAGAGGTCATAGCACAGAAACAGATGTGAATAGTTTTAAGTATAGCCATACTGTATATCTACAATAGTAAGTAGAGTGGGTTCTGTCTTTATTATATGTTTTATTTGAGATCTGTCTCTTGATTAAACTTAAAGATATAAGCTCTAAGTACGAAGTTAGCGTGGAGCAGTGTTTTGTAGAGGAATAAGATGGTGCTATTTTCTGGGTTTGTAGATTGGAAGAAGCAAAAATGGCCCTAAGTAGAGTGATTTGTTCTTCTTGTCGGATGTGGAAGTTTAGGGAGAGTTTACGTGTTACTGAGGATTATATCTGCAATAAATGCCGTGGGTTGTGAATCCGATCAGTTGGGGGTGACAGTTAAAGGCAATGAGGAATTTACAAGAGCAACAGGGTGTGATGGATGGCAGTTATAGGAATGGAGAAAAGTCACAGATACAGTCACATACATGGGTTAACTCCAGGAAAGGTGAGAGAGATAGGCAGGTAGCACTGGACTCTTCGTGGCTATCCCCATTTCAAACAAATATGCTTTTTTAGAAAATGTAGGAACTGATGGACTCTCACGGGAATGTAGCAGGAACAGCCAAGTTTCTGGTATTGAGACCGGCTCAAATGCAACGAGGGGTATGTAGGATTCCAAGAGATCGATTGTGTTAGGTGACTGTCTAGTCCGAGGCACAGACAGACTTTTCTATGGCCAGCAGCGAAAAATCAGAATAGTGTGTTGCCTCCCCGGTGCCAGGATCAAGAACGTCTCAGAGAGGGTGCAGAATATTCTTAAGGGGGCCAGCAAGATGTCACTGTACACATTGGAGCCAACGACATAAGAAGGGAAAAGGATGAGATTCTGAAGGGAGATTAGAGAGTTAAGCAGGAATTTAAAAAGGAGGTCCTTGAGTGTGGTAATATCTAGATTACTCCTGGTGTGCTACGAACTAGTGAGGGTAGGAATAGGAGGATAGAGCAGATGAATGCATGGCTGAGGAGCTGATGTATGGGAGAAGATTTCACATTTTTGGATCATTGGAAACTCCTCTGGTTTCGAAGTGTACAAGAAGGATGGATTGCACCTAAATTGGAAGGGGATTAATATACTGGCAGGGAGATTTGCTGGAGTTGCTCAGGAGGATTTAAACTAGTAAGGAGGTTGGTGGGGGGGTGGCGGGGGGCGGGCTGAGGGCTGAGGGCTGAGGTGGAACTCAGGAAGATAGTAAGGAAATAGATCAATCTGAGACTGGTACAGTTGAGAACAGAAGATAGTCAAACAGTCAAGGCAGGCAGGGACAAAGCAGAAAACAACGTATGACTGATAAATTAAACTGCATTTATTTTAATCCAAAGGGCCTAACAGGGAAGGCAGATGAACTCGGGCATGGTTAGGAACATGGGACTGTGATATCATAGTAATTACAGAAACTTGGCTCAGGGATGGACAGGACTGGCAGCTTAATGATCCAGGATACAAATGCTACAGGAAGGACAGAAAGGGAGACAACAGAGGAGGGGGAGTGGCGTTTTTGATAAGGGACAGCATTGCAGCTGTATTGAGGGAGGATATTCCCGGAAATACATCCAGGGAATTTATTTGGAACTGAGAAATAGGAAAGGATGATCACCTTATTGAGATTGTATTATAGATCCCCTGAGGGAAATTGAGAAACAAATTTGTAAGGAGATCTCAGTTGTCTGTAAGAATAATAGGATGGTTATGGTAGGGGATTTTAACTTTCCAAACATGACTGTCATAGTGTTAAGGGTTTAGATGGAGCGGAATTTGTGTGTACAAGAAAATTTTCTGATTCAGTATATTGATGTACCTATTAGAGAAGGTGCAAAACTTGACCTATTTTTGGGAAATAAGGCAGGGCAGGTGACTGAAGTGTCATGGGGAAGCACTATTTGGCCAGCGACCATAATTCTATTAGTTTTAAAATAGTGATGGAAAAGAATAGACCAGATCTAAAAGTTGAAGTTCTAAATTGGAGGAAGGCAAAATTTTGACGGTAATAGGCAAGAACTTTCAAAAGCTGATGGGGACAAATTTTCGCAGGTAACGGAATGGCTGGAAAATGGGAAACCTTCAGAAATGAGACAGTACATTCCTGTTAGGGTGAAAGGAAAGGCCGGTAGGTGTAGGGAATGCTGCATGACTCGAGAAATTGAGGGTTTGGTTAAGAAAAAGAAGGAAGCATATGTCAGGTATAGACAGGATAGTTCGAGTGAATCCTCCGAAGAGTATAAAAGCAGTAGGAGTATCTTTAAGAGGGAAATCAGGAGGGCAAAAAGGGGACATGAGATAGCTTTTGCAAATAGAATTAAGAAGAACCCAAGGGGTTTTTACAAATACATGAAGGACAAAAGGGTGACTTGAGAGAGAATGGGGCCCCTCAGAGATCAGAGCTGAAAATGTGTTGCTGGAAAAGCGCAGCAGGTCCGGCAGCATCCAAGGTGCAGGAGAATCAACGTTTCGGGCATGAGCCCTTCTTCAGGAATCAAATTTGAGGAAGGGCTCATGCCCGAAACGTTGATTCTCCTGCACCTTGGATGCTACCTGACCTGCAACACATTTTCAGCTCTAATCTCCAGCATCTGCAGTCCTCACTTTCCCCTCAGAGATCAGTAAGGTGGCCTTTGTGTGGAACTGCAGGGGATGGGGGAGATACTAAACAAGTGCTTTGCATCAATGTTTACTCTGGAGAAGGATATGGAAGATATAGACTGTGGGGAAATAGATTGTGACACCTTGAAAAATGTCCATGTTACAGAGGAGGGAGTGCTGGATGTCTTGAAATGCATAAAAGTGGATAAACCCCCAGGACCTGATCAGGTGTGCCCCAGAACTCTGTGGGAATCTAGGAAAGTGATTGCTGAGCCCCTTGCTGTGATATTTGTATCAGCAATAGTCATAGGTGAGGTGCAAAAAGACTGGAGGTTGGCTAAATGTGGTGCCACTATTTAAAAAAGGTGGAGAGGACAAGCCAGGGAGCTGTAGATTGGTGAACCTGACGTTGTTGGTGGGCAAATTGTTGGAGAGAATCCTGAGGGACAGGATGTACATGTATTTGGAAAGGCAAGGACTGATTAGGGATAGTCAACATGGCGTTGTGCATGGGAAATCATGTCTTATGAGCTTGATTGAGTTTTCTGAAGAATTAACAAAGAGGATTGATGAGGACAGAGCAGTAGATGTGATCGATACGGACTTCAGTAAAGCGTTTGACAAGGTTCCCCATGGGATACTGATTAGCAAGGTTAGATTTCATGGAATACAGGGAGAACTAGCCATTTAGATACAGAACTGGCTCAAAGGTAGAAGACAGAGTGTGGTGGTGGAGGGTTGTTTTTCAGATTGGAGACCTGTGACCAGTGGAGTGTCACAAGGATCTGTGCTGGATCCACTACTTCTCGTCATTTGTATAAATGATTTAGATGTGAACCTAAGAGCTATAGTTAGTAAGTTTGCAGATGACACCAAAATTGGAGATGTAGTGGACAGCGAGGAAGATTACCTCAGATTACAATGGAATCTTGATCAGATGGGCCTACGGACTGAGGAGTGGGCAGATGGAGTTTAATTCAGATAAATGCGAGGGAAAGCATTTTGGGAAAGCAAATCTTAGCAGGACTTATACACTTAATGGTAAGATCCTAGAGAGTGTTGCTGAACAATGAGACCTTGGAGTGCTGTTTCTTAACTCCTTGAAAGTAGAATCGCATGTAGATAGAATAGTGAAGGAGGCGTTTGGTATGCTTTGACTTTATTGGTCAGGGCATTGAGTTTAGGAGTTGAGAGTTCATGTTGGGCTGTACAGGACATTGGTTAGGCTACTTTTGGAATATTATGTGCAATTCTGGTCTCCTTCCTATCAGAAGAATGTTCTGAAACTTGAAAGGGTTCAGAAAAGATTTACAAGGATGTTGCCAGAGTTGGAGGACTTGAGCTATTGGGAGAGTATGAATAGGCTAGAGCTATTTTCCCCGGAGCATCGGAGGCTGAGAGGTACCTTTGTAGAGGTTTATAAAATCTTGAGGAGCATGGATAGGATAAATAGACAAAAGTCTTTTCCTTAGGGTGTGAGAGTCCAGAACTAGAGGGCAAAGATTTAGGGTGAGAGGGGAAAGATATACAAGGGACCTAAGGGGCTATCTTTTCACACAGGGGGTGTTACATGTATGGAATGAGCTGCCAGAGGAAGTGGTGGAGGCTAGTACACCTGCAACATTTAAAAGGCAGCTGGATGGGTATATGAATAGGAAGGGTTTGGAGGGATATTGGCTGGGTGCTTGCAAGTGGGACTAGGTTAGGTTGGGATATCTGGCCAGCATGCACGAGTTGGACCGAAGGGTCTGTTTCCATGCTGTACACCTCTATGACTCTATGTGTAACAGATACATGGGAACACCAACACCTGCAAGTTCCTTCTGAACCATGCCCCTCTATTCATAAATTTCAGGATTACTCTCTGTGCCATGTGCAAGTGAGGCCAGAAATAGGAAGATAATACAGCTGAATACGTGGCTATAGAGCTGGTGCAGGATTGAGGGATTCACATATCTGGATTATTGGGGTCTCTTTCAGGGCAGGTGGGACCCATACGAAAATAGCAGGTTACACCTAAATTGGAGGGGCACCAATACTCTAATGGGAAGCTTTGCTGGTGCCACGTAGGATATTTAAATTAGTATGGCAGGTGAACAAGAGCAGATCAATAGTTGAAGAGAAGTCAAAAGGTAATTGGATAAACAAACAGGGCCAGTTTAATGAACAAAGCAGAGCTATAAAAAGTGTATTGAATGAAACCAGAGGGAGAATTAATAAAAAGATGCTGAACAACAGGATAAATTGTACAGCCAAAATTGGAGTTCTTCATTCAAATGCACGGGGAACAAGTTAAATGGAGCTGCAGGCAAACTTCAAATTTGGAACAATCTAGTCGTAGCCATTTATATTGCAGAATGGTCAGGACTGGTAACTAAACATGCCAGGTTCTTAGGTTTTAAGGGGGAATAGAGAAAATGGCAGAAAGGGGTGGAGTAGCATTCCTGATTAGAACCCGAATCCCTCTCTGGTGAGGGAGATGCCATGAGGGGAAGGCACCCAGTTGACACCGTTTGGTTGAAACTGAGGAACTATAGACCACTGGTAGCAGCTCAAATTTGCTAGATTGTATAAATACTGAAATTAGATTACTATGTGGCCAAGGCAAAGTGGTCTTAATGGGAAATTTTACTCTTGACTTCGACTGGGAGAGGCAGACAAGCCATAAAGTTTGGTTTCTAGAGTGTTTCCCAGAGAGTTTTAGATTGTCATAAGGTTCTTCCTCAGAAGAAGGCCCGAATTGTCTTCATTCTACACTGCAACCCTCCTCTGCCTGGCCAAACATGTCTTACTTTGAATAATTTCTCATATAACTCCTCTCACTTACTTCAGGTCGAAGAGTTGTCTATCTCTGCATGGGCCCCAATTATACTTGTTTTATTGTGGGGTACATGTTCCAGTTGTACTTCAGTCCCTCCCCACAACTCTGTCATGTATATATTTATCAGTACATTGATGACATCATTGGTGCTGCTTCCCCCTCTTATCTGGAATTGGAAATATTTATCAGTGTTGCTTTCAATTTCCATCCTGCTGTCACCTTCACCTGAGGCCATCTCTGACTTCTCCATTCCCTTCCATGATATTTCTGTTTCTGTTTCTGGAGATAGGCTCACCACTGAAATCCATTAGAAACCCACCAACACCCACAGTTCCCTTGACTATATATCTTCTCACCCTGCTTCCTGTAAGTACTCTATTCCTTTCTCCCAGTTTCTCTGTCACATCTGTTCTGATGATGCCACCTTCCTCAGGGGCCTTGAGCTTCCAGTTGGCTGCCACTTCAATACATCGCCATGCTCCCATGCCAGTATTTCTGTCTCAGGCCTGCTGCAATGCGTCAGTGATGCTCAATTCAAGAAACAACAACTATCTTCCACTTAAGGACCTTACAGCATTCAGGACTCAACATTGATTTTAATAATTTCAGAGGATGAATACTCCCATCCTTGTCTGTTACCTACCACCACTGGCCTAGGTGCTACTATAAAATGGGTTGCTTTTGTCACAGCCAACCCATTTGCAACTAGTCATAGTCCCCATTATCATCTATCTAGATTCTCTTTCCTGTTCTACCATCACCCATCAACTTGTTTGCTTACCCTATTTTTTCTATCTCTGGGCTCCTGCTCCACCAATTTACTTGTTCCTTTTTCAACTTCTCCCCCACCATGTTCCACCACCTCCCTGGTCATTAGCATTGATAACACCTTTTCCTAGCTGCTTCTAGCTTTGGAGAAATATCACAGGACTCTAAACACAAACTCTGTTTTCTCTCCACAGACGTTGCTATTCTCAAGCAGTCCAGCAAGTTATGTTTTTGTTGTTTCAGCTTTCTAGCATGCATAGTTTTTGTTTTATATTACCCTGCATTATGTCTCTCTCTTTGGCAATATTTAATACTGTGTTTATCAAAATGCTGGGAAAATATATTCTGCTAACAGGATTGAAAAAACTAGGCATGTGGGAATTCATGCATGAATAATGACACATGGGAATGATTGAGGATTATGAAAGGAGCATGGCATTCCATGCACAGAGAGAAGTGCAGGATAAAAGTGAATGCAATGAGATGAGGAGAGAAGTCAGAAAAAGCAGTTTGGAAGGCAGCGAGGAACTATGAATCAAATTACTGAGGAACATAATTTGAGGAAATGGTGGTTCTATCACTGAATAAACAATCCAGAGGCCCAGGTTAAAACATAGCTTCACCTCCCACCAAAACAGCTGATGGGATTTAAATTTGAGCTACAACTCTGGAAGATGAAGCTAACCCCAACTAATTCACTAACTTCCTTTAGGGGAGTAAATCTTCCATCTCTATCTGGTCTAGCTGGCTCACCACGCCTGATCTAGAGCAATATGATTAGCTTTTAACTGCCTTCAGAAATGGCCAAGCCAAGCCTTCAACTCAAGGGCCATTAAGGATGAGCAACAGCTATTGTTCTTTCTAGCAAGATTTCTATCTCATGAATATGTGAATAAAAGCAAAATATTTTATAAAATAAAAGATAGTTGTGATGGGAAATAGGATGAAAAAGAGACAGACAGGTTAATATTCATATCAGTAGAGAGATGTAAATAAAAGCAGAAAGTGCAGGAGAAATTCAGGTCTGGGAGCATTTGCGGACAGAGAAACAGAGTTAACATTTCCAAAGAAAACTCATTAACTGTTTCTCTCTCCACAGATGTTCCCAGACCTGCTGAGTTTCTCCAGCGCTTTTCCCCTTTATTTACAATCTCCATTTGCAGTATTTTGCTTTTACTGAATAGATATTGTATTGCAGAATCCCTACAGTGCGGTAAGAGGCCATTCATCCCATTGAGTCGACACCGACCCTCCGAAAAGCACCCTACCCTATCCCTGTAAGCCTCATTTATCTTATCTAAATCTCCTAGCCTACACATTCCTGGATAGTATAGGCAATTTAGCATGGCCAATCCATCTGCACATCTTTGGATTGTGGGAGGAAAACGAGGCACCCGGAAGAAATCCATGTAGGCATGGGGAGAATGTGCAAACTCTACACAAACAGTTGCCTAAGGCTGAATCAAATCCAAGACTAATGATTGGTGTCAGAGGACCAATGGCAGAATAAGTTTTTTGGGATGTAGTTATCACTGGCAGGATCAGCATTTGCTCCCTGTCTCTAATTCCCCTCCAAGTTATGGGCGATCTAGACCATTTCAGAGGGCACTTCAGTGTCAAGTACGTTGCTCTGGTTCTAGATTCACATATAGATCAGATTACATAAGGACAGCAGATTTATGTCCCTAAAGGACGTTAGTGAACCAGACAAGTTGTTTGAGTGACAATCAATAGTGCTTACATGGTTGCTATTAGAATACCTTTTAATTCTGGATTTTACTGAATTCAAGTTTCACCATCTGCCACAGTTACAAAATAGGTTTCTAGCTCTTTTCAAAACAGAAAAGAGAATAGGAATTATGGATAGCTATTAAGGTTGGCAGAATATGGCAAGTGGTTTTTCACAAGAATCAGTTGTGAGGCCATTGCTGTTTACAGTTTATATTAACAATTTGGATTTAGAATCAGAATCAGGGAGTTAATTTATTACTGTACATGATAGGTGTAAGTTTGGAAGGAGTAGAGAAACAAAACGAGCCAGTCACTGTAAAATCGCCATAGCATTTTAAAAAAATGCCAAGCACCTGGTTTTTATTTCTAGCCTGTTAGTATTGTTAAGGGAAATTAAACTATTAAACCTTAGTAAGATAACACTTAGGTGTATGTTTTCCTGGTTGTCACATTATGAAAAATCATAGAATCCCTACAGTGTGAAAACAGGTCCTTCGGCCCAACGAGTCCATACCGACCCGCTGAAGAGTAACCCATCCAGAGCCATTCCCCTACCCTATGATCCCCCCCTGACTAATGCACCTAGCCTACACATCCATGAATACTATGGGCAATTTAGCATGGCCAATTCACCTAACCTGCTCGTCTTTGGATTGATGTGGTTGGCATGGACGAGTTAGACTGAAGGGTCTCCGTGCTTTTTGAGTCTGTTTCTTCTGAAATAAAAGAAGACTGAGGAATGACTGGATGAAGGACTTTACAGTTCTGGTAGATTTTAATGGTGTGGTTAGAGAGAGAGAATGTGGTGGGGTGGGGGTAGGTACCAGGTACCAGGTCGTAGGCTGCCAAATGGGAAGATGATTTGCCAGAGTACAAATCGGCAAAGGATCCAGGATCTTAATAGGTTTGCAGGCATAGGCGAATTGCACAGCAGAAATTTCAGTTTCCCAAACAATTCTTTTAGAGTTTGGGCATTGTCTAACCAGTGGAAAATCCAGGCCATTATATCCATTAGGGAATTCAAAAGACACATTTTCAGCCACGGAATGATAAGTATGGAAATTAGTACCAATTGGTTGGAGCAAGAAGAGAAACAAAATTGAAGAGAAAGTTCATAATGCATTTGAGATGGGATAGGGGAGAACATAGTTATGATGTAAATATTATAAAGACTACTTTTTATTTTGTGTACTTTTAACTGTGGACTGAAATGGTAAGAAGACTGTTTTAAGAACCAAGGATTGTAGAGTGGATTATTACACTTTTACAAATATATTATTGGTACTTTTGTAAGTGTTGTTTCTACTGCTGTTTTTTTTTCAAGCAATGGAGAAGGTCAGTTGTAGATGAGCTAGATCAAAAATAAGATTCAGTTGGCAATAAGTAGCTGATTGGTCTATGGAATGTTGGTCAGTTGTCGATGACAAGGGCTTTTTGCCTATCAACAGCTATGTGTTTGGCTGTTAAGACTGAAACAACTTATGGGTATGAATCTTCCATCAGAAGCCATGGGATTTCTGAATAGGCAAGAGTAACTCTTTATCCTGCAAGCCTCAAGAAACCTAGTTTATTTCCCTATATCAGTTGCTGTGAGCTGTGGCTTTTAACCAACATGGCAGTGACTTTATAAATGTGAACCAGCTGTTTTGTGTGTCCTAAAATGCCTTTTTTTCATCAGTCTATGTCAGTGTGTATGTAGATGTTTTATAAAGGATAGCTTTTAATTCGAAGAGTTATGTTTTTACAGTTCATACTTGGGTAGCTATAGCTAGAATCTATTTACATGTAATAAATAGTAGTTCTTAAGTTTAGAACCCTGGTCTATGTTTTCTGTCAACCTGGATCTAAAAGATTGGTAAATTTGAGAATTTTTACCTTTTTAGGATGGCTTTCAGAATGGTGGGGATTGGTTTCCAGTGTGCTGTCCCATCAAAGTGTAACAATATAGAAAAAGAACTATAGAGAAAAGGTGATGGAGGTTCAAGTGGAGCATAAATACTGACATTGTGGCCTAATGGCCTGTTACTATGCTGTTTATCATATCCTATTGCAAATAGTTGGAACAGAAACCCTGCGTGCAAATTCTGATGCATTTGTAGCCATAGGCACAGTCATGGAATACTGCAGCATAGCAGGTAGTCATTTAGCCCATTATGTCTATAATACCCCTTTGAAGGCAATATCTGACTAGATCCATTTCCATTTTCTCCATTGCCCTATAAACCTTTCCAATTTAAGTATGTGGTGAATTTAACAGGTAATTGGTGATTGATAGTTAACTGCAAGGCTTTGCTTAATGTTTAAACCAGGGAGGTAGATCTTGATTGGTCAGGGCCCTGAGAAATTAACCAGTGAATGACTATCACCTATTTTATTGAGTTGAAAAATATATAATATGCATACTTATTCATTCTATCCACAAAGAATAGGTTCGTGTGTTTTAAATATCTACCTTCCATAACAGTAAACATGTCACATTGCAAGCCCAAGTGTCTGAGGAACTATTCATAAATTTCCCAAACTTACGATTCACAGTATGTCACCAAGCCAGGTTTAGAAATTATATAGCATTAGTTAAATGAGACCATAGAAAGTACTAAGAAATCTAAATTAGTCTTGGAGTGTATGTGTGGAAACATAGATGGCTAATGAGGTTGATAAGCTACAGGTATAAATAACTAGACTAGCTGAGACCTGGCTCAAAAATAGTGGATTAGATGTTTACTATTCCAGTGTTTACAATGTTCAGGAAACAAAAAGACAACATGCGGGGGAGGGGGGTTAGCAGTTTTGATTAAGAAAAATGTTATAGTGTGAGACGGTTAGGGGTGATATGGTGGCTCATTGGCTAGCACTGCTGCCTCACAGCACCAGGGACCGAGGTTCGATTCCAGCCTCGGGTGACTGTCTGTGTGGAGTTTGCACATTTTCCCTCTGTCTGCATGGGTTTCCTCCAGGTGCTCTGGTTTCCTCCCACAGTCCACAGATGTGCAGGTCAGGTAAATTGGCCATGCTAAATTGCCCACAGTGTTAGGTGCATTAGTCAGAGGGAAATGGGTCTGGTTGGGTTACTGTTCGGAGGGTCAGTGTGAACTTGTTTGGCCGAAGAGCCTGTTCCCACACTGTAGGGAATCTAATCTAATATAATCTATGCAGCTAAATCCCTTTCTGAAAATTTTAATTGAATATGCTCTCAACCAAATCAATCACTTCACTGATACGTTAATATATTCCTGAAAAATGTTGATTACAATAAAAAATGCAGAAAAGCTCACCTTGCCTCATAATCTGTTAAAATATGACTGATAGAAGACCTCCCTCACTATTTAAAGAAAATAGCATAAATTTATTCTTTAAAGTGAACATTAAACAACAACTATTCACAACTCTAAGCCCCCTTTCTCTTAACTACTTATTAACTGCCTCTAACTCTATAACAATATGCTGTTCCAATAAAATATTTACTAAAATTGCATAACTTCAAAACCATACAGCGGCCGTCGTCTTCCAGCTGAAGATCTCCCTGTGTTGTTGTCTTTTTACTACGAGTGTGTTTCATGTGAAAAGGTACCTTTGATAGAAAGTGTTTTCTAATTTCTTGGATCTGTATTGATGACAGTTGCTCTATCCAATTTTCAAATGCCTGCCTTTTTTATATCCCTAACACTGGATCATCTCATATTGGTTCGATGTTGGCAAAACAATAAATTCAAACCTGATTGGGTTTTAGTATCCTGGGGTATAATTTAAACTGATTGGCAAAATTTGAATTGTTGTCAACTCAGGTATCCATTTCACAGCCAAATGTTATACATTTTCAAAATTCCAGTACACTTTGGGACTGCTTTTGAAGCATCACAGGTGCTTGTAAGCTCTCAGTTCAGAACAGCATTCGCTGTCTCTTAAAGGTACAGTGTATGCCTTCAACTTCATAATAGAAACAATTAGATACTGAAATGCTGGCAATTAATTGAGGTTGAATTGCGATGAGTCAAGTTTGTTCTCTGGACTGTAATTTGTCTTTTAAGTGGAATGTGATCCTGTTAGTTGATGCCCCCATCTATAATCTCTGTGTAATAATGAAGAAGACATCTAGCAATTTTTAGTAACAATGCAGACCCACCTTTCTGTGCATTTTGCTAGCTGCCTTTTGATTTGCTATCTCCTCTGCTTATTCATAGACACTTGTATTAAAAAAAATGATAAGCATCTTATCTAAATGTGAGAGATGCAAAGGAATCTGGATGTCCTAGTGCATGAATCTCAAAAAATTAGAATGAAGTTACAACAGGTAATCAGTAAAGTTTATTTTTATTGCAAGGGGAATTGAATGCAAAAGTAGGGAGGTTCTGTTTCAGTTACACAGGATTTGGCGCATCCAGAATACTGTGTGCAGTATAGGTTGCCTTATTTAAGGATGGTTGTAAAAATGTTTGAAGCAGTCCTCAGAATTTTTACCATACAAACAGTTAGATTGGATGGGTGATCTTATGAGGAAAGATTTGTTTCTAAATGTTGGAGTTTAGAAAAGTGGAAGGTGACTTAGTTGAGATCTTGATAGGTTGCATGTGGAGAGTGAGATAAGGGGAAAGAGATTCTGAGTCGTGACTCTTTGTAACTCTTTTCCTCAAAATATGTTGGAAAGAGAATTGCTGCATGTACTTAAAGCAGTGATAGAAAGATTCTTGAGCATTGGGTGAAAAGTTATTGGGGATAGAGAGGGAGTTGGAGCAATTGGATCGGCTATGATCTTACTAATTGGTAGACTAAGGGACCGAGTGTTACTAATTCACATGTTCATATGTACATTCCAGTGTAGAACCAGTGTCGGGTGTCAAAACTACTCTGATTAAACCTTAATTTGAAATTTCAGGGCTGATTGAAGAAAGGGGTTTGAAATGATTAAAATATTCAGTAGTTTTTTCAGATGGGAAACCAGAGCAAGAAAGTATAAAGCATTTGAGGTAGGCCATTTATGAATGAAATTAAATTGTACAGATCAACCATAATCGAATTTATGACAAACAAGCTTCAAAAGTTTTAAAAAATACAAAGATCCAGCTTCAAAGCACATCATTGAACTTTTGTGCTAAAAGAACAGTAGATTGTACAAAAGTCTGAACAACAATCTACTGTTCTTTTAGTACAGAGGTTTAATGATATGCTTTGAAGCTGGATCTATGTATTTTTAAGACTGATGTGGAGCCCCAGAGTATCAATATTGTCGTACACTCACTCAATGTAATTCTGGCAACCTTGCATCTTGAGGCGATTCACTCATCAATTCTGTTGTCTGGTGTTGCTCAGGAGCCCCGCTTTGGCATGGCAGTCTCTAAAACGTTTACTGCAGTTGAAGGCTGAAGAAGTATAGGATCATGGCTTGTTTTCTTTGGTCATTTTAGCCAGTCTTTCCTTAACTCTTCTGATGTTCTTCTAAGTAACTAGAACTGGCCGTTGGTGACTGTCTCCCAGTTGTCTGTGTTAAACTCTGCAACTTTTGTGTTTCCCTGGAATGTATGCTTATATTGTGGTCCAGTGGCCATTTCACTGTAAAGAGGTAATTGAAATATGAGTGAAATCCATCCATTGAACTTGGCTGAGCTGTCACTGTCATTATTTTTCTTACTAATTAGCACATACAGGCTTATCAGTATTACAGTATTCTTCCATGGTCCAGTAGCAAAGTAAACTATCCTTTTGAAATCCGTCTTCGAGAATTCCTTAGCCACACAACAGAGGGCGCTTGATGACCACGTCAAAACCATAGCAAAATGAACGACAATTTGGTGCATTGGTGCAAGTAGGCTGTTTAAGGGAGCACTTTTCAAACTCAGTCAATACAATGGAGGGTTTTCATGCTTTGAAGGCAGGTGGTCTTCTCCTCAATGGCTGTGCAGTGGTGATTCCTTCTGACACTGTCATGGGCAGATGCAGTTGACAAGTAGATTGGCGGGGCTGAGGTCAACTAAGTTTTTCCCTTTTAGTTGAGGGTCAGGTCCTGTGTTACCATACAACTGTGGAGAAGGACGCAACTGACTCCTGAAAACTCACCTATATGTTGCAACGTTTTCACATGCTCAAAAGTTGTTACGTTTTTCTCTTACCCGTGTTCTGATGAAAGATCTAAAATGGTAATGGTGTTTCTGCAGAGAGTCTGCCTGATATGTTGAGTATTCCTAACCATTTTGATTTTTATTTAAGATTTTCAGCACCCATGTTATTTTGCTTATGTTGTTTGTGATCCAGTCAGATCTAACAGTGGGTAGTTAAATAATTTTTCTGCAATATCTGCTGCAGGTTGCAGTCCCTTATGGGAGTCGAGATGAGGGTTGTACTGGGGGAACACACAGCATGAGAGCGAGAGAGAGCACGCATTGATTTTAATGAGAACAGGCATAAAAGGTGGCAGTGAGGACAATGCGAGAATTTTAAAGCTTTGTAAATCTCAGAACAAGTAAATGCTGGGTAGTAGAGCTTATTTCTCTGTGTTGCAGGTTTCATGTCTCAATACTGTTTGGATTTCCAAATCGAATGTGAAGCAGCGGCGTGGGCGAGCGGGCCGCTGCCAGCCAGGTACGGCCTACCATCTGTTCAGCAAAGAGAAGTTGGAGAAAATGGATGACTTTCCAATCCCAGAAATCATGCGCACTCCTCTAGAGAACATCGTGGTGCAGTCCAAAGTCCACATTCCTGACATTACGGTTTGTGGTGGTTCACTACTTTTTGGAATTCCTTTCATCTTTCTTCTATAGGATTACAGCTGTGAAAGAAGACCATTAACCTACAGTTGTTTCAGCTATAATGTAGTAGTTCCACTCCCGTGCAACGCCGCATTATAAGAAAATCACGTAATAGCAGCACCATTTATACTATTGGAATCCCGTTATTACCGATACGATCTTTAAAAGTTTGTGATATAGAAACAGTATCCCCAATTCATCAATCGTATTATAGCAAATTCGCATTAACAAAACATGCGTTCTAACAGAATGGCCTGTATTTGTCCCTGTTGATTCAATTAAACTAAGTGCTGGAGAAACTGAGCAAGTCCAGCTGCATCTGTGTAGAGAAAGAGGTGGGCAAATAGTTTGCTGACTCTCCGTTCCCTTGCTTAATCTAATGTTTTCTTCCCATCCCATCCACTTCACAATGTTTTTATTTTTCTTTAACAAATACTTATCAATTTTCTAAGTTATTATTGGTTTTTCTTCCACTATTTCTGGCTGGGCCTTTTCATGTCTTGACCTTCTCTGTGACCAAAAAAAAGCATAAACCTTTCTTTGTACATGCAACTGAACTGTTTCTTTCTGGTTTGATCTCTGCAAATCTCAGCTTCTCCATCTCCATAAGCTGCTTCAAATCAGTTGTGCTCTTGAAAGGCATTGGCCGAGTTTTTCCTCCTAGTGTTTCTTCTGTTAATTCAGGGTCTAGTTTTTGACTCACCTGTTACAAAATATTTTGGGACATTTTTCTGCAGTAACATTTAAATTGGACAGGAAAAGTCTGGCTCCTGCAATGAACCTATCTCTTGTTTGATGTTACATCCTAAAGTTTAGACAGTTGAGGGACAAGTATTTGAGGTCTTTAAATTGAGGATGTTGGTGAAGTAGATGCAACAGAAGTATTTCCTCTTGTTCATTGTTTCAATAAATACTGAACCCCATTCATGAGTAAAATTAGGAAGCACCTTTTCACCTGAAGACTCATGGAAATCTGAACACTATTCCAAAAGGCTGTTAGTGCTTGGACATCTGAGATTTTTAGAATTAAGATCAAAGAATTTTGTAAAGTAAGTGGACATTGAGCAATTGGTGGTAAATGGATCTGTGTCCCAGATCAGGTATGTCTTAATTAAATAAAAGATATGTTTATAATGCTGTGAAGGGCCCATTCCTGTTCTTGTGTCTGTAAATTATGACCCACCCACACTACTTGGCACACCTTTTCCTTAGAGAAACTGAAACCCCAAGCTTAAAAAAAAAGTTAGGCCAATTTGGGACATTTGCATTCATCAGACCTTAAAAGGTATCCAAATAACTGGAGACATACCCCAGGTTTCACTTATCGCATATAAAATTAATTTTTCTTGGTCATATTCAGTTTCTCATCCCATCTCCTTTGAATACCTATTGTGAATTTGCTGACACTGATTGTATTGCCTACTCATTACAGAAGTTGACAGTTGTGAGATGCAGTACCTCACGCTTAGTTCAATAGTTGATTAAGTTATATCTGTCTCTCTGGAACTCTCTAATCTATCTAGCATGACTACTCGTGAAAACATTTTATTACCTAAGAAAATTCAACAGAATATCACAAATGTCACTGCTTTTCCACAGTAAAAAGTCCCAACTTGTTCAGGCTATTCAGAAAACTGAATGCCAATGGCTCTCCATTACATATTTTCTAGGGCCTCTGCATAATTCACCATTGGAGGGGGCCACATCTCCCCTATGCAAAGCAAAAATGTGAGGGTTTTTTTTAATTACAGAAAGTTCTTTAAGACATTAAAATGCCCACCTAGAAACAGTGGTAGCAAAATCAATAATAACTTAGGAAATAGGTAAATATTGGTAAAAGGAAAATTAAAACATGGGGAAGAGGTTGACAGTTAGAAGAGAATAAGGAGATTAGACAAGAGATGAAACCCAAAAAGAATCTGCAAGTACTTTCCCACCCCTCTTCTGTTCTGAAGACTGACCTTGGACTGACAATGTTAACCCTGTTTGTCTCTCTTAACCAAGGGCATCTGCAGGAACCAACACTTGAATTTATGTTTCTCATTTAAATCCAATGATGATCTTAGAAGATATCATGGTTGATTTTTCAGGCCATAGCATAGGAGTGCTAAACTTGAGTTTTGCTGCCACAATGCTCCCATTCTCATCTAGATTGGTTGTTTCAGTGTAGTCCACTAATCCTGTGTATAGCTGTATGGTGAAATAATTTTTACCAGTATCTCCCACCTCTGAATCAGAAGGTTCCAACTTTACATCCTGGTAAACTTTACATTGAGCAAAACAGCCATGTCTGACACTGCAGTGCTGCGCTGTCATGAGATGTTAAACCAATGCCTTGTCTGCAGGCTCAACTGGACATCTAGGAATCCATGACACTATTTCAGAAAAGGTGTATGGGAGTTACCTCTATAATGTCACAAAAAGTAATTGTCTAGCCATTAACACATTACTGTTTGTGGAAATTGACTTCTGTATTTCCTGCATTATAACAGTGACTAAACTTCAAAAAATGCTTCATTGGTTGTAAGGTACTTTGGGAATGTCTAGTGTTTTGAAAAGTACTGAATACATGCAAGTATTTTTATCTACTTGAGGAAATGTAAACAGAGTCTTTAATGTTTTTTTTCCAATTTGGTCTCTTTCTCACTCACCCGCTTTAATTTTTCAGGCTTCAGATTTTCTGTCAAAAGCAATGAATAGTCCAAATCCTAAAGCTGTCAATGAGGCTGTGCGGGTACTACAGGAGATAGGTGAGTGCAAGGAGTCTGGAAATTTGCCACTGAGGAAGGGATTGCAAAACATGTTCGAACATGTCTTGGAAAGAACTTGCATAATTAGGCCTCTACATTAATCTTAATAGCACAGAAGACTTAATGAAATGTTAAGTCATACTGACCAGGAGCTTTGCAGATTGACTTTCCATCCTGTGCTGAGTTGGTTTTATTAATGTTGATCAGGGTTCCCACTAAAAATGTGACCCCTGTGCAGTTTTGTGCAGTACTGGATAGGACATAGCCATGCTTTCTCAACCCATTTCAGGGATCAATGAGCCTTTTACCATGAAGAATGAGAGATTCTGCTTGTCTTGGCTGTACTAATGGAAGTTGAGGATTGTACTAGAATTGGTCTCAGCATCAAGAGGAATCCCATCTGTAAAATAAAATCAGTTGAGCTCATTCATGACTTTTTAAAATAAAATTCTACTCGCAGTGTATTAGTTAAAACATTGCCACTGCCAAGTCAGTATGTTGTCCCGAAGGTCAAACTGCGCCACCAATACAGGTCTTTCTCCTTCAGCATCACAACATGCTTGGAGTGGATTTTGTGATTGTCATTTTCAACTACAAATTAATTCAAAACGAATATTTTTATTAAGTGAGTGAGTAAGTGCAGTTTCATTCCTAAGCTATGCTGAACTAAAGGACCAAATTTTGATCTCTGGTCTGTCCTGAGTCTGGATCTTTGCCAGAATTGGGGTACTGAAATTGACATCAATGAAGTGACAATGAGGCTTTCAAGAGGATTTGAATGTCAGGGGACCACAAGTTTGTTTGGAAATTTCTCTCACATTGTAAGGTCTAGTAAGGCAAAGTTACATGTATGAGTGAAACTTAAGGCAATTAAGCTTTGTTTCAGTCAATATGTTTCACAATAGAGAACAGAGAAATTCTTGATTCTAATGCTGCACATGTAAGAAGTATTAATTATTATCATCAGATCCAACACACTTCAGTAATATATGATGTTAGTAGTATTACCAAGAGAAATGCATGAGGTAAACTCAACAGTATCTCTCCCTTCCTGTCTTACTGCAGGGGTACTTGATGAATATGAATCTCTCACTTCCCTCGGACAGCGCCTGGCCCACATCTCCACAGACCCCAGGCTAGCAAAGGCGATCGTCATGGCCTCCATTTTCCGCTGTCTGTCCCCCGTGTTAACAGTTGTTGCATGTCTGACTCGAGATCCATTTGTGAACAGTTTGCTGAACAGGTCTGAAGTTATGAAGGTAGGAAAAGAGATCAAATGATGATGCAAATCTATCTGAGCGTATCTTTTATTTTCTTGTTATTGTGATGTGGAATGTAGCATATCATTGTATTTCCTTGATTGTGATGGTGTATAGGTATGAACTGATGTTAAAGGTACTGGGGGAGCTGATGAAGGAATGATTTTTTTTACTCTTTTTGATCTCCACTGTTTTATATGCCCCACCTTTCATTTATCATGGCTAATTCAGCTAGCCTATCATCTCTGGACACTGCAGACCAGTCCATCTAACCTGCTCATCTTTGGACCATGGGAGGAAACTAGAGCATCCAGCAGAAACATGCTAAGACACAGGGAGAATGGTGCAAACTCCACACAGACAGTGGCCCAAGCTAGAATTGAATCTGGATCCTTGGCACTGTGAAGCAGCGGTGCTAATCACTGAGCCATTATGCCACCCACCCCTCACCTCTTTTATGGCCCTCTTTAATAAAAAAAAATATCTCTATGCCCAAGCTCCGCCATTCAATGAGATCATTGCTGATCTGATAATCCTCACCTCCACTTTCCTGCCTTTTCCTCCATGGTTATTGATTCTGTTGCTGATGAAAAATTTCTGTGTTAGCAATGATCCAGCCTCTCCAGCCCTCTGTGATAAAGAATCCCACCTATTCACTAACCCCCAAGAGAAGAAATTCCTCATTTTTTTTCTTAAATGGATAATGCCTAATCCTAAGATTATGCCCTCTGTACCTAGATTCTTCCACAAGAGGAAACGACCTTTCCACAACTACCCTCTCATACCACCATCTAAGAATTTTGTATCCTTCAATAAGGTTGGCTCTCATTATTTTAAACTCCAATGATTACAGCCTCAACCTGTCCTAATAAGAAAATCCCTCCATCCCTGGGGTCAACATAGTGAAACTTCTCTGGACTGCCTTGAATGTCAGTACATCTTGTCTTGGGTAAGGAGACTAAAACTGTGCAGAGTAGTCTTGGTGTGATTTAATTAATTCTCTGTATAGTTTTGGCAAGGTTTTCCTATTTTTATATTCATTCACTTTGAACTAAACGCCAACACTCCATCTGCCTTTCCTGATACCTCTTGAATTTAGATGTAAGCTTTTGCGATTTACATATGACTTCTCCAAATCCCCCTGTGCAGTAGCTTTCTTCAGTCTCTCTCCATTTAAATAATATTTAACTTTTCTAATCTTGCTCACATTTACCCACATATGTTCCATCTGCCTGGTTTATGACCACTCACTTAATGTGTCTATATCCGCCTTTGTCAACCTTACCACTTGCATCCCACCAATTTTTGTGTCATTGCAAACTTGGCTACAGGACATTCACTTCCTTCACCCAGTCAAGTATTTATTCTAACACTGTTGTAAACCAAAGTGAAAATAAACCCAGTTTTTTCAATCTTTCCTCATAAGATAACCCACTTATTGTAGGTATTAATCAAGTAATCTTGTGTTAACCTCATGCTAATCCCCTTTCTGTCTTAGGCCTGCAGTGGTCCAGTGGAGCTCAATGCAAGCTGGAAGAATAGCATCTAATTTTCTCCTTAGGCACTTTACAGTCTCAGGACTCAACATTAAGCTCAGGAACTTCTGAGTTTGACTGCACTCCATTATTTGGTTGCTGTTCTCCCCCCACCCCACTGATTTTACATGGGGTTACTTTCAGCAAAACCAATTTATTTTCAATTATTCAAACCTTCAGCATCAACTTTGTAACAGTATCTATTCTCCACTAACATGAGCACTCCTTATGTCTTTTGCTCTGGATGTGTTTACTATCTGTTTTGTTCCTTCTCCCCATTCATCAATAGTATAAAAACCATTATTTTCTAGCCCCGTTCCATTCTGACAAAGTTATATCAGACTTCATGTTAACTTTGTTCTTCTCCCCTCTGTTACTGCCAGACTTGCTCAGTTTCTTCAGTAGTTTGTTTTTATTTCAGATTTCAAGGATCCACAGTACTTGAATATAAAAACAATCAAGTAAACCTCCTTTAAACAGCCTTCAGTGCACACAACACACATAATATTGGTGTATGTTTATGTGTGAGGTGTACACATATGTTTATGCTTATGGTATATGTGTGTATTTGTGCATCTGGTTTCTGTGTGTAGGTCTGAGGGTATTCCCCCTAACTCATCAGACTCAATTTTTCATGTCATAGCACTGCAGAACTCCTTCAACCTGAGATTCACTGAGTTGTCATTCCAGGAGTAGTCAACTCTATCCAGAAATTCATAACATCTGGACCTGTGGTAGTAGTTAAGAAATTAAGTTGGACTCCAATTTCAGTTTGTACAATGAAACCAGGATACGTTGTCCACTAACTCTGTTTACTAATACTTTATCTTTCATTGAACTCTCTGGAAAGAAATTAAATCTTCCTTTAGCAAAAGAGTTTGAGTGACTCCTGTATACTTTAATATAGTTAGGGGTTTAGCTGCATTGTTTTAAAACAAATTGAGAGATGTTCCTTGTAGTATTTGCCTCTGATTTCCCAGATGTGGTTAAAGCTTTAATTTGATCGATTATATTTTCCTGTTGAGGTCCCTTTTCAGGCTGTTATGAACCACAATAAGTCCCATTGGCTTCCCTTGAAACTTAAAGCATTCGAAACAAAGATGCCTTACTTTATTACAGTGGAAAAACTTAGACCTTTGATTTTCACTTTCCTTTCTCTGCTCTGGCTACTGTCTTTCAATCTCCCATACTGTATCCTTTTTCTGGGGGTGATAGGATAAAGGTTTAATTTTATGGATCAGCTTATAATTGTCAGCCTTTACTATTGTGTGTCTGGCAGTTGCAACCCTCTGATCTTCAAGGCTTTTTATTTCAAAATATAAGTTTTTAAATTCTCCTAAGTGAATGATCGGCTTGAGAAGAGGGTGTTGGGATGGGCTATCATTAGCATGGAAATGCACCGAGAACAGTTAATTGTCAATTTTAATTCTCATAAAAGGCAAATAGATTCTGATTGGTCATGGTGTTGTAATGGGGATGCAACAGAGGTTGACAATTTCAGTGATCCTTTTTTTAATGGAAAAGAGTTAATTTATGGATGAATTCATTTTGTCTATGTAAAATAGGGTCCTGTGTGTCGAGATATGTGGTTTCTAGCCTATGCAAATTTATCACACTGCAAACCCAAGTGAGAGTTTATGAAACTGTTTTATTACCCCATATAACAGCGATCCTGCTTTGCATAATTGCTTAATATGTGGAACCTTGACGAATATCTTCTGCAAATGTAAGTTCAGAATGTCAACATGCTTCCACAGTGCATGTTACTCATAGAAACTAGGAGCAAGAGTAGGCCATTCAGCTCTGTGAGCCTGTTCTGTCATTCAGTATGATCGTAGCTGATTCTGTATCTCAGTATCATATTTGTGTTTCCTTCCCATACTCCTTGAAGACCTTTAAAATCTAAAAAAAAATTGTCTATCTCTTGAATATATTCAGTGACCTATCCTCCACAACCTTCTGTGGTTAAGAATTCCACAGGTTCACTACTCTTTGAATAAATAGGTTTTTCTTCATCGCTGTGTCCACGGTTCTCTACTCCCCAACCAGAGAAAATGTCCCTGTATCAGTTCTGAAGAAGGGTTACTGGACTTATAGAGTCATAGAGATGTACAGCATGGAAACAGATCCTTCAGTCCAACCTGTCCATGCCGACCAGATATCCCAACCCAATCTAGTCCCACATGCCAGCACTGGCCCATATCCCTCCAAATTCTTCCTATTCATATACCCATCCAAATGCCTCTTAAATGTTGCAATTGTACCAGCCTCCACCACTTCTTCTGGCAGCTCATTCCATACACGTACCACCCTCTGCGTGAAAACGTTGCCCCTTAGGTCTCTTTTATATCTTTCCCCTCTCACCCTCTAGTTTTGGACTCCCTGACCCCAGGGAAAAGACTTTGTCTATTTATCCTATCCATGCCCCTCATAATTTTGTAAACTTCTATAAGGTCACCCCTCAGCCTCCGATGCTCCAGAGAAAACAGCCCCAGCCTGTTCAGCCTCTCCCTGTAGCTCAGATCCTCCAACCTTGGCAACATCCTTGTAAATCTTTTCTGAACCCTTTCAAGTTTCACAACATCCTTCCGATAGGAAGGAGACCAGAATTGCACGCAGTATTCCAACAGTGGCCTAACCAATGTTGTATACAGCCGCAACATGACCTCCCAACTCCTGTACTCAATACTCGGACCAATAAAGGAAAGCATACCAAATGCCGCCTTCACTATTCTATATACCTGCGACGCCATTTTCAAGGAGCTATGAACCTGTACTCCAAGGTCTCTTTGTTCAGCAACACTCCCTAGGACCTTACCATTAAGTGTATAAGTCCTGCTAAGATTTGCTTTCCCAAAATGCAGCACCTCACATTTATCTGAATTAAACTCCATCTGCCACTTCTCAGGCCATTGGCCCATCTGGTCCAGATCCTGTTGTAACCTGAGGTAACCCTGCTCGCTGTCCACTACACCTCCAATTTTGGTGTCATCTGCAAACTTATTAACTTGAAATGCTAACTCTGCTTTCTCTCCACAGATGCTGCCAGACCTGCTGACTTTCTCCAGCAATTTCTGTTTTTAGCTCCCTGCATCTAGTCGGCCCAGTTGTTAGAATTTTATGTTTCAACCAGATCTCCTCCCATTCTTCTGAACTTTCATGAATACAAGCCCCCAGTCAAACCAAATTGTTACTCATAGGATAGCCCTGCATCCTAGTATCAGCCTAGTGAACCTCTACTGTGCTCCATTGATAAGTATATCCTTTCTCAGGAAGGGAGAACAAAACTGCGCACAATACACAGGTAAAGTCTCATCAGAGCCCTTTATAACTGCAGTAAGGTAACTCTACTTCTGGATTCAAATCCTCTTGCAACAAAGGGCAGTGACTATTTGTCGTCTTGGTTGTCTGCTGCACCTATCTGTTGATTTTCATTGACTGTTGCACAAGGGCATACAGATCTCTTTTTACATTCATATTATCCAATATAGCACCAGTTACATAACACTCTTACTTTCAGTTTTTTACACCAAAATGTATAACTTTGCATTGAATGCTTCAAAGAATTCCAGTAAATTAATTAAGCAGAATTTCCTCATGACCTGAGTTCCTCCAGTGCTCAGTTATAAACTCCTCAGTTCTTCCATGGCCAACATCATGCTCACTCGCCTATAGTTTCCTGCTTTCTGCTTTCTTCCTTTTTTAAATGGAGGGGTTGTATTTGCTATTTACCAGTCTAATGAAACTTATTCTAAATCTAATGATTTTTCAAAGATTAATACCAACACATTTACCATCTCATTAGCCACCTCTTTTTAAGACCCTAGGATGAATTCCATCTGGATCTAGAGACTTGGCTTAACCTGCAGGACCATCGGACTACTCAGTACTACTTCCCTAGTGATTATAATTTCACTAAGTTCCACTCTCCATTCAACCTCCAAATTTACATTTTTATTGGGATATTTTTGCATCCTCTGTCATGAAGAAAGAAGAAAAATACTTATTGATTACACCTGTAATTTGTTTACCATTAACTATTAACTCCCATTCTTACTTTACTTCCCCTTTTCCTTTTTAGGAAAACTTTGGCTATCTGTTTTTTCATTTCTAGCCAGCTTTCCAGCATACTCTAAGTTATTAGTCCTGATTAACCTTTGAGTTATTCTCTGCCTTTTCTTGTATTATGACCTGTCATCTGTCCTGCCTGTTACCTTTGCGCAATTGTATGCTTTTTCCTCAACTTTGATCTTCTCATTAACTACTTTAGTAAATTACGGATGGAGAGTCCATCCCTTGGAGCTTTTATTTATAGTAGGAATGTGCTTATTCTCAGTATTTGGAAGTAGCCCAGTCTGTCACTGCTTGTCCACTGATCTACCTGTTAGTTTAACATTCCAGTTCATTTCAGCTGGTTGTTTTTATAGCCACACAGTTTCCCTTTTCTAAATTTTAAATGGCCTTAATCCCTCTGTTCTCCCCTTCAAACCAGATATAAAATGCAATTGTACTGTAATCTCTGCTACCTTTCCTCTGAATCGTTAATCCTGTTGTTTTCTACAATACAGGTCGCTCTGCTGTAACATGCGTTTCATTAACGCACATTTCTGTATCACGATTGATGAATTGCGGACACTGTTTCTAGAGCACAAACTTTAAATATGTATGTTTGCTGTAACGCTATTACATTGCCAACACTATACAGAAAAATTATGCTTTAGAAACAGTGCTTAATGTGGGGTTGCACAAGAATGCTACTATCACGTTGTAGAAGAACTACCTGTACCAATATTTTTGATTCACTTGGTCATTCACCAAGGTAAAGTCAATTATTGCTATGGAAATGGGATAATGGCTGGATACTAAATTTTGAAGGGTCTACGTCCTATTGTAAGGACAGGCAGAGGGCAGGGTGGAGTTGGGGGTGTTGCCTTGTTGGTAAGAAATGAAAAGAAATCGATAGCGAGAAATGCTATTGAGATAGAAGGTGTAGAATCTCTGTGGATAGAGTTGAGGAACCTCATAAGAAAAAGCGACCCCGATGGAAGTTGTGTACAGACCTCCGAGGATTCAGGATGTGGGGAAGAAAGGCACTATTACCATAATTATGAGGCATTTCAATACGCAGGTGGACTGGAAAAATTAGATTAGTAGCGGACCTCAACAAAAAGAATTCATAGAATTCTGGTATGGTGGCCCAGTGATTAACACTACTGTCTCACAGCACCAGCGACCTGGGTTTGATCCCAGCTTCGGGCAACTGTCTGTGTGGAATTTGCTAATTCTGCCTGTGTCTGCGTATGTTTCCTACCACAGTCCAAAGATGTGCAGGTTAGGTGAATTGGCATGTTAAATTCACCAAAATGTTCAGGGACATGTTGGTTATTTGTATTAGGGAAATGTCAAGTTTTGGGGTAGGGGAATGGGTCTAGGTGAGATGTTCTTTAGAGAGTTGGTGTGGACTTGTTGGGCCAAATGACCTATTTCCACACTGTAGGGATTCTGTGAATTCGTGGAATGTATCAGACTGTGGTAGAATCCACTAGGAACAGGCAGTTCTGGATTTGGTGATTTGTAATGGGCAGATGTGATTAGGGAGATTAAGGTGAAGAACTCCACGGGGCAGTGACCATAATTTGATAGAACCACAACTATTCACGTTATACGTTGGTGATCTAGACAAAGGAATTGAGGGCACTGTTGCTAAATTTGTAAATTGCATAGATAAATGGAGGACCAATTAGTGTTGAGGAAGCAGAGGCTGCAGAAGGACTTGGACAGGCTGAGAGTGGAAAACGAAGTGGCAGATGGACTACAATGTGGGGCAATGTGTAAGGTTATGCACTTGGATAGTAAAAATAGAGGCATAGACTATTTTCTAAATCTGGAAAGGTTTCAGAAATCTGAAGTATAAGGGGATTTGGGAGTCCTAGTTCAGGATTCTATTAATGTTAACATTTAGGTTCACTTGGCAGTTTGAAAGGCAAATACAGTGTTGGCATTCCTTTCAAGAGGACTAGAATACAAGAGCAAGGATTTATTGCTGAGGCTCTATATAAGGCTCTGGTCAGACTATGTTTGGATTATTGTGAATAATTTTGGGCCTTGTATCTAAGGAAGGATATGCTTGCATTGGAGTGTCCAGAGGAGTCATCTCAGGAATGAAGGGCATGTCATATGAGGAGTGATTGTGGATTGAATTTGGGTTGATTGAAATGTAAAGAATACTGAGAGGCCTGCATCGAGTGGATATGGAGAAGATGTATCTACTGGTAGGAGACTTGGACCTAAGGACACAACCTCAGAATGAAGGGATGACCCTTCTTCAGCCTGAGGGTAGTTAATTTGTGGAATTCATTACAGAGGACTGTGGAGGTCAAGTCATTGAGTGTGTTTAAGGTAGAGCTATGTTCTTGATTGATAAGGTGGTCATCCCAGAATTATCCCAACTTCTCTAATCTTTGCAAGTCCCTGTACAAATCCAGATTCTGCCTTGTTCTTTAGGCAAAAGCATGTCTGAGTGGGGACAGCCGAAGTGATCATGTGGCTTTTATTAAAGCTGTTGAAGGCTGGAAGAAAGTCCTGCAGGAGAGGGATGCGGACTGCAAGAAAGAGTACCTAGAAGAGAACATGCTATATGGCCCAAGCCTCCGCTTCATTCACGGTAGGTTGGACAGCCGCAAGTATACATGTTAGAGTTGACCAATTAGTTTTCTATGAGCAGAAGAGCTGGAGTAGACCATTTGTGCCTTTTCTCATTCAATAAGATCATGGCTCATCTGCTACCTCAGCTCAAGCTTTTACACCATCTGCTTATCTCTTAATTCGTTTAGCACCAAAAAATCTATTTAACGTCTATCTTGATTTTACCCAATGATTGAAGAACTGTGGCTTTCTGAGTTAGGGAAGTCACAAGATTTGTAATGCTTTAAGTGATTATATTTGCCTCATCTCCAACCTAAAAGATTGACCCCCTTTTTCTAAATTGTGACCCCTGCTCTACATTTCCCAGTCAGAGAACATTTTCTGAGCTTCCAACCTGACAAAAACCTTAAGACTTGTATAAGATTCATTTAGGTTATCTGTCTTTCTTTCTAAACTACAAGAAATATGGAACTAGTCAACCCATTTCTGCTCAGGCCACAATCTCCTCATCACACAATTAGTCTAATGAATCTATTGCATTACTTCTGGGGTAAGTATATCCTTCCTTGCATGAGGAGACCAAAATTGCATGTATTACACCAGGTGTAGTCTGAATAATAACTGGTGAGCATTTTTAATCAACCTGTTCAAATATGCCATGACACACTTTGGAACATGTGGGATCCGAACTACAGTCTTCTAGTTTAGAGGTCGAGACACTGCCACTATGCAGCAAGAATCCTTCCATCAAAACCTAAATAATTGCAATTAGCCTCTTTACCTTTAACTCCAACACTGACAACAGAACCTCATATACTGTTTCACTTCCTAATTGTTTGATATACCTGTATATGAATTTTCTGAGATTGGTGTGCAAGAACACCTAGGTCTCGTCTCATTGGAAACGTTTCCTTGTTTCTTGTCATTCAAAACATACTAAGTGGATAATTGTATTCCATCTGCTATGTTCTTGCGTATTCACTGAACCTGTCCAAATCTCATTGTCACTTCTTGGTATCAATGTCACCAATTACTTGCCCATCTAACTTGATATTATCAGCAAACTTGAATATTTGCACTCAGCCCCCTCATTCAAATCTTCAGTATAATTTGTAAATATCTGAGGCCTAACTACTGATCTTTCCAGTCCCTAGAATATTGCAAATATTGCAGCCTGACAACTCCTGAAAATGGTTCATTTAATCCTCCCTGAAAATTCCTGATGAAGGGCGTATGCTTGAAACGTCGATTCTCCTGCTCCTTGGATGCTGCCTGACCTGCTGTGCTTTTCCAGTGCACTTTTGACTCTGATCTCCAACATCTGCAGTCCTCACTTTCTCCAAGCTGAAAATGGCTCATTCATTCCTAGTGTTTTATATCCATTAACCTCAATGCATACTAATTTGTTATATTCAATCCTTAATTTTGTACAATAATCTTTGAAACTTTATCAATTTACAAGGATGTTGCCAGGGTTGGAGGATTTGAGCTATAGGGAGAGGCTGAATAGGCTGGGGCTGTTTTCTCTGGAGTGTCGCAAGTTGAGGGGTGACCTTATAGAGGTTTGTAAAATCATGAGGGGCATGGATAGGATAAATAGACAAAGTCTTTTCACTGGGTTGGGGAAGTCCAGGTTTAGGGTGAGAGGGCAAGATATAAAAGAGACCAAAAGGACAACTTTTTCACTCAGAGGGTGGTACGTGTATGGAATGAACTACTAGAGGAAGTAGTGGAGGCTTAGTAGAATCGCAGCATTTAAAAGGCATCTGTTTGGTTATATGAATAGGAAGGGTTTGGAGGGATATGGCCCGGGTGCTGGCAGGTGGGACTAGATTGGAGGATATCTGGTCAGCATGGACTAGTTGGACCAAAGGGTCTGTTTCCGTGCTGTACATCTTTCTGATTCTATGACTCTATAAATGCTTTAATGAAATTCAACACTGGTTCCCCTTATCTATCCAACCAGCTATATCATTAACAGGTTTATCAAACACATTCTTAAATCTGCAATGACTCTGTTTAATCATATTATGATTTTCTAAGTTCTCTGTTGCCACATCTATAACAATAGATTATGGCATTTTTCTTAAAGGCTGCTCGCCCTATTTGCTGCCTGTTTGCTCTCTTCCTTCTTTCTTAAATAATGGGCACAAGTCTGCCATCTTCCAATCCTTGTGAGCTGTTCTAGAATTTATGTAGTCATGAACATTAAAAATAAATTTTAGTATAGCTCCACCTGGCCTTGTTGTGATTACATCTGGAGTACTGCAAACAATTTTGTTGGCCGTATTTGAAAAAGGATTTAATTTCATTCAAAGCAATTCAGAAAAGGTTCAGTTGACTCATTCTTGGGGCGAAAGGTTGAACAAATTGAGCTTTTACCCATTGGAGTTTAGAAAAATGATGAATGGTGATCTTATTGAAACATATAAAATCTTGAGAGAACTTTACAAGGGAGATTCTTCCTCTGACTTCGGTGATTGATAAGTTGTTGTAGGTGATTCTGAAATATAGAATTTATATGTATTTGAAGAGGAAAGGAATATTCAGGGATAGTCAGCATGGTTTTGTGCAAGGAAAATCTTGTCTCACAAGGATTGATGAGAGGAGAGATGTAGACGATGTTTACGTGGCCTTTAGTAAAGCCTTTGACAAGGATCTGCGTGGTATATTGATTAACAAAGTGAAATCACATGGGATTCAGGGTGAGCTCACCAATTGGATACAAGATTGACTTGATGGCAAAAGACAGAGTGGTGGTGAAGGTTGTTTTTTGGACCAGAGGTGTGTTAGTAGCAGTGTTCCACATGGATCAGTGCTGGGTCTAGTTTTGTTTGTCATTAAATAAATGCTTTAGATGGGAATATAGAAGGCATGGTTAATAAGTTTGCTGATGGACACCAAAATTGGTAGTATGGTGGACAATAAAGAAGGTTATCTAAGATTACAAAGAGATCTTGATTGATTGGGTAAATGGGCTAAGGACTGGCAGATGGAGTTTAATTTGGATGAATGCGAGGTATTGTATTTTGGTAAAACAAACAAGGGCAGGGCTTAGACAACTAAAAGTAAAGCCTTGAGTAGTCTTGCAGAGCAGAGTGACCTAGAGGTTTAGGTACATAATTCTTTGAAGTTTGCGTCACATGTAGGCAGGGTATTTAAGAAGGCATTTAGCACGCTTGCCTTCATTGCTCAGATTGTTGAGTATAAGAATTGGGATGTTATGTTAAGGTTGTACAAGACCTTGGTGAGGCCTCTTCTGGAGTACTGTATCCAGTTCTGGTCACCATACGAAGGATACTGTCAAGCTAGAGTGGGTTCATGAAAGATTTACCAGGATGTTGCTGGGAATGAAAGGTTTGGGTTATAGGGAGAAGCTGGATAGTCTGGGATTTTATTCATTGGAATGTAGGAAGTTGAGGGGTGACCTTATGGAGTTTTTAAAAATCATGAGAGGTGTAGATAAGGTGAATAGCAGGTGTCTTTTCAGGATTAGGGAGTATGTTTTTAAGGTGAGATGAGAAAGATTTAAAAAATACATTAGAGGTAACTTTTTTTTAATAGAGTGATTTATGTGTGGAATAAACTTCCACAGGAAGTGGTGGATGTTCGTACAGTTACAACATTTAAAAGACAGTTGGATGAGTATGTGAGGAAGAAGGGTTTGAAGGGATATGGGCAAAGAGCAGGGAAGTGGACTGTTTAGTTTGGGATTATGGTTGGTGTGGACTGGTTAAACTGAAGGGTCTGTTTCCATGCTGTGTGACTCCATAGCTCTAGAATATAGAATACTAAAATTAGGAGTTTAGGAATAAAAGGTCTTTCTTGATGCAGAGAAGATGAAAAATTATTTCTCCTAGAGGTTTGTTAATCTGTGGATTGCTCTTATTGTGGAGACTGGGTCATTTTATTTATTCAAGGCTGTTAGGTTTTAAGTTTGCTAGACAAGGTAGTAAAGGACTATGGGGACAGAGAAGAAAGTGCAGTGGAGACCATAATCGGATGAATTAAGATCTTACTGAATGGTGGAGTAGTGCTAATGCCCAAGTTGCATTCCTATGAATGTATCGACTGTCTCTGCAGCTGCTTCTTTTCAAATCATGGGTTGGATAAATCACGGGGGATTTATCGCCACTTAGTCCTATTCATTTCTGAAGTACTTTTTAAAAGTTGCCCTCATGTCTTTAAGCTCCTCATTCTTGCTATACCCTAGGTTTTTCATATTTTTTCTGATTTTTTTTTGTACTCTCTCTACCATGAAAGTATATGCAAATTATTTAATTTCTGTCATTTCCTCATTCCCCATTATAATTTTAACTGTGTGCTCCTTAAGGATCCATGTATGGTTTTACCAATCTCTACTGATTTGCACATTGAGAGAAACGTTTCAGGTCTCCTTTTACATTTCTTGCTAACGACACTCCAGAGAAAATAGTCCTGGTCTATGCAGATTCTCCCTAGAGCACAAACCATTCAACCCTGACAACATCCTTGTAAATATTTTCTGAACCCTTTCAAGTTTCAAACATCCTTGCATGTAATATTCCGAAAATTGCCTAACTAACGTCCTGTCTAGCTACAACACAGCCTTCCAACTCTATACTCAATGCTCTGACCAATAAGGGAGAAAATGAGGACTGCAGATGCTGGAGATAGAGTCAAAAAGTGTGGTACTAGAAAAGTATAGCTGGTCAGGTAGCATCTGAGGAGCAGGAGAGTCAACATTTTGAGCATAAGCTCTTAAAGGCAAGCATACCAAATTCCTCCTTGTTATGACATGGAGGTGAACCCTTCTGTTAATTAAACCAAGCACCCAGAACCTCTTTAGCAATGTTAAGAGCTATTTCACTCACTTTTAATTTAACCAATCGCAAGTAACCAAAAGTAAATAAATTTTTTCACCTAACTTTTATTTAAAAATCTAGAACACTAATTGGCAAGTGTTCAAATCTGTTGGGATCTCTCGTATCCCAAATCTGTCCAAACTGCCCAATTCCCTAACTGGATCTGTCCAAATCTGGGATGATGAGCCCCCAAATCTGTTACTACACAGAGGCGAACTAATCTGTTAATTAACCCAAACACCCAGAAAAGCTCACCTCGTAATCTGTTTAAATATGAGTGACAGAGAACTCCTAATTTTCACTATTTAATTAAGTCTATTTATCATTGATTTATGAAAAAGAAATCATGCTTGACAAATCTACAGGACGTTTTTGAGGGTATAGCTCTAAAAGTGAATATTAAACAACAACTATTCACAACTCCAAGCCCCCCTTTTTCGTACCTGCTTACTATCTGCCTCTAACTCCATAACAATATTATACACTTATTAAAATTACGTTAGCTTAATTTCAAAAGCACACAGTTGCTGTCTTCTTCTGTGTCTTCACTCTGGATCTTTCTGGGTTGTTGTCTTTCTTTTTATTGTGAGTATGTTTCATATGAAAAGGTACCTTTTGATAGAGAGTGTTTCCCAATTTCTTGGGGAGCAAGATGTTGTATTGGCAGTTAGCTCTCTCTCTCTCTCTATGGCAGTTGCTCTCCCCAATTTTCAAAATGTCTATATTCTTATACCCCCAACATCGGGTTGTCTCATTGGTTCAATGTTGGCAAAAGAATAAATTCAAACTCAATTGGGTTTTAGTATCCAGGGACATAATTTAAACTGGTTAAATTCAAATTGTTGTCAGAACAGCAACCAAAACTCAGCTATCTATTTCACAGTGAAATGTTATATATTTTCAATTTTCCAGTACACTCTGGGATTGCCATCTAGTCATATACACAGGTGCTTGTAATTGCTCAGTCAGTTCAGACCAGCATTCGCTGTCTCTTAAAGGTATAGTACACGCCTTCAACTTTATAACACTCCTTCACCACCCTGTCCAGCTGCGACTCCATTTTCAAGGAGCTATGAACCTGCACTTTAAGGTCTCTTTGTTCAGCAACACTCCCGAGGACCTTACCGTTAAGTGTATAAGTCCTGACCTGATTTGTCCCTCCAAAATGCAGTACCTCACACTTATCTAAATTAAACTCCATCTCCAGCCCTTGCCCCATTGACTTTAAGATCCCGTTTTACTTTGAGGTAACCTTCCTCAATGTCCACCTCCAATTGGAAGGTAGCTAACATAACGCTACTATTTGAAAAGGTCGAGAGGAAATAGAATTATAGATTGGTTAACCTGACATCATTAGTAATGAAAATGCTAGAATCCACCATAAAAAATTTACTATCAGGGCATTTGGGTGACAGAATTGACAGAGTCACCATGGATTTTTGAAAAAGAAATCATGCTTGACAAATCTACAGGAAATCTTTGAGGATATAACTAATGGAGTTGACAAGGGGGATCTAGCAGATGTGGTTTGCTTGGATTTTCAGAAGACTTTTGATAAGATCCCATAAAGGGGAGTGTATAAATTGAAGTGCATGATATTTTGGAATAGTATATGACATGGATAGAGAACCGGCTGGGACAGGAAACAGCGTAGGAATAAATGGGTCATTTTCCCCAAGTGGCAGCTAGTGGGGTACCAGGGACAAGTGCTCGGACTCCCAGCTATTCACAATAGTTACCTCATAGAAACCTAAAGTTCTAACAGAATTTGACAGAGTAAACACAGGAAGGATGTTCCTGATAAGTAGGGAGTACAAATCAGGAGTCATAGTCCAAGGATATAGAGGAGGCTATTTAGGATTGAGATGAGAAATTTGCTATCCAGAGTGTAGTGAGCCTGTGGAATTCTCTGCCACAGAAAATAGTTGAGGGCAAAACTTACTTAAATATTTTAAAGATATATCATAGAACCCCTGCAATGTGAAAGCAGGCCATTTGGCCCAACAAGTCCACACTGACCCTCCAAACAGCACCACATCCAGACCACTTCCCTACCCTTTCTCTGTAACCCTGCATTCCCAAGGCTAACACACCTAACCTACACATGTCTGAACACTATGGGCAATTTAGCATGGTGAATTCGCGTAGCCTGCACATCTTTGGACTGTGGGACAAAACCAGAGCACCAGGCAGAAACCCACACAGACACAGGGAAAACGTACAAACTCCACACAGACAGTTGCCCGAGGGTGGAATTGAAGCTGGCCCATGGTGCAGTGAGGCTGAGATGTTGTTAGGTGCCGTTCTTAGGACTAAAATGATCACATGGTATTGGGGCACAAAGCCGGTACAGGGTACTGAGTTGATGATCAGCCATGATTATCTTGTATGGAAGCCCCGGCTTAAAGGGCTGAATAGCTTACTCCCTTTCCTATTTTTGATGTTTATATTGAAATGTATTAAACAAAATTAATTTGTGATCCTAGACACAGCTTGTAGGAAACGTTGCACACTTTCTGCAATTATAAACTGCATCTTGCATTACTATTGGGGGTTTGTTCATCAGTTTGTGTCTAAAATTTTCCCCAAGAGATCTAGTCTTCACAGCTGTTTGGAACTCATTTGGAGAGCTTTGGTAGGTTATATGTATCCCAACTTGGAGTGAGGGTGCTCATCTTGGAGATGTTTTACCTAGGGACTAATAGCCAAGCGCTGGAAAGTGGGACTAGTGTGTATTTAGAATAGTATTTTTGTCAGTGCAGACTTGGTGGCCCCAAGGGCTTCTTCTGTGCTGTATGATTCTATGGCTGAGCTCCAATTACTGAATGGCGCAATTGACAAAAGCAATAAAGCTGGTGTTTAAATTTAAACAATAAAGAAGTGGGAATCCAAAATGATGAAAAAAAACAGATTTCAGTTGAATTAACTAAAATGAGAGTTGTGCAAATACAGAATAAAATGTAAATAAAGTGAGTAAAGGTGAGTATTGAAGGGTGTTGAATGAAGTGATGGAAGTATGGGGTTAAAAAGGTAGGCTATCAGGCTGACTGCATGGACCAATGACTGCCTCCTCTATCGAAGTTTGGAATATTTGTAATGCATTAATTTTCACTTTTCATTAGGTCCCTTAGGTTTAGTCATTTTAAGAAGTTTAATTTGTACTTTAATTCTGCAATATAAATATAAGAATTATTATTCATTATTTTCATACACTAATTTGAGACTGCTTGTGCTGTGTTGATCCAGGATTAATTCAGCAGTTCTCTGAAAACGTTTACAATGCATTCCTGGTGTCGAATCCTTCAGATTGCACAAGTTCCTACTCCTTGTGTAACCAGTGCAGTGGGGAGGAAGAATTGATTAAAGGTGTGCTATTGGCTGGCCTGTACCCTAACTTCATCCAGGTGAGAAAGAGAAGCCCCAAGTTCAGGCATGACATGGCTTGATCGGAGTATAGTAATTACTTATGTTTGTGTAATATCATTTAATGTAAAAAAAGTCACAAATTTTTATTAGGAAAGTCAAGAAAGAGGAGCGATATAGAGAGTAGTGGCTGTGTAGAGGGAAGAGAGTAGAGTTTCTGGTGTCCTCAGGAGAGCTTTCCTGATTAGCATGTTTCTGAACCATTAAGGAAGGAAGCATTGGCAGAATTGGGGCATGGGTTTGTTTAGTACAAGTCAGAACCAGGTTAACTGTAGAACATTTGCAGAGGGAGATAAAAAAAAGTTCATGAGAAGCTGGGTGAGAGTGTGAGAAGAAGCTTGCAGCTAATAAACAGAGTCTAATAGCCATCTTCACACGTACAAGTGTGAAATGTGGACTGGTGCTCAATAGGAACCAAAAAGGGATTAATGCATGGAGGTAGAAAACTAAAATATTAAGTTTGTAAGAGAGAACATAGAACAGTATGGCACAGGAACAAGCCCTGCCCTTCGGCCCACCATTTGGCACCTGTCTTTACCAAGGAACATCTAAACATTAGAATTAGAAGCAGGCTGAGGACATTCAGCCTCTTCACCATTCGATAAGATTGTGGCTGATCTGATTGTGGCCTCAACTCCATATTCCACCTCCTCAGATTTCTTCTCGCTCCCTTCTTAGTCAAGAATCTGTCTGCCTCTGCCTTAAAAGTATTCAGTGACTCATCAGTACTGCTCTTTGGAAGAGACAATACCAAAGACACTTAACTGAGTGGGGAAGAAAAGAAATCCTCCTCGTTGTAAAAAGTAACTGCCAAGTTATAGCTAAAGAGGAGAGAGTTGAGATATAGAATGGACTGAAAATTGACAGAGGAGCTATTAGAAAGGTTGTCTGTATTTAAAGTTCAGTCACTAGCATCAGACCAGATACATCCAAAGATATTGAGAGAAATTGAAAGGAATTAGCTGAAGTTGTAAATTTTTCTTAGGTGCTGGCAGTGTGGACTGGAATATTGCAGATGTAATACTTTTGTTCAGAAAGACTTTAAGATTAACACAGCAACTAGAGACTAGTCAATTTCACTTCAGTGATGGGAAAGCATTTAGAAATGATAATTGGATAAAATTAACATTCACATACTTAAATGTGGATTCGTTAAGAAGAGCACATATAGATTTATTGAATAGAAGTGGTGTTAAATTGATTTTTTTGTTGAGAAAGGGTTATTGTTCTACACATGGACTTCCAAAAGATGTATGATAAAGTTCCATGCAACAGGCTTGTCAGCAAAAATAAAGGCCTTGGAATAAAACAACTAATGGCATCATGGATATGATTGAGTGACAGGTAATAGTAAAAATAAACAATTTTCTTTGGCTTGAATTAAGGTATACAGATAGGTTAGGACAGTGGGCCAAACATGGCAAATGGAATTTAACGTGCATAAGTGCATGGTCATGCATTTGGGTTGAAAAAAATGGAAAGGCGATCTATTATCTTAATGAAGAGAGAGTGTTGGTGCTCCGATGCAGAGGGATGTAGGTGTACTGGTTCATGAGTCACAGAAAGCTAGCATACAGGTACAGCAGATAATAAAGAGAGCGAATGGAATGTTGGTTTTTATAGGTAAAGGAATAGAATGTAAAGGTATTGTTGCAACTGTACAAGGCATTGGTGAGACTGTACCTGGAGTATTGTGCATAGTTCTGGTCGCTTATTTGAGGAAAGATGTAATGGCATTGGAGGCAATTCAGAGGAGGTTCACTAGCTTGATCCCAGTGATGAGGGGTTTGTTGTATGAAGGGACATTGTTGAACAGTTTAGGCCTGTACTCTCTGGAATTTAGAAGAATGAGGGAGGTCAAATTGAGGTATTCAAGATGATAAAAGGTATGGATAAAATTGATGTAGAGTGGATGCTTCCTCTAGGATGGGAGGTCGCAGTCTTAAGTTAAAGGGTAGCAAATTTAAAACAGAGCCAAGGAGAAACTGCTTCTGCCAAAGGGTTGTGAATCCGTCAAATTTGCTAGCCCTAAGTGCAGTGGCTGCTGGGACAGTGAGTAAATGTAAGGAGGAGTTAGACAGACTTCTAATTAGTAAAAGGTTGAAGGGTTCTGGAAAGAACGCAGGAAAATGGCATTGAGCATATCAGCCATAATCAAATAGCGGAGCAGACTTGATGGGCCAAATGGCTTAATTCTGTTCCTTTATCTGATGAATGTAGGAAGAGTGAGGTTCCTCAGGATTAAGTTAAAAATCACACAACACCAGGTTATAGTCCAACAGGTTTAATTGGAAGCACTAGCTTTTGGAGCGACGCTCCTTCGTCAGGTGATAGTGTAGGGCTCAATCCTCAGGATGGCTGACTTGATACATTTTTATGATCTGGACTTGGGTGTACAGGACATAATTTTAAAATTTGCAGAAGACTCAAAACCTGGAAATATTGTGAACTTGGAGGAGCATAGTAAAAATTTCAAGAGAACTGAGAATGGTTGTGGAAAATTGGTGGACATATGACAGATAAAACTTAATGCAGAGAAATGCGCAATAGTACAGTTTGAGAGGAAGAAGGCATATTGTACAGCATGAAAATTGGCAAGTCATGTTGCCGCTGTATAAAGCTTTAGTTTAGACTGTACTTGGAATGTTATGTATACTTCTAGTCACCACACTGCCATAAGGATGTGGAGGATACAGGAAATGTTTACCAGGATGTTACCTGGTTTGAAGACTGTTAGCTATGAGGAGAGATTGAACAAACTAGGTTTATTTTCATTTGAGCGTCGGAGGATGAGGGGCCGACCTGTTAGAATTTTGCCAAATGATGAGAAGCATGGATAAAATGGATCGTTAGAATATTTCTCCCTAGGGTAGGAATGTCAATCGTTAGGGGCACAGATTTAGGATAAGAGGAGTTCGGTAAAGATGTGAGAAGCAGGTTTATATTCAGAGGGTGATAAGCGTCTGCAATGTGTTGTCAGAGGAGGTGGTGGAGGCGGATACAATTGCAACATTTAAGAGGCATTTTGGCAGAGAATAGAGGGATACAAACCATGTAGAGGCTAAAGGTTTTTAGTTTAGAAGGACATCATGTGTCGGCTCAGTCTTGGTGGGGCGAATGGCCTGTTCTTGTGCTGTTCTATGTTCTTTGGTACAGCAGTGGAGGGACAATATAAAGGAAGGTCAAGTAATCAGTCGATGATAGAAAAGATGCTGGGTTTTAAACTGTGTTGAAGATTGTGAATGATTTGATTCACTGTGATGCTGAGGAGTAGGATGATTCCTTTTGTGGGCATACCTAGAGCTAGAGGTCACCATTTAAAAATAAGTGGTGATCCGTTTAAACAGAGGTAAACTTTTTTCACTGCAGGACACAAGTCTTTGGGGCTGTCTTCCTTAAAATATGATGGAAGCAGGGTCTTTGAATATTTTTAAAGCAGAGGTGCATAGATTGTTGCTAAGCAAGGGGTGAAAAGATTATTAGTGATCTTAGTACATGGGTGCACGTGCTCAACTTCTGTTAGCGAATGCCAACATGTATATATGTATAAATGAATGAATCATTCACAAGGGAGTAGAATGTGTAGGTGGAATTGAAAATGGCAATGCCTTTTATCTTCCTAACATTGAGCTGAAAAAGCAGAAAACTGATGACGATTGTGTGGATTAACAAAAGAAACAGTGAAAAATGATACAAGGAAGATAAGTTGCATAAACTTGACTTATTTACTTGTGTATGGGAGATTGAAGGATAATCAAATTGAGGTATTTTAGATGCTAAAGGTATTTGATGAGATAGATGGAGGTAAGCTGTTTCCTTTTGTGAAAGAAGGAAGAATACGCAGACGCAACTTTGAAATTAGAGCAACATTATTTGAGAATGAAATGAGGCATCTTTTTAACACACAGAGAAAATCTGGAAGTCTCCCCAAAGACAGTGTGTTACTAATGTTACTAATTGATTGAGGTCTAATAGGATCATGGAACAGGTTTAAAGAGCTGACTGGTTTGCACCTGTTCCTACATTTTGAACTGGACTGACTAACCTATTTAACAAGCTTTTTTTTGTTCTCCTTTTTGTTTGTAGCTGAGACATGGAAAAGTTACCAAAGAGGGAAAATTTAAACCCAACAGCCTGGTCTACCGTACTAAAGGTGGGCAGGTATTGCTGCACAGGTCTACAGTGAACAGGCAAGCCTTGATGTGTGTGTGTGCATACATGCGCGAAAAGAGGTGTTAGAGGATATATTTCATGTTAGAAGATCGTTAGTGCTGCTACTTAAATGCAAAGCTTTAGGAAGCATGGATGTTGCGTCATTTAGGGCAAATTATTGCAAAACTAATTGTTTCTCATTCAACAAAATATTTGATAATAAATATGCTGAGCAGTGGGTCCTTTCTCTGTTTTCTACTATTCCTTGGACTGGTATGGGAAGGGGAAAATGGGTGAATGCAATTATTACAACTAAAAGAAATAACTCTCATTTTATTGATAAGGCCCCTGAGTCAGAAAATCAAATGAGATGTGTACAGTTGAGTAAAAGTTACGTTATTAAACTTGGAGATCCAGAGAATGGGAGTTCATATCCCACCATACCAATTTGAGAATTTGAATTCAATTTAAAAGTCTGGAAATGAAAAGCTAGAATGAGGAAGAGTGGTCATTAAGCTGTCAAATTAATTCACTAATATACTTAAGAAAATTAAGAAATCTTATTCTTTTACATTCTGACCTTTTAGTGATTCGAGTCCCCGGCCTCACGTCAAAGGCCTCTGAAATCGTCTCACAAGCTACTCAGTGGTAAAAACTGGTGGTAAAAGTATCCCTACTTGCTACAGGGAAGGGAAGTACTGTCAGCTTTGCTAGAGGTGCTGACATCCTCTAAATTGCTGTTATTCTGGAGTTACTAAACTAAATCTCCACAATCTGCTCGGAATGTCACTAAAGATTGAATATTGCTGAAATCAGACTCCTGTTTCTGAAGTTTTTTGTCTTGCATGTATCAGATCAAACTTAATACCAAATTTCAAACAATCCTAATACCCTGTACTGTAAAGGAAAAGGATGCTGATTTTTGGTAAATTGATTTTGATTGGGAAGGTGTTGCTATGGGAAAAAAAACAATAGACAAAACTGACTCTCCAAGCTACCAGGTAATTCAAATAAAATGCAAGCTTTGAACATATTGCTTCTGTTTGCTGAGGACATGTCCCTATACAAGGTTCAATTTGCTTCTAGCATGGATACATCAATTATGTTATGAACTTGACTGATCACTTTAAAGCATACATTGGTATAGCTATTGATGCATTCAGGATTGTTCAGCAAATGCTGCTCAATTGCAAATTCATGTTTCTCAGTAAATGGTTTGGAATTTGCAACCATGGGCTGGTTGAGAGTGGTCTGTACTCTACATAATACAAAAAACCAAAGCAATATGTCCTTGGATTCAATTAGCCAGTTGTGGAAATGTATAGCCTTTGTACGCTGCATTCAGTGCTGGCACCAAGATTCATACACAACATTGTGTAATTCTGTGGTAGGTAGAAGACCTTTTTGGACTGACTTAGCATCCTCCACTCCTATCTACAGCAAGCTTACTTCACTGGTCAATGTGGAATTCATTCAGCTCCACACATTATAATACAGATTTGAGTACTTCTGTCAGGAGAGCTCTGGACATTTGCTGAGCTTGCAAGCGTAACACAGGAATAGCTTAAATCTATTCTGTGGGAAAGTGGTTATCCTGATCAAATCATTGTGTTCTGAGTTTTGCATAAACTTGCAGATAGACTAAATACTGCCACATTTGGACCTGAAGTTCCCAGTCAATCTTAAATTTACCTGGAAAGGCACAACATGTGGAAGTTAAACAGGCTGTTTCCTATTGCTGCTGAGCTGTGGCTACAGAAATAGTATTTCCATGACAAGATGTTGCCACAATTTCATAAAGACGTTCAGCCCAGCAGATAATTGAGCGACATTGTGTATGAAATGTATTGCTAGAACATTCCCAGGTATATAGGTGGATGCCCCAGTGAATTGCTGATTGAGTCAAACAGTGTTACCTTTGGTTGTTTGTAATATGTCGAGTACAGACTGTATTAAACCGGCCAGTGCATTCAATATTTGAAACAAAATGATTCCCCAGTTGTTGAACAACCCTTAGTGCTGCACTAAGAAACAATAATCGGTTGAGCTTGGAATGTGGTTCATTTATAGTTACTATAAACTGCATAACCTCAGATACAGCATTATATTTTTTGCAAACAAATGAAAATGTTCAGGCTCTGCACTTTTTTTGTTAATTATCTGGTCGTTACATGTCTCCTGTTGTTTTCTCCATGGCAGTGTTTTGGAGAATCAGAGTCAGCTTGTCAACCAACCAGCAGCCTTTTCTCCTGGAGTATAATTTGTTGTGATCGCTTGAACTTTGGCATTCCTGTTCTTGCCCTAATGACTGCAAGGTGCACAGCTTCAACAGCTTGTATCTCTGTTCAGCAATATTCAGCTTTGAATATACTGATTCAGACCAGAGCATGGAGTTCTCTCTTGCCCCTTCATCCCATGTCATTGTCAGGAACCATTGTAAGCAGTGCTTCCCCTACTGTGTTGATACAATTTTTGTAATTCATTGCCAGGAATGAGGAATATTTTAAAAGTCGTTGGCTGACCTATTTCACGGCTGTGAAATCCAATGGGAACGTTTTTGTTCGTGACTCCTCCATGGTCCATCCATTGACTCTGTTAATGCTTCCAGATTGTGACATTGACATCAAAGGTAAGTGTTGTGGCAGTGGTGGGGAGGGGAGGGGTGCTGCTTTATACTTTCAATGAAATAGCACATGATTCAGCAACAGACTGTGAAGAGATCCCAACAAATTTTACCAATGGATGATTAAGTGAAAACCCACTATAGCTTTTAAAACACAAAACTTTCATGCGGTCTGGAATCTTTGTTATAAGCTATTCCTGCAAAGCAAACATGCTGTCAGACTCCATGAAGGCAAAGAGAAGGAAATATTTGTGCCAGAAGTCTCTGCCAAAGTTGCTGATTTCTGCCATGTTGACTGATTTGAGCTTTGGACAGAGGGAATCTGTCGTTGGCCTGTGTGTCCCTAAACTAGAGGAGAATAGCATAATTTAGTCTATCATTGCCATCAAGCCAAGAGATCAATCTTGATTCAATGAGGAAAGTGGGAGAGCATACCAGAAATCGCAGTGGCTATACCTAAAGATGAGATAACAACCTGGTGAAATTATAATGCAAGGCTGTAAATGCGTGCTAAACTGTGGAAGCAACATACAAGAAAACAAAACAATCCCATGATAAATAGATCAGATTAAAGGTCTGCAGTCCTACCACATCCAGTTGTAAATGATGATGCACAATTAAACAACTAACCCAAGGAAGGGAACATTTTCAGTGGTGGGAGCATAGCACATAACTGCAAAAGACATTTGCATACCCGCAGCCTACAGTGCTGAGTGAATGATCCAACTTGTTCTTTTCATGATGTCCACAAAGGTATAGATATCACTTTTTAGACAATTCAGTTCAGTCCATTTAATATCAAGAAACAGCTGAAAGCACTGGATACAATGATGCTATATGCCTTGACAGTACGCTGGCAGTAATATTGAAAACTTTTGTTTCAGAACTAGTCCTGAGCTAAGCTGTTCTGTTATAGCTACAAAACTGGCATTGATCCCCAATTTGGAAAATTGTCCACAAAAAGCAAGGCAAATTCTAACAAACTCAATCAGTTACACTTGATTATCATCAAAGTAGTGGAAAATACAGTCAGGTGGAACGTACACAACAAGACCCTTCTCAGTGTTCAGTTTAGATTCTTCCTAGGGCCATTCTATTCCAGTTTATGTTATAATCTGAGCTCTGGACCTCTTGCTGAGATATTTGTATCATCGATAGTCACAGGTGAGGTGCCGGAAGACTGGAGGTTGGCAAACGTGGTGCCACTGTTTCAGAAAGGTGGTAAGGACAAGCCAGGGAACTATAGACCGGTGAGCCTGATCTCGGTGGTGGGCAAGTTGTTGGAGGGAATCCTGAGGGACAGATGTACGTGTATTTGGAAAGGCAAGGACTGATTAGGGATAGTCAACATGGCTTTGTGCATGGGAAATCGTATCTCACAAACTTGATTGAGTTTTTTGAAGAAGTAACAAAGAGAATTGATGAGGGCAGAGCGGTAGATGTGGTCTATATGGAGTTCAGTAAGGTGTTCGACAAGGTTCCCCATGGGAGACTGATTAACAAGGTTAGATCTCATGGAACACAGGGAGAACTAGCCATTTGGAGCTAGCCTTTGAGCCAGTTCTGTATCCAAAAGGCTAGTTCTCCCTGTATTCCGTGAGATCTAACCTTGCTCATCAGTCTCCCATGGGGAACCTTGTCGAATGCCTTACTTAAGTTCATATAGATCACCTATACCGCTCTGCCCTCATCAATCCTCTTTGTTACTTCTCCAAAAATCTCAATTAAGTTTGTGAGACATGATTTCCCACGCACAAAGCCATGTTGACTATCCCTAATCAGTCCTTGCCTTTCCAGATACATGTACATCCTGTCCCTCAGGATTCCCACCAACAACTTGCCCACCACTGACATCACGCTCACTGGTCTATAGTTCCCTGGCTCATCCTTACCACCCTTCTTAAACAGTGGCACCACGTTAGCCAACCTCCAGTCTTCTGGCATCTCACCTGTGACTATCTCTGATACAAATCTCTCAGTAAGAGGTCCAGCAATCATATCCCTAGCCTCCCACAGAGTTCTAGGTTAACCTGATCAGGATCTGGGGATTTATGTACTTTGATGCGTTTGAAGACATCCAGCATTCCTCCTCTGTAATATGGACACTTTTCAAGATGTCACCATCTATTTCCCTACATTCTATATCTTCCATATCCTTTTCCATAGTAAATACTGATGCAAAATACTCGTTTAAAATCTCCCCCATTTTCTGCGGCTCCACACAAAGGCTGCCTTGCTGATCTTTGTGGGGCCCTATTCTCTTCCTAGTTACTCTTTTGTCCTTAATGTATTTGTAAAAACCCTTTGGATTCTCCTTAACTCTATCTGCCAAAGCTATCTCATGTCCCCTTTTTACCCTCCTGATTTCCCTACTGTCTTTACACTCTTGTACGGATTCACTCGATCTATCCTGTCTATATCTGACATACGCTTCCTTCTTTTTCGTAACCAAACCCTTAATTTCTTTAGTCGTCCAGCATTCCCTACACCTACCAGCCTTCCCTTTCACCCTAACAGAAATACTTTCTCTGGACTCTTGTTATCTCATTTCTGAAGGCTTTCCATTTTCCCGCTGTCCCTTTACCTGATAGTACCCCACAAGACAGTGGACGATATTCTCAGTGGGACTTTGACTCCACAAGAATAATGCAGTGATCATTCTTTATCAGTACTGTCATGGGCAGATGCATCTGCAGCCAACACATTAGTTAGGATGAAGTGAAGTATATTTTTCCCTTTTGCTGGTTTTCTCACCACATGCCGCAGTCCAGTAGCCATTTCCTTTAGGACTCGACCAGCTTGATCATTAGTGCTGCTACTGTTGAGCCACTCTTGGCAGTGGACTTCGAAATCCCCTACCCAGAGTACATTTTGCACCTTTGCTAACCTCCGCGTTTCCTCCAAATATTGATCAGCAAGAGGTTTTCTTGCCCATGTCTGACCTGAAACAATAAGCATTGGGAGTCAATGTTGAGGACTCCAGGACAAATCCCTCCAGACTATATGCCATTGTGCTGCTGGGTCTGTGCTGGTGTTGTTTGGGCCATTGCCTGTAAGGTATGATTCAGTGAGTGTGGGTTGTCATTGGATTAAAATCCTGGAACCATTTTCCTAACAGCAGTGAGAATGGATCTGCCTAGATGGACCGAAGTGACTGGAAAAGGTGATTCACCATCACCACCTTGTTGAGGGAACACTTACTCCTTCTGAATAAAAAAAATCTCAGGCTCTGTTTGAAGACTGCAGTTTGTTGAATACAAGTTATTTACAACAAGGAGCCCTTCACAATGAAAAATCAACTCATGAATGGACTCTAAGATGGAGTAGTGGAGATAAAAATTTTCAGACTTCTAAGAACCAATTGGAAGCTGCAGTGTAAGATTTACAGATCATTCTGGATACAAGTGTGGAATGACCTCCCTAATGTGCAAGCGTTTTGAGGATAAAATATTGTTAGGTGTGGATTAACTGATGAGGGAACTGATGAATTTACCTCAATCATACTGTAGCAAATGTGTTTCAGGCTTCATTCCTTCAGTTTGAGAGATTCACATCAAAGAAAAACAAACTACTGCAGGCTGGAGGATAAATTGGTTAAATAATTTACAACTTTATAAAAGGGCCTCAGGTTTTGCAGCCTTCATGTTTCATTTCTGTTTCAGATGATGGTGACTCTGTGCTGCTAACTCTGGCTGACTCTAACCTCCTGCAACTCGAGCTGGACTCTAAGACTGCCTATTTACTGTGCAGCTTCCGCAAAGCTGTACACAAGATGATAAAGAACTGCCTGCGATATGAACTCCCAGAAATATCTTCTGATCTTCGGAAAGAAAATGGGGAAGTGCTGTCATTGCTTGTGGAGCTCTTGAACTGTTGGCCGGCAGAGTGAAAGGTTCACGAGGAGGAGAGGGGAGGTGTTCAATGTTTATATTGTATTCTGTATCAGAATTGCTTAACCCAATGTACAAAAAAAAAGTGTATCTGCTTTATTTAATGCAACGAGAGGCTAAAACTGCTCAACATTCTGCAAAATTACGTGAAACTGGTGGGCAGACAGGTCTATCATCTCAGATAATTTATAACTGTTTATAATGGATTGTGCGTAAAACTAATCAGAATAATTTTATTAAGCAAGAGCTTAACTAAAGGGATGAAAGTGTTTCTGCATGGAAAGTGTTGCCTGATTTCCATGATTGAAAAATTTATTTAAATAAAAGTTTGTCAATATGTTTTTGTATTTTTTAAATAATTGTTTTGTCAGTTTACATTGGTCGAACTTGGCCTCCGATTCAGAGCTTCAAGGGTTTAAGCCACACTCCAGGATTTCAGCACAATTGAAATTTGGGCTAATCTTCCTCCCTTAGCACCATCAACAATTGCTAATTCATCCCATTGCTTTTTGTGCAGACCACTATGGTTAGTTTGTAAGCCCAGAGAGTGGCAGCCAAATTAAGTGACTGTATTTTGAGATAATTGGCTATAGAACCCAGAGGTCATGAAATTGTGCTCTAATTATTTCATTTACTTTAGTGCATGTAATCAAAGTTCCTTTGAATCTTTGCATCTTTGACCTCATTGATAATAGGTGGTCTTGGGCAAACAGCAGTAGAAATATATTTTAACACTTTAGTCAGGACATTACCAATACTGGCTCCGAACCGTTAAACTTGCAGTCCTAAGACTTGTCTTTAAATCTCTCCACAATCTCACACCCAGCTTTGCATTTACACTTCTTTCTTCCCTACCCTTACAGCTCTCTCTTCGCAATGTTTTTAAGTTCTTGATAAGGGCCGTACACAAACCTTCATTGCTTTTTTAAAAAAAACTCCTCTCAAAAGCAATCTTTTGAGACTGAAAGGTTCCTACTCGACATTAAGCATCAAGCTTGAACATAGGTGGTTTGGATCGTATCCTTATTTCATTCTTTATTTTTTAGCACAACAGCTAATAAATGTGCTTAGATTCCAGCCTGAGCTAATCCACGACTATTAAGAGGTAAGGATAGAAATTTTGGTCATGACTAATCAATTAAAAACAAAGTATTGAATAAATTCTCAGGCTTGGGGAAGTTCTATTGAAATGTTCTAATTAAATGGCCCTTTTTAAGATGGGAAGGAGGGTAATGTGTTGTTTGGCTTTGTGTAGGATTTTGTCTTGATGGCTAATACCCTTTTATGCTATTAAGAAAGTGGCAAATCCAGGAGTGTACTCTGGTTCATAACTCAACAAACAGGAAAAGCTTCAACCATACACCAACAGGATGGAAACCAATGACTTGCAGAGTTCTGCAGGGGTCAGTGTTTGGACCTCAATTATTCACGTTATATATTAACAATCTGGATGAAGGAACTGAGGCTACTGTTGCTAGGTTTGCAGATGACACTAAGATAGTGAAGGAGCAGGTAGTGTTGAGAAAGCTGGGTGGTTGCTAAAGGACTTGGACACAATAGTTAAGTTGGCAAAGAAATGGCAGACTGAATACAATGTGGGAAATGGACTTTGATAGAAAATACTTTATGTCTCTACTCTTCCTAAGTGGGGAAACACTTTGGAAATCTTTGGGAAAAATTTGGGAGACCTAGTTCAGGATTCTCTTATGGTTAATACTAGGTGGTTAGGAAGCTGAAATGAATGTATTAGCATACAAGAGCAGAGATGTACTGCTGAGGTTGTATAAGGCTCTGGTCAGACCACATTTAGAATGTTGAGTAGTTTTAGGCAGCACACCAAAGGATGGATGTGTTGGTAAAGTTTACAAGAATGATCTTGGGGATGAAGGGCTTGTCATGAGAAGCAGTTAAGGACTCTTCCTTCCTAACTCCATTGAGTACAGACAGATGGGGATGTCGGGGGGAAATTCTAATTAAAATTTACAGAAAACCAAGATGTAGAGATGTTTCCACTAATATGGTGTTTTGGCTTTCATTAACAGGGGGATTGAGTTTAAGAGCCATGAGATCTTGTTGCAGCTCTATAAAACTTTGGTTAGACTGCACTTGGAGTACTGTGTCCAGTTCTGGTCGCCCTATTTTAGGAAAGATGTGGATGCTTTGGAGAGAGTTCAGAGGAGGTTTACCAGGATGCTGCCTGGACTGGAGGGCTTATCTTACGAAGAGAGGTTGACTGAGCCCGGAATTTTCTCATTGGTAAAAAGAAGGAAGAGAGGGGACCTAATTGAGGTGTACAAGATAATGAGAGGCATAGATAGAGTTGATAGCCAGAGACTTTTCCCCAGGGCAGAAATTGTTAACACGAGGGGTCATAGTTTTAAGCTGTTTGGCGGAAAGTATAGAGGGGATGTCAGAGGCAGGTTCTTTATGCAGAGAGTTGTGAGAGCGTGGAATGCGTTGTCAGCAGTAGTTGTGGAAGCGAGGTCATTGGGGATATTTCAGAGACTGCTGGACATGCATTTGGTCACAGAAATTTGAGGTTTCGTACATTAGGTTTACCTTACATGAGGATCAATGGTCAGTACAACATCGTGGGCTGAAGGGCCTGCTCTGTGCTGTTCTATGTTCTAATAGGAGAGATCAGGACCTGAGGGCTTAGCAGCAGAATGAAGGTTAAAGATCACAACACCAAACTCGGCAAGAGGGCAGCGATTCTGTAGAGCTGCTGTGGACAGCTCTGTCTAACAGCCAAGGCATACTGGTGTTTTTTTGCCATCCTTGGCCAACTTATGTGGAGGAATTATATTTTAAAGAACATATTTGTTGATAATTTGGAGTGCGAAGGATGCCAAAAGGAAAAGGAGCGAGGAAACAGCAGCAGGGAGGGCACTCCTCTGCAGCAACGGCCTTTCCCAAACCCCCGGGGGGTCCTGACAGACACAGGAATTGGCAGCAGCGATGGCAAGACTTACCTTGAAGGTTGAGGCTGCGATTGAGGAGATCTGTGCCCATGTCCAACCCATCGTGTCCATGCTGCAGAAGCATGAACTGGAGCTTTGGGGCCTCAGGGTGCAGCTGGAGAAGGTGAACCACAGCCTTGGAAGCACTGATCAAGTCCTTATCTGGTCAGATCCAGGTACTGGAGCGAGAGATGCAGTCCTTATGAGACCAGGTCAACGACCTCTAAAATTGAGGTTGGAGGACGAATCTTCAGATTGCTGGGCTCCCGGAGGGTAAGGAAGGTGGGCAGCCAGGCAGTTTCTTTGAAAGTTAGCTGCTGCAGTTCCTGGGCCTTCAAATCAAGTCCATCTGGCTGCAAATTGAAAGGGCCTATCGGATTGCAGTACACAGGTCTGGGCTAGTACAGCGCCCCTGCCCAATCTTCATGCACTTCTACACATACAATAGGTGCAGGAGTAGGCCATTCTGCCCTTTGAGCCTGCACCACCATTCATTATGATCATGGCTGATCATCCTTAATCAGTATCCTCTTCCTGCCTTATCTCCATAACCCTTGATTCCACTATCCTTGAGCGCTCTATCCAACTCTCTCTTAAATGAATCCAGAGACTGGGCCTCCACGGCCCTCTGGGGCAGAGCATTCCACACAGCCACCACTCTCTGGGTGAAGAAGTTTCTCCTCATCTCTGTCCTAAATGGTCGACTGCGTATCTTTAAGCTGTGTCCTCAGGTTCGGCACTCACCTATCAGCGGAAACATGTTTCCTGCCTCCAGAGTGTCCAATCCTTTAATAATCTTAAATGTCTCCATCAGATCCCCTCTCAGTCTTCTAAACTCAAGGGAATACAAGCCCAGGTCGCTCCCATCTTTCAGTGTAAGGTAATCCCGCCATTCCAGGAATTGACCTCGTGAACCTACACTGCATTCCCTCAATAGCCAGAATGTCTTCCCTCAAATTTGGAGACCAGAACTGCACACAGTACTCCAGGTGTGGTCATACCAGGACCCTGTGCAGCTGCAGAAGAACCTCTTTGCTTCTAATCTCAATCCCTCTTGTTATGAAGGCCAGCATGCTATTAGCCTTCTTCACTACCTGCTGTACCTGCATGCTTACCTTCATTGACTGGTGTACAAGAACACCCCGATCCCTCTGTACTGCCCCTTTCCCTAAATTGATTCCATTTAGGTAATAATCTGCCTTCCTGTTCTTGCCACCAAAGTGGATAACCATACATTTATCCACATTAAACTGCATCTGCCATGCATCTGACCACTCACCTAACCTGTCCAGGTCACCCTGTAATCTCCTAACATCCTTCTCATATTTCACCCTGCCACCCAGCTTAGTATCATCAGCAAATTTGCTAATGTTATTACTAATATCATCTTCTAATTCATTAATATATATTGTAAAAACGCTGCGGTCCCAGCACAGATCCCTGCAGTACCCTGCCTGCCATTCTGAAATGGAGCCGTTTATCACTACCCTTTGTTTCCTGTCAGCCAACCAACTTTTAATTCAAGTTAGTACTTTGCCCCCAATACCGTGCGCCCTAATTTTGCTCACTAACCTCCTATGTGGGACTTTATCAAAAGGTCTCTGAAAGTCCAGGTACACTACATCTACTGGATCTCCCTTGTCCATCTTCAGAGTTACATCCTCAAAAAATTCCAGAAGATTAGTCAAGCATGATTTCCCCTTCATAAATCCATGCTGACTCTGACCTATCCTGTTACTACTATCCAAATGTGTTGTAATTTAATCCTTCATAATAGACTCCAGCATCTTTCCCACCACTGAAGTCAGACTAACTGGTTTCCTGCTTTCTTAAAAAGTGGTACATTAGCCACCCTCTAATCCGCAGGAACTGATCCCGAATCTATCAAACTCTGGAAAATAATCACCAATGCATCCACGATTTCTTGAGCCACCTCCTTCAGTCCCTGGGATGTAGACCATCAGGCCCCGGGGACTTATCAACCTTCAGACCTAACAGTCTCTCCAACACCAATTCCTGGCAAATATAAATTCCCTTAAGTTCAGGTCCTTCAGCCACTGTTACCTCAGGGAGATTGCTTGTTTCTTTCCCAGTGAACACAGATCTGAAGTACCAATTCAATTCTTCTGCCATTTCTTTGTTCCCCGTAATATATTCCCCTGTTTCTGTCTTCAAGGGCCCAATTTTAGTCTGAACCAATTTTTTTGCCTTGCACATACCTAAAAAAGCTTTTACTATCCTCCTTTATATTTTTGGGCAGTTTACCTTCTTACCTCAGTTTTTCTCTGCGTATTTCTTTCTTAGTAATCCTCTGTTGTTCTTTAAAAGCTTCCCAGTTCTCCGTTTTCCCACTTATCTTTGCTATGTTATATTTTTTCTCTTTCTTTTAACTTTATATGTTTCTTAACTTCCCTCGTCAGCTACGACCACCCATGTCTCCTCCTAGGATCTTTCTTCCTTTTTGGAATGAACTGATCCTGCATCTTCTGCATTATACACAGAAATATCTGCCATTGTTCCTCCACTGTCATCCCTGCTAAGGTATTGCACCATTGTACTTTGGCCAGCTCCTCCCTCATAGCTCCATAGTTCCCTTTATTCAACAGAAATATTGTCACTTCCGATTGTACCCTCTCCCTCTCAAATTGCAGATTGAAGCTTATTGTATTATGGTCACTACTCCCCAATGGCTCCTTCACTTCGAGGTCCCTGATCAATTCTGGTTCATTGCACAATACCAGATCCAGAATTGCCTTCTTCCTGGTAGGCTCCAGCACCAGCTGTTCTAAGAATCCATCTCTGAGGCACTCCACAAAGTCTCTTTCTTGAGGTCCAATACCATCCTGATTCTCCCAGTCTACCTGCATGTTGAAATCCCCCATAACATCTGTAGTAATATCTTTGCTACAGGCCAATTTCAGCTCCTGATTTAACTTACATCCGACATCCAGACTACTGTTTGGGGGCCTGTAGATAACTCCCAAGAGGGTCTTTTTACCCTTAAAATTTCTCAGCTCTATCCATACTGACTCTACATCCCCTGATTCTAAGTCCCCCTGCGCAAGGGCCTGAATATCATCCCTTACCAACATGGCCACCCCACCCCCTCTGCCCATCAGTCTGTCCTTACGATAGCACGTGTAACCTTGAATATTCATTTCCCAGGCCCTGTCCACTTGAAGCCACGTCTCAGTTATCCCCACAATATCCTATCTGCCAATTTCCAAAAGAGCCTCAAGCTCATCCATCTTATTTCTAATGCTTCGTGCATTCATGTATAGTATTTTAAATTTGTTACAGCCTTCACCCTTCCCATCAACTCCTATTTCACTCAACCTTACAGCATGATCCCTTTTTGAGTTTTCTGCTTCATTGATACCATCGTCTTTCTTGACTTCACTTGTTCTAACTTTCCCTTCAATTTCCTTCTTAAACATTCAATTTGTTCCCCCCCCCGCTACTTAGTTTAAATGTAGCGGTGTTGCAGTAGCAAACCTGCCTGCCAGAATGCTGGTCCCTAACCTATTAAGATGCAAACCGTCTCTCTTGTATAATTTATGCTTACCTCAAAACATACCCCAGTGATCCAAGAATTTAAATCCTTGCTTCCTGCACCAGTTCCCCAGCCACATGTTCAAGTCCATTATCTCCCTGTTTCTGGCCTCACCAGCCCGAGGAACTGGAAGCAAACCGGAGATAACCACCCTGGACCTCCTGCTTTCCAGCCTTCTTCCTAGTTCTCCAAAGTCCCGCTGTAGTATCTTCCTCCTCTTCTTCCCGATCATTTGTGCCGACATGTACCACCACCTCTGGCTCTTCACCTTCGTCCTTGAGGATTTCCTGCACTCTGTGATGTCTTTAACCCTGGCACCAGGAAGGCAACACACCATCCTTAAGTCCCGTCTGCTGCCACAAAAACCCCGGTCAGTTCCTCTCATTATGGAGTCCCCTATTACCACGGCTCTGTGTGATGTCCGACTCTTGTGCTCTGCCTCCACGCCAACTTTTGATTGACAGATTGGGCCGCCTTGCACACACTTTCCACACTTATAGGAGCCTGACACACCAGAGTCGTTGACCTCCCACATCAAGCACGTAGCACACTGAACCAGCTTGGCAGTCATGTCTTCACCCTCTTCAACTGTGGCGTAATCACTTCACTCAACCTCCTTGTCAAAGACTCCTGAGCTAAAGCCTCACTCTTCAATCCACAGGAACTTCCTTGGACCTTCTTTTTGGAGCAAGTCTGTGGACTTTTAATTTAGGTTTGAGGAGGAGGGAGGGAGGGAGGGAAGCCCTACTTTGTAGGACCTGGGGTCTAGAACACACCCACTCAACAATCACTCACCTTCCCGACTGGCTTTGCGCTCCAACTTCACTTCTGCCCAGCTCCTGCTGCAAAAAGCAGACACAAGCAAAAAGTGATAGAAGCCTCTAGATCACTGAGAAAAGACTCCAGGCACTGCTGCACAAAGGGTCAAAAATCACATTTTTCCAGGATCTCCCAGCAGCTGTTATTCGAAAGAGGAAATCCTTCAATGAAGTTAAAAAGAGCCTGAGGAACCTGGGCATCCAGTATTCCATGAGATACCCTGCAGTGCTCCCTTTCAGCCACGAAGACTGTTTATACGTTTAACTCCTCAGCGGATAAAACTAAGAACTTTGTAGAAACTTTAAAACAGATGGACTGGTCTGAAGAACGTGGTTAATGTTCATCCTCTTTTCCTTTCCCTGTTTTCCCATTCTGTTCCCCCCCCCCACCCACCTTTTTTCTTCTTTCTCTTTCCCTAATAATTTAAAAAAAATCTTGTTGCTTCTATTATATTTTTATAACTGCATTTAATCATGGAAAGTGTGGGTGTACTTTGTTGTCCCCCATTTTTCTTTTTCTCTTTTAGTCACAAATGGGGGGGGGGGGGGCGGGGGGGGAAGGAGAATGTGGAGCTGGGGATGGGCAGAGTGCTTATCCTGACTTTGCCTTTTTTTGTTGACTTAAGGACCATCTCCTTGTTTTTTTTGCCTAAGGCTGGGGTACAGTCGGGGCCTGAAGGAGCTGTGAATGAGGGGATGGGTAGGGTGAGTATCCTCTATGGGCAGGGTGGAGAGTCTCCCATTCAAGGTTTTATAGTTGGATTTCTTTGTAGTTTTGTTTGGTAGCAATAGTTGTTTGTAGTTATGATAGAGTAGTTTTTATATACACAATTCTATGACTGAGTTTTTATTTACTTGTGCTCAGAGCATTGCAAGCAGGGTTCTCCCTCCCAGGGGTTCAAGAGTCTCTGAAAGGGGATATGGCAAAGTGTCTTGTAAAATGGTGCACCTGGAACATCAAGGGAAGTCATTCACCTTTTAAAAAGAAAAAAGTGCTTTCTAGCCTTAAGAGGGAAAGGATTGATATCCCTGTTGCAGGAAACCCATCTTGATGATGGAGAACACCTGAAGCTACAACAGAGAGGTTATTCTTTTCATCCTTTACTACTAAAAGTAGGGGAGTGGCAGCACTTGTACAGAAAAATCTTCCGTTCACATTATTAGAGCAGGTGAAAGATGAACAAGGGCGGGTTTGTGATACTTAAGGCCCTGATACATGGGAGGAATATGGATTTTAAATGTCTACTGATCTCCGGCATAGCCCTGCAAATTTTTGATTAGTGCCTTTTCTATGTTGAGAGCCTTTGGAACAATATTATTATAGGGGGAATATAATTGCCTTTTGGATTAGACAGTGGACAGGATGCCTAGAGGGCCCCCAACTATTTCTTCGCAGGCACAGCAGGCAGCTGATTTATGCGAGGAGTTGGGGCTGGTAGATGTTTGGAGATGTCTTCACCTACGAGCAGGTACTTCACCTTTTTTACAAACCCACATAAATGCCACATGAGCAGCATCTATTTAAGACGTGGTTGAAAGTCGTCGAGATGGCACTTTTTGCATGGCCTTCAGTGACTAAGCTACAGCGGACCATGGCCCTCCGGCTGCCTTGAATTCAATACTTACACAAACCACAAGGAAAGAACATGTTTTTGATGTTTGAGTATGGGGATAGGGAAGTATTTAGCTTATCTGACTAGGAAAAAGCATGCTTCCCCAATCCAATACTACAATTAGAGACAGCACCGGGGTCCTTAACATAAAATGCCAAAAGGATAAATGAGACTTTTTGGAATTTTTACTCTGAAGGTTGCGAGGATAGGAGGGCCAAAATGGAAGCCTTTTTTAAGAACCTGGACCTCCCAGCTGTAACCTTGGAACAGGCCTCTCTCCTTTTTTTTATATAGATATTTTTATTGAAAATTTAATATTTTTACAAATTTACAAAATAAAAAAAAATCCAAATATAAATATTGATATACAATTAAATCTTAAATAAATAATAACCAAAATGTAACAAAAGAAAAATACCGAGAGAAAAAAACAAAACTCAACTAACTACTTATCTAATCTACAACTAACCAGAGTGTATAATTAAGTCTCTTACATTATTCAAATAAGAGAGAAAAAAACTGATGGATAACAAAGAAATTGAGTACTGAGATACCTGCTCAGAATGTACTAACATCAAATGTAACAAAACCCATATTCGTACGGGATTCCTCTCCCAAGGGGCCCTGGACCAGCCAGGTTCGCAATCTCAATTAAATAAAAGCCCTTGTTAGGATGGCCGAAATATCTGTATTTATATAATTCAAGAAGGGCTGCCAAATTATATGAAATAATTCGGTCTTTGGGTACACCATATTTGTAAGAAAGTCAAGGGGAATACATTCCATAATTAATTTATGCCAATTTGAAAGTCCAGGGGGGCCCTCAGCCACCCAGTTTACTAAAATATCTTTCCTTGCACAGAAAGAGAGAAGAGAAAACAATCTCTTCCTGTGCCTATCCAGGGATGGTAAGTTCAAAAAGCCCAAAAGGAGAGATACAGGGTCCACTCTAATTTCCGTTCCTAGGATTTCTGTCAGAACATTTGCTACTTTAGTCCAGTATCTACGGATCTTATGACAGGTCCAAGGCAATGTACAAGAGTGCCCACCTCTATTTTGCATTTGGGACACATTGGAGATGCTCCTGCCTTAAATTTTGCCAATCGATCCAGTGCTGTATGGGCCCTATGAAGTATCTTCAGCTGGATAGCCTGGATTCTGTTACAGATGGTGATCCTTCTGGCGTTTTCCCAAATGTTATTCCATGTTTCTATAGATATTTCTAGTCCCAAATCTTGATCCCATGTTTTAAGCAGATTGTCCATATCTCCCGATACTTCATCATACAGTAAATGATAAATAGTACTGACGGAAGATACCCCCACTGGCTGTAGGACTATACGTTCTCTGTCTGATTTATAAAGACTATCTAATAATGTAGTTTTCTTCTGTATATAATCTCGAATATGGAAGTATCGAAAGAGGTCTCCATTAGGTAATCCAAATTTCTGACGCAGCTGTTCAAAAGACATCAGGACCCCATCCCTAAATAGGTCCCCTAGACATGAGATACCCCTGGATCTCCAGAGTTTAAAAGTGGCACCTGTAAGCCCCGGTTGAAATCCCCATGCTCCCACTATCGGTGCATAGGGGGAATGTTTTATGTGAATTCCCCTCATTTTGCCACATTATATTCCAAGCCTTGATTGTATTTAGTATTATAGGGTTTTGACAGTGATCTGTAATGATTTTCCTCTTGTCTGAAAATAAAAGGTTAATAAGTGGGTATTTTTCTTGAGAGGCCTCGATGTCCAGCCAGATTGATTGTGGATCAGACAAGACCAATCAGCTTTGTAACTTAATAGGGAACTTAACTGATATTTCCTAAAATCTGGAAATTTCAGTCCTCCCCTTGTCTGTGGAAGCTGTAGCTTCCTCAGCTTAATGAGGGGCCATCTATGATCCCAGATAAAGGAACCCAACCAGCCATATAATTTACGTAGTGCCATCCTCGGCAGCATCACCGGAAGCATTCTCATAGGATATAGGAGACGGGGCAGGACATTCATTTTAATTAGTGCTATTCTACCCAACCAGGAAATTGGAAGGTCTCCCCATCGCTGGAGATCCTGCATTATCCTTTCCAGTAAATGTACAAAGTTAGCCTTATACAACTGACCAAATACTGGAGTAATAAAAATGCCTAAATATAAGAAACCCTCCAGGGACCAACGAAAGGGAAAGTGGGATCCGTCCAATAAGGCCACCCATTGGCACAGCCTCCGATTTTGAGATATTAATTTTATAGCCTGAAAATGCACTAAATGTATGAATAACTTGGATTAAGTGAGGTACGGACATCATGAGAAATAGAAGTACATCATCTGTATACAGGTTAATTTTATGTTTACCTGTACCAATCCTCTGGGCCGTTATATTAGGGTCAGCCTGTTTAGCTTCTGCTAGTGGTTCAAATATTAGCGTAAATAACAATGGCGAGGGAGGACATCCCTGACGGCAGCCCCTGAAGCTATCCGAACCTAATCCATTGGTAACCACAACTGCTTTGGGATCACTATACAATGTTGAGACCCATTTGGTAAACACCTGTCCAACGCCAAACCTTTCCAATGTGTAAAACAAATATGACCATTCAACCCTATCAAATGCCTTTTCCGCGTCTAATGAGACTACTACTCCTGGTATCTTTCCCTGATGACAGGCTTGAATCATATTCAAAACCCTTCTAATGTTATTGGATGATCTACAGCCCTTAATAAACCCTGTCTGATCCTCCTTTATGATATGTGGCAATACCCTTTCTAGCCTCAATGCTAACGTTTTAGAGAGGATTTTAAAATCTACATTTAGCAAGGATATTGGTCTGTATGATACGAAATCTTCTGGGTCCTTTCCTTTTTTTAAGGATAAGAGAGATATCTGCCTCTTTCAGCGAAGGCGGGAGACAGCCCTGACTATATGAATAGTTATACATGTCCATAAGTGGACCAGCCAATATTCCTGTGAATTCTTTATAGAATTCAGCTTGAAAACCATCTGGGCCAGGTGCCTTACCGCTCTGAAGTTGCCTGATTGTGTCAAGTATTTCTTGGATTGTTAAGGGGAACATTCAAGACTGACACCTGTTCCGGAGTTAGGTCCGGAAAGGTCAAATTTTTAAAAAATGATTGCATCCTCCTAGCTCTATCTCTGCAATCCTGCGATTTATATAAATCAGAATAAAATTTTCTAAAGATTGCATTAATCCTTTTATGATCATGAGTCCAAATACCCGTACTTTCCTTGATAGACGTGATAGTTTGAGTGGCCTTCTTTTTCTTTGCAAGAAATGCAAAGTATCTACCAGGTTTATCGCCAAATTCATATAACCTTTGTTTTGCAAATAATATTCCCCTCTTAGCCGTTTGGGTAAGCGTGGTGTTTAGAGCTGTCCTAAGGGCCGTAATCCTTTGCAATTTGATAATAGAAGGTCTATCAGCGTATGCTGTTTCAGCCTCTTTTAAGCGAGCTTCAAGCAGACGCTGTTGTTCTCCCTTTAATTTTTTCTGGGTCGCTGAGTATGAGATGATCAAACCTCACGCGTAAGCTTTGATGGTCGCCCACATCATTGATGGGTTGCTAGCCGTACCTGAATTAATTTATAAAAAAGTTTTAAATTCTTGAGAGAAGTACTTTACAAATTTACTGTCTTTCATCAGGAAGGGGTCCATACGCCAATGCCGAGGGGATGTCCCATTGTTCCTCGCCTTGATTTCCATATATACAGCAGCGTGATCAGAAATTGTTATACTACCTATTTTACAGGATGATATGGAATTTTTAAAAATCGAGGAGGCAAAAAACATATCAATTCTGATATGGCATTTATGTAGATTGGAGTAAAAAGAAAAATCTCTGCCCTGTGGATGAAGACATCTCCATACATCTACTAGTCCTAATTCTTTGTTCATATGCACCAATTGTCTGGATCTGGGAGATACTCCTGCAGTACTCTTGGGAATCCTATCTATTTCCGGATCCATAATACAATTAAAGTCTCCACCTGTAATTGTATGACGAGCACCAAGAGCCATCAATTTTGAGAAGGCTTCCGTTATAAATTTAAAAGGATGTGCCGGGGGGCAATACAAATTTAAAATCCCATATTCCTCTCCATTTATAAGGGCTCTAATCAGAATATATCGTCCAGATTTGTCTTTTATCTGATTTAGGATTTTGAAAGGGAAATTCTTCCGAATAAGAATAATAACTCCCCTGCTTTTTGAGCTAAAAGAAGAAAAAAAGGCCTGATCAAATCCACCCTGTCATAATTTCAAGTGTTCTTTATCCAATAAGTGTGTCTCCTGTAGGAGAGCTATATCAACCCTTTCTTTCTTGAGGTTTGATAATATTTTCTTCCTTTTGATTGGTGAATTACGCCCCTTGACATTCCAGGTGCACCACTTAACCGACTGATCAACTATAATTGTCCAGGCAAGTCCGAGACCCCTCAGGAGGAGAAACCCTATCCAGAACATCCCAAGCATAGAGCATATAAAATTCACAAAAATAAAGGCTCTCTAATACACTCACAGCAGTATAATAAAAAACTATTTCTAAATAAAAACAATATAAAATGTATTTAAATGGAGATGTTGCTCCTTGTGCCCAGGGGGTATCACTTCCTTTCCAAAAGTCCAGTGCATCTTCTCCCAACCAGTGCCCCACCCTTGACCCAGGCGCTCCTCAATAGGATGAAGAAAATTCAAATATACTACAGAGCTAGCGTTAGCAGTGAGCACCCTACCCCCCACCACCCCCCCACCCCACCACCAACACCTGGATATATTTGGTAATGTTAATACCATGTATAAACATATAAAATATAAAATTACAGCCTCAACAAGTAATAATTAAATATAATAATACAAAATAACAAGGGAAAACAACCCCCTGCTCCTAGAGACAGAGATAAAATAGCATAAGGCAACCACCTCCCCCCATCAACATTAACTAGACCCCCGGCCTATATACATATATAGAATTAAAAAAAAAGGGGGTGGGAGAAAATCGTTAAGTAGAGAACAAATAAATAAATCCCTCTCCCCACCCCCCAAGATTAATATTAAACAGTAAGGTAAAAATAAAGGGATTAATATATTTAAAAAAAGGGGGAGGGGGATGTAAACCGGGGTGGGGGGAAAGCAAACCAACGTCAATTATCTCTTACTATTTATCTAAGAGAGTTCAAAAATTCCTTGGCCTTTTCCGGCCATCCGAAATTATACACGGACCCTTCATAGTTAAAACGTAGCGTCGCTGGGTAGCGCAAGGAATACTGAATATTTCAGTCCCTTAAACACTTCTTTGCCTCATTGAACGCCTTCCTCTTTTGGACCAGAGCTGGGGAAATGTCCTGGAATAACATGATCTTGGATCCTTTATAGATCATGGCTTGGGGATCTTTTCCAAGATTTCTAGAGGCTTCTAGGAGTATCTGCCTCTCCTTGTAGCTCTGCAGCCGGAACAGGACTGGACGGGGACGCTGGTTTGAGCCGGGCCCGCGTATTGCAACCCAGTAAGCCCATTCCACCCTGATCCAGCCTCCAGATTTAACAGCTGTGGAAGCCACTGTTCAAGGAACACTGTAAGCTGGCCTTCCTCTTCCCATTCGGGAAGGCCCAGCAAATGAATATTTTTTTGACAATTTCGATTCTCGAGGTCGTTAATGTGATTCTCTAAAGATCCAGACTCGTTGTTCAAGAGTCTGGACCCGACCCACGGCCGATTCTGCTATAGTCTCGGAGGTCACGGCCTTTAGCTCTGCCCCTCCGACTCGGCGCTCAATTTCCTTAATGTCTCGGTCGTGCTTTTGTAGCGCAGCCGAGAGTGAGTCCTATCGGCTTTGGGATTCTTGAATAAAAGCGTCGATCTTCGCTTTCAGTTTAGAGATTATTTCCACGAGGCTCGCCACCGTAGGTAAGTCCCCTGGGGCGGCTGTGGACGCCTCTGCTGCAGCTGGAGAGAGTGGGGGAGGGGTTCCTGCTTGCTGAGAGCTGTGGGCTCCCTTCCATTTAGTCATTTTTACTGGAGATTAAATTGTTTAAATTCAATACTAAACAACTAATTACATTAAGTAAAAAGTATTTTAAATGATTTGGTGGGTGTGGTGGGGGTAGGTGACCCACTTTGCCTAAGACTTGGGAGGAGCACTGTAGACTCAGACTTGTTGGGTCGCCGCCATCTTGGATCCCCAAGGCCTCTCTCCTTAATGCCCCCTCGACAGTTCAGGAAATACAGGAGGCCGCTAGGCAACTTCAGAATGGGAGAGCGCCTGGCCCTGATGGTCTCCCGGGTGAGTTTTATAAGGAGTTTATAGGGATGCTGTCAGGGTCGAAGTTGGAAATATACATTCCTATATGCATTGAATGTCTGCCCCCATCTTTGAGAGAAGCTAATATTTCCCTCAGTTTTAAAAAGGAGAAGGTTCCTGAGGATTGTGCCTCATACAGGCTGATCTCTCTGTTAAACTCAGATTAAGATTCTAAGATCTTGGTGCTGAGATTGGAAAAGGTGTTGCCCCATAGACAGGCTTTATAAGGGGCCATAAGAATGTCAGAAGGTTACTGAATATAGTCCAAGTTTGTCAGCAACGATCGATTCAGAGGTTGGTGGTTTCCTTGGATGCAGAGAAAGCATTTGACCGGGTGGAATGGTCGTATCTCTTTTATGTCTTAGAGTGGTTTGGGCTGAGGGGTTTCTTTACTAGGTGGGTGGAGGTTTTAGATTGCTACCCTCTGGCTGCAGTCATCAGCAGCAGGGTGAAATCTAGGAACTTTAGGATTGGTAGGGGTAGTTGGCGAGGCTGCCTTATTTCACCATTGTTGGTTATGTTGGTGATAGATGGCTGGCAGAGACCTTTCGTCAGAATGTCCACATAAACGCTCTGGAAGTGGGACCGAGAGTACACAAGATTACACTTTTTTATTGGACCAGATGGCCTCTGTAATCCACCTGATACAATGTATTAATTCATTTGGGGCTATTTCAGGATATAAGATCAACTTTGCAAAGTCAGAGCCTATGCCTTTGGTGGACCTTAAGGAAGTGCCAGAGGTTGAAGATGGTCCTAGGTTCTCTTTAAGTGGTCCCGGGCAGGTTTCTAATACCTAGGTATTTTTATTACCCTCAAATTTGGTTATTTTAGACTAACTTTGTTCACCTGCTTGACAATATTAGGTGGGATTTCCAGAGATAGGAGGCTCTTCCAATTCCAGGTTGGGCTGAATAGACCTCATTAAGATGAATATCCCTCCATGTTTGTTTTATCCAATGCATGTGCACCCGATAATGTTTCCCAGGTCGATGTTGTGGAAACTTACGGGTTGGTTTAGTTCCTTTGTCTGACATCATGGGCAGTCCCTCAAACTTCCTAAATTGCAGTTGCCTCAAGAAGTGGGAAAGTTTGATTTCTCAATCATCAGGAGGTATCAATTGAGTTCCCTGCTGTCCTTTGTGTGAGAAGGAGCAGGTAATGATCCAGGCTCAATATGGCTCGATATCAAGGCCTCCCAAGCAAAGTGCCCTCTTATTAACCTGTTGTTTATGGATGAGGACAGTTATGGACCACCACCTGAACCCCATTGTTATTGGTACAGTCAAGGCCTGGAGGGCAATGTGTCAGAGTGAGGGCTGCTTATCCAAGACTTCACTACTTACACCTATAGTTGGTATGCTGGGGTTCTGGTCAGGGATGATGGAGTCAGAGTTCAAACTATGGGCAGCGAGGAGTTTCTAGTTTGGGAGACTTGTTTGAGGGGGAGCTTATGATTTCTTTCAAGCAATTGATCTGCAAATACAGGTTGCCCAGCAGAGACCTTTTCAGTTTTTTTCAGGTTAGGAATTTCATCCAGAAGAAGACTATACTTCACACTAAGCACCATAGGCCTGATACTGAGAGGCTGTTGCTACGTTCCACAAGCACCCTCTATCACCTGCTGGTTATGTGTGATCTGGGAGCAAGATCTAGGAGTGGAGATCTCTTCTGAAATTTGGGAAGACATATGGGAGAATGTGTGGAAGATCTCAATCTGTAATAGGACATGCGCTATGCAGTTGAAAGTTCTGCACAGTGTTCATTTGGTACTGGACTGTCTGGCAAAATTTAAAAAAGGGGCATCCTCTATGTGCCCCAAATGTAAAGTAAGTGTAGGTACTCTAACACATTGCTTCTGGACATGACACAGGCTCCATGCTAAACAAACATTTCTCATCGGTTTTCACTCAGGAAAAGGAGAACATTGTAGAGGAGAAGAATGAGATACAAGATATTAGACTAGAAAGGATTGAAGTTAGTTACGAACTAGTGTTATCAATTCTAGAAGGAGTGAAAGTAGACAATTCCCCTAGGCCAAATGGGATTTATCTGAGGATTCTCTGTGAAGCTAGGAAGGAGATAGAGCCTTTGGCTTTGATATTCGAGTCATCATTGGCTACAGGTTTAGTGCCATAGGACGGGAGGATTGCAAATGTCGAGATGACCCAGGTAATTATAGACCAGTGAGCCTTACTTTTGTAGGACAGGTTTTGGAAAGGATAAGAGATAAGATTTATAATCATCTAGCAAGCAACAATTTAATTTCAGATAATCAACATGGTTTCGTCAAGGGCAGATCGTGTCTCACAAACATCTAACTTTTTTAAGAAGGTGATCAAGAGTAGGTCAGTTAATGTGGTATGCATGGACTTCAGTAAAGCCTTTGATAAGGTTCCACATGGTAGGCTGTTGGAAAAAATGCAGAGGCATGGAATTGAGGGTGATTTAGCAGTTTGGATCAGAAACTGGCTTTCTGAAAGAAGGTAGCGAGTGGTGGTTGATGGAAAATATTCAGCCTGGAGTCTGTTTAATAGTGGTGTGCCACAAGGATCTGTTTTGGGACCCCTGCTGTTTGTCATTTTTATAAATGACTTAGACGCAGGCATAGGTGGATGGATAAGTAAATTTGTAGATGACACTAAAGTCGGTGGAGTAGTGGATAGTTTGGAAGAATGTAACAGGTTGCAGAGGGCCTTGGATAAACTGCAGAATTGGGCTGAGAGGTGGAAAATGGAGTTCAACACAGCTAAATGTGAGGTGATACACTTTGGGAAGAATAACAAGAAGGCAGAGTACTGGGTCAATGGAAAGATTCTTGGTGTTTTGATTAGATTACATTAGATTAGATTAGATTACATTACATTACAGTGTGGAAACAGGCCCTTCGGCCCAACAAGTCCACACCGCCCCGCCGAAGCGCAACCCACCCATACCCCTACATTTACCCCTTACCTAACACTACGGGCAATTTAGCATGGCCAATTCACCTGACCTGCACATCTTTGGACTGTGGGAGGAAACCGGAGCACCCGGAGGAAACCCACGCAGACACGGGGAGAATGTGCAAACTCCACACAGTCAGTCGCCTGAGGTGGGAATTGAACCCGGGTCTCAGGTGCTGTGAGGCAGCAGTGCTACCCACTGTGCCACCCACTAAGTGGTAGTGTGGATGTGTAGAGGGATCTTGGAGTTCATGTACATAGATCCCTGAAAGTTGCCACCCAGATTGATAGTGCTGTTAAGAAGGCATACGGTGTGTTAGATGTCATTGTTGGAGGGAGCCACAATATCATGCTGTAACTATACAAAACGTTAGTGCAGCCACACTTGGAATATTGTGTACAGTTCTGGTCGCCATATTTCAGGAAGAATATGGAAGCATTGGAAAAGGTGTAGAGGGGATTTACCAGGATGTTGCTTGGTCTGGAGGGAAGGTCTTATGAGGAAAAGCGGAGACACTTGGGTCTGTTCTCATCGGAAAGAAGGCGGCAAAGAGGGGATTTGATAGAGACATACAAGATGATCAGAGGATTGGATAGGGTAGACCGTGAAAGTCTTTTTCCTAGGATGATGACATCAGCATGTACAAGGGGGCATAACTACAAATTGAGGGGTGATAGATTTAAGACAGGTGTCAGAGGCAGGTTCTTTACTCAGAGTGGGAAGGGCGTGGAATGCCCTACCTGCCAATGTAGTTAACTCAGCCACATTAGGGAGATTTAAACAATTCTTGAATAAGCGCATGGATGATGATGGGATAGTGTAGGGGGACGAGCTGAGAATATTTCACAGGTCAGCGCAACATCGAGGGCCAAAGGGTCTGTTCTGCGCTGTATTGTTCTATGTTTTTTTGGAGCACTGTGGTGGGAGAGATAGGGAGGGTATTGAGGACCGAAGTTAAAGTAGACCCGATATCTCTCCTAGGTCTATCAAATTTATCATCTTTAGACAGGCATGGGAAGAAATTATTTAATAATCTGTGCACAGAAAAATATTGTGATGAGTTGGTTGTCTGAGAACCCACCAGTCCTGTTGGGATGGCGGAAATTAATTATGGAGTCCATTCCGTTGGATTTTTGTACAAACAAACATGGTGCATCACACAACAGATTTTTTTTTATATAAGGCATAACAGGCCTTTGTTGAGATTTGTTTATTACCTTAACTAGGGCATTTGTTTAACCAGGATGATTAGGTTTGTTGAGCCCTGGAGGGGGGGCATTCCTGAGTTAATGCAGGTAAATATACAACATTCCCGTTTTTTTGTTTGGGAGCTTTGCACCAATCATTGTTATTTTTGTGTTCTTGTGTGTTCTTTTGTTTGATTAGTCACTTCTTTATTTAATGGTGTTGTTTTGCATTAATGGGTAGTTTAGCAGTTAGTAGACAGTTGTGTTGTAATTTAAATTTTCTTGATTATACTGGTATTTGTTTTTGTTATATTTTGAGTATTTCTGTAAAGTCAAAAAAGTTTTCTTTTGCTAATAAATATATTTACAAAAGAAAATCACAACACCAGTTTATAGTCCAAAAGGTTTATTTGAAAGTATAAGTTTTCGAAGCACTGTTCCTTTATCAGGTTGTTAGTGGAGCAGCATCACAGGTCACAGAATTTATAGTAAAAGATCAAAGTGACATACAACTGATGCATTGCTGTTAAGTCTTTAATCACTTTTAATGAATCAAAACTTGCATTCGATTCATGAATCGATGTTACTATAAATTTTGTGCCCTATGATCCTGTCCCACTAACTACCTGACAATACAGCAGCGCTCTGAAAGCTTGTACTTTCAAATAAACCTGTTGGACCACAACCTGGTGTCGAGAGATTTTTAAACTTTGTCCACCCCAGTCCAACACCGGCACATCAGAATGAATTGACAACCCTTTAGAAGTAAGACGAGAAGGAATTTCTTCAACCAGAGAGGGTGGTTAATCTATGGAACTCGTTGCCATAGAAGGCTGCAGAGGCCAGTTTGTTTAATGTATTTAAGACAGACATAGATAAGGTCTTAACTAGTCAGGGCATCAAGGATTACAGGGAGAAGCCAGGAGAATGCAGCCAAGAAAACTCAGCCCCATGATGAAATGATGGAGCAGGCTTGGTGGGCTCAATGGCCTAATCCTGCTCTAGTATCTCAAGAAGAGATTGTAACCGTGCTATCTTGTTTCATCTGGGAGTTAGGATTGCTTTCAAACTAAGATATTCCAAACCTATTTAACCGACAATGCATTATTCATCAGGAGTAATTAAAGTCAAAATAGACGACAAAGAAATTTTAATCAAGGACCCATGAGGTTGTTGTTAATTAATGATATAAGCATTTCAGAAGAGATGATTTGACCTGACCTCCTATATTTGTTAGTTGCATGAATAAATTCTTCTGCAACTAGTTGCAAGAAAGAAATGACTTGCATTTATACAAATGCCTGTATTATTTCAGAACATCCATCGCATTTCACAGCTTTTTGAAGTGGATTTACTGCTATTCGGGAAACACAGCTGAACAGAAATGCCTTGTGTGATAGCTTAGACCACTTAGGTGCTGTCTCCATGCAGATGAAAAGCAAAATTCAGTTCAGCCAAAACCTAAATTGTGTAATCATGCTGGGTTCTCAAACTCTGCAGTGTTGCACACATTAACTTAGTTTGTTAATGGGCTTTGAAGTTACACAAGGTCAGCCATTATAATTTCTTCTGGCACAATTGAAGAATTTCTTCTTAAATGTCAAGACCCACTCAAATGCCAGGTGGGAAATTGGGGGAAAAAAGGATATTTCATTTAAAAAGTACATGGATACTACAAGTATGGTATGTTTTTCACAGCCTGCCTTTCTTTAATTTGAAAGTGCCCACGAAGAAAGCTATGAAGACTGGGGAGGTGGTTGGTTTGGGCTTGAGTGTATTTGACAGAATTTGTTCCTGCAGGCATTTTGACATTTCCAGATCTGTTCTTTCTGAAATGTCACTTCCTCTTTCGCGTGCAGTGTTTGTTAAATATGATGTAAGGGATGATTTGCATAATTCAAACTATGTCCCATCGACATAATGCACTTCAGTTTGTTTGAAATTTCATTTTTAAAAGTGACAAAAGGCATTTTATAAGTGGAATAACAAACTGCTTTTATGGAATGCTTTTAATAAAGTCCCAAGACACTTCACAAGAATATTAAAGGGAATCTGACAGCCCCATAACATGATAATAGGATGACCAAAAAACCTGCTCAAAGAGCATCTGAAGTAGGAAAGATAAATACAGTAGGGAGATTTTCCAGAGTTAGGCAGCTTCAGGGCACAACTGTCAATGAACTAATAAAACTTACTAATAGCAAAGTGAGACGCCAAGGAGGAGACTAAAACATGATGAAAATTTTGGGTCTCTGATGTTAGGTCACTGGCATGACATGTTAACTTGGTTTCTTTCTCTCCCCCTCTCTTCACAGATGCTACTAGTGCTGCCTAGTATTTCCAGCAGGTGCATCATTTTACTGGCAAATGGTAGAACAGTGGCATTGCAGACTAATAGGCCAAGAGGTGTTGAATTGTTATTTTGTTATATAAATTAATTTTTCAATATGTGCTTCTAGTCAGAGGACTAGGGGAACTTCTACTTTGTTTTTAAAGCTGGATACAAAAGGCCAGTGTGCAACCAACACTAGTGTCTCCATAGCAAGGAACAAATCCCTAGCCACAACAGTAGTTCAGAGTCATTTAGTGTAGGTTACATCTTTCCTGGTACCTTCAATGAAACTGCAGTCAGCCCTTTACTTCAGGCTAATCTCACCACTCCAGAAAGCAGCTAGAGTATCAGGTCAGCTGGACAGAATTGTTTTCAATTCAGTGTGGGGTAAATAGTGGCCCAGATCTCCCAGTCTCCTGATAGTCAGACATCCCTTTGATGTATGACCAAAAGAAGTGTTCCAGGACCCCCAGGAAATTCCAATTCATTGGCTACATAAGAGTTTCCTGGAAATGGAGGACTGACAGCAGGTCAGAAGTGAAAACCAGGATACCAACAATATCTGGAAATAAACAGAACTCCAAAGAATTATAATTAAGACCCTAAAACACAGAAGCAGAAGCATGTAGGTGACCATTCGGTCGGAAATTAGCGTCCCTGAACTACATGAAAGTTGGAAGCTAGACATTGAAATATACTCCAACAATTTGCAGAGCTACTGCACACAAACATTTTGGATAGGAGGACATGGCATTACCGCAGAAAATGTAACAAAACATACACAGCTAACATCAACATATAAGCTTTATTTCAAACTTTTACTTTTACAATAAGGACTGAACAATGGGAATTGAGTTCTGTCACAAAGATGTTGGTTATCAGCAGCCAAACAGCAAAAGCGAGAAGAAAATTTTGGAACATTAAATGTGTTGACAACAGCAGCAGCAGCAGAAATACTGTACAACCTCACCCAGGTAGTCACTGCTGGAGCCATTTCACTCTTTTTAAAGTCCATTTATAGGTTTCAAAAAAACACACAAAACAGAAATGTCAACCCATGTTCCTTGGTCTTCAGTAACAAATTTTTTTTTAAAAAACGTCTCGCTTCTCTCATTTCAAATTGTCAAAACAAAAGTCCTTCACTGTAAAGAATTCATGCCTTGATGCTGTGCTCTGTGACCTTAGTGGACTGATGCTTAAAGCTTCAAGTTTCTTTGTTGGGAAATGACAGCTTGGTTAAAATAGCTACAAGAAATTTGGAAGGGCACAACTGAGATTACAAGATCGCTAAGAGTCTCATCAAAAAGCAAAACAAAAGTTGAAAGAGAAAGATTTAAAACAAACCTCTTAAAATATGTAATGATTGGGGGAAAAAAAAAAGAGACCAAATTACCTACAGGCTTATACAGTCCAAAATGCAGATAGTGTGAAGGAAAGAGAGTAGTCAAGTCAAAGAAAAGGGGAAGGAGATGGAGGAGGAGGAGGGGGCAAAAAGGAAAGTAAGTAGAAGAGAAGAAAGGTAGAAGAGACTGGTGGGAAATCGATGTTTTTGTCACAACAATGGGCTTTTCTCATCCTCACATTTTCACACTAAATATCATCAGTATTTTTCTTGCCACTCTTTTCTTTTGAATGTGGTATTTTTAGTATGGATTGTCTTGGTGGCTGGGTGATGGTAGGATCACCAGTTGAAGGAACTACTGATCTAAAGTCTGTGAGGTGAATCATGAACAAGGAGACACTTAACAATGCAGCATCAACTGAGTACAAGATGACTGGTGAAGGTGGCCCAATACTTTAAACTCGGTGCCAAGGGGGAGTCCAAGTCCCTTTGAATTGAAATAGTTCGAGATCAAAAATGTACATTTGGATGATGAAACCTATTTTAAAAGGACAGTCAACATTTGATGTATTTATTTTCAATGCCAGCTGCCAGTCACTGGTTCTTCACAATTTCAATCTAGCCACAAGTCATCCAGTCTCACAACGGTCACAAGCAATTATTTTTAAGGGCATGTGAAGGAATATATTGGCCTTGTAGTGGACTGCGGTGTTTGTTTTAAAATTTATATAGAACAGAATATACATTATTAAATATTAATCACAATATCTCTCACTTCACATTCCTGCTCTAGAATCTGATGCAAGTCACACTGGGTTCCACACTCCGTGGCAATCAGTCTGGAGCACAAACTACCAGTGAACTGAATATTTGACTGCTTTCCCTCTCCCCACCAAATAAAGCTGTTTGCTACAATTTCATAAAGGAACTTTTAAAACGAAATCTAAGTAGCACATGCAGATTCAAAAAAGATTTTGCTTATTAACTCAAGGACATTTCACAAGCAAATATGTTCATTCTGGAGATGACCTGGTGTGGCCAAGAATCACAGTGGTCAGTTACAGGGGTAATATTTTGGGTTGGTGGGGATTAGGAGAGGGGAGGGTGATGTCAAGATGGAGGAGGATATTACAAGTCAAATTGAACATTACCTCTGGAATCAAGTCACACTGATTATTGAAATACCATTTATACATTCCCTAAAGTGGCTCTCAATAAAGACGACATTTTAATGGCCTACCAGGTTCTTCCCCACCTCCCTTTGTACCAAAGAGTTCGATCTTTGCTTTTGTAAGCATCTTGCCCGTGACTAATCATTGCATGCAAGTCTGGGTGGGCTATTTGTCTACAGAAGCAGTCTAAACCAACTTTTTTTTCTTCTCTGGACATCAATTAGGTACATTAGGCATAGCCATTAGAAATGACAGCCCAGGCTGATTTCCAGCTTACGCCCTCCTAGATCCCCCTCTCAGCTTAGAAGGTGCTGATGCCAGTTGTGGAGGTACTACAATTTCCTCAGTTTGTCTTGACTACCCATAATCCTACTACAATAATATCTTTCTACTCCAGGTGATACTGGGAAGTGGTATGGTGGTTTTAAAAACACACATGGCATTCAGATGAGGATCTAAGAATCACTTGCTCCTGGTACAGACCAATTCACATTAAGCCACACAAAGGCAAAGTCAACGCAAAAGGAAATAATCACAATCACGGCAGCACGAACATCACATTAAAATTGATCCTGGTAACAAATACACATGCACATAACATCTGAAATACTCGCACTGAGCGGATTGTACAATTCTTACAAATGGTTGGATGCAAAACGTTTTTGATAGCATTTTTCAACACAATTGTAAACCTGACCAATCTGTCATGGGATTCTCATGCCCACAGCAATCCCACTTTTGTCCTAAAATCAATTCTGTTCAAATGTATGTTCTTATACTGAAATGAATCTAACCTAATTCCACCAGTAAATGTAACAAAGGTGAAAAGCAATGGCTCTTAGCAATAGATTTTTAGCAAGTTATTGCAAACAGAGAATGGCCCACCAAACACTTGCCCTAATGTTTTTTTGTCCCTATTACGAAGTTGGAAGGAAAGGACAAAGCAGACTGATTCACAACAAAGGTGCTTCTAAAAGCCAATACAAAACCCCAATAAATGTCATTAATACCTCTCCATTTCTTTAACATCTCTTGCTAATTTCTACTCTTTCATCTCCTGAAGGGTACAAACTTTTGCTGGGGCTCCTTAACTCTCCCCAGACATTGTGTACAGAATATCAGCCTGCTACAACATGTGAAACTGCAATAGAAGATGCACTGGGAACAAAGTGTTCTGAAAGATAACCAATAATCTGGGGGATCCATTACAGCCAATGACACTAAACCACTTGACGAATCTACTGAGATAAGCTAACAGCAGGAAAAGCTTCCAAAACTAGGAACTCCCCCTCCTGTTCCTGGTGTAAATTCTGAAGACTTGCTACAGTATTCTCAAGGAACACAATTTTAAACGGGTGGTCTGACCAGCTAGAGAGGTGTTCTTGTTTGCTATACAATGGGTTCTGTTAGAGACACATGCATTGGGGTACTTAGTTTATTGGGAATGGCCATATTGATGAGCAAATCAGAATTACCTCACCAACAAAATAGTACAGCCCCAACAGGAGTCCTCCTTCAAAAGGAGGAGGAGGATTGGAACGGGTGAGAAAGGAAAAATAAACCTGACAATACATGAATGAAAAGTGTATCCACATTAGACAAGGATGAATAATGCTAAACTTCCAGTAACTCCAGGACAGTAATTCACTGGAGTCTTGGTTTTCCTAAATAGCTCTTATACCCACCCTCATTCACAAAAATAAAACTGCGTTTGGGCACAAACTGTACTATCATAATGCTGAAGTCATTGATCTAAGGACCAGTTAAAGTGAGGTTGCTATCTTTCCACTGGTGAAGTTCTGAAAACACACACATACAAAACAAACTTTAGTCTTTAAAAAAGATAACTCAAAATGCCACATAGTCCTTTCAATCTCTCAACACACACCTGAACATTAGTGCAGAGAATAAAATTGTTGTTATAAACAGCCATCTTCTAGAGCTATTTTGAGTTAAGTGTAAACAATAACAGAAAATATATTTCTATATTAAACACGAGCTATTTTGAATAGTGTTTAAAAGGCTAAGTGCAGCTATGATTACAAATACATTGCAAGGCTGGAGAAAAGCAGTGATGGTATTGGGACAGATAAGAGCAGAGGCAGGAAATTCACGACAAACGGCATTGGGATGAAGATAGCAAGTGTGAACATTGTATATCCTTTTCAGCAACACCAGAGTTAATATTGTCTACCAAATCTTGATAAAGCAAACATTAATTCTACACTAAAATAATCAACTTTACATGAAAAGTAAAGTCCTGTTGTAAAATCCAGATTCACGGATGATCTTCCACTGTTAACCCTACCTTCATCTACATTTATCAGTTTGGCCCTGCCTCCCAAAATTAGGCAGAGATTAACTCACCAACAGAAACATCTCTCAATTGTATCCCAAATAAGGAAGCCAAACTATTTGTTCACCTCCCACTACAGATAGTACACTATTGAGGAGAGGTGGTGAACTCAGTGCCTATGGTGACATCCAGGTCTCACTTGTTGACTTTGTACTGGCCTTTCACAAACTGAAGGAGACATCTGTAGCTCAGGACTTCCTTCTCACCTCATGCATTTTTAAAAATTCTATGGCACACATTTCTGGATTTGCCCTGCAGAATTCCATCTCTGTGCTGTTCAGACAGATACTTTGCGCTGGTGAGGACAATCTTAGTAGTTTATGGTCTAAGCTTCATCTTTGGAGGACAGTTACTGAACATAATATCTCTCACCAATCATGAATCCTGCAAATGCATGTTTTTCAAAATTAAATACACACAAAAGGCACAAAGGCCCAGATCTCCACTCATTGGTCATGGTAGCTTCCACTGTGTGACTAACTTTAATGTCATAGTCCATTAAAACGGGGCTCATTACTTCATGTTGCTTTATGACCAAGATATGTTTTAAAACTCTCTTTCCTTGCTTTTCATTTCATATAACTCTGCACAAACATCACGTCCATGTACACCTGCCTGCTTTCTATACCAAACAAACTTTCCTGGATGACACTAACCCAGTCTACTATCCTGCCCAAAACCACACTTCCTCACAAGTTGGTGCTTGACTGGACACAACCTTTAAGATTATATTGCTTAGAAAACAAAGTTAATTGTATTTTTAAATCACCACTCATTTTACAATAGTCAGTACTTCATCACCAAAGATTAACTTTTGAAGAAATCTACAAGTTAAAACAATTTACAGTTTTTTTTAAAAACAGATTTAAACACCAATGCGGAAATTGAGAAGCTGCAAAGAGTGAGGGGAAAGAGGCCTCTGTTTTATTCACTAACAGGACTTGTTCTTAATGCAGGAAAAGCAGGTAATGGCTTTGAATCACTATATTGAAAAATCCAGTTGTGACCGCATTCCTCCCCCTAACCAAATTTCCCTTCCACCAGGATTCTCTGGCTGGATAGATCACCCCTGAGGCTTATTTTAATTGGATTGAAGGGTGGTATTGAGATATTTCAACTTTACTGCAAGTACACATTTTGAAAGGTGCCTCTAACACAATCGTACATGTAGTCCAAAGATGCTAAAAATAAAGCAATACAATCCCTTTACAACCTAGTATCATTTGGGGATGTGCTTTAAATTAAACACTCTTAAAAGTGGCTAAGAGGTGCTTAAAAATAAAATCAGACTACACTGGAGGATTGACCATTTTAACTTTACTTTTTTTTATGATGGAGAAGGTTTCTAAGGATGTGACATTCAACTGAAAGGAGGAGAAGAGTCAAAACACAGCACCTCACTTCTGCAGCAAGGAAGGCAGAATTAATATTTCAGCTTAACTACCTCTGCGTGCGCAAAGGTCCTGACAGACCTGTGTGTATTTCTAGCATCTGGGATATAATGACTTCTGTTTCTTCACTTTTCCCTTGCGATACTCTATTCACCAAAAGCAGAATGCTAAATGGGAGGGACAAGCCCATGGCTTGAGGTTCTAAGAATTAGGAAACTGCAGAAATTGGGTTTGAGTGAATGGATTCAGCACCCACAGCTTCAATAGATCTCTATGCAGTGCACACACTGGACTGCAAAAGTATCCATAACCATTCTCTGCAGGTTCATGGTTTTACATTTCAATTATTTTTATCCCACCTGTCCTCAGTCAAGATCAGTTTGAACAATGTGACTTAAGAGTGCTGGTTTTAAAGTGCACCCACTTGTTATTGTACTGAGCATCAAACCAGCTTGCTCTGAATACTTGCAACTCAGTTGAGCGTCCAAACAATTTCAAGTGGTTCAGGAACAGGTTGACCTTTATCGCACTCAGTTCTCATTATGGCTGAAATATCCATTTCACCAGGTGTAGATGATGTCCGACTGACAATAAACCCATTTTGCACTTAAACACCAGACTCAGTAATGAGTGTGTCATGAATGTATTTCACAAGCCAGAGGTGGAAATGTTGACCCACTAAGAAATTGAAAATAAACAAGTAGTAAAGGGTTTTGGGGAAAGAGAGAGAGTAATAGGGGTAAAGCTGTATAAGGAGTTAGCAGAGCTGTGATGGAAGATTCTGTGATTCCATTAAAATGCCTAAAAGGGAAGTGAGCAATGAACAATTGCTCAAACCACAGTTCTCATGGTATAGGAATCTAGCAAGTAGCACAGAGAGAGAAACATGGCCAAGAGATTACAGAATTTCACAAGGGGAAAATAATCAATAGCCACTTTCTATGGTGCATCATTCTAAAGCTCTTAAACAAACCTTTAAGGTTTGAAAATTCCTTGCCAGTATTCATCCCAAACACTTTCTTTAAAATCAAACTGATCTTTGTACTCCTCCAACCCTCCTCTTTCCTTTCTCAATGTGCAAGCAAACTCAACTTATTCTTAATATTTACTCTAATGATACTCGTTATTTATTTGAAGGAAAAGGAAGAATTTGGAAAGCAGTGACTTTTAAAAGAACGTGGAATTAGAATTTTCATAAGTTATTAGCAATTCAAGCAGAAGGGCAAAATGATTTTTTAAATGTTAATTTAGAATTGCTTTTAGAATTTACTGGATGGGGGTACTAAACAAAAGTACAGTTTGGAAAAGAATAAAGATAAAAACCACAGATGAATCTTTTAATTTAGTTAAATGGTTGTTGGGAAGGCAAGTTTTATATTTGGGTTGGATTAGGGTGTTTGAATTAACTAGAAGTAGCACCCTTGAACTTTATTCATTGATTAACAGATGATCCAGCAGGCTCCACTACTCAGTCTCCAAATTGTTGTGGCAGACATTGGTTTCTCTATCAAAGCAATGAGCTAGGCTATCACCCCAAAAGAACACAAACATGTAAGTTATTGCTCACAATGTCCCGTAGGGAGTGGTAATTCTGACCTGTGTTATGGATGTTTAAGATAAAAGGTTGCAGTAAAGCTACCCAGTCCCGAAATAACTCAATAGGAACAAATCCTTTTTAAAGCACAAATCCTGTTAATGAGGCTAAACTTCTTGTTTTGATTAAATGTAGTTTGAAAAGAACAAGAAGGAAGGAAAGAAAAATTCACAAGCTCTGTGCTAGAACGGCAGACAGGTCTTCAGTGAGAGTAGCAAGCTGCGGTGATCCAAGGGAACTGAGGCTTTCTGTCAGTGACATGCTGCAGAGAGGAGAGGTATTGTTTGAAACGTTGGGGGATTTGTACACAATGTCTGCCCCGTGGTCTGTCCTGGCTTTGGCATTCTCACGGAACGTCAACTTGCGAGATTCAATCTGTGGAAAAAGAGGAAAGAGGTTGGTAAATCTCATTAGGAACAAGAGATTCTGTGTTGCCCATACTTCAGAGACGAATCAGCTAGTGACCTTGGTTGAAAGTGAGAGATTGGACACAAAAGGATAGGGGAAAAGTAATAGGATGTACAGGTCCTCAAGCCTGCTCCATCACTTAAAGGCTGATCCTTGACCTAGTTTCCATTTTCCCATTTGATCACCATATCCTCAAACCCATTACAATCCAAAACTCTTATGACATCCTTGAACATAGTCAATGACTGAACATTCACAACTCTCTGCAGAAGAGAAGAGAATTCCAAAAATTCTTAAACTTGAGTTAAGAACTTTCTCATCCTAGTATAAATAGCAAATTCCTTGCCCTGTGTCTGGACCTTCAGTTGCCTAGGCTTCGAGCTCTGGAACATCATTCTTACACCTCTACCTCCCTAACTCACTTTTCTTTTTAAGACCGATATTTCTTAAAGCCTACCTCTCGTGATCAAGCTTTCAATCATATTTCTGTGGCTCAGTTCCTACTTTGTTTTATAATGCTGCTGTGGAGTGCTTTGGGTAATTTTATTCTATTTAATATTCCACTTAAACTGTTATGTTTTAATTAAAGAGCAAAGTTGACTGAAATAATTATGTTCCTTATCCACTGTGGGTCCTGCCATTTAGACTGAGACCATCAGTTCAAAGTTGTCCTACTGTAAGGGACCACACCTGAAATTTGAAGCCAAATGAATTACAAAGAAAAAAAACACCCCATTCTTGGTGCTAAGATGCCTTGTTGAACATCTGCAGCGTATCTTGTCAATGCTGCATACTATGTTAGTGGGAGGCAGGACTGAATGTTTAAGTTCGGGGTGCCAATCAAGCAGACTGCTTTGTCCTGAATGTCAACTGATGAATTTTTAACTGATAGGGTAAGTGACATATGCCGAGAAGACATCAGGTACAGGTATTCTGGAGCTGAGATGACTAATCTCCAAAAACCACATCTAATCTTCCTTTGTACCAGTGGAGAGTTTTCTCCCGATTCCAAATTACTAAATTACTCTAGTTTTGCTAGAATCCTTGCTGTCACACTCAGTCAAATGTGGCCTTGTCAAAAAGGACAGTCATCTCACTTTATCTCTGGAATTCTGCACTTTTGTTCATTTTTGATTCAAGGCTGTAATGAGGTCAAGAATTAAGGGGATATGGTGGAACCCATACAGAGTGCCAACGAGCAGGTTATTTAATTAACAATTTTCACTCGATAGCCTGTTGCTCATTCCTTTCATAACTTTACTGATAATCGCAATTAGACTGACTTGTCAGTAATTGGCCAGGTGGGACGTGTCTTACTACTTGTATATAGGCCATACCTGGGCAACTTTCCACATGGTTGGCTAAATGACAGTGATGTGGCTGTGGAACAGCTTGTCTATGGATGTGGCAAACTTTAGAGCACACCTTCAGTACTATTTTGAAATATTATTGAGGCCCCACAGCCTTTGTAATTTCTAGTGCTTCCAGCTGTTTCTTGATACCATGTGGATTGAGTCAAATTGGCTGAAGACTGACATCTGTGATACAGTACCTCTGGACAAACCCAAGAATTATTCACTCTGCACTTCTGGCTGAAGATTGTTGCAAATGCTTCAGATTTATTTTTTGTACTGGATGCACTGGGCTCAGTCATTATTGAGGATAGAGCTTTTATGATCCATTAGTTGTTGGATTGCTTAGTTTCACCGATCACTTGCTGCTTATAGTGTTTGGCATGCAAGTACTTGTGACTGGTAGCTTCACCAGATTGACACCTGCTGGCTTGAGAGGAATGGGGAAATGGGTGATATGCTGTGCTACGAGGTTGCAGATTGTGTTGGAGCCCATAACCCTCTAAACCTTTCCTATTAATATACCCATCCAGATGCCTTTTAAATTTTGTAATTGTACCAGCCTCCACTAATTCCTCGGGCAGTTCACTCCATTCATGCACCACTCTTTGCATGGAAAAGTTACCCCTTAAGATCTTTTTAAAAAATCTCTTCCCTCTCACCTTAACCAATGTCCTCTAGTTTTGAACTCTCTCACGCGAGGAAAAAGACCTTGGCTATTCACCTTTTCTATACCCCTCATGATTTTATAACCTCTGTGAGGTCACTCCTCAAACTCTGACACTTCAAGGAAAAAAAGCCCAGCCTCTCTCTATAACTCAAACCCCCTCCAGTCCCAGCAACATCAATCTAAATGTTTTATGCATACTCTCAAATTTAACAACAATCTTCCTGTGGAAGGGCAACCAGAATTATATGCAATTTTCCAGAAGTGGCCTCACCAATGTCCTATACAGCCGCAACATGACATCACAACTCCTATACTCAATGTTCTGACCAACGAAGGCTAGTTTACTGAACTCAAATACCACTATCTGCTGTGGCAGATTTTGAACTCGGTCCCCAAACTATTAGCTGAGCTTTCTGATTAATAGGAGAATAGGAACAGGTGTTTTAGCTAAAAATAGCGAACATGCATCAATCACACAATCTGACGAATAATCAAATTTATAAATTCATAGAAAGAGGAAGTGACTGTTGGGGCTTGAAACCCTGTGATTTTCTACATCTGGTCACACTTTGCATGATTTTAAATTAAATCATGGATACCATGAGAATGGAGGCATCCGATAATGTAGAGTTCACAACTGGCTTTTATCCTGCTGTAGGGTGCAAGATAAAATACACACTTTATTTAAATTTCCAAAATAAGTTCAAGTAAAATACCACCTTTTCTAAACCTTGCTTAAAGCCTGCCTTGTACATACCAGCTCTTCATCACTGTCTATTTAAAAACTCCCGGGGACAGGTACAGCATGAGTTAGAAACAGAGTAAAGCTGACTTTACACTGTACCTTCCTCAGGAGAATTTGTTAGTTAGGAACTGGAGTATGCCATTCAGAACCTCGGGTCTGTATCATCATTCAATAAGATCACCAATGATCTGTAGCCTAATTCCATGGCCCACAACCCTTAATATCTCTTCTTAACAAAAGTGTATCAATTGAAGATTTAAAAATAATCACTGATCTAGCACAGTGTCTTTGTGGAAGAATACTCCAAACTTCCACTAGTCTGGAATTTGGCCCTAATTCTCACACTATGACCCCTCGTTCCAGAATCCCCAATCAAGGAAGAGAGTTAATCTTATCTACCCTTTCTTTCAACTAAATTGCTGATTAAGTTTCCTTCACACTGTCTCATCAAAAGCTCCATGAACAGAAATAGAAATGTTTAAGCAAAGGATGGCCGAAATACAGAGTAACACACCCTTTATACTGTACCATGCACAGTCAGGACAGCTAAACCTCCAATTTGATACAGAGTAAAGATCAATTTACATCACCTTATCAATCAATTCCATCACTGTCACATTAATTGCTCCCCCTACACAGGTCAATAATTTTCTGCAGCTGCAAACTAAGAAAAGCTGCTATTATAAGTTGCACACATTGTTTCAGATTGTCAGGCAATTTTGTGACTGAATGAGGGGAAATTTTCTTTTGTGTGCTTGAACCCTTTAGGAAGTGGCATGAGGCTGCCCAAAGAAAAGAGACAATATTGCAACTCACCAGTATGGCTTTGATTTGAAGCTGATTCTCAGAGTTAATGACCATCATCAAATCCACTTTTGCACCAAATTCCCGACTGTCATCATTTTTCACAAAACTACACACCCCACGCAGGCCAAACTTTCACTTACATGTCTCCTGTATTTGTAACTCTTGGCTGTGAGTTTCGGCAGACCTGGCAGTGGGGTCCTCCCCTACTCCATTTTGCTGTGTCACACTCTCAGCTTGTCCTGTCAGATCCCCATTTTCTGGAATCTGACTGATCGTTGCTGACTCTGATTCTTCTTCACCCTCATTCTAAAAATAAAATTGTGGGGTGGGGTACAATGGTGCATTGTTTTAGAAGGGCATGAAATGAAATGCAAAATATATACATGAGAAATCGAAAAGAAACAAAATGTTCAGGATTCAAACAATTAAATGCACTGATGGACTGAGAGTAATCTTCTGGTAACTAAAGAGACATCCTCCAAAGTAATGAGCTAGATTTTTCTAAGGATAGAAAGTAAAGGCATAGATCAAAACAACAATAATGCTTCTGTCCTTCCTCACCCCAGGATATCGATGACATTCTAATATATGTGGACTGGCTCTTCTTTAGATAGGCAGAGTTTGTAGGGGAACAGTGTGATCATGTGATGTATGAAAGCTGATCCCAATTCTGGTCTCACTTGATTTCTCAAAGTTCACTTTGCCGTGGTAACTGTGGCAATTTCCTTTTCAGTCTCCAACTGGAGGTTTTCAGTGGAACAAACGGGTGGGGGTGGGGGATGTGGGTAAGGTTGATTGGGAGGAGGAACAGGAGATGAAGCAACAGCTCATTAACAAAAAGCTAATCATACAAGGTTTTGTTGAGGGATTGGTTTGGGTAGAGAGAGAGTAAGAAAGAATGTAAGAGAATGAGTAAGAGAAATAAAAAGGAAACAGGCAAAGGAGTAGTGAACTTTAGAGTGCAGAGGTGTGTTGCTACAGGGCAATATTTTTCCTAATTTGTGGGATGTGGGTGTCACTGGTTGGCCAGCATTTATTGCCAGTCCCTAGCTGCCCTGGAGCACTTGGTATTTGGAGTTTAAGAGGGAAATGGGTTGAAAGTTCAATGGAAACACAATAACTTGTGTTTCCTGTAATATTTTTAATGCACTTTTTATGAAATACAATGTTCCAAGCCACTTTAAGGAGAGTTTTCAAATAAAATTAGGTACTGACCATGCATGGAGACATTAGACCAGAGTCTAAACCCTTGGTCAAAGAGTTAGGTTTCGTGGACCTTGTTAAAGGAGAAAAGACGTGGACAGGAAGATGCAGGAAGACCGGGGTGGAACCGGAGAGCTTAAGCCTTGCAGCTCAAGAAATCATGAAGCAATTAAAAGTCAGGGATGTACAGAGCTCAGAATAGGTTGTGTGATGATCTGAAGCAGGGGTGGGGAATGAGGGTGATGGTGATCTTAGTACCAGAGATTACAGTTACAGAGAAGAGTCTTGCCATGAAAGGATTTGAAAAGAAGGTTTTAAACTTTGAAATGAGGATGCTGCTTAACAGTGAGCCAATTCAAATCAGTGAGTATAGTGGCAATATGTCATTATGCAAGATAGAACATGGTCTACAATTTTCAATTGCTTCAAGTTTGCAGAAAGTAGAACCAGAGGGGGCACTCAATTCTACAAGCCAGTAGTCAAGTCATGAATTAGGGTTTTAGTATCAGGTGAGGTGAGGTGAGGCTAGTGTGTAGATGGTGATGCACTAGATGGTCTAGTGATAATGTGGATTGTGGATGGCATGATCTTGGATCAAATATAGAAACCATGGCTTTAAAAAGATTTTCAGCTTCAGATAGCTGCAAAGCAAAAGGAGAGAGTTGATGTCAAGGGAATGAGTGTTTGGGATGGAGACCAAAGACCATTGTTTTTGCTTTCCTAATCTTTAGTTGCAGGAAATTCTTGTTCATCTAGTACTAGACGTTGGGATAGCAATCAGACAATACAGAGATAGTGAAAGGGTTGACAGAGGTAGAAGTGAAGTAGAGTTGGGTATCATCAGCGTACGTGTGGAAATTCATACTTTGTTTACTGATGATGTTATGAAGAGGTGGCAAGTAAATGAGAAGTAGGGAGAAAGGCCACGATTGATCCACAAGGACTCCCAAGGTAACAGCATAGCAGCAGGAACAGAAACAGATTCTGTTTCTGGCCACTTAAGAATAAAACCATAAGTGCAGACCCAACCTACCAGGCAATGGTGGTGAAGCACTGGAATAGAAATTTGTGATCAGCTTCTTAACAGGTCAAGAATGATAAGCAGAGAAAAATTACCATTGTCACAGTCAACTAGGACGTTGTGTGACATTTTGGTACTATAGCAGGGACAAAAAGCCTTTCTATCTCTGTAATATCCTTGGGCACCAGTATCCTGCAAACTATCAGTAATCCTCCAACAATGTTAACCACTCCATTATCGATGACTATGGGTAAGCTGCTAAATCCTAAGCTTTTGAATTCCCATTCTGAAACTCTCCTCCTCTCCCCTAATTTTCCTTAATATTGCATTGTGTGTTTTGATGTCAAACACTGTCTTGTAATGACTATGAAAAGGCCTGGGATAACTTTTTAAAATAATATGAGTACAAGTGATTTAGAGATGGTGTTGGACTGGGGTGTACAAAGTTAAAAATCACACAACACCAGGTTATAGTCCAACAGGTTTAATTGGAAGCACACTAGCTTTCGGAGCGACGCTCCTTCATCAGGTGATTGTGGAGGGCTCAATCGTAACAGTATTTATAGCAAAAATTTGCAGTGTGATGTAACTGAAATTATACATTGAAAAATTGATTGTCTGTTAAGCCTTTCATCTGTTAGAATACAGTGATAGTTTCACTTCTTTCATGTGTAAATCACAAAACCTTTTTTTATAAAAAGTTGCATTCTTGGCTTAGCTGTTAACAATGGTGATAGCTAGACAATATGTTGAAGGTGTTGGCCCCCTGTGTTCTCTGTCTATGCCATGATGCTTAGATTGATACTAATCTAAAAAGTGAGATAATGGAGTTTTACAAAAATTCATTGCCTGGTTTGGAGGGTGATATGAACTTGGTTTGTTTTCACCTCAACTTTGAAGGCTGAGAGGTGACCTGATATAAGTTGTCAAAATTGGATAGAATGGATAGATGGTTGCCCCTCAGGTCGCTTTCAAATCTTTCCTCTCTAACCAGAAACCTATGCCTGTTGTTTTGGACTCCCCTACCCTGAGGAAAAGACTTTAGTTAGTCACCTTACCTATGCCTCTCAATGCTTTTATAAAGTTTGCCTTTATGTGTTTACCTAAATCTTTCCTTTAGCTAAACTAAAGTACCTCTACCTTCCTGGATAATCTTTGAATAATAGGAAGTTATAGCGATATAAATCAGGAACCCATAATGCTTCAGCTTTTCCAGGCAGATACATCAGTGATTTAAGTCATTGAGACAGAGACAAGAAATGTAATGGATAGAGGAAGTTTGAGGCCTATTCTTTCAGTAAAAAGGCCGAACTCTTTGAGACTACCAGAGCTGCAAGACTCTGTTTATGTCAGCTTGAAATGTGTGGGTACATGATGGTCTCCTATCACTCAAGTCCTCCAGTGCATTTCATTTCCTCAACTTCATTTCAGAGTACTGCAAAAACCAAAAGAGGGAAAAAAAAACAAGGAACACAACAGACAAGATCAAAATTCAAGCCATTCTCTTTCCTGTGTGTACATTAATTTCTCAAGTGAAATTAAGCAGACACAGATTTTGTGCAGAAACATAAAATGCTGTCACATTGACTGTAATTAAACAGACAACACTATGGCACATCAAGATGGTAACATTTCTATATTCATTAATATATCAGGAGTGCTCAACAAACAACTGGCAAAGGGGAAACCTAACTGTGGAGGATTGTAACATCATATTTCTTCCCCACCCAATTTTTTCAGCAACTTTTAAAATGTACTCTTCCCTACTGAATGCGGGACTCGTGTTTGGGTTTAGAGCTATATACGTACCTATCATTCTCAAGGAACCTTGCCCAAGTTTCCAATATTTATGCGCATGTATCAGCAAGTTCTTCAGCTCCAGATTATATTCAGCTTTTAAACATTGACGTTTCCTTGATGAGAGGCAGAAGTGATTTAATCTCCTCCTCACCCAGGGGTACTGAAACTAGGTAGCTCCCTGGCTGTTGCATAACTTTCATCAGCAATATTAGTAAGGAACAGGAATTGGAGGTTGAATGTAATGTATTCACCCACAGAACCAACAGTAAAAAATAGGGTTGGGGCATAAAGGGAAGAAAATAACTTGTTTCTACCTTGTGATACAGATCTTAGGAAGTCAAAAAACCAGATAATGAAATGATGGTAGATAGTACTACTGTTGAGAGGCTAACACCAAGTGATGGTTCATTGTTGGGCCATCTCCAGGATGTATCAATGACTTCAGACTTGAGGAGAGGAGTGAAATCCTTAATGACTGAATTATCAAATGGATGAATAATAATTCAATCGTTATCCCATGGCTCTACAAACTACAAAAATGATACACCTGCTGTACTGAACAAACACAAAAATGTTCTGATAATAAGTGATCAATAATGATGTCACAGCAGGAAAGGAGGTGCCTTTGTACTGAACTCGTGGTAAAATTTTACAATTTGCTACATTCTGCAAAGTCAGCTAAGGTATGGCTTTGTGTTAGATGGGAAAAACATTAACAAGGAAAGAAGTAAAGCAAGGGGCTGGTGACAAAAATAAAGAAAAACTGTTGGAGCATTTATACAACAAACACTGGGCAAAATTTAGTACCCCCGCCTCCAAAACAAAAATCTTCTCAATTTGCAGCTTTCTTCCCTGCTACCTTGAACAAACTGTTGTTGGATTGAAAGTGCACGAAAGCACACAAGTACTTCCATTGGGCTTAGCTTTGTTTGGGAGCAATAACAGCCATTTCAACCATATTCAAAACCATCCCATGTTCATCTGATTGCTGCATTTCAGAAAAACATTTGGTGGGGAGGTGAATAAGTAGTGATAAACAGGACCAGAAAGAGGGATGTGGTCTTACTGAGAGAACTTAGAAAGCTATATAGGAAATTAGCAAGTAGGAGCTCAATCATGGTAACCTCAAATCATAGGCAAGTGAATATAGAAATAGGCGATAAAATAGCTTCATGTGTAGCTGGAAAGGTAGTCCAGCAGTGGGGGCGGGGGCGACAGCTTTAGATTGCTGGAATATTGGGACAAACTGGGGGAAGATTGGACCTGGAGAAGCTAGATGGGTTGCGTCTAACCTGAACAGAGCACAAGATCCTTCTGTGGCAATTTTCAAGTACAACGGAGAAGTGTTCAAACCACTTGGCAAGCTTTGAGAGAATCAGGAAGTAATACCAGAGAGGAATACGAAGAAAAACAGAATATTGGAAAACAGAGAGCACACTGCAGTAGGAAACATCAAGTTTTTATATGGATTCCTAGTGAGGAAAATTAAAATCCAAATTAGGGTTACTGTGCCTGTATGCAAATCCACAAAGTTTGGTAAATAAGATTGGTGAGTTACAGGTGCAGACTATCACATGGAAATACAAATATTCTAACTATAACAGAAACCTAATTTAAAGGAGGGTAGGACTGAACCTTGAATAAACTTAAAGACCTAACCTCCACTACTTTTCAAGTATGAAAGTTTCACATCTTAATGACTTCAGAGAAAACAGATTCTCCCCATCATTTTCTGAAAAGGGAGGTATCTTATCTTTAAAGAACATTTTAGTCTCCTCCATAAGAGCAACCATCGTCTGGGTATCAATCCAATATAGTGCCCTCAACATCTTCAATGTCCTTGATCCACACAATAAGATGGAGGATATTCTCAATGCGCAGGCAGAACTTTGTCTCCACAAAGACTGTGCTGCGGTCAATCATACTAATATTGTCATGGGCAGATGCACCTACAACAGACACACTGGTGTGGATGATGTCAATTATATTTTTTCCTCATTAGTTCCCTCACCACTGGTCATCAACCCAGTCGAGCAGCATTGTCGTTTAGGACCTAAGCAGCTCAAACTGTAATGCTACTCCTTGAGCTATTCTTGAAGATGGACATTGAGATCCCCCACACAGAATACATTCTGGCACCTTCCAAACTTCAGTGCTTCCTCTAAATGTTGTTCAACATGGAGGAGTACTGATTTTGTCAGCTGAGGGAGGATGGCACACGGTAATCGGCAGGTGGTTCCCTGACCCATGTTTGACGGCGATTTCATGCAGTCTGGAGTCAATGTTGAGGATTTCCATGACAAAACCCTCCTTAAATGTATACCACTGTGCCACCATCTTTTCTGGGCTTGTCCTACCAGGAATGGTCATGGTAGTTTCTGGGACATTGTCCAAATGTTAATGCGGAAGACTTTATATAATTGAATGCTTTTTTTGGTCATTGTCATTTCCAGTGCCTAGTTTGATGCCAGGTGGTCCAACAGGTTTATTTTTGAGACTTTCTAGTGGTTGTCACAACCGGGCAGCTTGCTAGGCCAATGTATCCACCCAATAATTCAATTACATTCTTGACTAGAATACAGTCAACAGTTTTGGACCTGTTATTGCAGAAAAGATAAACAGCAGAGGGTGCAGTCCACAGGAGGTTCACTTGGCTGATCCCTGACGATATGGACAGTGTTATGAAGAAAGGTTGAGGAGGCTGGGCCTGTACTGCGCAGAGAATGAGAGGCAACCTTACTGAAACATGCAAGATTCTTTAGGTACTTGACAGGACAGAAGATTCTGAAAAGAGATTTTCCAGAGAGCGCGTTTAGACCAGATTAAATGATCTCAGTCACCCAATTAACAGAGAGATAAGGAGGAATTTCTTCTCAGAGCGCAGGGAATCTGCAAAATTCTTTACTGTAGATGGCTGTAGAGTCTGGGTCATTAAGTATATTATGATTCAGATTGACAAAATTTTTATCAGTAAGGGAACCAAGGGTTATGAGTAAAGGCAGGAAAGTGGCATTGAGGAATATCATCAGTCATGATCTCATTAACTGGTACAGCAGACTCAATAGGCTGAATGGCTTATTTTTGCTCCTATGTCTTATGGAATATTGCAGATGGGCAGACGGTCTGAGGTGTCATTGTATGAATGCAATTTAGCAGTTTCTATCATTTAATTCCAGGATGCTGCCCATACTCTGCTGTAGATTGACACCAGCCATTGCTTAATTGTTGGAACTATTACTGATGCAGAACACTCGAGTGATTAGCAAACTGATATATGAAGGAGGAAGCTTCATGATGATTGGCTGGAACTCTGTACCAGGGATACAGTGATTGGTTGCCAACGATCCAGTGCATGTTCCCCTGTGTCACAACACCACCTGAACTTTTCCTCTTAATCACTACTAACTTTATTTTACCTGAAGTTCCCAATTATAGGTAACACTTCAAGGTACTGTCAAGTAATAATAATGAGGAAAAATCAGACAGATAAAGAATCAGTAGTTGGTTGAGGGCAAAGTGCTACTTTGAAAACCCTTTGATTAAAGGGCAATTCAAAGAATTAATAAAAGGATAAATTGGAAGGAAGTAGAAAGTAGTATAGAAACATGGTAACAAAGACAGACTTTGTGGCACAGAAGTAGGCCATTCAAGACCATCAAGTACGTGTCAGCTGAGATGATCAGTCTCTAATAACTGCAATGTTCCTTTCTCATAAGGTGTGTAGAAAATACATACCATAGCCCGGGCAACCAATAGTTGAGAGCCAGATGGTTAAGCCATTACCAGGTGATAAACTCAGTGAGCAAATGGTTCCAGTGTAGCATCGAGTTTCTTGATTGACAAAGGCCAAAAGTAAATTCTCTATCTTATGCTTCCTTCTTGCTCATTGCAAGTGGTACACGCTCTTGGAAGCCTATTAGGCAGCTGGAGGCAGGGTGGTACAGAAATAATTATTTCTAAACTTATCAGTTGGTAAAGACATCATTAATGAGTTAAATTAGGTACCATCCGGTGGGCTAGTTGATTTCAGCTGGGTCATGATTGGGACAATACATTTAGTATTAACACCTTTTAATTAAGAGGTTGGGGAAATGAAAGAACAAATTACCAGTGATCCTGATTACTTTCAATTGCTGGAAGTGCACCTGAGGGGATTTTAGTGGGGGGTGTTTTTGTGAGGTACCAAAGAGTCAGCAACATCATCTACAAAGACACAAATCCAGCATGGACCATCAATAACCTTATGGGGAAGAGAAAGACAGGAAAAAAAAACATAGAGAGGTGGCAGAGCAAAGATTATGTGAATTTCGAGAGACAGGAGAACAAGTTTCACAGTCCTTGCTCACAGCTTATGCGATTAGTCGATTATTTTAAACCACAGTTCAACTACCCTTCCTATCCCTCACCTTCACGTTACCTCCTCCCGGAATATGGTTGAGGTTATCCAAGGATCCAATTTTCGACTCTGCTTTGTTCTTAAAATCAGTCTTGGCAGTCTCTATCTTCACATCCCCACCACCTAGGTTTATAAGAATGAATGAATTTTGTGAACAATTGTTTTACTCTTCACCGTAAGTCTAAGGTTCAGACAGATTGTGTTGTATAGGGGAGGTGGGAAAGAGAGGGGGAGCATTGGAAAGAGATAGTTTGGGAGATGGAGAGGTGAATTCAATTTACACTGGCTGCATCTGTATTACACCTTTTCATATAAATTATATTTGAAGGGCATAAAAACCCTTTGCATTAGTTGGATTCCAGAATCTCTAACAGAACAATGAACTTACAATAAAATGTGGAGCTGGAAAGGCACACCACATCAGACAGCATCAAAGGAACAGGAAAGTCGACATTTTGAGTTGGGACTCTTCACCAGTCCTCCGAAGCTGCCTTAACTGCTGTGCCTTTCCAGCTCCACATTTTATCAACTGCGACTTTCAGCATCTACAAATCGCTGAGAACAGTCAACTGTGTCTTGTTGATGCTGATAAGTGAGGATGTTAGCTAGTACACTACAAAAATGCATTCCTTCAAATTAACTGGTGAAACAGACAAATGGGATCTGAATTTTACTTCACATTCAAAGGAAAACATCTTAAATATTAGAAGAATCCTGAAACAATGTTTTGACAAGGCGATTAGGCACTCAAAATAAAAGTGATGCAAACTTATACCTGATCCAACACGGCACACCATATTACAGATCCCTATTGGTTAATTACATAAAGCCATCATCCATTGTGGCTCTAATCAGACTCAAGGGCCTAATTTTAAACCAAAATCTATGCAAATGAACTAACCTACAAGGTAGTAGGTAAGCAATATGAGTGTACTGAGAGAGTTGGGGACAACTTCAACGAGGAGACCAGTTGGGAAGTGCAAATGAGAGAAGTATTATCTGTGCTGCTTTCCACACAGTCAAATGTCATCTTGATGTTAAATTTACATGATTAGCTACTTTAGTGTAGGACAAACTACTTTACACAAAATCAACACCCTAAGGAGAAGTGAGAGTGATAGGAAAATAGAGCATCTACTGATGAAGAGATATATTTTGGTTTAGGAAAAATAAACAGTTGTTGCTAATGGAACCATTCTAGATTCAGTGAGTGATACTGTTCGCGTTGCTGGAGTGGAACTAAGACAAACAGGTCTTTTCTCAAACTCCATAACAAGGAACCTACTATTATGTAAAAAAAAGAGATAAAACCAGGAAATTATAGGCTGCTCAGTCTAACCTCAGTGGTGGGGAGGTTATCTGAAAGAATTCTAAGGGACAGATTATATCTGCACTTGGAGAGAAAAGGATCAGAGATTAGCCAAAGTTATACATTGGATCCAAAATTAGCCATAAGGCAGGAAGCACAGGATGTTGCTGTGGGAGTGCCTGGAAGTCTGTTTTCAGTCAGTTTCTGCAAGGTTCAGCACTGGGGTTCTTATTGCTGGTGGTGTACACTAATGATTTGGACTTAAACATAGATGGTATGATCAAGAAGTTCGCAGATGATTCAAAAATTGGTAGGATGGTTAATAGTAAGAAGAATAGCAGTAAATTATGGAGCATATCAATAAATTGCTCAGCTTGGCTGGGCAATGGCAAGTGGAGTTCAAACTGGCACAATGTAAGCTTGTGGGGAGAGCTAATAAAGCATGGAATTATGAATTGCCTGAAAAAGCACTGAAGTTCAGAGGGACTCTGGTGTGCATATCAGCTGATCCCTGAAGCTAATAGGGCAAGTAGATATCGTGGTTAAGGCAGCATATGGAATACTTGCCTCATCAGCCGAGGCACAGAAGAACAAGGAGATTATGGCGTAACTGCATAAAATGTTGGTTAGGCCAGAAATGAAGTACTGCATGCAAGTGCGGTGACCACATTATAGGAAGGATGTGATAACATTAGATAGTTCAGAGAAGATTTACCAGGTTGCTGCCTGAGCTGGAGGGTCTGAACTATGAGGGACATGACAGTGGTGAAGATTATGAGTGGCATAGATAGTTAAACAGCAAAGCTCCTTTGCCATTAGTAGACAAGTCAATTGCCTGGGGGCATGGATTTAAGGTAAAAGGCTAAGTAGTGGAGAAATGTTTATACTCAGGGGATTGGTGAGAGTCTGAACTGATTGTCTGAAACAGTAGTTGACTCAACCTCTTGAAACATTTAAGCAGCATTTAAATATTAATTTGGTTGCCATATTTTCCAAACTACAGACCAAGAGCTGGAAAATTAGATTTGTTGGAGCCATGTGGATATAATACATTGAATGGCCTCTTTTACACATTCTCCCAGTGTTTGCGTGGGTTTCCTCCAGGTGCTCCGGTTTCCTCCCAGAGTCCAAAGATGTACAAGTCAGGTGAATTGGCCATGCTAAATTGCCCATAGTGTTAGGTGCATTAGTTAGAGAGAAATACAGGGTATGGAAATGGGTCTGGATGGGTTACTCTTCAGAGGGTCATAATGGACTTGTTGGTCTGAAGGGCCTCTTTCCATCCTGTAGGGAATCTAATCTAATCTAATCTGTGCTGTGAACATCCATGACTTTGATCAAAGCCTCCTAAGCATTAGGGGAGTGAGTTGCATAATTAATTCTGTTTTGGATGAAATATTAAACAAAGGCCAAGTAAAACCCCACAGCTCTGGCTAAGAGAGCGCTCTCCATGTCATTCCTTCCGTAAGTTTATCAGCTATGATACGTCAATAAACTCTGTGCTATGTTTTGAATTGTGTGGGAATATAGATAACCATATTTGTCTGCAGAATAGCAAATACATTTCCAATACATACAAACATCTAAATTAGAAAGACTAGGCCATTCAGCCCCAACCTTTCTCCTTTCACCTACTTGAAGAATCTATCCACCTCTGCCTTAAAAATATTCAAGTACTCTGTAACTCTCTCCCTGAAGTATTGCAAGCAAAGACTCATGACTCAAGGAAAGACTTTCAGCTGATCCCTATTTTAAATAGGTGACTCTTGATTATTAAATAGTGACCCTATTTCTAAATTCTCTCATCTGAGGAAACATTCTGTCCATGTCAATACTGTCAAGACCCCATAGGATCTTGAATGATTTAATTAAGTCACCTTGTCAACAGATATAACCCCAAAATATCCAAATTTTCCTCAGAAAACAGCACACTCCCATTCCAGGTAGTTGTCTAGTAAGCCTTCTCTGAACTGCCTCCAACACATTTATACCTTTCCTTAAATAAATTAACCAGTACTGTGTACAGGACTCTGGATGGGGTCTCACCAATGCCCTGTATAATATGAAGCACATCCTCCCTACTTATGCAACCAATTTCCCTTGCAATAAATCATAGCTTTCTATTAGCTTTCCTGTTTACTTTCTGTACCTGCATAATAACATTTTGCAATTCATGTACAAGGACGCCCAGATCCCTATTCATTTCAGAGCTCTTCAATCTCTCACCATTTAGATAAGATGCTGCTTCTTTATTCTTCCTGCCAAAATGGATAATTGAACTTTCTCCAACTTTATACTTCATTTGCTATTATTTTTGTCCACTCACTTAACTGATGTGTATCTTTTCATAATCTCCTGGGTGTCCTTTTCTCATCTTTCTATCCTACTTAACATAGTGTCATATGATATATAGGAGAGATATGATCAGATCTTGCTTAAATGCAAGGTTTAAAGATGAATATATTAATAGTACCTGCTTTGTGTTTCAGATTTGTCTTGGATCCACATTTGGACGATGCACGACTCACATCCAGCTTAGTTTTTGGAATCTGCACCTAAAGGTTAAAAAGAGTTTAAAACATGTAATCATGTCAATGCTTCAACATCTCTCAGAAGAAGAGGAAATGAGAGTTGTGTCAGCAAATGATGTACTTCATCAAAGCGTATAAAATATTAAACTGCAGAATGTAAAACCAGAATAGTATCCTCCAATTAAAACAAGAAACTAGGCCCTGGGGATAAAGAATAAACCCGTCAGGAATTACATTTTTATCCAAAGAGTGATGAAAGTTTACATAATTTATCAAATGATGTAGCGCCATTAAAATAAACTGCAATCAAACTATGGTGGAAAAAAGAGAGATTGGCTTTCACAAGTCCTTCCTGATTAAGTATCTATCCACAATCGGTGTTAAAAATATTCAAGAATTTTTTTGGATGAAAAGTCACTGGATTCAAAATGTAAATTTGCCTCCTTCCCACATAGACTGCCAGGTCAGCTGTAATTTGTTTTTTTTTGTTTTGTCTTTCATATCTGGGTACAGTTGAAACTATAAGAGTAGTGTTGTTACTGGACAGTAATGCAATATGACCAGATTCGAATCTCACCCTTTGAATTCAGTTAAAGTAGGCAGCATAAGCATTGAGACTATGGGCCTGTCTGAATATCATGGAAGTACAACTGGTTTGCTAAATCCTTTAGGAAAAAGCCAAATCTGGATTATGAGACTCCAGTGTCACACCAACGTGAATGACATTGGCTAAGCAAATCACTCATATGCATCAAGCTGAAAGTTAGCCCATTGCTTTCTTCTCAGGGCAACAAAGCACAGACAATAAATGCTGACCTTATCAGTGACAGACATACCCTGAGAACTAATTTTGAAAACGTCTTGATGACTTTTGCACACAAATCAACCCAATCTGTGTTCTCAAGGTGGTGTCCGGGTAATTGTTTCTCAATGAAATTGCTCTTGCAGAGTTAGTTACAGCACTGTAATAAATTCAGGAAATTTCACTTGAGCTAAAAATGGTCTTGTAGTGGAGTGGCAGTGTTCCAATCTCTGGTCCTGAAGGCCTGGGTTCAAGTCCATCTGGCCCAGACATGTATTGTAACATGTCCGAACTGGTTGGTTAAAAACACCTACACTAAGAATAATATCCAAAGTCTGGCTTTAATGGCTATCTAAACCCACTGTGTAAACCCAGACAAACAATAGATGATAGGGTCAGAAAGTCCAAAGAATACAAGTGTTACATAATTTATTACTTCTGAGAATGGATCTTAATATTAATGCTGTGGAAAGTATGTACCTCATTTAACACTTGTCCAGGAGATAGAAGGGAGGGGGAAAATTAACAAATCACCAGAGAAGTGATACTGAGCAAATTGCGGGAGCTGCATGCTGACAAGTCCTGAGTATTGATGGACTTCATCCAAAGGTCTTAAATTTAATCATTCTTCTGTCATTGTAGCATTGCAAAGGACAACAGTGGAATCCACTTGGTTAGAGTTAAGAATCAAAGAACTAAGGTCATGCAATTGGAGACACTCTCTTGATCAACCGGTACAAAGATAAAGCCACAAATCTGCTGAGAAATCACAGGCATGCAAGAACAAATGAGTGATGATGTGGAGGGACTTTTATCATTCAAACAGTGACTAGGATAATATTTTTAAAAAAGGGAAGGAATTTCTGAAATGTGTTCAAGAGAATCTCTTTGCCCACTATGTTCTCAGTTCAGCTGGATAGGAGGCATTGCTGAATCTGTTGCTGGGGACCAAGGTGGGATAAACGGAACAAGTATCTGTGGCTACTATATGGATCCTGAGTTCTGAGGAAGTGTCACTAGAACCGAAACATTAACTATGATTTCTCTCTACAGATGCTATCAGACCTGCTGAACTTTTCCAGCAATTTCTATTTATTTGGAGAAGGACGGCAGCTCCTTTTCTCTGACTGACATTATCAACTCACAAGTAACAACACTTAGTCAATTTACACTTGCTCTGGTATGACCTTTAGTTTACCGCTAATTTTGCAAAAGTAGCATTATTATAAAATTCAGTTACTCATTTTTCCTCCTTGGGTATTGCTGCTGAACTGAACAATGGCAATGCTGGGGTTAGTTCCCACTGACAGCAAATTCCTCCAAATCACCATTCTCCTCTGTGAATTTAAAGTAGGTCACTGTCTGGAATAAATGCATTCATTTGCAACTGATCTTATCTCCACAAACAATTGTCCAGTGAAAGATGACAGTGCACTAAGCAGTAACATTCCCGCACAGCTAACATAACCATGATTAGCTCACTCAACACGAACGAGGCATCCAGAGACTTTGTGGCCGACCACAACATTATGTGCAATTCACTACCCCATAATGCAGTGCACACCGGGATTCTGAATAAATTTAAGGGATAGACAGATTTTGACTTGCATGGGTTAAAGGGTTATTGGGAGCAGGCAGTAAAGTGGAGTTGACATTGAGATGAAATTGCTCAGCACATTCGAGAGGCTGAACTCCCTGTTTCTGTCCCTAGTTCTTAAGTTTTTATGTACTTCTCTCTTCTTTCCAACGTATAATTCTTCCCATGCTGCTAGAGACAAACTGTTTAAATCCAGAGTAATCGAAGTGAAGAAAATTACTTTTAGATTAGAGGCAGACATTTTAAAAGGCATCTGTAAGATTTAACAGGTTATCCTCCCATGTCCTCACCCTGTTCATACATTTGCATCATAACATACAGCAGCTCAGCATGGAAATATAGCGTCAGCTGTATTTTACTAGAACAGCAATATTAAAGCAAGTCTTTGTGGAATACTTGCATGTAAACCACAGAGCGTCAGTGCCATGAATGTAAACCTATGTTCCTTTTAATTTATGAATTTTAAGTCTATACACAGCACAGAAAGTAGCATATTATCCCTATGCTGACTTTTTAGGAGAGTTATTGATTGAAAAGTAGAATTTATAAGTCTTAGGAGCAGAAGTAGGCCATTCAGCCCATTGCGTCTGATCCACAATTCAATGAGAACATAGCTGATCTGATAATCCTAATAAACCATGTTCTTGCCTTTTCACCACAACCCTAGATTCCTTTACTGATTAAAAGATCAGTCTATCTCAGGCTTGAATATACGGAATGATCCGGTCTCAATGTTTCCCATGCTCCATGTAAAGAATTCCACAAATTCACAACCCTCCAAGAAAAAATATGTCCTCATCTGGGTTAAATTAGTCCCCCATCTTCATATCACTCTGGAGATTATGCTCTCTGACCTTAAACTCTGACAAGGGGAAACAACTTTTCCGTATCTACCTTATCAAGTTATCTAAGAATTTTGTATGTTTTAATAAGGTCGCACCTCATTCTTCCAATTTCCAAGTAGTATAGGTCCAACCTACTCAATCTTTCCTCATAAGACAATCTATCTATAACAGGTATCAGCCAAGTGAATCTTTTCTGGACTGCTTCTAATGCCAGTAATCTTTCCTTATATAAGTGGCCCAAGCTTTTCACAGTATTCCAGCTGTGGTCTGACTAGTGCCTTGTACAATTTCAGCAAAACCTCCCTACTTTCATATTCCAATCCCTTTGAAATAAAAACCATTAATTATTTGCCTTCCCTATTGCCCACTATTATCCACAAAACCAAGGGCAGTTCCTTCCAGATTACGAGGCCAATAAAATACAACAGAGTGGGCAATGTTAAGCTAGAAATATAAGACTTAATGAGCTGGACTGACAGAGTTCAAGGATTGCATGTGCTCAAAAGGCTGTAGGCTGGGCACTTACCCAATAGAAAGTGACTTTCTTCCATGTCTATTGGAACCGTGAAAAAACATCAACTGTAGATTTTGCCTTTTCAAACTTGTGCTGTGTCGGTCAAGGATGATACTTGAAGTATTGGACAATATTAACATGAGGCACAAATCCCTTACTAGCGGTGCTTGCAATGGCAGTTAATGACGTAATTTGTCTGTTACACATCTTGGGAAAAACTTGTAACACTTTCCTACAGAATAATGGTACTAGTAAACCAAATGTACCTAGTGACAGCAATGAAACAGAAGGAAGTTAGTGTAAAGAACCCAAAAGCCAAAACTCACATTACCACCACCAGGAACATGCTTAATGTTATCCTTGGAACCACACTTTGACTGCACATGACTGTAGTCGATTTTTTTGTTCACAATCTGGACCTAGACACAATGGAACAAATTAATTTAAAATCAGTTTCCTTGATAACAAATAATTCAAAAGGTGTTTTTGAAGCTCCTCTTCAGAACATGTATGTTAAGTTAAAAGAATGTTAAAGGTTAAAATGAGAGAAGCTTAAGTAGAGAAATCAGAATCAGTTACTGATCAGTTATGATCATCTCAAATGCTGTCCTATTTGCAAAACATCATTCTGTGTACTATCAGAAACAGGAGTATCATAAGTTTTGATTAAAAAAAACACTTACGTAAGGTGGTTAGCAAAGTTCAAAAATGAAATGTAATCAACAGTTTAAAAACATATTTCATTCTACTATTCATGCTTAAACTGTCCCTCCTTGTCCAAATTTCTGAATACAGCTCTTCAGCTATTTAAAGTTCAGGAGCTCCATAGCTAGTTTCAGCCCAATGGCCTGATATATTTTAAAATAACCCAAATGTGAAACATTACAGCATGTCAATTAATCACCTTTTCCATGACTTGGAGATGCCGGTGTTGGACTGGGGTGTACAAAGTTAAAAATCACACAACACCAGGTTATCGTCCAACAGCTTTATTTGGAGGCACACTAGCTTTCGGAGCGATGCTCCCATGAAGGAGTGTCACTCCGAAAGCTAGTGTGCTTCCAATTAAATCTGTTGGACTATAACCTGGTGTTGTGTGATTTTTAACATTTTCCATGGTTTCTCAGCAATACTGGTCTTCCATTACATTTTGCTAGCAAGAAAACAACCATCAGAACACACATCTTGAACCCACTCCTGCCTGAACTTGGTAAAAAGAAACCTATTCAGGACACTAAATTGAGGTTACAGCTAGAGACATAGAAAGAGGGAGAAGGTAGAGAGATGAGAAACAGGACCATACTTGGACTTGCTCTTCTTTGGTGCTGCATTCTAGAGATGCCAATTCCAGCATTCTAGTCAATATCATTAAATCAGGTCATTCAGCTCATTGTGAAGTTTGCCTAGACAACAATAGTCTCTACATTTCTCAGCTATAGTAGGAGTGATCTAAAAGGTTAGTGCTGGATATTGAGGAGGAATAGATGACTTCAACCTGATGATTACAAAACCTTGCTACCACTAGGAATTTCTTCTCAATTTGGGAGTCTGCTGTAGATTAATTGATACAGAGTGATTGTTACAATCAGAAACAAATCCATTATTATTGTATCATAGCACTACATTCTACCATCTACCTATTAAATTTGATGAACCTCGATCTTTGTTCATGTAGTAATTCCTGTTTTCATAATAATTTACTTTTAAGTGTAACACCACATTGCTGCTAAGTAATAAGCCATTGTACAAATGCAAATCATCCTGATGACCGACAACAAGCAAGGCAGGATCCAAAAGAGACAAATGCAATGTTCAAATGATACCTTTCATCAGAAATGATCACCTTTTAGCATCTAAGAGGATAAGAGGTCATTAGCTATGCCTTTCAGGTCAGTGTATTTCCAGTAGTTGCCTTTTTTGTTCATTATAATCATGCTTGTGTTAGAGCAGTAAATTAGATCCACGTTTGTCTCAGTTTGTCCTGTTTCACATCAGGATCTGTTGGGTGCAGCTGCTTCTATCTAGAGCCTAAAACCAGCCTAATCTGGTTTTCTATTAGGTAAAGAAACTGAAAGAATTGAGGATCGAAATAGAATTCTTTTAGGTAAATAACTGATGGATCAACTCCAAAGTTTTCTGAATGAGACAGGAGACTTGCTTACACAACACACCCAATTAAACCATCAGAACAAGAAACTTTCAAAATAACCAGGTATCTGTTTAAAAATTGGGAATGCTTGCAGTTACTATAGCATATTTCATAAACTCAAGACATCACAAAGCACAGTCACTGTTGTAATGTAGAAAATGCAACTGTCAATTTCCAAAACAGCAAGCTCCCACAAACTTGGAAATGACCAAATAATTTTGTTCCGAGTAATGTTGGTTGAAGGATAAATATTGGGCAGGTCACCAAGAATAACTTGCTTGTTTTTCTTCAAAACTAGTGCCACAAAATCCTTTACTTCCAGTTGAGAAAGTGGTCAGGAACCTGGTTCATCATCTCATCCCCCTTCAGTACAACACTAGATCGTCAGTCTAGAATTTTGTACTCAAATTTTGAATTTGAGCATAGAACTCTGACTCACAGGCAACTGTGCCTCCCACTGAGTTGACACCAAATTGAGAGATTGGGGAAGGGACATGAACTGAAAAACAGACTTGCAAGCAATTAGATTAATTTTCAAGACAGACCAATTGAGGAGTTATGGCAAGAAGTGGCTGAGAGCATTCTTTGAAAACTGAGCATGGTCAATGTTTTCCTGAGCCTCAAACATCATGTTCTTGTGATCCATCATTTCAGAGCTCTAAGCATAGTTTATTCTCACAATCGCAGAAAATGCTGCAGGTAGCACAATCCCAGCAAGATCTTAAGAAAACAAATCCATCGAGGTTGGTTGCTCTACTTGGATTTAGAGTAGTCATGATTTGGAGATGCCGGTGTTGGACTGGTGTGTGCAAAGTTAAAAATCACATAACACCAGGTTATAGTCCAACAGGTTTAATTGGAAGCACACTAGCTTTCGGAGCGACACTCCTTCATCAGGTGGACAATCACCTGATGAAGGAGCGTCACTCCGAAAGCTAGTGTGTTTCCAATTAAACCTGTTGGACTATAACCTGGTGTTGTATGATTTTTAACTTTGGATTTAGAGGTTTTGGAAAACGATTAAATAGTGGACTGAAAGTACATTTACTTTACAGAATTGCTTTTGACACACAGATTTGGTTAAATGTGCTACTTACTACAAATCCAGTGCTCATGCCTTTCCAGCAATGGGTTCTTTGATGTTATAATTCTACCAGTACGCACGTGAAGTGGTTCAGTGTGTCAAAGGACTTGCAAGGTGATGGCAGTTGATCAATAACTTTGTTAACTACCTCAGGGTAGGAGAACACTCCACATAGGAACTATGTAATCCTTAAGTGGTTAGATCATAAGACACAGAAGCATAAATTAGGCCATTCAGCCCATCAAGTCTGCTCTGCCAGTCAAACATGACTGATAGGTTTTTCAACCCCAATCTCCTGCTTTCCTCCCGTAACCCTTGATACTAAAGAACCTATCTTATTCTTAAATATAGTCAACGACCTGGCCTCCAAAGCCTTCGGTGACAATGAATTCCATAGATTCACTTCACTCTAATAAGTTTCTCCTTATCACCATTCTAAAAAGGTCATTGTTTTTCTCTAAGGCTGTGTCCTCGGGTCCTAGCCTCTCCTAACGTGAAAACATCTCCCCAACATCCACTCTGTCCAGGCCATTCAGTATTCTGTAAGTTTCAATTAGATGTCCCCTCATCCTTCTAAACTCCATAGAGTATAGACCCAGAGTCCTCAAACATTCCTCATATGTTAATCTTTTCATTCCTGGGACCATTCTGGTGAATCTCTCCGATCATGCTGCAGGGCCAGTACATCCTTCCCAAGAATTGGGGGCCAAAGCTGCGCAAAATACTCAAAATTTGGTCTGACCAGTGCCTTCTAAAGCCTCAGAAGTACATCCTTGCTTTTATATTCAAATCCTCTCAAAGTAAATGCCATCATTGCATTTGTCTTTCTAACTAATGACTCAACCTGCAAGTTTACATTGAGAGAATCCTGGATTAGAACTCCCAAGTCTCTTTGCACTTCAAACTTCTGAATTTTCTCCCCATTTAGAAAACAGTCCATGCCTCTAGTCTTCCTACTGAAGTGCATGATCTCTCACTTTTGCATGTTGTACCCCAAGTGCTACTTCTTTGCCCACTCTCCTAACCTTTCCAAATCCTTCTGCAGCCTCCATGTCTTCTCAACGCTACCTGGCCCTCCATCTATCTTTGTATGGTCTGCAAACTTAGTCAGAATGCTAGCAGTTCCTTCATCTAAGCCATTAATGTATAAAGTGAAAAGTTGAGGTTCCAACACTGAGCCTTTTAGAACACCACTTGTCACCAGCTGCCACCCTGAGAAAGGCCCTTTTATCCCCACTCTCTGCTTTCTGACAGTCAGCCAGGCTTCTATCTATTGAGCAGCGAAATCGACATTTCGGGCAAAAGCCCTTCATCAGGAATAAAGGCAGTGAGCCTGAAGCATGGAGAGATAAGCTAGAGGAGGGTGGGGGTGGGGAGAGAGTAGCATAGAGTACAATGGGTGAGTGGGGGAGGAGATGAAGGTGATAGGTCAGGGAGGGGAGGGTGGAGTGGATAGGTGGAAAAGAAGATAGGCAGGTTGGACAAGTCAAGGAGACAGTAACTGAGCTGGAAGCTTGAAACTAGGATGAGGTGGGGGAAGGGGAAATGAGGAAGCTGTTTAAGACCACATTGATGCCCTGGGGTTGAAGTGTTCCGAGGCGGAAGATGAGGCGTTCTTCCTCCAGGCGTCTGGTGGTGAGGGAGCGGTGTTGAAGGAGGCCCAGGACCTCCATGTCCTCGGCAGAGTGGGAGGGGGAGTTGAAATGTTGGACCACGGGGCGGTTTGGTTGATTGGTGCGGGTGTCTCGGAGATGTTCCCTAAAGCGCTCTGCTAGGAGGCGCCCAGTCTCCCCAATGTAGAGGAGACCACATCGGGAGCAACGGATACAATAAATGATATTGGTGGATGTGCAGGTGAAACTTTGATGGATGTGGAACGCTCCTTTAGGGCCTTGGATAGAGGTGAGGGAGGAGGTGTGGGCACAGGTTTTACAGTTCCTGCGGTGGCAGGGGAAAGTGCCAGAATGGGAGGGTGGGTCGTAGGGGGGTGTGGACCTGACCAGGTAGTCACAGAGGAAACGGTCTTTGCGGAAGGCGGAAAGGGGTGGGGAGGGAAATATATCCCTGGTGGTGGGGTCTTTTTGGAGGTGGCGGAAATGTCGGTGGATGATTTGGTTGATGCGAAGGTTTGTAGGGTGGAAGGTGAGCACCAGGAGCGTTCTGTCCTTGTTACGGTTGGAGGGGTGGGGTCTGAGGGCGGAGGTGCGGGATGTGGACGAGATGCATTGGAGGGCATCTTTAACCACGTGGGAACATCTCCGAGACACCCGCACCAATCAACCAAACCGCCCCGTGGCCCAACATTTCAACTCCCCCTCTCAGTCTGCCGAGGACATGGAGGTCCTGGGCCTCCTTCACCGCCGCTCCCTCACCACCGGACGCCTGGAGGAAGAACGGCTCATCTTCCGCTTCGGAACACTTCAACCCCAGGGCATCAATGTGGACTTCAACAGCTTCCTCATTTCCCCTTCCCCCACCTCATCCTAGTTTCAAACTTCCAGCTCAGTTACTGTCTCCTTGACTTGTCCGACCTGCCTATCTTCTTTTCCACCTATCCACTCCACCCTCTCCTCCTTGACCTATCACCTTCATCTCCTCCCCCACTCACCCATTGTACTCTATGCTACTCTTTCCCCACCCCCACCCTCCTCTAGCTTATCTCTCCATGCTTCAGGCTCACTGCCTTTATTCCTGATGAAGGGCTTTTGCCCGAAACGTCGATTTCGCTGCTCGTTGGATGCTGCCTGAACTGCTGTGCTCTTCCAGCACCACTAATCCAGTATTTGGTTTTCAGCATCTGCAGTCATTGTTTTTACCCAGGCTTCTATCTATGCCAGCACCTTCCCTCTGACACCATGGGCCTTTATCTTACTCAGTAGCCTCCTGTGCAATATCTTGTCAAAGGCCTTATTGAAGGTCAGGTAGATAAATCCATTGTGTCCAGCAGGCTAAGATAAAAGATAGGGAGGAGGGACTTGGAGGGCGTTGGAAATGTGATAGGTGGAAGGAGGTCAAGGTGAGGGTGATAGGCCGGAGTGTGGGTGGGGCGGAGGGGTCAGGAAGAAGATTGCAGGTTAGGAAGGCGGTACTGAGTTCGAGGGTTGGGACTGAGACAAGGTGGGGGGAGGGGAAATGAGGAAATTTCTCCAGTTTCCTCATTTTCCCTCCCTTCACCTTGTCTCAGTCCCAACCCTCAAACTCAGTACTGCCTTGCTAACCTGCAATCTTCTTCCTGACCTCTCCGCCCCCACCCCGGCCTATCACCCTCACCTTGACCTCCTTCCACCTATCACATTCCGAACGCCCGTCCCCCAAGTCCCTCCTCCCTACCTTTTATCTTAGCCTGCTGGACACACAGGGGTGCCATGGTGGCGATTTTCCAGTAGTCTGGGACCCTCCCTGACACTAGCGATTTCTGAAAAATCACCACTAATGCCTCCACTATCTCTTTAGCTATCCCCCTTAGAACTCTGGAGTGTAGTCCATCTGATCCAGGTTATTTATCCACCTTCAGGCCATTCAGTTTTTCTAGCACCTTCACCTTGGTGGTGGCCACCATACTCAGTTCTGTCCCCTCATTCACTTGAATAGTTAAATCTAAGTCTGCATCAATGAAGATATATGGAGGCCAGCTGCAGTTCACTATATGCACCAGACACAGCAGCCAGGTGTCATTCTCAGTGCTATCAAACAGCCCTTGCTGAGCAATAACCTTCTCACTGATTGTCCGTTTGGGTTCTGCCAGGACCGCTCAGAACCTGACCTCACTGCAGGCTTTTTTCAAACATGGACAAAATAGATGCATGCCAAGGGTAAAGTCAAAATTGACATTAAGGCAGCAGTTAACCAGGAATGGCAATAAGGAGCACTAACAAAACTACAGTAATGAGAATTAGGAGAAAACTCTCCATTGTTTGGAGTCATATGTGGCACAAAGGAGGTTGGTTGCAGCTGTTGATGAGCAACTATCTCCAATCCAGCTTGTATGCCACCTACAAAGAACAAACCAGAAACACAATGGAAAACTCTCTACTTAGTTAGATAGGTACAGATCCACTATAATTCAAGCACCTCAATATCATCCAGGACAAAGCTACCTGCTTGAGTTGCACCCCATCACCACCTTCAACGTTCCTTCCCTGTACCGCGAACAGTGGCAGCAGTGCGTACCATTTCCAGGATGCACTACAGCAACTGATCAGGCTCAGTTAACTGGAACTTCCAAACCTTGTTGGACAAGGGAAGCAAATGCACAGGAACCCCAAGCCACGCATTCTGATTTGGAAGTTGCATCGTCATCCCTTCACTGTCACAGAGGCAAAATTCCTGGAATCCCCTTCCTAACAGATTAGATTAGATTAGATTACTTACAGTGTAGAAACAGGCCCTTCGGCCCAACAAGTCCACACCGACCTGCCGAAGCGCACCCAGCCATACCCATTCCCCTACATTTACCCCTGCATCTAACACTACGGGCAATTCAGCACGGCCAATTCAACTAACCAGCACATGTTTGGACTGTGGGAGGAAACCCCAGCAGACACTGGGAGAATGTGCAAACTCCACACAGTCAGTCGCCTGAGGCGGGAATTGAACCCGGGTCTCTGGCGCTGTGAGGCAGCAGTGCTAACCACTGTGCCACCCACAGAATGTGTGTGTTCTTACATCCCATTGATTATCATAGTCTGACAGCAGCTCACTTTCATTTTCTCTGGAGCAATGAGGAATGAGCAATAACTGGAGGCTAAGCCAGCAATGCCTACAACACACGACTGAATAAAACATCCCCTAGCTAGCAGGCCAGGTAAGTTCAACAAGCTATCAAAACTTTAATATCAAGTCAATTCCCAACAGGTTGCCACCAGATCATGATTGAGGAGATGCCTTAGCTCCCTTCCATCCCCCACTTTTTGATCAAGACACATGTAGCTACTTATTATTCTACATCAACAATTCACCCACATTCATGATATCTGTTCCCACAAATACTGATGTTTCCTACCAATTTTCCATATTCTTCCACTCTTTTCTCCCCACCTCCATGCTAAAACTAGTTCATCTATAACAAATATTAATTATAGTCTCATTAAACTGCACTGTCATTTAAAAAGAAGTCTGCAGTGTGGTATATAATTTTATATGCAGAGCTCTGCCTTATTTCCATTACAGCAGTAACAACAGATTCCATCACTAACTTAGCTTCTGTTTGAATGATTATTACATTTCCGCTAAGGCACCATCCGACAACTTCTCTTTCTGCTCCTCCCCCTCCACAGACGTTGTCATGTCAAATCGGGCTAATGAGAGCAGAGAGAGACAGGTCTGTCACCTTCAAACTCTAATCTGTGAATCACTGCAACACAAATACATCCTACTCCTTGTAACCCTAACATTAAGCGTTAACCACACCATTTTAAAAAGGATTAACAGCAAACAGCATAATTAGAGTCTGAATAACATTTTGTTTTAAACCAAAGGATTTTATTTCCTTTCGCATTATAGCAAGGGTTGAAGCATATCCACTGGCAACAAAGCAGATCTCTCAGCAAATTTCAGCCTCCATTGTCTTTGTTCTCTCAGCTCTAGTTTATGGTGTCTATCAGATAAAGAATGAATGTATCCATGCTAGCTTCACAATCGCAGGCATGCATGCACTCTACTCACTGTCATTGCTTACTTTGCTTCATGCAACTGTTGGCTCATGCAGTACTATAAGGTTTACAAATGAACAGGTGGTGAGGGAAACGTACTGTACTTTCAGACTAGAGGTAGAGATTTGGGCAAAGGAAGGAATTATAGAACTGCTGGCCATCATCAGCTCTTTCTTTATTTAAGGTTGACATCTTCCCAGAGTTCTTAGGGTTGGCGGTTTCTATTACGGGTTTTCGTGGGACTGAACAGGCCACTTCTCTCAGATCACTGGGCAGGGCAAGGACATCAAATCTGCTCTTGTTCTTTCAAAACAACAACTCAGCGAGCCCACCTCTTTGCCCATTTTCCTCCACAGCATTTTATTGTTCCAAGTATTTATTCAATTCTCCTTTGAACGCTATTACTGAATCGATGTCCACCATCCTATCTGGATATACATTTCAAATCCTAACCACTCACTGCACAAAAATGTTTTTCCACATATCAACTTAAAATGTGCCCTTTGGCTACGGAAACAGTTTATGTACTATACCTAAACAACCCCACCAAATAGTCTCTTACCCTCCTCTCCTCTCTGAAGCAGAACTCCAGCTTTTCTTGTATTTCCTGGATAACTGTAATTCTCATACTTGGAAACATATCAGTATATCCTCTTCTATACCCTCTCTAATTCCTTTGTGTTTTTCCAAAATATGATGCTCAGAATTAGACATACGTTGGTTATCTAATTGAGGCTGATTTAGTACTTCTATATAAATTTATCACAACTTTCCTGCTTTTGAACACAACACCTCTGTTTACAAGTCCAAGATCTCAGACATTTTTAAACTGTTTAGTTAACCTTCAATGAATTGTGTACAAATACTCCAAGAATCCACTTTGAAATTGTACCACTCAGCTTGTACAGTTGATTTTTTTAATACCAAAATACATTATATGTTTCGGCCTGAAACTTTAACTGCCAAATAAGCAATCACACCACCAATCCTGTCGTTTTGAAATCTATTATTTGCATCATTTTACCACAATTTCAAGCTTCACAGCATTTACATATGTTGAAACAGTGTCCTATGCCAAGACAAATCGTTAATGCATTGTTAATAAAAAAAATCTTATCTTTTTAAGGGTGAAGACCTATAAAGACTACTTTTAAAAATATTTTTGTATTTTTGCTTGTGAACGGAAATGGGAAAAGAATGGTTTTAAAAACACAAGAATTGTTCAGGGGTTGGTGCACTTTTGGAAAGTAAGTAAGTGGACTCTTCGCACAACTACTGGCTCATGCAGTACTAGAAGGTTTACAAATGGAGGGAAATGTACAAATGGAGATTCAGCCGGTAACAAGCAGCTGATTGATAACTGGTCAGTAGTTCACAGCCCAATGATAAAGACTTTCTGTCTACCAACTATGTGATTAGCTTCCAGGTGGCTGAACAACTCTGGGCTGTGAACAAGATAGGGATAAGCTATCAGATCTCCGTAAACTCAGGTGCTATCTCTATTCCCTGCAGAGAGAAAAAAACACTAACATGAAGAAAACCAGTACATTTTTCTTCAGCATTGCTGAGAGGTTGTGACTTTTAACTAAAAAGTCAAACCTTAATATGTGCAAGCCAGTCACCCTGTGCCTCTGTAAACAAATGCAAGCATCGAGTCATAGAGATGTACAGCACAGAAACAGACCCTTCAGACCAGTTCGTCCATGTTGACCAGATGTCCTAACCTAATCTAGTCCCATTTGCCAGCACTTGGCCCATATTCCTCTAAATCCTTCCTATTCATATACACATCCAGATGCCTTTTAAATGCTGTAATTGTACTAGCCTCTACCACTTCCTCTGGCAGCTCATTCCATACACGTACCACCATCAGCTTGGAAAAGTTGCCCCTTCGGTCCCTTTTATATCTTTCCTCTCTCACCCTGAACCGATGCCCTCTAGTTCTAGACTCCCCCCATCCCAGGGAAAAGACTTTGTCTATTCACCCTAACCAAGTCCCTCATGATTTTATAAAAGCTTTTATAAGATCACCCCTCAGCTCGGACACTCCAGGGAAAACAGCCTCTCCCTATAGCTCTCTAATCCTCCTGCCCTGGCAACATCCTTGTAAATCTTTTCTGAACCCTTTCAAGTTTCACAACATCCTTCTGATAGGAAGGAAACCAGAATTGCACGCAATATTCCAAAAGTGGCCTAACCAATGTCCTGTACAGTTGCAACATGACCTCCATATACTCAATGCTAAGAACAATAAACGAAAGCATACCAAATGCCTTCCTCACTATCCCATCTATCTATGACTCTACTTTCAAGGAACTAATCTTTTTGTTCAGCAACACTCCCTAGTACCTTACTAGCATCTGGAGAAGGAAAATCAAGCATTATCCTGAGCAGTACACAACATACTCTATGAACAGGGATCACTGAATTATGGAGAGAAAGAGGGAGACAGGGTTAAGAAAATTCACAGAATTGTTACATCGCAGATGGATGCTATTCTGAACATGCCTGCACTGAAGACAAGAGGAGACAGAGAACATGGAGGTGGAAAGGGGAGGAAAGGAGTAGAAGGGGAAATGGGGGGAGAGAATAATAACTGAAACTGTATGGTTGAAATGAGAAGAAGAATGGAGTGGAATGATGGGGGTGATGAGGGGAGAAGAAGAGGGGAACATGAGAAGGGAATAGACGAGAAATGAAGGATGAACTTGGCAGAATGAGAAAACATGAAAGAGACAGGAAAGGGAAAGGAGTGAGGTGGAAAGATGGATTGAAAATGTGCAATGGAAATGAGAAAGATGACTGGAAGGAGTGAGAAGAAAGGCACAGCCAGAATTCTCTGTCTGAACAGTGCTGTATAAATAAAAATTGTCATTGTTCAGATTATTACAGCAGTGTTCACTTTATTTGACTCAGTTTCCAACAGGCAAGTATTCCACTGAACCTTTCATGTTATGAACAATCTTCATTTATGTAGACAGGGATCATGATGGAAAAATCATTGAAATGCAGAAACACATATTCAACTTAGAAATGAATGCAAAATCAAAACTGATGTTTTCATTCACTCACTTTGCCATTGCTTTGTTTTTGGCTATCTTTCATGGTTGTGGTTTTAGTAACTCGAGTCACAGTGCTGGATTCAGCTTTTCGGCTCAATCTTACTGGTTCAGGTCTTTTCTCTACTGGTTTAGCCTAAATGCACGATAAAAGGGATGGAGAAAAAAAAACAAGCACACAGACAGATGTAATGAAGAAAAATATCCTGGAATGAAATGGAATTGAATAATTATCCCAGAGAACACAATTAACATTAAAGAGAAATCACACAGTGTAACAGGACAAAGTTTTACAGAACGTCGTACAACATTTCATTTTCTTATGGCTTAACTGGATTTCAAAAGTTGTTTATCCACTGATGTTCCAAAACATATTTTCTCTATTAGAAGTTTAACAGAACCAAGATTATAAATAAAGAAACAACCCAAAATGGTAAATCTCAATTTAAGGCAGAGATAATTTTCCTTTTGCTTGAACTTAATGGAAGTACTCTAAATTAATGTATACCACACCCTTATTCCACTGCTCAACTTCCTCAACAATTTCCACAGATGTCAAACAATTTGAGTTAGAAGAAAACATTTTCTTAAGCCATCCTAAAATCCTATATACTTTTTGCACTGACTAAATAACAGAATTCAGGAAGCACATGCATTAAAGCAAACCAGACCTTAATATTGGGCAGAGCTGGCAACTAGCAGGCAACAAATCACACAAATATAGCATGTAATTTTACTTATCCATCACTTAGAAGATAAAAGTGCTGTTTAGCTTTGCAGTAACCAAATATACACAGAAAACAAGCAAGCAAGCTAATATTAGTCATAAAAACAAAAAGTTAATGTCATCGGCTTCAGGGGTCAAGGGAAATTCCCAATCCCGATTTATAATCATTACATCGATATCAGATAAAAAGTGGATTGAGCTCATCTACAATATCTTCTAAAATCAAATATCGTGCTGAGATGCTCACATATGAAAACTACTTCTTAGGCAACATACGTAGAGCACTTAATACCAAAAGTCCTATATATCAGAATATATTATTTTCTCAAGAAGGGGAAGAATTAGCACAAAAAGCAACTGGATGGTCAGCTATAAAGTTTCTTTTCCTTTAAATTCATTCAGATGATGTGGGTGTTATTGACTGGACCAATATTTATTGCCCATTCCTAAATAGTTAAAAGGGACTGGAGTATAAAAGAAAGGAGGATTTGCTAAAACTATACAAGACACTAATTAGACCATGGGAGGAAAACTGAGCAATTTTGTTCCTCTTACGATTGGACGATTACAAAATGGACAGTCTACATCTGAACCAGAGCGGAACCAATGTCCTTGGGGGAATTTTTGCTCCTGCTGTTGGGGAGGTTTTAAACTAATGTGGCGGGGGACTGGGAACCAGAAGTGAAAACAAGTAGGCAGTGAGGTGGAGACTGGAGACTGTCAGAATCATGAAGATAGCATTAATAAAGGGAAGGGTAGGCAGAGGACAGATGAACGTAAAAGAACTGGTGGCCTGAAAGGCATCTATTTTAATGCAAGGAGTACAGTGTGTAAGGCAGATGAACTTAAGGTTTGGATTTGTGCCTGGGAGTATGACGTTATTGCAATCACAGAGACTTAGTTGAAGGAAGGGCATGATGATTGGCAACTAAATGTTCCAGGATATAGACACTTCAGACAGGACAGGGAGGGAAGTAAAAGGGGAGGGCGGGGGGTGGAGTTGCATTGCTAGTCAGGGATGATATCACGGCTGTGCTAAAGGAGGACACTATGGAGGTCTTGGGTGGTGAAGCATGATGGGTGGAACTGAGAAATAAGAAGGGTGCAGTTATATTGTTGGGGCTGTATTACAGGCCTCCCAACAGCGAACGTGAAGATCAACAACAAATAGGTAAACAGATTATAGAAAGATGTAGAGGCAGTAGGGCTGTGGTGATAGGAGATTTTAATTTTCCCAACATTGACTGGGATACACTTAGCGTCAGAGGTCTGGATGGGGTAGAATTTGTAAGAAGCATCCAGGAAAGTTTTCTAGAGCAGTATGTCAATAGTCCGATGAGGGAAGGGGCCATATTAGACCTGGTACTGGGGAACGAGTCAGGACAGGTGGTAGAAGTAGCGGTGGGGGATTTCTTTGGGAACAGTGACTACAATTCTGTAAGTTTTAGAATACTCGTAAATAAAAAATGAGAGTGGTCCTAAGGGAAGAGTACTAAACTGAGCCAAGGCCAATTATATCAAGTTTAGGCAGGAGCTTGGAAATGTGGCTTAGACACAGCTATTTGAAGGGAAGTCCATATTTGATATGTGGGAGGCTTTCTATGGTTGGTTAACGGTAGAGTCATAGAGCTGTATAGCATGGAAACGGACCCTTCGGTCCATCCTGTCCATGCCGACCAGATATCCCAACCCAATCTAGTCGCATCTGCCAGCACCTGGCCCATATCCCTCCAAACTCTTCCTATTCATATACCCATCCAAATGCCTCTTAAATGTTGCAATTGTACCAGCCTCCACCACATACTCTGGCAGCTCATTCCATACACAAACCACCCTCTGCGTGAAAAAGATGCTCTAAGGTCTCTTTTATATCTTTCCCCTCTCATCCTAAACCTATGCCCTCTAGTTCTGGACTCCCCGACCCCAGGGAAAAGACTGTCTTTTTATCCTATCCATGCCTCTCATAATTTTGTAAACCTCCAGAAGGTCACCCCTCAAGCCTCTGACGCTCCAGGGAAAACAGCTCAAGGCTGTTCAGCCTCTCCCTAAAGCTCAAATCCTCCAACCCTGGCAACATCCTTGTAAGTCTTTTCTGAACCCTTTCAAATTTCACAACATCTTTCTGATAGGAAGGAGACCAGAACTGCACGCAATATTCCAACAGTGGCCTAACCAATGTCCTGTACAGCAACAACATGACCTCCCAACTCCTGTACTCAATACTCTGACCAATAAAGGAAAGCATACCAAACGCCTTCTTCACTATCCTGTCTACCTGCGACTCCACTTTCAAGGAGCTATGAACCTGCACTCCAAGGTCTCTTTGTTCAGCAACACTCCCTAGGACCTTACCATTAAGTGTATAAGTCCTGCTAAGATTTGCTTTCCCAAAATGCAGCACCTCTCATTTATCTGAATTAAACTCCATCGGCCACTTCTCAGGCCATTGGTCCATCTGGTCCAGATCCTGTTGTAATCTGACATAATTCTCTTCACTGTCCACTACACCTCCAATTTTGGTGTCATCTGCAAACTTACTAACTGTACCTCTTATGCTCGCATCCAAATCATTTATGTAAATGACAAAAAGGAGAAGACCCGCACCGATCCTTGTGGCACTCCACTGGTCACAAGCCTCCAGTCTGAAAAACAATCCTTCACCACCGCCCTCTGTCTTTTACCTTTGAGCCAGTTCTGTATCCAAATGGCCAGTTCTCCCTTTGTTCCCTGAGATCTAACCTTGCTAATCAGTTTCCCATGGGGAACCTTGTCGAACACCTTACTGAAGTCCATATAGACCACATCTACTGCTCTACCCTCATCAATCTTCTTTGTTGCTTCTTCAAAAAAACTCAATCATGATTTCCCATGCACAAAGCCATGTTGACAATCCCTAATTAGTCCTTGCCTTTCCAAATACATGTACATCCTGTCCCTCAGGGTTCCCTCCAACAACTTGCCCACCACCGATGTCAGGCTCACCGGACTATAGTTCCTTGGTTTGTCTTTACCACCCTTCTTAAACAGTGGCACCACATTTGCTAACCTCCAGTCTTCCAGCACCTCACCTGTGACTATCAATGATACAAATATCTCAGCAAGAGGCCCAGCAATCACTTCTCTAGCTTCCCACAGAGTTCTCGGGTACACCTGATCAGGTCCTGGGGATTTATCCACCTTTAACTGTTTCAAGACATCCAGCACTTCCTCCTCTGTAATCTGGACATTTTGCAAGATGCACCATCTATTTCCCTATAGTCTATATCTTCCATATCCTTTTCCACAGTAAATACTGATGCAAAATATTCATTCAGTATCTCCCCCATTTTCTGTGGCTCCACACAAAGGCTGCCTTGCTGATCTTTGAGGGGAAAGTGAGGACTGCAGATGCTGGAGATCAGAAGAAGAAGGGCTGATGCCCGAAACGTCGATTCTCCTGCTCCTTGGATGCTGCCTGACCTGCTGCGCTTTTCCAGCAACACATTTTCAGCTCTGATCTTTGAGGGGCCCTATTCTCTCCTTAATTACCCTTTTGTCCTTAATATATTTGTAAAAACCCTTTGGATTCTGCTTAATTCTATTTGCCAAAGCTATCTCAGGTCCCCTTTTTACCCTCCTGATTTCCCTACTGTCTTTACACTCTTGTACGGATTCACTCGATCTATCCTGTCTATACCTGACATACGCTTCCTTCTTTTTCTTAACCAAACCCTCAATTTCTTTAGTCATCCAGAATTCCCTATACCTACCAGCTTTCCCTTTCAACCTAACATGAATATACTTTCTCTGGATTCTTGTTACTTCATTTCTGAAGGCTTCCCATTTTCCAGCCGTCCCTTTACCTGCGAACATCTGCCTCCAATCAGCTTTCAAAAGTTCTTGCCTAATACCGTCAAAATTGGCCTTTCTCCAATTTAGAACTTCAACTTTTAGATCCGGTCTATCCTTTTCCATCACTATTTTAAAGCGGATAGAATTATGGTCGCTGGCCCCAAAGTGCTCCCCCACTGACACCTCAGTCACCTGCCCTGCCTTATTTTCTAAGAGTAGGTCAAGTTTTGCACCTTCTCTAATAGGTACATCCACATACTGAATCAGGAAATTGTCTTGTACACACTTAACAAATTCCTCTCCATCTAAACCCTTAACACTATGGCAGTCCCAGTTGATGTTTGGAATTTTAAAAGCCCCTACCATAACTACTACCCTGTTATTCTTACAGATAGCGCATGTCCCGTTGAAGGTAAAGGATAGGAAGGGCACGATTCGTGAACTGTGGATGGCAGGAGAAATTGTATGACTAGACAAGAGGAAAAGGGAAGCATACATAAGGTCTATGCAGCTAAGAACAGAACGGGCCCTGGAGGAATATCGGAAGAGTAGGACAAGAGTTAAACGAGGAATCAAGTGGGCTAAAAGTGGTCATGAAATAGCTTTAGCAAGCAGAATTAAGTAGAATCCAAATGCATTTTAGACTCAGATGTACAGCATGGAAACAGATCCTTCGGTCCAACCCGTCCATGCCGACCAGATATCCCAACCCAATCTAGTCCCGCCCATATCCGGCCCATATCCCTCCAAACCCTTCCCATGCATCCAAATTACTCTTAAATATTGCAATTGTACTCGCCTCCACCACTTCCTCTGGCAGCTCATTCCATACCCGTACCACCCTCTGCGTGAAAAGGTTGCCCCTTAGGTCTCTTTCACATCTTTACCCTCTCCCCCTAAACCTCATTTAGTATCTCCCCCATTTTGTGTGGCTCCACACAAAGGCTGCCTTGCTGATCTTTCAGGGGCCCTATTCTTTCCCTAGGTACCCTTTTGCCCTTCATGTATTTGTAAAAACCCTTTGGATTCTCCTTAATTCTATTTGCCAAAGCTATCTCATGTCCCCATTTTTTCCTCCTGATTTCCCTCTTAAGTATACTCCTACTTCCTTTATACTCTTCTAAGGATTCACTTGATCTATCCTGTCTATACCTTACATATGCTTCCTTATTATTATATAATTATTCTTATATAAGAAGCAAGCGGGTAACTAGAGAAAGGATTAGTCCACTAAAGGATAATGAAGGAAGGCTGTGCGTCAAACCTGAGAGAATGGGTGAGATTCTGAATGATTACTTTGCATCAGTGTTCACTGAGGAGAGGAACATGATGAATCTTGAGATTAGAGAGAGAGAAATTTGATTAGTCTGGATCACGCTGACATAAGTAGGGAAGATGTGTTGAGTAGGGTAGAGGTTATTAAGGTGGACAAATCCCCAGGACTGGTCGATCCCAGGTTGCAGAGAAAGACGAGAGAAGAAATAGCTGGGGCCCTGGCAGATATCTTTGTGGCATTCTTAAATGCAGATGAGGTGCCGGAGGATTGGAAGGTTGCTCACGTTGGCACCCTGTACAAGAAGGGCAGTAGGGATATTCTGGGTAACTACAGACCAGTGAGCCTGACGTCGATGGTGGGAAAGTTGCTGGAGAAAGTACTAAGGGATAGGATCTATTTATATTTAGAAAAGAATGGGTTTATCACGAATAGGCAACATGGTTTTGTGCAGGGGAGATTGTGCCTTACCAACTTAATAGAGTTCTTTGAGGAAGTGACCATGTCGATAGATGAAGGAAAGGCTGTTGATGTCATATACATGGACTTTAGTAAGATGCTTGATAAAGTTCCCCATGGTAGACTAATGGAGAAGGTGAAGTCACATGGTGTGCAGGGTGTTCTAGCTAGGTGGATTAAGAACTGGTTGAGCAAAGGGAGACAGAGTAGTAGTTGAAGGGAGTTTCTCGAAATGGAGAAAGGTGACCAGTGGTGTTCCACAGGGGTCAGTGTTGGGGCCCACTGTTGTTTGTAATATACATAAATGATATGGAAGAGGGCACTGTTGGTATGATTAGCAGGTTTGCAGATGACACGAAGATTGGTGGAGTAGCAGAAAGCATAACGGACTGTCAAAGAATACAGGAGGATATAGATAGACTGGAGAGTTGGGTGAAAAAGTGGCAGATGGATTTCAATCCAGACAAATGTGAGGTAATGCATTTAGGCAAGACTAAGTCGAGAGTGAATTATACAATGAACGGAAGAGCCTTGGGAAAAGTTGATGGGCAGAGAGATCTGGGAGTGCAGGTCCATTGTACCCTGAAGGTTGCTGCACAGGTGGATAGAGTGGTCAAGAAGGTATATAGTATGCTTGCCTTGAATGGACGGGGTATTGAGTACAACAGCTGACAAGTCATGTTAAAATTGTACAAGACATTGGTTCAGCTGCATTTAGAATACAATGTACAGTCCTAGTCGCTGCATTACCAAAAGGATTTGGACGTTTTGGAGAGGATGCAGAGAAGGTTTACGAGGATGTTGCCTGGTATGGAAGGTGCTAGCTATGAAGAGAGGTTGAATAGGTTAGGTTTATTTTCATTAGAAAAAAGGAGATTGAGGGGTGACCTGATTGAGGTTTACAAAATCATGAAGGGTATAGACAGGGTGGATAGAGACAAGCTTTTTGCCCAGGGTGAAGGATTCAATAACAAGAGGTCACGCTTTCAAGGTGAGAGGTGGAAAGTTTAAGGGGGATACACGCGGCAAGTACTTCACACAGAGGGTGGTGGGCGTTGGAACATGTTGCCAGCAGAGGTGGTAGAGGCAGGCACGGTAGATTAATTTAAGATGTGACAGGACAGATGCAGGAGTAGGTGGGGAGCAGAGGGTTACAGATGCTTAGGAACTGGGTGGCAGGTTTAGACAGTAGATTTGGATTGGCTTAGGCTTGGAGGGCTGAAGGGCCTGTTCCTGGGCTGTAAACTTTCTTTGTTCTATATCAGTTCTATGTATTTTGAAATATCCCTTTTTAACCTTTGCTGCTACATTTCTCTTGATGTCTCTCTTTAGCTAATTTTCAGTTCATTTTAGCAATCTCACATTTGCCCTCATAATCCCCCTGTTTCAGTTTACAATACTAGTCCTGGACCTACTCTTCTCTCATGTATACAGCCTAGGAGGAATCTGTTTGGCCTATTGTTTCATTAAAGATATGACTACATAAATCCCAAATTATAGTTGTTGGCCTAGAGCAAGTGAACATCTAAAATACTAAAATATATATTATGAGTTTTTGACTCAATCACTCATTCAGACAGTGAATTTTCCAGATTCCTCCCACCCTCTGAGTTTTAAAAAAGAGAATTCAGCATTCCTCCTGGTCTTCTATCTCTTACCATAAATTTAGTCTCTCCTATTATTGACCTCTTTAACAGTGGAAATAGTGCCTTCCTAAGACACACTTTAAGCTTCTTAATAATCCTATTCCCCTCTATCCCCTTTCCATCTTCACTGCTCCAAAGAAAACAATCTCAGCTTACCTGGTCTTTTCTCAGAGGTCAGATCCTCTACCTTGTGCAACATCCTGGTAAATCTCCTCTGTATCCTGTCCAGCAGTCACATTACAGGAAAAATGTGGTGACCAGAGCTGCATACGCTACTCTAGTTGTAGCATCACCAATGTTTAATGCAGTTCCAGCATAACCTTTTTATTGTATACCTTGATTAATAAAGGTAAGACTCCAATATTTCTTCTTAACCATCTTGTCTAGTTATGCTGCTAACTTCAGGGATCTGTAAATGTGCACATTGAGGTTCCACTGATTTTAGTACTTTCAAGATTTCAACCATTTGTAGTGTAATCCCTTACCTTGTTAGCCATCCACCAAGTGCATTACCTCACACTTTAAGAGTTGGATTCCATTTGTCACTAAAGTGTCCATGTGAGCAATCCATTGATACCCTCAATTTATGGTGATCTTCCTCAGTATTTACCACCCTACAGATTTTCTTACTCTCCATGAGCTTCTTGATCACACTCCTACATTCAACACCAAATCATTCATAGACGTGACAAACACCAAGCCCTGCAGATTCCTACTGGAAACTGCCTCACAGTGACAAAAATAGCCCGCTATACAATCGCCCTCTGCTTTGTGCCTCAGATAATTTTGAATTCAATATGCCACTATGCCTTGGATCCCAAGGTCACTATCTTGAGTAGTATGCCGTGAGGGACCTTATTTAGATCTGTTAATGCGTTCACAATCTCCTCAGCTATTTCCTTTGGAACCGTGGTTATAATCCATCCAGTCTGACGTCCAGACATTTTAGTTTCCCAAGGAACTTCTCCTTAGCAAATGCTACTGCCCTCATCTTTGCCCTGACTCTCACAAGTTCTGGGATGCAACTGGTGTTTTCCACCATGAATGAAGACTGATGCAAAGTATTTATTCAGTTCCTGCATCTCCTGATTCATTTTCTAGCAGTCCGACTCTTGCCTCTCTCTCACCTTTTATATTTCTTTAAAAAAATCTTACGACCTAGTTTTATATTACTAGCTAAAGTTTACTGCTATATTTCATCTTTTCCCTCTGACTCGTTGCTTTTTTAATTGTCCTCTGCTGGTTTTCAAGGCTTCCCGATCCTCTGGCTCCCCACTAATCTTCAACACATTGTATGCTTTTTCTTTTGCTTTTGGGCTGTCCCTGACTTCCCTGGTCAGCCATGGCTGCCTTATCCTCCCCTTACTATGTTTTTTTTTCTTTCTTTGGATGAATTTCTGCTGTTTCTCCTGAATTACCCTCAAAAGCATCTGCTATCGCTGTTGTCTTCCCTGCTAGTCTTCCCTTCCAATCAACTGTAGACAGCACCTCTTCCAAGTATTTGTAGTTACTTAATTACTATAGCTTTTACATCTGATTTGAGCTTCTCCCTTTCAACCTATCTTTCTAATCAACCTGTTCAGAGGTGTCATTACACATCTCTGAGAGCAGGTGGGAGTTGAACTAGGGCCTCCCATTGAAAGGGTTGGGACTACTAAAGTGTCACAAGACCTGCAGGATGAATTCTGTCATATTGTGGTCACTGTCCCTCAGGGATTCCTTCACCTTAAGCTCCATAATCAAGGCTGCCTCACTGTGTATCACCAAATCCAGAATTGCCTGCTCCCTAGTGGTTTCCACCATAATCTGCTCTTAAAAAAACCCATTGTACAGACATCTCAAATTCCTTTTAAGATTTGCTATCAACCTAATTTTTCAAGCCCACTTGAATATTAAAGTCCATCATAATTACTGTAATTGTGCCTTTCTGAAATATCTTTGCTATCTCCCAATTTATTTTCTGCCCACATGTTGACTACTGATGAGAGGGCCTTGAAAAAACTCCCAGCATGGTCTTTTTTCCTTTATGGTTCCTCAACTCTGCCCGAAAGATTCTATGCCTTCTGACCCTATGCAGCTTCTTGCTATCAATTTCATTTCATTTCTTACTAATAAGACAACCCCCATCCTTCTGCCCTTCCTTTCAATAGGATGCATACCCTTGGCTATTTAATTCCCAGTTCTGATCCCCCTTGCAGCACATTTCTATGACACCCACAACATTGTATCCACCAATTTCAATTCTACATTACAAACTTATTTAACATATTTCATGCACTGCACACATTTAAGTACAACATCCTCAATCCTGCAGCGACTGCCCCTTTCTCACAGTTGTCCCCTTATCTGCTGTGCCTGAAGTTAGATCCCTGACTATTTCCATGCTCTCTGTCCTATTACTTGTTCTGCAAACTTTAAAAGGCCCTCCTGAGGCCTAAGGCAAATGGAGTTGAAGATTAGCAGAACAGTCATGATTTCATTGAACAGCAATGCAGACTCAACAGGCTGAATGACCTACTTCTGGACCTATGTCTATAGACCTTCAAAAAAAAAATGGGGTGAGCTTTTTCTTGAACACTGCAATATATCTTGCATACTTATATTGCTGTTAGTTATAGGGTTCCAGCACTTTGATCCACCTCCACTGAACACTGGGATGAATGTCAATGGTTTTAAGGGGGATCTTTCTTCTCCTTCTGGATGGTTGTGGGCTTGAAAACAATTTTCCAAGGAGCCTTGATGAATTTCTGCAGTGCACGTTTTTAGACAATACACACTGTTGTTATCATATGTTGGTGTGAAAGGAGGGAATGTTTGTGAATGCATTGTCAATTAAGTGGACTACTTTGTCTTGGACAGTGTCAAGATTCTTCAGCATTGTTATAGCTGTACCAATCAGACAAGTGGAGAGTATTCCATCACATTCCTGACTTGTGTCTTGAAGATGGCGTCAGGAGGGGAGTTACAGGACAACATGGTGGCTCAGTGGTTAGTACTGCTGCCTCACAGCACCAAGGTCCCAGGTACGATTCCAGCCTCGGGCGACTGTGTGAAGTTTGCACATTCTCTCTGTGTCTGCGTGGGTTTCCTCCGGGTACTCTCGTTTCCTCCCACAGTCCAAAGATGTGCAGGTCAGGTGAATTGGCCATGCTAAATTGCCCATGCTAAATTGCCCATAGTGTTAGGTGCATTAGTCAGAGGGAAATGGGTCTGGGTGGGTTACTCTTTGGAGGGTTGGTGTGGACTGGTTGGGCCGAAGGGAATCTAATCTAATCTATTCTTTAGAGACATCTGCAAATTTGGCTACAGTACATTCTATTCCTGCATCCAAGTCATTAATACAGATTGCAATTGGTTGAGGCCTGAGGACCGAATCCTGTGATATTCCACTAGTTATACCTTGCCAACCATAGGAATACCCATTTAGCCTTACTCTCTGTTTTCTGTTGGTTAGCTATTCCTTATCCAATAAATTATCCCTCACCTCCTGTGATCTTATCTTGGATAAAATCACCTTTTGTGCGGCTCCTTATCAAATGCTTTCAGGAAGTCCAGATCTACTACATCGACAGGATCTCAATTTATTCACTTTGCTGGTTACATCTCTGAGGAACTCTGAAGCAAATTAGTCAAACACAATTTACTCTTCATAAAACCACACTGACTCCAATGGACTGTGTTTTGACTTTCCAAATGTTCTAGTATTTCCTTCTTAATGTTTGGATAAGTGGATTGGACAGACTGGGGTTGTTTTCTGTGGAGCAGAGGAAACTGAAGGCAGACATGATTGAGATATGAGAGATTATGAGGGGCACAGACAGCATAGATGGGAAGAAGAGTTTTCCCCTTAATAAAGGAATCGCTGACCAAGGAGCACAGATTAAAAGTAAGAGGCAGGAGTTTTAGAACCGATTAGAGGAAAAATGTTTTTCACCCAGAAGATGGTGTGAATCTGGAACTTACAGCCTGTAAGGCTGGTAGATGTAGGGGAATCTTCATAAAATCTAAGAAGAATTTAGATATACACTTGTGATGTGAAGACATACAAAGCTATGGACCAAGTGCTGGAAAGTGGGATTAAAACAGCAGGTAGTTATTTTTGACTAGTGTAGACTGAATGAGCTGAAGGGCCTCTTAGAATGCTGTAGACTTCTAAGACTATGACTCAAGAATAGATTCTAACAATTTTTCAATGATAGACATTAAACTAACTGGTCTGCAGTTATGTTTTTTATGCCTCCTTCCCTTTTTGAAAAAATGGTGGTACATAGCATTTTTTCAATCCACTGGAACCTTTCCTATATCCAGGAAATTTTGGAATACTATAACCACTGCCTCTACTGCCACCTCCTTCAAGACCCAAGGATTCAGGCCATCAGGGCCTAGAGACCCATTTTCCCCTAATCCCATTAATTTGCTTGGTACGTTTTCCCTACATCATGATGATTGTTCCAAGTTCCTCCTTTTCTATAATCTCTGCATTACCATGACATGATACTTATATCCTCCGCTGTGAAGAGATAAAACACCGATTTAGTGTCTTTGCCATTACGGTCTTCTACATTCCCCAGTCTCATCCTCAAATGGATCAATATTCATTTTAGCATGTGCTTATCACGTGCAAGCTTTGAAAAGATGCCCTGAAGACGCATGATATATCAAAAAGAGAAACAGTCCTCTTAACTAATCCTGGGAACACCAAATGTAACAGCCCTTTGGTCGGAATAACAACTATTAAATATTACTCTATCTTTTCTGTTCTTTGTATCCATGCTACCATTGTTCTTTATACTGCTTGTAATCTTTAATTTTGTTAACCTTTTATCTGTATTTAAGTTTGGGAACCTCAAAGAAATTAAAACTCTAATAATAGTGAATATTCCTCAACCTTTGCCAAAGCTTTTCTGTGTCAGGATAATGCCATGACAAGTTGCATCACTCTGCTCAGTCCAGTTAAATTATAATTAGATACAGAACGTGCCAAAAAAGGCTGCAGATTAAATCAGTGTCTGGATGGAAAGAGACAACATCTTAAGTAATAACCTTCACCAGTCTTCAGTCTAAGGCAATCACAACAGGGTTGTGCCTTCATGTCAGACCAATGCTGGTTTTCTACTCTTTCAGATGTTGACAAAGATCATTTTCTTCCTTTTTCCATAAGTATAATTGAATTAAATTAAATATCTACAGGTTACTCGCCAGGCATATTTTAAGAATACCTACACTGTGCACCATTCTTGTCACCACGTCAAAACAAGAACGAAAAGGTAGAGGAAGAGGACAAGAAATTCACGCTATGGAAATTATGAACAGTTAAATATTTAGAATAATGTGAAAATATACACAATTTACAAATTTCAGCAGACATCAAAATTTCCTACAACAATGATTGCACTTAATTATTTGTGACATCCTGAGGTAACAAAAGGCATTATTTAAAAGCAACGTTTTATTTTCATGCGTGGGAAATTAGTGAGTTATAGGAAAGAATATTTGTTCTGCCAGGTGGCTCAAATTTACCAGACAAGTTATCTCATTTCAAGTTTGTACTATTTGTGTTTTCTTATAACCATAATTAGACTGGGTTAACAAGCAGGGCAATCAAAATCTTACTTTTTTTTTAACCTCCAAATAAAACAGACAAACTCTTACCTTCCCTCCTCCAGGTTGGTGTTTGATATTATCTGTGGATCCAATTTTCGACTTGACATTTTTTAGGTCTGGTGCTGGAGCACTAGTTGGTCGTAGCTGCTTTGGAGCTGCTGCTACGGTGGGTTTTGAAGGAGCACGGGGAATGGGTGCAACTCTCTTTGCCTCTGAAGCAGCTGTTGTCTTCAATGCCAATGTTCTAGGTGGCCGAGAGGTGTTGGATGATGGTGTTGCAGGGGTACTGGCACCCATTGGGGTGCTTGGTGTACTTGGAGTAGTACCAGTGCTCTTAATAGAGGTTGAAGAAGCAGTCTTTGGACGACCTGTCTCACCTAAGGCAAAACAAAAAAAAAAATCAGGGTATTTTCTTAACAAATGTCACTAGTTCCTTTGCCAAGCTGATCTAAAATTTTAAATGTCTCTGACAGATGAAGAAACTTATAAAAGTAAAAAATTAATCCACAAGTTAACAGTATTACAAAGACAGCAGAATACTTTGACTGATCCCAAAATTTAAACAAAATATATTATTTCACATCCCTTCATCAGTTCTGCACCAAAGATAAAATCACCAGCTCTCTCTTGAATTATGTGAACTGTTTTTATAGGCATAAGGTCTCTACTTTGTGACATCACTCAGCCTATTTGAGGATTAAATATGGCTTTGCTTTGGCACTGGAAGACATTTAAATAAGAGTGAATGCATCAAATAACCAAGTATTGTTCCAAGGAAAGAATCAAGTCTAAGTTCATTCCCCACATCTACCTCCTAATAAGTCACTGATTGCCACTGACATATATCTATGTGTTGAGCAGATTTAGACTATTCTAATAACTCATCTAATTTTATGGTTGAGCAACCCAATGGATAGGATTAGAATTCAGGTTTTATCTCATCTTTGCTATTAGTTGGCCCTGTGTTGGATAGAAATGTAGTCAATAATTGATCATAGCACATCTGAGTTAAGGAAGCACAACTTAGCACTGTTGGGTGGTGGGAAAAGCAAGACAAGATTGACTTTTGATCACTGACGAGCAACAATGGTGGAATACATACATGTATTGACATTGGATTCAGTTGTAAATAGCAACTATGACTTGGAGAGTGTTCCAAAACACTGTTCAGGCTCACTTAGATAAGACACTGTTGGGCAATTAGTACACGTGGGACAACATTCAAAGCAAAGATTTCATTGCTTCAGTGGAGGGGTAAAAGGAGGAGATTTGTGAGAAAATGCAAAACTTGGATTTAGTTGGGTCAAAAAGCAATAACAAAACTAATAGCAGTGAAAATTCACATTACCCAAGGGTGATTTTGCAGACAGAGACTTCTTCATCTCTGCAGACTTGGGTTCAGTCTTGATAGCTGAAAAAAAAATGTAAAGAGTTACAATAATTTAAATACTACTGGCTTGACACATGCTCTTTAACAGCTACTGGCTACTTTGATACCCCATCTCCTTTTTGGCATTTAAAGTTTCTTTCATTACCAGGGAAAGTGGTTCTTCCACTACATTTAGGACTCTCTTACATGATCAAATGGTGTGAAATGAGGTCAAGGAGGTTGATCTTGAGCTCCGGGGGTATAATGGTAATGCCCCTATCGCTGGGACAGGAGGGACGGGTTCAAGCCCCACTTACTCCAGAACTGTGTTAAAACACTGAACAGATTGTTTAAAAATACCTAATTCACCTACAACTTTCAGCTTCATTACCAAAACATGAACCTGCTTAATGCATTATTACATCTACATTATGACATATAAGTAGATTAACACAGAAGGTTATGATTCCACTGTTTGATTGGGAGATGAATAATAAAATTTGGATAAAGCATATCAGACTAATACAACTAATCACATATTTCTGAAGGAAAGGTCCCCTTTTGCATTTAAAATGAAGGATGTTAGGTTTGAATTTTTTTCTCATTGAGGCACATGGTACTCTCAAGTCAGTGTGGCATAATCAAAGTTCCCTCATCTCGGCCCCTCAAAAGGTTATTTCTACTATACGAACATTTTTGCATTTCCCATGCTAGAGATATTAAAACATGCAATTAACAATTAGTATAAAATTACGAACATGTGCCCACCAAAACATTCAAACAGAAAATTAGGAATTAAAAAGAAAATGCAAGAAACACTTATCTAGTCAGGCAGAGAAAGGAACAGTGTTAATGCTTCAGGCTGATAGCCTGAAATCAAATGGCCATTGCCTGAAATGTTAACTCCGATGTTCTTTCCAAAGATATATTGCCAGACTGGCTGAGTATTTCTAGCATTTTCTGTCATGATTCCTAAAACTTATATCACATGAAACTATTTTTGCTCATAAATATTCCATGCAGGACATATTGGAACTCATGTCATAAAAGATTGTACAGTGCCAAGTTAACTCACTACATTGTCCTTTCACATTGCAGTGACTTCAAGATATCAATACGTACATGTTGGTCTTTTAGGGGTGGACAGCATGTTGTTTCTTTGAGTGGACCCAGGAGCAGTTGGCATCTTTTGCAATGATGTTGTACTGCTCTTAACAGTAGTGTTGCTCGCTGTTTTTGTCACACTTGCAGACGATGGTCTGGTTGAGGGGAGCTTCACTGGGCTCTTAGCCTCAGTTGCCTGAAACAAAATAAGCTTTCCACATCAATGCTCGTTTTGTGGTATTAATTTACAGGAAAACTGGGGCTCTCTCAGATACTCCAGTGGGTAAAACAGCATATTTGGATTTATAGAACATCTCAATGCATCTCCCAATCATTAATTACTTTAAAGTACAAAGTTGTGATAAATAAGGTACCATTACAAAAAGTCCACAAACATCAATGAGATGAATAACAAGTTAAAGGACTTTGGGCATAGCTTAATGGGAAGTTCACTGATATCTACAAATAATGCAATAGGATCATTAGTATGTATATGAAACCCAGTATCATTTAAGGTTACTTGTCGGATATTGATATGCTTTTACATTGCTTTCATTTTTAACAAGCAACATGGAAAGGACTGATTAAATTGTGCCCTTTAAAAATATCCTGCCTTCTCTTGTCATGTTCTCCAAAACCCTTCTCCACACTGATGATAAAAGGTTCTGAAACACACCCTTTTATCACAACAGGAGTTCTCTGAATGCATGCATCACAGAATTGTTTCCAACAGGGCCACAATTTAAGCAGCACAAATAGGAAGTAGCTGTCTTGTACGAAAATGTACAAAGTCTCTCATTTCTGGCAAACTATTTGAAATAAATTGTCGACTGTAAAATAAGAGATAGGGTTGTACTTGGCAGGAAAACAACCATAAACACAAATGATACAAGACAGATGCCATGTTTTTACTGAAGTAACAAAAAAGAACCCTCTAATTACTTGTGAAACATGGGTTACACAGGCTTATGGACGTCATCTTGATAATTTCTCACTAATATTTACACACAAGTCTCAGAAATGGAGCTAATGCGCACTACTCTGCGTGGTTGAATAGGATATTTACAGTTATTGTTCAGACAAAAATACATTAAATTGATTATCAAAGACAACACTGTCTCGAGGTACTCAAATCTATGTAAAAGGATAAGGAGGGAATTATCCAACAACAGGAACTTTGATAATGAGGCATATCCCCCAGCACAGAGTGGGATTGGAGCATTCGCCTTCTGATTTGAAGAGTAATGTGCTACCAACTAAGCCAATTCATCAGGTTACTAACCGACAAATCTCTGTTACATATTTCATTATTATTCCAGGTGTGTTAACCATAGCCTCTGTAACACTATTGATTTCAACAAAAACATGAGGCTTTGACTGTGAGACTCGCATGGTTAAACGTCATGTCAACATGTGGTGCCTAGATTCATAGGGTGCAGAATACCTACATGACTAATCTGGATGAATGAGCAGTACTCCGAAAGCTTGTGATTTTAAATAAACCTATTGACTATAACCTGGTGTTGTGAGATGTCTGACTTTGGCTAAATATGAGTAAGTATGGAATCTGTGAAATTCAAACATAAGTTGGTACCTTCAGACACAGCAGAGGATGGGACACTGGAGAAACAGCATTGTGCCTGGACAAATTGCAATAGACCCTACAAAATTCAACGTCAATTAATTTGTTAACATAGGAACTTGTATAAAGAGGAGGTGTGGAGAGGGTGATTCAACCTCAAATGCAAAATCAAAAGAAAAAGATAAATTTTCAATTTATAAAATTACTTCACATAGGTTAATGCGCCAAATTATAAGATATCAGATATTATGCTATGCACTTTTGATTGTGCTCCTTTTGAATTTGGACCCAACGGGAATACAGTTGTGTAGAACTAGACACTTAGTTTTTGTGCCTTCAATGGACTCTGATAGCACTCCTTAGACACTGCCAATTCAGACCTGTAGAACTTTTCTTCTCCCTTAAATCAATAACCATCTCCAACTCCACCTCTCAATTTAGAAGCTATAGATTATTGGGTCCATCAGATCCACTTCTTTTAAAGGTGATGTACAATTCTGAACTTTGTTTTCAAATGGAGTGGACAACAAAAATGTTAGGGAATGCTAGGACATAACAGGTGCCTTTTCATAGTGAAGTTCACTAGCTGTATTTGAACATAAATGTCAGTCAAGCACATGACTTTGCACGAATTCTCTACAGCTTAATGACTTTCTAATCCTATCTGTCTCATCCACACCTTTGCAAACTTCAGGTTTAATACTGTTCCTGCCAATCTCTACATTACATAAATTCTGATGTTAACTATAACTGCTGCATCATTTCGATCTTATAACAAGTCTAACATGCACCATGGTATTAATTAATCTCAGTAGGGTATAGATAGGCTAGCAGAATGATCTGATGAAATTTAATAGAGGAGTGGGAGGTGATGCACTTGGTCAGATGTGCTATTGAGGCACGATATGGATGCAATAACATCACTGTAAATAACACTGAATATGCTTTATTCATGATGAAGGGCTTTTGGCCGAAACGTCGATTTCAAAGCTACTTGGATGCTGCCTGAACTGCTGTGCTCTTCCAGCACCACTAATCCAGAATCTGGTTTCCAGCATCTGCAGTCATTGTTTTTACCTGACCAGTACAGGGATCTAGGGTTTATATGCATCAATCTTTGAAGGTAACCAGACCTTTGGAAGCTCATTCAGCAAAGTATGTGGAATCACGAGGGTCTTAAATACAGGCAATGAGAACAAAAGCAGGTAATTTAAGTTGAATATTTATAAAGCTCTAGTTAAGCCACTAGAGTTTTATGATCACCACAGGAAAGATACATGGCTGTTTGGGAGGATGCTGAGGAGAACTACCAGAATGCTTACATGTAAAATCCCCAACCCTGTCAGGTTACATTAAAGAAATGGGTTTTAGATTAGAAAGAAATGGGGTTGCTCTTCTTGGACCAAAGGAGATTGAAGGGAGGTTCATGAGACTTGGATAAGGTAAGCAACAAAACAAAACGGTTTCCACTAACTATTGGAACAAGGACAAAAGGACATAGATATATGACACTGGGCAAGAGTCACAAAGGGAATGAATGAGAGTAAAAAATAAATTGCTGCACTCCCTCCATAGACAGAACATCTTTCCTCCAATATGGAGACAAAAATTGCATACGCTATTCCAGGAATGGTGTCATCAAGGCCCTATACAATTGGAGCAAGATATTCCTGCTCATCTACTCAAATCCTCTTGCTACAAAGGCCAACATACCATTTGCCTTCTTCATCACCTGCTGCAACTATACGTTTACTTTCAGCAACTGGTGCATACAGACACCCAGGTTTCATTGCACCTTTCCTTTCCCAATCTATCACCATAATAATCCACCTCCCTGTTTTTGCTACCAAACAGCCTCACATTAACCCATATCATACTTCATCTGCCATGCATTTGCATATATATTCAAATTGTCCAAAGCACACTGAAGTATCTCTGCATCCTCATTTGGCCACCCTCCTATTCAGCATTTGCAAACTTGGAGATTTTAGATTTAGGTCCCTCATCGAAATCATTAATATATTGTGGATAGCTGGGACGTAAGCACTGATCCCTGCAATACCCCACTGGTCACTGGCTGTCACTTGTAAAATAACCCATTCATTTCTACTGTTTCCTAACTGCCAACTACTTCTCTGTCAATGTCAGTACACTAGACTCAATCCCATGTGTTTCAGTTTTATACTCTTATCTCTTATGTGCTCCTTATCAAAAGCTTTCTGAAAATCCAAGTAAACCACTTCCCACAGTTTCCCGCTTATCAACTTTCCTAGTTACATCCTTGAAAAATTCCTGTAAATTTGTGAAGCATGATTTCCCGTTCATAAATTCATGTTGACTCTAATCCTGTCACTGCTTTTGAAGTGATCTGCTATCAAATCTATCATTGACTCTTGCATTTCCTACTACCAATGTCAGTCCAGCCAGTCTAGAATTCAGTTTTGTCTCCCTTTTTTAAAAATCATGCGGTTACATTAAGTACCCTACAAGTGTAAAATCTTGATAGATGACCATCAATGCATCTACTATATACAGGGCCACTTGCTTGATGTTAAGAATGGATAGGTGGGGTTGGTGATATATCAGGTTAGATTAAGAGTCAGCAATGTGTGATAAATTTAGAGCATGGATCAGTACTTAGAATTACAATGTTTTGGCCATAACAGAGACATGGATTTTACAGGGGCAAGAATGATTGCTGAATGTTCCAGGGTTTAGATCTTTTAAAAAGTACAGGAAGGGGAGTCAAAGGGGAGGAGGAAGTAGCATTGATAATTAGAGAGTGCATCACAGCTGCAGAAAAGGAGGTTGCTGAGGAAGGTTTATCTACTGAGTCAGTAAGAGTGGAAGTCAGTAACAGGAAAGGTGCAGTCACTTTATTGGGTGTTTTCTATAGACCTCCCAATAGCAGCAGAGAGATGGAAGAACAGATTGGACAACAGATTTTGGAAAGGTGCAGATGTAATAGTTGTTTTTATGGGTGACATCAACTTTCCCAATATTGATTGGTACCTCCTCAGTGCAGATGATCTGGATGGAGCCGATTTTGTAAGGAGGATTCCTGACTCAATATGTAGATAGCTTCACTAAGGGGGAGACCATATTGGATCTAGCACAACGAGCCAGATCTCTTAGTGGGACAGCATTTTGGTGACAGTGACCACAACTTCCTCACCTTTACCATAGCCATGGAGGGAATTTGGAACAGACAATATGGGAATGTATTTAATTGGAAGAGGGAAAATCATACTGCTATTAGGCAGGAGCTGTGGAGTATAAATTAGGAACAATTGTTCTCTGGGAAATGCACAACAGAAACGTGGAGGCTGTTTAAGGAGCATCTGATAGGAGTGTTGGATAACTTTGTTACAGTGAGACAGGCAAGTAGGAACCTTGGATCCAGAGGAAGGAGGAAGCTTACTTAATGTTGAGGAAGCAAGAATCTAGCACAGCTTCATAGGATTACAAGATAACTAGGAAAGAACTCAAAAATGGACTGAGGAGAGCTGGGGGGCAGAGGGGGTGGGGTGGGTGTGGCGGAGGTGCATGAAAAAGCCTTGGCAGGAAGGATTAAGCAAAACCCAAAAGGCATTCTACAATTACTGAGGTATAACAGAATGATCAGAGAGAGAATAGGGCCAATCAATCAGGGATACTGGAGGGAACTTGTGCCTGGAGTTTGAAGAGGTAGAGGAGACCCTAAATGAGGTTTTTTGCTTTAGCATTCTCTAGAGAGAGACCTTGTAGAGAGTGAGAACATCATGGATCAGATTAGTAGGCTTGATTGGATTAACATTAAGAAAGTGGATATGCGGGAAATTCTGGGAAGCATCAAGATAGATAAGTCCCCAGGCCAGACCAGATATATCCAAGGTAACTGCAGGAAGCAAGGAATGAGATTGCTGTGCCTCTGGCGATGATCTTCACAGTCACTCTCCACGGTAGTAGTACTGAATGATTGGAGGGAGGTAAGTGTTGTTCCGCAGTTCAAGAAAGAAAATAGGGAAATCCCTGGGAAATACAGACCAGTCAGTAATATATCTGTGGTAAGCAAGGTACTGGAAAGGATTCTGAGAGACAGGATTTATGATTAAATTAGATTCCCTACAGCATGGAAACAGACCCTTTTGCCCAGCAAGTCCACACCACCCATCCGAAAATTAACCCACCCAGACCCATTCCCCTACCCTACGTTTACCCCGACTGTAAGGCACCTAACATTATGGGCAATTTAGCACGGCCAATCCAACTGACCTGCACATCGGAGGAAACCGGAGCACATAGAGGAAGTCCACACAGACACTGGGAGAATGTGCAAACTCCACAGAGACCGGCTGGAATTGAAACTGGGCCCCTGGTGCTGAGAGGCAGCAGTGCTAACACCTGAGCCACCATGCCACCCAAATATGGCTATTTGGAAAGAAAAAGGCTTGATTAGAGATCGTCAGCATAGCATTGAAAGGGGCAGGTCATGCCTCACAAACCTTATTGAGCTCTTTGAAGATATGATGAGGCAAGTTGACGAAGCTCAAGCAGTGGATTTGGTGTAGATGGAATTCAGTAAGGCATTTGATAAGATTCCCCATGGTACTCGCATTCAGAAAGTTAGGAGGTATGGGATACAGGAAATTTTGGCAATCTAGATACAGAATTGGCTGGCTGAAAAAGGATAGCGAGTGGTAATGGATGGAAAGTGACCAGCAGTGTCCTGCAGGGATCAGTTCGTGGGCCTCTGCTCTTTGTAGTTTTAATAAATGACTGAGATGAAGTAGTGGAAGGGTGGGTTATTAAGTTTGCCAAAGACAAACTTGGTGTTATAGATAGTGTTGAGGGCTTTTGCAGGCTACAAGACATTGACAGGATGCAAAGCTGGGCTGAGAAGTGGCAGATGGAGTTCAACCTAGATAAATGCAAAGTGATTCATTTTGGAAGGTCGAATTTAATGCTAAATACAGGGTGAAAGACAGGATTCTTGGCAGTGGGATTTTGGGATCCACGTACATAGACCCCTCCAAGTTGATAGGGTTGTTAAAAAGGCATATGGTGTTTTGGTTGTCATTAACAGGAGGATTCAGTTTAAGAGCAGTGAGGTTTTGCTGCAGCTCTATAAAACACGGGTTAGACCACACTTGGAATATAGTGTCCAGTTCTGGTCACCTCATTATAGAAAGGTGTAGATGATTTCGAGAATGTGCAGAGGAGATTTACCAGGATGCTGCCTGGTTTGGAGGGCTTGTCTTATTAAGAGAGGCTGAGTGAGCTAGGCCTTTTCACACTGGATAGGAGGAGGGAGAGAGGTGACTTGATAGAGGTGTACAAGGTAATGAGAGGCATAGATATAGAGTAGATAGCCAGAGACTTTTCCGCTGGGCAGAAATGGCTGTCACGAGGAGTAATAATTGTAAGGTGTTTGAACGAGTATATGGGGGAGATGTCAGAGGTACATTCTTTATGCAGAAAATGGTGGGTGTACGGAATGCACTGCCAGCAATGGTAGTAGACAAAAAAAAACTGCAGATGTTGGAATCCAAGTAGACAGGCAGGAGGTTGGAAGAAACCAGCCAGCCAGGCAGCATCAGGAGGCCTAAAGAAGGGTTACACCCAAAACATCGCCTCTGCACCTCCCTGATGCGGCCTGGCTTGCTGGGGTCTTTCAGCATCCTGCTTGTCTACAGGAGTGGTAGTAGAATCAGAGACATTAGGGATATTTAGATTAGGTTGATCTTAGATTAAGATAAATGTTCAGCACAACATCATGGGTTGAAGGGCCTGCACTGTGCTGTACTGTTCGATGTTCTGTGCGTCTTGCCTTTTGTGTACTAGATCAAACATGAAAACTTTTACACATTACCAGCTAGCTGACAAGGTGTGTAGCTTACTGGACCAGCTTGAATGAAGATGTGATAAGTTGTGGAACAAAGTCTTCAGTGGTATTGTCAGAATATTGTCAGGACCCAGTGCCTCCAAACTGCTTGATTGAATCAATTTGTTTGAAGATTGGTAAGAACAGTCTCTGGGACCTCTGAGGCGGCCTCAAAAATTATTGAACTCTATACTGAGTCCAGAGGACTGTAGGGTCCCCAAGCGGAAAGTGAGGTATTGTTCTTCCAGCTTGGGCTGAGCTTCACTGGGGCACTACAGCAAGCCTGAGACAGAGTCAGAGTTCTACAATATGGAGACAGGCCCTTTGATCCAAACCCGTCCATGCCAACCAAAATGTCAATCAACGTTAATCCCATTTCCCTGCACTTTGTCCATATCCTTAGAGTCATAGAGATGTACAGCACGGAAACAGACCCTACGGTCCAACCCATCATGCCAACCAGACATCCCAACCCAATCTAGTCCCACCTGCCAGCGCCTGGCCCATATCCCTCCAAACCCTTCCTATTCATATACCCATCCAAATGCTGCAATTGTACTAGCCTCCACCACTTCCTCTAGCAGCTCATTCCATACATGTACTACCCTCTGTGTGAAAACGTTGCCCCTTTGGTCTCTTTTATATCTTTCCCCTCTCACCCTAAACCTATGCCCTCTCGTTCTGGACTCCCCGACCCCAGGGAAAAGACTTTGTCTATTTATCCTATCCATGCCCCTCATAATTTTGTAAACCTCTATAAGGTCACCCCTCAGCCTCCGACGCTCCAGGGAAAACAGCCCCAGCCTGTTCGGCCTCTCCCTGTAGCTCAGATCCTCCAACCCTGGCAACATCCTTGTAAATCTTTTCTGAACCCTTTCAAGTTTCACAACATCTTTCGAATAGGAAGGACACCAGAATTGCATGCAATATTCCAACAGTGGCCTAACCAATGTCCTGTACAGCCACAACATGACCTTCTAACTCCTGTACTCAATACTCTGACCAATAAACGAAAGCATACCAAACGCTGCCTTCACTATCCTATCTACCTGCGACTCCACTTTCAAGGAGCCATGAACCTGCACTCCAAGGTCTCTTTGTTCAGCAACACTCCCTAGGATCTTACCATTAAGTGTATAAGTCCTGCTAAGATTTGCTTTCCCAAAATGCAGCACCTCGCACTTATCTGAATTAAACTCCATCGGCCACTTCTCAGGCCATTGGCCCATCTGGTCCAGATCTGAGGTAACCCTCTTCGCTGTCCACTACACCTCCAATTTTGAGGTCATCTGCAAACTTACTAACTGTACCTCTTATGCTCGCATCCAAATCATTTATGTAAATGACAAAAAGTAGAGGGCCCAGCACCGATCCTTGTGGCACTCCACTGGTCACAGGCTTCTAATCCTTTCCTACCCATTTATTTGTCCAAATGCCTTTTAAATGTTGTTAATGTACCCGCCTCAACCACTTCCGCTGGTAGATCATTCCACATGCGTATATCCTCGGTGTAAAGAAGTTGCCCTTCAGGTTTTCTTTTATTCTTTCCCCACTAACCTTAAACTGATGCCCTCTATTCCTCAATTCCGCAAGCCAGGGGGAAAAAAACTGACTGTATTCATCTATCCATGCCTTTTTTGATATTATACACTTCTATAAGATCCCTCCTCAGTCTCCTACGCTCTAAAGCAAAAGGTCCTAGTTTGTCCAACCTCTCCCTATAACTCAAGCCCATGAGTCCTGGCAACATCCTTGTAAATTGCTTCTGCACTCATTCCAGTTTAAATAACATCCTTCCTATCGCAAGGTGACCAAAATTGAACACAATATTCCACGTGCGGCCTAACCAGTGTCCAGTTCAACTGCAATATAATTTACCAACTTCTACACTCACTGCCCTGACTGAAGGCCAGTGGGCCAAAAGCCTTCTTCACTGCCCTGTCTACCTGTGACTACACTTTCAGAAAACCATGCACCTTAACACCAAGGTCTCCTGTTCCAATCCACTCCTTAAGGCACTACCATTCACTACAAAACTCCTGCCTTGATTTGACTTGTGAAAATGCAAGACTTCACACTTCTCTTTATTAAAGTCCATTTGCCATTTCTCAGCCCACTTCCCCAGCTGTTCAAGGTCCTGCTGCAAATTCTGAAAACCTTCCCCACTGTCCATGATACCTCTTATTTTAGTGTTTGTCTCATGGTGGCATCTTGCTGGAGGTGGCAAACTGGTAGCTGATCTGTATGTGGACGCTGGTGGGATTGTAGGTAAGGACAAGGAGAACCCTATCGCTGTTACAGAAGGGAAGATCGATCGGACTCGGTTGAGGGCCCTGTCAACAACAGTGCTGGGGAATCCTCGGTTTTGGAGGCTCCCTTGTCAAAGTTGGCCTCATTGGAACATATGCGATGGAGAGGGAGGCACTGGGAGAATGGAATGGAGTCTTTACAGAAAATAGGGCACAAGAAAGTATAGTCCAAGTAGCTGTGAGAGTCAGTGGGTTTATAGTGGCAAGTCTATCCCCAGAGATGGAAACAGAGATGTCAAGGAAGGGATGGGAGATGTCAGAGATAGACCAGGTGAAAGTGAAGGCGGGGTGGAAATTGGAAACTGGAAACAAAACCAATTAACTCTTCCAGTTCCAGAATACAGAAGGAAGCAGGACCAATGATATCATTGATATATCAAGGAAAGAGTTGTGGGTGGTGACTAGAATAAGACTAGATCAAGTGGAGGGTGGCGATGGTGGATGGGTACTGTTCAGCCTTTGCTCCAGGAAAAAGTGGGCAGCCCCGAGACCATCCTAGTGGGGGACTGAAGGGTAAGGGGTTCACACATCCATGGTAAAGCAGCAGTGGCTGGAGCTTGCAAACTGGAAATTTCAAACCGAGCATAAAATGTCAGAGGAATCATGGATTTACTTGGTCAGGAAATGGACCCCAGGGGAGAAAAGACGGAGTCAAGATAGGAAGAGATGAGTTGTATGTGGCAGGAGCAGGCTGACGCAATGGGTCTACCTGGGCAGTCCTATTTGTGGATTTTCAGGAAGAGGTAGAAACGAGTTGTGCACAGCTGGGGGATTATCTGCTTATAGCGAGGAACACGGGTGGGGGGAAGGTGGGGGGAGGGGAAGTGGAAGAGAAAAGAATCGCCAGAGGTTAGTGACTATTGCTGGTACAATGGTCTCATGTGGCCCAAGGGAACACATTAGGTGGCAGCTAAGAGATAGCGCTCAGCCTCTGCAATGTTTACATCAGTGCACCCTTTGTTATAACAGATTATAACAGCATCACCCTTTTCGGGAGGTTTGGATCTAAGCACACAGAGTGCAGTCAGTTAGGAGAAGATAGTCATGGGGGGGCAGTTCTGGTCTCCTCCCTATCGGAAGGATGTTGTGAAACTTGAAAGGGTTCAGAAAAGATTGACAACAATGTTGACAGGGTTGGAGGATTTGAGTTATAGGGAGAGGCTGTATAGGCTGGGGTTGTTTTCCCTGGAGTGGAGGCTGAGGGGTGACCTTATAGAGGTTTATAAAATCATGGAGGGGCATGGATAGGGTAAATAGACAAGGTCTTTTCCCTGGGGTGGGGGTGTCTAGAACTAGAGGGCATAGGTTTAGAGCGAGGGGGGGAAGGTATAAAAGAGACCTAAGGGACAACTTTTTCACAGAGGGTGGTGCATATATGGAATGAGCTGCCAGAGGAAGTGGTAAAGGCTGGTACAATTGCAACATTTAAAAGGCATCTGGATGGGTATATGAATAGGAAGGATTTGGAGGGACATGGGCCAGGTGCTGGCAGGTACGACTAGATTGGGTTGGGATATCTGGTAGGCACAGACAAGTTGGACCAAAGGGTCTGTTTCCATGCTGTACATCTCTATGACTCTATTACTGTCAGTGTGTTCTTAGGTTTATTTTCCCTGTTCCTTCCTGCCTTTTCCCATTTGCATTTTGCTCTTGTGCCTTGACTATACACCTTATTTTGCTACATCTGACCAAGCTTGATCCTCACCCCTATTAATTTGTTTAAACTGCTCTTTACTTCTCTGGTTATACAGTTTAAGAAGACTGGATCAAACATAGTTCAGGTGTGGATCATCTCAATAGTACAGACTTCACTTTATCTGGTTCTTGCATGTGCCCCATGAACCAGAACCCAAACCCACTTCTCCAACACCAGTCTTTGAGCCATGTGTTCAGTTCATTAATTTTATTTGCCCTCTTGATTGAGCCACATGCCAATTTTATACCTGACCTCTCATTGTCCATGTAGAACCTCTTTCCTCATCCTACCTATGCCATTGGTACCTAGGTGTGCCATGATAACTAGATCATACCATTCCAAGTTTCTGTACAGTCCTGAACAGATGAGTGAAGTCCAGCTCCCTCTTCACAATGAAGGCAACCTTACAGTCTGTAACGCTTTACTACTGCAGAGTAGGTCAGACGAAGGATAAATTGATCAGCCTACAAGTACGCAAGTCATGGAGGTATGGTGGACATTTGTAACTGAATTAACTGTCTTATCTATTCAGTAATCCTACTTTTATACGCCTTAAAAATTCCCCAACATTTACCAAGTCAAGAAACTAATGAGAAGTGCATACATGACCAGAACAAATCTAATGAAGAATTACAGTTGTGTGTCACCTCTCAATTATCAGTATCGCAATAAATACTGCCATCAAAAAATATCTGCTTCCTAATAAGGAACTTACTGATGCTCAGTTCAGGATCATTCCAATTCATTGTAATCTTGCTCCAGAAAGAATGCAGAAGTTAATATAATTGAAGAGATGTGAAAGTAAGCAGACAACAGTTGTCGGAGTAAAGCTATTTGCTATTTGAGAACTCTGCTACCAAAGCAGCTAATCAGGGCAATTTATGGGAATGTCATCATCAGCCACTGTCTCACTAAGTCACACGCCATTGTCAATTGACACTCCGCCATTGCTGTTAATCCAAATGCTGAAATTTGTTGAGACAGACACAGCAGTGCCATCCCAAGGATCAGAATGGTTTTTAGAACAAACAGAGAAGGTTTTGCCAGCATGAGTCACATCATAAAAACAGATAAAAAACTAATACAAGATGAGACCATGGATGATAATTTGCAGCTGTTAGAAAAGATGTGCTGTACTGAAACAATTGCCACTGAAGCAGATAAGGTTTATTTGAGATTTATAAAATGATGAATAGCTTTTAGTTGGCTGGATTTGTATCAAACATTTCCTTGGGTTGGCTTATTGGTTAACCTCCTAGTTGAGCAATACCTTCATTTTACAATTAGTGTTCTAGTTTCTTAAGACTGTAATTCATATAAACACTACCTGCAGAGTATGCTTGGGCAACAGGGAGCTGACATCATTGGTGTGTGTGCACCAGAAAACAGCAGCTATACTCTATGATGACAATGAAGAAATTATACGTTTTGAAAGGTTCTTCAGGTATTTAAGTCTTTTAAACTAAAACACGAACAGACAAATCAACAGAGGTTGGCCCCCCAACTCAGTACAAGCCTCTCGCAGTGCCAGCTTTTGTCCCAGCCTAACCTCCCCAGTCTCTTATAAACAGTGCACACATGGAACATGACGACATCACTGGTGCATGAACAATCACTTCCTGTGGCTTGTCCAGATGTGGTCAGGTGACAACACAGGTGTCACCATATGCATGGAGGCCATTTTGGTATTATGGACAATTATTGTTGTTTTCAAATCCCTCTAATGCCTTTCTTCTCCTTATCTGTGTAATTTCCTGTATGACCATATTGTTTTGAGATGTCTGTGCTCCTTTATCAGTCACCCTATTTGCATTCCCAATTATAACTACTACACCATTGATGACTGTGTATTTAGTTGCCTAGCACCCCCATGATATGGAATTCTCCCTGTATCTCTGCACCCCCTAACTCATTTTATGCCTTTAAATATTCATCTTAAATGCTACCTTTTCAACCCAGCTTTTGATCATCTGATTTAACATCTCCTTATGTGAACTGGTATCATACTTGTTTTATAATGCTCCTTGGAAGCCCCTGGAGACACATCATGAAATTAAAATCACAATGTAGAATAACAGACCGTAAGACAGTGGCAGAAGTGGGCCATTCCATCCATCAGATCTGTTTTGTCTTCATTCACTGAGATCATAAAAGAACCCTTCATCCTCAATTCCACTTTCTTCTCATACCAGAAGACTCTAGATTCTTACAAATTAAAAATAAATTGTCGAATGCCGCCTTAAATATAATTAGTGAATCAGCCTTGTAAGTGCACACTAGTAAAGAACTTCATAAATTTACTACCCCAGAAGAGAAGAACTTTCTTTTCGTTTAAAACCCCTTACTCTGAGATTGTGCCCTCTGATTTAAGACTCTCCCACAAGGAAGAAAAAGCCGCTCTGCATGTCCCCTGTCAGGACTCCTAAGAATTTAATCAGGATGCCTCTCATTCTTTTATACTCCAGTCAGCATAGGTCAAATCTACTCAATCTTTCCTCTTAAGACAATTCTTCTATACATGGGATCCACTTAATAGTGAACTTTCATTAGTGTCTCTCAAATACCAGTGTATCTTTTGTTAGATATGGTTTAGCAAGTGCCTTTTAGCAAGACTTCCTTATTTATGTACTCAATTCCCTTTGACAAAGACCAACATCCATTTGCTTGCCCTAATACCCACTGAATATAGAAACAGATAAAAATTGGATGAGACGACCATTCGGCCTTTCCAAGTATGCATTACCATTCATTATGATCATGGTTGATCATCCAACTCAATAAGGTAAAAACAATGACTGCTGATGCTGAAAACCAAATACTGGATTAGTGGTGCTGGAAGAGCACAGCAGTTCAGGCAGCATCCAACGAGCAGCGAAATCGACGTTTCGGGCAAAAGCCCTTCATCAGGAATAAAGGCAGTGAGCCTGAAGCGTGGAGAGATAAGCTAGAGGAGGGTGGGGGTGGGGAGAAAGTAGCATAGAGTACAATGGGTGAGTGGGGGAGGAGATGAAGGTGATAGGTCAAGAAGGAGAGGGTGGAGCGGATAGGTGGAAAAGAAGATAGGCAGGTCGGACAAGTCCGGACAAGTCAAAGAGACAGTTACTGAGCTGGAAGTTTGAAACTAGGATGAGGTGGGGGAAGGGGAAAATGAGGAAGCTGTTGAAGTCCACATTGATGCCCTGGGGTTGAAGTGTTCCGAGGCGGAAGATGAGGCGTTCTTCCTCCAGGCGTCTGGTGGTGAGGGAGCGGCGGTGAAGGAGGCCCAGGACCTCCATGTCCTCGGCAGAGTGGGAGGGGGAGTTGAAATGTTGGGCCACGGGGCGGTTTGGTTGATTGGTGCGGGTGTCTCGGAGATGTTCCCTAAAGCGCTCTGCTAGGAGGCGCCCAGTCTCCCCAATGTAGAGGAGACCGCATCGGGAGCAACGGATACAATAAATGATATTAGTGGATGTGCAGGTGAAACTTTGATGGATGTGGAAGGCTCCTTTAGGGCCTTGGATAGAGGTGAGGGAGGAAGTGTGGGCATAGGTTTTACAGTTCCTGCGGTGGCGGGGGAAAGTGCCAGAATGAGAGGGTGGGTCGTAGGGGGGTGTGGACCTGACCAGGTAGTCACGGAGGGAATGGTCTTTGCTCCTAGCAAAGCACTTTAGGGAACATCTCCGGGACACCCGCACCAATCAACCAAACCGCCCCGTGGCCCAACATTTCAACTCCCCCCTCCCACTCTGCCGAGGACATGGAGGTCATGGGCCTCCTTCACCGCCGCTCCCTCACCACCAGACGCCTGGAGGAAGAACGCCTCATCTTCCGCCTCGGAACACTTCAACCCCAGGGCATCTATGTGGACTTCACCAGTTTCCTCATTTCCCCTTCCCCCACCTCACCCTAGTTCTAAACTTCCAGCTCAGTTACTGTTTCCTTGACTTGTCCGGACTTGTCCTACCTGTCTATCTCCTTTTCCACCTATCCACTCCACCCTCTCCTCCTTGACCTATCACCTTCATCCCCTCCCCAACTCACCCATTGTACTCTATGCTACTCTCTCCCCACCCCACCCTCCTCTAGCTTATCTCTCCACGCTTCAGGCTCATTTTATTCCTGATAAAGGGCTTTTGCCCGAAACGTTGATTTCGAAGCTACTTGGATGCTGCCTGAACTGCTGTGCTCTTCCAGCACCACTAATCCAGAATCTAGTTTCCAGCATCTGCAGTCATTGTTTTTACCTCGTAAATATTAGAATATTCAATTCAAAGCTGGTAGGAAGGAGGTTTCTTCCATTATAGGCTGTAGTTTGGGTAAGTCAAAAAATTATCTATGCCACTTATATACAGGCCACTGCTCTCGAGATCTTGAGAGTAAGAGGTTGTGAATGTCAATCAGCTTGTTTGAAATGTTTGCAGCAGACAAAAAAACTTGAAAACAAAGCAATAAAGAAAGGGGACAGAAGAGCAAGTGATTTCAATGACATCAAAAGGACTGCCAGATTGTTGAGAATTTCTAGTGTTTATATTCAAAACAAAAGATAAAACGAACACTTGTTTCTCAATTCTTGCCAGTATCATCAGAACAAAACAGAAGAATTAAAAATGCCTACAGATTATCCATATTCTGGGCAATGACATCAAATTACTGTCTATGCACTTCCTTTTTTAATATTTACAGCATAACCTTAACTCCACTGGAAGTGTGGTTGCCTTTGTAGTGAGAACATCAGCATTTCAAATTTCTACTCAGAGGATACATTATGCCAGCATCCCAGTGCAATGCTCAACTTTTGGAGTTGTTAGCATTGAGATGTAATATCAGTGTGATACCAATACCAACCACCTCCAATTCCTGTATGTTTATTAAAATTGTTATCCTCCTCCTTCCAACCAAATGCATCACTTCATACTACTACAGATCTGTTAAATTTCCATCTGCCCTTTTTCTAGTTTGTGTCCTTCAGATCTATTCCTGTGTACCAAGGTTTATTAAGTTTTCAAATTTCTTATTGCCCCTACATCCCAAGTCCAGGTCATTAACATTCAGAAAAAAGCAACAATTCTAATGCAGACCCCTGAATACCACTTGTATGTTACCCTCCATTCTGATAAACAACAAGTAATCTAATTTTCTGTCCCAGTGTCAAATTTGCATTTCTCCTGCCTCTGTCTCTTTAATCCTGCAACCTTTAATTTTGCTAACTGGGTATTTTATCATAGACCATTTGCAAGGTCCTAAACAACTGCATGTACTCAATGTTTGTGAAAGAACCAAGCTTGTCAATCAATTTGCCTTGAACAAATCATTTAGATTTTCATTTCTTCACCCTTTTTTCCCCAAATACCAAATATCTTTGTTCTACAATATTGTCTGTAAAGCTCCCCCATTACTGATAATAGACTGACAGGCTTGTATATTGCTGGGATATGACTCCATTTTTAAAATAGATGGGCAGCATTTGTGATCCTCCAATTTCCACATTATTTTCTTCAGTAAATTTTAATCTGGAACAGGAAACTTTATTACTTTGAGATCTACCAATTATTTGAAGTACATCCTCTTCTTCAAATTTAACCCAATTTAATAATGCTACTAGCACTTCTTTTATTGCCAATTTGAATGCATCTGTCTGCACTAGGGAAAAAAAATGTCACATGCATAACTAAGAAACAGATGCAGGGCCAGGGTATACAACCTTTCAATAAAACAATGACTGGACTTTCTCACCTGTCATTGTATTGTTTGGTTTCTGTTGTACAAAGAGTTGGCCTGAGACAGTTATCTTGGAAGCTTTGGATTTGGTCAACCCACTGATATTTCAAGGACTGCCTCTGGGAGGAGCCAGTCAGTTGTTATAGTCTGTTGTTACAATAGTTAGTTATTCCAGTGTCTACAGCCATGCAGCACAGACTTGGTTACTAGTTACTATTGCATAAGAGATAACAATATCTCTTACCTAGTGCTAATGTAATCAAAAAATTTAAGATCAATTAACCCACTATCGTACTACTATGACAAATAAACTACTCTTGTTACTCAAGGCTACAACCTCGCTACGTACACCCCACACGGATATTACAAGGGTTGGTGACAGCAAAGAGACTCAGAGTGCAGAGGAGACCCAACCTAATTATACTAATCCTAGTCCCAAATCTACTTCAAAAGAATTCTGCGAAGAACCAGATAACATCTGCGACAACTCCCTTAATGGCCAAAAATTATCAAAATTCTAAATAATCACAAACTTTAGAATGAAGAAATTTGTCATCATCTTAGTCTTAGTCTGGCTAATACTTTATCCTGGTTCTAGATTTTCCAGCAAGATAAATCATTCTTTCAGCATTGAACCTATCAAAATCTCTCAGAATTTTATGTTTCAATGAGATCAACTCATGTTCAAACACCTCCTATCCCAGGAATCAATCTAATGAACCTTAATTCTAACCCCTCTAAACAAATATAACCTTCCATAGATAAGGAATTAAAACTGCAGACAAATCTCAAAATTGATCTCACCGTTACACTATCTAGAGCTGTCCTTACTTACATACAGTATTTCAAACCTTTGCAATACGATGCTAAAATACCATTTTGTTTCCTAATTCCTTGCTGTATCATCATTTTAACTTTTCTCTTAGTACCTTCAGCCATGCCTCTAGCTCATTATTTCTTCCTAGTTAGTTCCATCCCTTTTGTTAAAAGTACCTTTTGATACATTGTTTATGAAAGCCTTTTGGATTCCCCTTTATATTAGCACTAATCTAGTCTCATGTTCCATTTTTATTCACTAATCCATCTTTTCTTGATCTTCTATGTCCTTACTACATTCAACTGGTTTCTGTACTGCATTATGAATCTTAAAGTTTATCATAAATTTTTGTTTTTAAATTTTAGCTTCTGTATCTTTAGTTACCCAGAAATGACTGGCTTTGGGTAAAGGTAAAGGATTAGAGTGGTGCTGGAAAAGCACAGCAGGTCAAGTAGCATCCGAGGAGCAGGAAAATCGACGTTTCGGGCAAAAGCCCTTCATCAGGAATAGAGGCAGGCTACCTGCAGAGTGGAGAGATAAATGAGGGGGGGTGGGGAGAAAGTAGCATAGGGTACAATAGATGAATGGGGGTGGGGATGAAGGTGATAGGTCATAGGTCAGAGAGGAGGGTGGAGTGGATAGTGGAAAGGAAGATAGGCAGGTAGGACAGGTCACGGGGACGGTGCTGAGCTGGAAGGTTGGAGTTGGGGTGAGGTGGGGGAAGGGGAAAATGAAGAAACTGGTGAAATCCACATTGATGCCATGGGATTGAAGTGTTCCAAGGCGAAAGATGAGGCGTTCTTCCTCCAGGTGTCTGGTGGTGAGGGAGCAGCAGTGGAGGAGGCCCAGGACCCGCATGTCCTCGGCAGAGTGAGAGGGGGTGTTGAAATGTTGGGCCACAGGACAGTGGGGTTGATCAGTGCAGGTGTCCCGGAGATGTTCCCTAAAGCGCTCTGCTAGGAGGCGTCCAGTCTCCCCAGTGTAGAGGAGACCACATTGGGAGCAACGGATACAATAAACGATATTGGTGGATGTGCAGGTAAAGCTTTGATGGACGTGGAAAGCCCCTTTGGGGCCTTGGATGGAGGTGAGGGAGGAGGTGTGGGCGCAGGTTTTGCAATTCCTGCGGTGGCAGGGGAAAGTGCCAGGATGGGAGGGTGTGTTGTAGGGGGGCGTGGACCTGACCAGGTAGTCACGGAAGGTAGCTTTGGGTGCCTTTCACATTTCTCCTCATATGAGTACATACACTTTCTCCTCAAAGTTTCCAAATGTTCAATTAATGCTGTGCTTCACAAACTTTGCTTTAAATTCATCACAGGCAACTATTTAAATTCATTGAAATTAGACCTGTTTCAGTTGAGTATTTCAGTTTTGATTTTTTTTTTGTCTTTTCTCATAATTACTTTAAATTAAATATTACACTCACTCTTCCTCAAATCTCACTACCGGAAGAATTTCCGCTTCCCCACTTTATCCCCCAGAATCAGATTCAAGACGGTTTTCTTCCTTAAATAAAAGTTAAGTACTTCAGATGCAGAAGATTGGAGATTAAAAACGCAAAGTCTGCAAGAAACATTGCAAGAGTCGAAAGTGTGGTGCTGGAAAAGCACAGCCGGTCAGGCAGCATCCGAGGAGCAGGAGAATTGACATTTCGAGCATAAGTTCTTCATCAAACATCGATTCTCCTGCTCCTTGGATGCTGCCTGACCAGCTGGGCTTTTCCAGCACCACACTCAACTCTGATCTCCAACATCTACAGTCCCCACTTTCTCCCAAGAAACATAGCAAGTCTGACAATACCTCTGCCGAGGGAAATGGAGCTAATGTTGAATCTAATACAACTTCTTTGGAACTGAAGGCAGCTGGAAAACAATTGTTTTTATGTTGCTGTTAAAGGGAAAGGAGGACAAACGGAACAGATGGTGAGGGTATACAGAGCAAACTGTAAATGAGGTGCGAATGGTAGCAGAGGGATAATGGTATTAATGAGATGCTGTTGCTCCAGCTTGCATTGGGCTTCACTGGTACAATGCTGCAGGCCTCGGATGAAATGTTAGCATGAGAGAAAGCGGATGTATTTGCAATTGCAAGCGACTGACTGGAAGGTCCACAAAGATATTACCCAACTTGTGTTTAATATTGCCGTCACAGATGAGATCACATTGTGAGCAGCAAATATGATTGGGTGGATTGAAAGAAGTAAAATTAAACTACTGTTTGATCTAGAAGCTGGTTGGGGCTTGGACAGTGAGAAGAGAAGAGGTAAAAGGGCAAGCGTTACACTTTCTGCAATTGTCTGAAGTTGCCAAGAGATGTGTGAAGAGCTGTTAGGAGTGACAGAGGAACAATACAAAGTATAATGAAGGGGAGGAAGGAAGATATGTTTCAATATAGCACCCTGCTGGTGGTGGTGGAAATGATGAAACATTATCCTCTGAATGCAGTAGCTGATGGGGTGGAAAATGAGGACAAGGGGAACCATATAAATCTTCAGGCAGGGAGGGGGAAGGGTAAGTGTAGGAATAGATCAGGTATGGCTGAAACCAACCATAATGGTGGCAAATCCTCAGCTGAGGAAAAAGCAAGATGATGTCAGAAGCACTCCATGGAAAATGGCATCATTAAAACAGAAGTAGTGAAGAGACAGAAACAGGGGATGGAATCTAGTCGCTAAAGGAAGGTGGATGAGGAAGCAGTGGAAGTTAAAAATAACTGCAGGAATTAGTAGACTTGTAATAGATACTGGTGAATGACTTATCCACAGAAATGGAAACAGTGAAGTCAAGGGAGGGAAAGGACGAGTCAGAAGTTCAGATGAAGGTGAGAGAAGGATAAAAATGGAAAGTAAAATTGATTAAACTTTCCAAATCTGAACAAGAGCAGGAAGTTGTATTAAAGTTGTCATCGATATACCAGACAAAGTTGTGGGAAGGGATCTCCGTAAGACAGGAACAAGAAATGTTGCATTTATCCTATAAAGATACAGGCTTTACCGTTTGCTTAAGAGCAAATTATTCAAAGTTGGGTGAAGGTGGATGGGGAGTATTCAGGCCTCCTTTCAAAGGAGGAGCAGAGAACCTTTAGACCATCCTGATGTGGTACTGACACGTAAAGGGTTGGCACCGGGAACTGGATATTGATGTAAAATTTCAAAAGAACCACAATGTAAGTGGAAAGAGACAAGATGAGGGAAAGAGAGAAAGAGTCAAGATAGGAATGAATAAATCCAGTGTGACAGGAAAGCTGAAACCATAAGTTTGTCAGGGCAATCCAGTTTGTAGATTTTAAGAAGTAGGCCTTGTGGGACTGGGAGACAAGATGGGAAGCTGTGGCAGAGTTTTTGTTAGCCCAGAAACAATGATCAAGAAAATAGTCTTGTACACATTTTAGAAATGTCTCTGTCTCTTTACTTCCACCAGCTCAATCCATGATTACTATTATTCAAGTATCCATGATTGTTATTCTGTAGTTCTTATCTTTCTGTAATTGAATAGCAAATTCCTCTTGTATATCTTTTCCACAATTTGATGGCCTAAAGTATATACATAGAAAAATAATAGCTTCACTAACGTTTCTTAACTTTAATCAAATGGACTACGCTTTTGGCCCTTCAACAGGGATAGAGTAGGTTATTTGATCTACCACCATAAGACCCACCAAACAGCTCACTGTTTTTTTATTGATTCTTGGGATGTGCATGTTGCTGGCTATGCCACTGTGCATCATTGGTGGAGGGAGTCAAGGTTAAAACGTTTGATTGGGTTCAATCAAGTGGGCTGTTTTATTGTGGATGGCATCAAGCTTCTTGAGTGTTGTTGCAGCTGCATGTATCCAGGCAAGTGCACAGTGTTCCACCACACACTTGGCCTGTCCCTTTGTAGGTTATATGCAAGCATTGAGTTAGGAAGTAAGTTATGTGCTGCAGAATTCCTATCTTTTAACTTATGTTTGTAAAACAGTATTTATTTGGGTGTTTGAACAGTATTCATTTTGCTGATAATTGAGAGTAGATTGAAAGGGCAGTCACTGACCAAGTTTGATTTGTCCTAGGTTTTTGTGGACATGACATACCCGGGTAATGTTCTGCATTGCCAGGTAGATGCCAGTGTTAGAACTGCAACGGGACAGCTTGGTTAGGGGTGTGGTTAATTCTGGAGCACAAATCTTCAGTACTATTGCCAGAATCTTGTCAGGACTCATATAACTTTAACAGTATCCAGTGACTTCAATCATTTCTTGGTATCATGGGAAGATGGAACTTTCATTTGACACTTCTGGGCCAAAGATACTTGCAAATGCTCCAGCCTTTTATTTCATTACCTTTTCTGTAAGTATTCTTTGATGGTATATAGTTTCACAGGCACATTTGCTTCAATAGCATTCCAAATATCAATTAGATATATGAAACTCTTCGTAGCTGATGACAAGTTATTCAACAGCTGAGAGTGTCACCATCAAGGCTGACTGTCTTTTATTGATGCCATAGTCAGAACCAACAAAACAAAAAAAAACGAATGGTAAGCTTAGATGATATCCCCAACTTCCATCCAAGAAGTATAAAGATGATGCATTGCATTGCATTCCTTTTGCAGTGCAAACAGACATCAATTAACTCAGCATAATGCAGCAACTGAACAAGTCAAACTTACCAAAAAAACCTTCTAGGGAGAGGGCTAAGTTTCTTAAATCCAAAGAGGAAAAGCAAAGCAAAATAAATACTTGACACACATCTTCCACCCCACCTCCCACCTATCCTTACCTTTGGTTTCATCTCTTTGGTGGTCGCAGAGGAAGGTCGCACCAGACTAGAAGAAACTCGCTTAGAAGTAGAAGCTGCTGTTGTAGCTGAAGTGGATGTAACAAGTTTTTTATTGGGGCTGGTAGTAGTTGCTGGAGGTCGCTTAAGGGAGGCTGGTGGCTGTGGCTTACTTTTGGTTGGTGAGATCTTTGCAGCTGGCGTGCCCGTCTTTTACATATTAGCAAAAGAAAATAAAACAAAAATCGACAATGCCAAAGGAAGCATGGAATTAAAAAGCTAACTAAATAAAAACAAAGTAAATGCCAAAGGTAATTTTGTGTTAAATAAATTGAGTTTTTGAGAGTTATAATTATGCGTGGGTCAAGAATTGGTTTAAATATCATAAAATAGCATTGTTTCCTTTCATGTGACAAGTAGGAGCCAGTCAAGTAAAAGGTGCAAGGTACGGGATAGCAGGCTGGGTGAGGAGGGAGCAAAGGGAAAGTAGGGAAACAGGGAAGGTACCTTACCAGGCATCGAAATATGTTTACACATATGCCCATGAGACTGTCACATGTACTACCTCACTTTCACCAGTTTAATCTCATTGCCTTGTTCCAGAAGCAAGTGTGACATGAATGCGGCACATTCTGACCGGTACTGTGGTGCTCTCATTAGAGTACGGAAACAAGTTATCAGCAATATACTCAGTATAGCTTGGGAATACCACTTGGAAATAGAAGGTAGTGACAAATAACAGTGGGTGCCGGTTTAAAAAAAATTATGCAGCTGTATTTTGTCATTTTAAATACAAAATCAAAAGAAGTGCCAAAACAAATGTTTTGTCTCAAAAACACAGATTTTAAACTGCAGCATGACTAAACAAATTTAAAATGACATATAGGTGCAAATCAAATACACAAAGCTTAAATAAATAATTTTGTAACTTGAAATGTATCGCTACCTTTCCCTTTGCATCTGTGCTCAATGGACGCTCTTTGGAGGTTACAGCACTTTCTGTTCCAACCATGCCTTCTGTTGATGATTCTTCAGGTTTGGCTGTAGATATTTTTTTAAAAAAGGCACAATGCAATTAGTGAAAGTGAAAGGCCAAACATTTTAGTTCTTGCTATAAATCCTTACAGCTCTATCTGGGAACATTTAGAGAGAATTTTAAACATCAGTGCATGTAATACAGTGGTGGCAATGTGTCCTATCAACAGGAATAACTGGACTATCAACAATTTTACACCAACTTATGCCAACTATCACCACACAGAAGCATATTGATGGAAAAATCATAATTTTCAAGTGTGTCCAATTTGCACACAGCCCTAACCGGACGATATTCCCATTTCTTCATAGTCATTAAATCCCCATCACTGCCTGCCTGCCCTACCCCACAATTCCCTTTCTGGCTTCTCTCTTCAGAGAAGAAAGAATAGTCCTTTATGACATTCAAACCAATCCATAGTCTGCACACTTAAAATTCTCAAAATTCCAGAACTCACGAACTAATCAGATTAAGGATACCTTCATCAGTTAATCTGCAATGGTTCATATCAACAGCCCACTAACTCCTTGAGAGCATTTAGGGCTGCAAAATAAATGCCCAAAATCAACAAATCAATAAAAAGACAGTCCCAGGTAGATAAAATTGGCTTTCAACCAATTTTCTTTAGAGTTACAGGATATTGCAAATTTTAAAGTATGGTCTATTTATTTCCATCCATTAGATCATCTGGCAAAGTCAGTGTGGAGGTTAGATTCACAATAAGTATAATTTCTTAGGTCCAACCATCAACATTCATTTCACTTCATCATCCAGTCATAAGTGATTTGTTCATTGACTGTTGTACAGCTCAGTTTCCAATTGGAATTCTCCAGATGCTATCCATCAACAACAGATATCAAATTTAATGAGGGTGATATGCAATTCACAAAAGAGACAGAATTGGAAAAGTAATTTGTACATGATTGAAAACATGTCAACAACTAAGGGGGCCTCCATTAGCTTGGTAACATCAGTGTTTTGTTCGTAATTCCATCATTAGAACAGTTGAAAAACCTGGGCTAATCAGGTATGATTATGGAGGATCTTAAAAAGGAAGAGGAGAGGTTTACGAAGGAAAGTCCACATGATAAGACCAAGATGGCTGAAAACACTAGCTTCAATGGTATGAAACAAGTGGAAAATGTACACTAAACCAGAGTGTGGAAAGGAAGAGTTCTTGGAATGTTATAGGGCCAGAGGAGCAAGACAGATAGTTAGGTTTGAACATACAAAGAATTTTAAAACTAGGATGAGAATTTTTGAAATCTTTATTGGACCAGAAATTCATGTGAGCAGAAAGCACAAGTTGTTGAGTAAATGAAACTTGGTGCGAGATAAGACAATGGAAAGCAGAGTTTTGCCGAACTCAGGCTTTTGGATGGTGGATGATGGGATAGTTGCAATAATGGACTCTGGAGGGAACAAGAGAATAGATGAGTGTTAATGTTAAATTCCTGTCTTCTAATTTTCACACCAATGATTCGTAATGATAAACAGTATGCATTACACTGATTTACATATGGCCCAACATACATTTTAATTAAACAGCCTTGACCGAGTTCCTGTGTGATCCTCCTCAAACGTCTATTCAAACTGCATCATTTAAGACTGACTATTAAGTGTCAACTAATTAAAACCTTTCATAACATCAAGTACTTAAGCTGGGCTCTGAGTATTCATTCAGAAAAGCCACTCCACGTCAAAGGCAGAAAATTATACAGAAGAAAGAAGATTAAAAGGCATTTTAATAGGTTTCCATCCAATAATAATATCAATCGATAAAAACCACTCAACGGACGTAATTTATCATAGAATATGATATCTTAGAAACATTAATCCATTAACCACAAAAATCTAGCATCTAAATTTTGTGAGTAATCGGGAAGGCAAATAGAATTTTGGCCTTTATTTCAAAGGGGTTGGAGAATAAAAATAGGGAGGCTCCAATGAAATGGACTAATCAGATCACAGTTCTAAAACTGAACAATTTTGAGCACTTATCTAAGGAGAGATATTGTTACGATGTAGGGTAAGCCCCTCTGCTAATTTAAACCAGCCACAAAGAAAAGATTCACCTTGTGCTGTAATCTGTTAAAATGTGAGAAGCAAAGACTTATCCCAGAGGTCACTATTTAAAGTAAAAACTAACAACTTCATTCTTTAAGTCCAACTGAGAATATTAAAATAAACTATTTACAATTCCTTTATCTTAAACCTATCTTCTACCTCCCACTCTACAATACTAGTCCAATAAACAAATCCTGATTAAGATTTACAAAAGAAAATGCAACTTTCAAAACCAGTCAATGTTGAATCTTCTCTTTGTATCTTCCTCTGCAGATTTTCCTCTGTCGTCTTTTCAAGCTCTGCTATGCAAACATCTTATAGACAGGTACCTTTCAGGCAACTGTTCTACTGGCAGTCTATACTCATTGGTGGCTTGGCATTTCCCCCATAATTATTCAAAATGTCCGGTTTTATACCCCAAAACATCTGATCGTTTCATTGGTTTTACTGTTATCAAAATACTAAGTTCAAATTTGATTGGATTTGGGTATTTTGGGGCATAACAAACCGATTGGCCGAATTTGAATCTGTTTTTGGTTTCATGGCAACCCATCTGCTGCTATTTGTTTCGACCAAATGTTACATTGTTACCTTGCTCAGAACTCTGTGCCTCTTTAAATCTGTGCCAGCTTCCAGTCTCTCTTAAAGGTCCAGTATACCTCTACACCTTCATAACAATATACTGGTATTGTAGGCAGTTCAGAGAAGATTCACTAAGCTCATACCAGGTCTAGATGGACTGCCTTATTAGGAGAGGTTGAATAGGTTTGTCCTACATCCCTTGGAATTAAGAATGAGAGGTGACTCGATTGAAACACAACAAGATCCTTAGAGCACTGGACAGTGTAGATGCAGAAAGTTAGACTCACCCGCAAGGGGAAACAAAGATCAAAGACAAAGGAGGGTCAATTTCTTGCGTCAGATGGTAGTTAATATATGGAATTATTTATCACAGAGGACTGAAGTGGATGGGTCATTCAACATATTCAGGGCTGAGATAGTCAGATTTATAGTATTTCAGTAATAGAATCAAGGGTTATTGGGAAAAAGACAAGAAAGTGGAGTTGAAGATCATCATGTCAAATGTGATCTCATTGAATGCTAAAGCAGATTTATGCCTTAAATGGCCTGTTTCTGCTTCTACGTCTTATGGTTTTTAATGACCAAATGAAGAGTCCTGACATTTTTTTGCATAGTTAAAAAATACAGCCATAAACCCAGGTGTAAATGTACCATCTGGGAGGGAGAATCAATTCTTGGCCCTCTCAGTTTCTTTGCTCTCATTTCTCAGCTCCTCACCGCAGATTATTTTCCCATGAAAAGCATCACAACCAGACATGCATTCTCCAGCACGGGAGACTGCAACTTCATAAAGCAAAATTTGATAAGAATCTGGAAGCTTGAATAGTGGTGCAGTTCAACAGATTGATCCACGGTACTTGCACAATTGGGACAGCAACATAGTCATTTTAAAAATATTATCACTCTCTCAGTCTACAACATTTTAAAATTTCACTCTTGCTGTTGGAATTTCTCCCCAATCAGAAGAACCTGACTCATGCCTCAGCTGTGTTAGTTCGAAACTTCAATTGATTCCTTTTCTCACTCATTCAGTAAACGCAAATTTTTTGAAGCAGAAAATATGGACAACACACAAAATAGGGCTATTCAGCTAATTAGTCTGTATTGGTGTTTACATTTCTAAGTTATACATAATGTTCGGTACTCCTTCAAATAGTTTCATATATTACAACAAATACATTTTTAAAAATACTTTATTGGCTAAGAGCAATTTGGGGTGGTCAAGGAAAATGCTATATAAATGCAAGTCTTTTTTTCCATCTATTCACTCTAATCTTAGATGCTGACACAGTTTCTGCCTCAGGCAGATAACCATGGAAGTTAATGTCACAGACTTGCATGTCTCTGTGAAGAAGTTTCTCTTTTCTTCATTCTAGATTCTTCTATCTATACAGCCCCATTTTAATAAAATTTTAAATACTTTGATAATATTATCCCCATAACCTCTACGGTTTTGAAAAAGTGGATTTTTAAAATAAATTCAGCTGTTGCCAGTTTTTTGGGTTGGCAATATACAGTTTTTATCTCATGACACTAACGGTGGAGGCTGTTACTTGCTTATGTTATCACATTCATTGCAACAAACATTAACTTCGCGTCTCAACATGAGTCCAAACCATTTTCCAGTGTCAGCGAGTTTGATTTGGAGATAAAAAGAATTGTTAAGATTGGAGCTGTAGCTGGGTTCACCAACAATAGTGAAAAAAACTAGCTTGAAATCAACCAGAGATGAACATATTTAAAATATACATCCAAAATTGTACACATTGCCATGTCCCTGACACTATTATGGAAGTACCATTTGACATTAAAGTGCCAGAATTTGGTATACTCTTCGGAGGGTCTGTATGGACTTGTTGGGCCAAAGGACCTGTTTCCACACTGTAGGTAATCTAATCTAATTGAAAGTGTGTACAAGTTAGCGTCTAGCAATGTGCTAGAAAGATTAGAAACATGGAAAATGTACAGCACACATTTAGGAGAACATTAGGAATGAAAGGTTACAACAAAGAAAGAAAATTTAGAGCCTACTCCTCTAGCAGTTAGTGTTAAGGAGGAGGAATGAAAGCAAATTCTTCAAAATTATGCAGGTTATGGAAAGATAAAAGGGAAAAGTTATTTTTGCTGACTGAATCACCATTAGAAGACAAGAAGAAATGTTTCACTATGCTATTATATCTTGCCAGGGTTTACCACAAATAGCTACCAAGACATAAAATGCAGCAATCTGGGAGATGATGAGGTAGTGGTAAAGTCACTGGGCTAGCAATGCAGAGTACAGAAGTAGGTTTTGAAGAAAGCATCTATATTATTACAAAAATAATTCCCCAAGAGAACTAAATATCATTTCTAAAGACTGCAGGAGCCAGAAAAATATTACTTGAGACTATTCATAGTAAACTCAAGTATGTAGTAATCCTGACTCCCTGTCTCTAAAAGCACTTTTATTTGTTTTGGATCCACTTACAGTCACCTTCTCAGAGATCCTTTCTTGCTGATTCATTTCGCAGCTTCCACAAAATCCAACTCATGCACTCTGGTGCATAGGATGGACATAGGTTCTAATCTCACCATAGTAGCTGATGGAATTTAAATTCAAATAATAATTCTGAAATTTAAAGTTAATCCCAGTGATTGTGACCAAGATACAATAATTCATTGTGGCACATAGCTCACTAATGTCCTTCAGAGAAAGAAATCTACCACGCATATCTGGCCTGGCCTACATGCAACTTCAGAGCTAAAAATGTGGTTGACTCTTAACAATCCTTTGAAGTGGTATAGCTGTCACTCAGTTCAAGGGACAATTACAGATGGGCAAAATATGCTGAATTTACTGGTAACACAAACATCCCTTGAATGAATTTTTAAAAGTTGAAACAGAGGAATAGGAAAGATATGAAGGCTGTGCAAGAAAAAAAGAAATCAGTGGGGATGTCTAAACAAAGTTATCACCAGTACTGACAATGTTCTTCTGAACTATAATTTCTATGATTCTGCAGTAAAGGTAAAGGACTCACATCCAGGAATCGTCAAAAATTAAGAAGTTTTAAAAATCAATTTTTGTGAATATGGATGGCACTTCCTCATTCTTAGTTGCCTTTAAATAGTGGTTTGATACAACCAAGTGACTTGCTAGACCACTTCATAAAGAAAGCACAGCAGGTCAGGCAGCATCCGAGGAGCAGGAGAATCGACGGTTCAAGCAAAAGCTCTTCATCAGGAAGGAGGTCCTGATGATGAAAGGCTTTTGCGCAAAACATTGATTCTCCTGCTCCTTGGATGCTGCCTGACCTGCTGTGCTTTTCCAGCAACACACTCTCGACTCTAAGCTCCAGCATCTGTAGTCCTCACTTTTATCCAGTTCACAGGGAAGTTGAATGTGCACTACCACGATGTGGGAGTGAAACCAGAACGAGTATGGAGGACCAATTCCTTCCCTGCAGGACGTTAGTGAATAAGATGGACTCTGGGGAAGCTGCACAATGAATTAGCATTAACGCTCTGATTCCAAGCAATTAATGATGCTTGCTCAGAGGTACCTTCTCTCAACTCAACCTGAGATTTTCAAATTACAGTTTGCTGAGCATACCAGATCCATTTGGGATTGCCAGGATTAGGATCTCTAACCATCTGACAATGGCCATATTAAGTATCGCTTCAAGAGCTCTAATCATATTCTGATTAGAGCTCTTGAAGAAATGCTTAATATGGTCATTGTCAGATTTGTTGACCACTGTTATATAATAGTAAAATATTCTCTGGAATAATGGAACTTGTTTCTTTCAGCAAATCAAAACATATTTCAGAAGAAAATTTCCAATATTACCCAGGGAGATTGTGTGTTTTCATGGGATTGGAAAAAATGCTTGCAGTTCATCAATATTTATTGAAAGGGCAAGTTCCCTTGGAGGCATCAATATTTGTATAGAGGGAGTGTATGTACAGGAGAGGTTCAATACTTGTTTAGAGAAATGGATGCCTCTAACAGTATCAATTTACACAAATGAGGTGAGTAAGGGATTTCCAGAGATAACATTAAAATTTGCACAAAACTGAATCTCTAGGAGAATGTTAACTGTTGTGGAGGTTTCACCACACAAAGAAATTAGTACAGTACTTCATTGCTCGACGAGTCCACCCATTTAATGACACCAATAGTTATTGCAATGGATCACCATGAAATGCTCTGTTGAAAAATACATTTACCTGATTTTTTAAAATCACTTATCTCAATGAAACAAAGCAATCCCAGATATCAGGGAAACAAAAAATCATGACTGCGCTCTAATGGTTAAACCTGCCACTACAGTGAGTCTACTGTATTGTTCATTTCATCAACATAACTGGCTAGATAACGGATCACAGGATTATTCCACACAGTTAAGTTTTATTTCACATATCAAGTGCAGAAGGGTTTTTCAGCTCTAATGAGGGGTTGGGAATTCATCAAAGAAAGCCCATTCAAGTGGATTAAAAAATGGGTTAGGAATTTGACAGTCATGTAGTCGAGAGTCAGAGAATAATGTAGTGCTGCCCATCACATTTGGAACAAACCATGATAATTTATATGGGAGACAGTTTTAGATAATTATACTCGACCCATATACATGCAAGCTCAATATGCTCAGTGTCCCAGAAACACTTTGGCCAAAGGTGGCAGCTTCATTTAGTTAAGAGGTAATATCATTGAAAAAGATAAACATGGGATTTTTGTCTTGCTGACTTCTTCCCTCCACCTCTGAAGATCCCTGTTATTCTGATCAATACCTCATCTAAGTAACTATTCTATACAGGAGATAACACGTAGTAAGCAGATAGCAAATATCAAATTAATGCTATATTCATCTGATTTCCTTCATCATGCAGAGGACACTGCCTAGAACTAAAGGACAAGAATCTGGTCCATTCTATTTTTAGTTCTTACCAAGGAATACTGAGTCATTTCTAGCACTCTTGCAATCCCAAACAATGCCCCAATAGATAATCAGCTAGCTCAAATAGCAAGGGTAGTTGGGAGCATATAGTCTGCATGTTTCAGAATTGCTTCCTTAATTGTTTACTACAGCAGCATGCCTAAAGGAGTTCTTGAGACATCATTACAATGTGGGTTCTCAACTTCTAGGACTCTGAGGTATGATGATGATAGCCTTGTGCTCTGGAGGGCACATCACCTCACATTTTAGAAAGGAATTATAGAGTGGGACCACCACTTGGAAATTATGCTGCAGCTCACTCATCAAGTAAAGGTAAATGGTTGTAACTCAAGCTGGTGAACACAACATTAACTTTATTGTTATTCGCTCATGGGACATGGGTGCCACTGGCATTCGTCTCTCTCTAGTTGCCCTTGAGAAGGTGGTAGTGAGCTGCCGTCCGAGCCACTGCAGTTCACGCTCTGTAGATTGCCACACAAAAGGAGAGGAATTCCAGGATTAACTTAAAATGCACAAAATTATGGAGCAGAACTAACTGAATATTACAGACCACAATGGGCATCAATACAATGCACAAGATTAAGATTTCTGTAAGCCTGGTCCCCAAAGTTCAATCATTTTCTGGAATTTGATTCTCGATCTGCAGCTTGTCCTAATGCCTCCTTTAAATAACTATTTAGTCACCGCAAAGTGACTGTCAGGAGAGTCTACAATAGAGATGATCACAGACAAACCAATCCTATCTAGAAGCACACAAACACACATGGATCCCAACAGGAGTTGCTGGAACACAAACATTAACCAAGGACGAAGCAACTAATTTGAACTCCTGCCATTAATAGCTAAAGACAACATTTTCATTGTGTATTGAATGTTGTTTTTGTAAAAAGTGTCCTAATACATAATTCTGGTATATCACCTATACTATCTCCAACCATACTTTCTCAGCTCCTCTTCTGCTCACCTTGTGCAGATGCCAACTCACGGTTGGTGACCGTGACAGGGTCACATGATTTAGTGGAGTTTGGCTCCTTGCCCTTCTGATCTGCAGTTTTACTTTGCTCTGAACACTTCCCTCCTCCTGTCTTTGAGCTTTCAATGTGGCTGTAGGGAGCTTTGGGCACCGAGGGTGGCTGTTGCGCTGAAGAGGAGCTAGCATCACTTTTCCTAAACCTTGCTTCATGTTGAAGATTCAGCTGTGCCAGTCCCTGAGGCTTCTCTGCTGCCTGCTCAAGCTCATAATGTGTCATTTCAATATTTTGAGGTAATCCGCTGCTGTTGCAGATGGTCTCAATGAAAGCAGAATTTAGCAAAACAGAGTCATGTGGCTTTTCTTGCAGCTGGGAAAATGGAGATGTCTGGACATTATTGACCTCAATTGTTTCTTTTCTCAAAGAACGAACTGAGCCTCCTGAGAAGTCGTTTCTCTGAAGGTCAGTGAATACACCGGTTTGCTCATTTTTGCCATGAAGCTTTTCTTCTGGAACCTTAGTGCTGCTAATCTCAGGAATTTTTCCCAGCCTGCCATGGTTAAATGCAGTATTCGCACTACCTTTCATGTCTGAAGTGTCACTTGGTGCATTGCTGCTCTCTTTGTTGTGTCCTTCATCAGTGAGCTGCAGTTCTGCAGCAGTCTGATCAGCGTCGAAGCTGTTTACCGGGATTTGCTCTTCTGCCACAGTCATCGATCGTTTAATCTGTGATTTTGGGTATTTCCTATTACCAGCAGCTGGGACTTGGCTGCCAGAAGAGTTTGTTGACTGACTTAATGAATCACCCGGTGACGGCTCTGGATATTTTTCACTGATGCTGAGGCTTGATGGAACAGATAAGTGCGAGCACTCTGACATGGCACGCCGCATCATTTTTCTCTGGTTGGCACCCCTGGTAACACTATCCGTAACCAAATCAACCTTCACATCTTCGGTGTGTGCCAGGTTACCAGTATCAGAAGGATCTTGCTCATAATCCACCATGGTTGGAGTATCGGACTTCTGTATAGTCAGGGTATATGGGGGGATGGAGTTTGAATGGAGGTCTGTTTCACACAAAGTGGATTTGTCATTGTCCTTAAACTCGACCATTTGCTTGCAGTCAAAGTCCACTTTATTGTCTGGCATAAAATTTGGGTTCCATACACTAATCTTGTCATTCTTTATATTCTGGGCAGGATTACCCAATGCAGCTGATGGATTTAGCAGTATGGGATTAGCAGAGCAGGTTATTAGCTCCCCATTTTTGTCAGTTCTTTTCTTTGTTAAATCTTCCTTACCAATCTCATAACCCCCAACATTCACTTGCCTACCCACAGTAGGTTGACTCCATTCACCTGTGACTGGATTCATTTCCCCTACGTATTGGCCAGAAGCAGAGAGATTAGTAGGAGAAGTGGACCAGCTCTTGCAGGATTCCTTAGACTGTGCCACACTGACTGCGTTCTTCTGTTCCTTTCCCCCTTCCGATGTGCCAAAGAAGCCCAGTTTGTCCTCGTCAGTGAGAGCAACGTGCTTAATCAGACCGTCTTTAGCTCGAGGCGATGCTGCTGAGCTCAACTCAACTTTCAGCTCATTTTCATGCTGCTCTCCTGCTCGGTGCCATTCCCATTCAGACCGGCTCCAGTCTTTTTGAGGCTGCATGCACGGACTCTTCTCAGTGAAACAATCGACAGGCTTAGCTTTGCAGAGATCATTGTAGTCTGTGAGAGGAGAAGGCGGCTGATTACTGACAGACATCCCAGCAGGTTCCCTTTCTTTCTCTTCTCACAGCACAAGCAGTGTAGCCTGTATGGTTGCCTGACTGGTTAAGTATGAGAAGCTGTGACATCACAGCATCAAACCTCCCTCCCCCCTCCCCCCCGTCAACTGTATTCCTCCGACAAACTATTTTTTTGGTTCCAATTTACTGTATTCTTCCGCCAAATAAATTCAGTTGCTGCATTTTACTTTATCTCCTATTCTTCACCACCTCATTGCATTCCCTACTCTCCCCACTCCCTCCAATAAAAACAAAATTAGTCTTCCTGGTTTCAGCCTCTGAAAACCCAAATGCCCCAGGAATGCGTTCTGATAAAGGCAGAGACTTGCACATTTAAACTGCTATTGTGTGCAAATCAGATACAGGAAGAAATCATTAATTGCCAGCTCTTATATTGTCAAGATGATGGGATGGCCAACAATGACACAGCCAGCTGGCCTGCAATTAACCCTCTGAATGCTGAACCGTAATGTACCAACACCTCACTTAATCATTGCACACAATATCCAATACCAGCTATTATGTGGCAGTGCATTATTTAATATACTGACACGTTCAGCTGGAACACTCCTTGTGTGACTCTCTCATGACATTTTTTTAAGCCTTTTCTCATTGTTGCAGAGTTCTCCTCTCTCCATCTTCCCCCATATCAACATCTGTGTCTGCTGCCTAGATACAGAGGATGTGCTACCAGCACGTAATTTAAAACAATGCAGAGGCATTCGCCTCCAATACATCAAAACTGAAGAATTACAGAAATTTTAACAGGAGTGAACAAACAGTCTTGTACAGAATGTTCCCTGCATTGTATGCTGAAGAAGCATCTGTCTCCTCCCTGCCATTACAGTGAAATCACAATATGTCAAAGTTAGATGATTTGAAATTTTGAATGCATCAAAATCTTCAGCCAGTTCTACCAGGGATTAAACAATGCCTGTGATAAACCACTTTCACGCAGGATACTCCAGATCAGCTGAACTTTGATACCATACAATAATATTAGATTAGGTGCCTTGGTAAACCATTTGCAATTTTTTAGCGTGAATACTCGGTGCCTAAAGAGGAGAAACTCCTCTTGATCATATTTCAAGTTTTTAAACAAAAGGCAGAAAAAGTCAAAGCATTTCTCACAAGACTCTGACACTATAAATTCCCCAATCAATCACTTTTCCTGCTAACAGCTACCAGGTCACCACTTGGGACAGGTTACAAGTTTAAAAGATAGTGATGACCTGACAATTATCAATGAAGAAAGTGAATTGGGTATATACAATATCAAAGTCTTGTTGAGAAATATTCTGAATCTTACTGTGCTTTTTTAAAAAATTAAATCTGACCAAAAGCTAGAAAGACACGGAGCATTGCCATACAAGGCGGCGATATTGTAATTCCCAATCACCTTCTCTACTGTCAACTGTGAGGTTGAGATCACCTTGTAAATCATGAAGATCTGTTCTACTCGAATTGAGGGGATGATGCATGTGTGATTTGAGTTATTCAAATATTGCTGTGCGTTGACGCTATAAAATAATCTGTCAAGTTGCACACCAAAACAATTCTGGCTGCTGTGAAACAAGGATGTCACCCAAAGCATATAGACAGCTATTATAGGGGAACAATAAGATCCCATAAAGGGGCAATTGGTAAGATATGACAAATCAAACAAAGGCTGTTTAGGTTCCAGATGCCTGTCTGGACCATACATAACCTCATTGAAGAAAACTCTTGATATAGTAAGCATCCAGGGTGTGGGATGGAGGCAGATTCAGTCATGGTTTTCCAAAGAGGATTTGGATAACAGATGAAAACAAAAAAAACAATTACAAGGAAAGACTGGGACTATGGGATTAACTTAGTTGCTCTTGCAGAGATAGCCAGCGCAAATATGAAAATGGCTTCCTTCTGCACAACTCTAACTCTGATAAAAAATGCAAATCTGAAATGATATTTATAGACATTACAGGGCAATGAGCCAAACAATCTCAGATTCAGGGTCATTGGAAAGAAATGAATTACATTTATTAAAAAAACCTTTGAAATTCAAAATGACTCTGAATACTTTACAACCTATGAAGTATTTTTAAAGTGTAGTTATTGGTGCAGTATAGGAAATATAGCAGCCATTTGCATACAGGGATCTCTCCTCTGGCAAAAGGTAATAAAAGAATCCCCAAGATCAACAATTTTAGGCTTTGGTGGAATGGTTAGTTTTGGTCAGGTAACCAGAAAATTTGTTCTTTTTCAAATAATGCCATCATTCTTTTGTGAAGAGGACAGACATAGCCATAGCTTAATAGTCTATTTTGCTATCATGCACATTTCTTCAATGCAAATTAACTTTAATGTGATTGAAGAATTTAGAATGTCATTTGTAGAACGTAAACTTTCTTCAACTGTATTGGCCATAATGCGATTCGGACCCAGTTAGTTTAAATGGGATGGCTATTGTGCGATTTTCTGATAACGTGAGATCACACGAGAACGGAACCAACGCGTTATATCAGAACTGACTAACCTCCAAAAGTACAGCGCTCCTTCAGTACTGCACAGGAGCATCAACCTAGTTTGTGTGCAAGTCACAAGCAGCAGTAATTCATACAAGATAGGCAAAGTCCTGGGCACTAGAAAACTAGGAAAGAACAAGGGGCATGAAGAGACACTATCCTAAGCACAGGATCCATAGGCCAAAGTAAATAACCGAGAACCAGTGCTGAAGGAAACTGCAACTGGTTAGTGGGATGGTCACTGACATCTGTGTCGCAGTGTGGGCCTCTACAGCATCTCAAAGATGGGTGAACTCAGCTGACATACACACTTTTCAACAAGACTATAAAATGCATTAGATCCATAACTGATGGGGTATCACAATCTCAGAGACGCTGGTTGGATGGTACCTTGAAATACCCTCCTGCAAATTCCATATCATTCTATACAGACTAGCTGGAAAGCTTTCAGGAGCCAGTACAGACATGATGGGCTGAATAACCTCCTTCTATGCTGTAAAGTGCTATGGTTCTAAGGGTGTCAAACATTGTGGTGGTCTGATATGTTCCCCATAACAGGATCTTGAGGACGATGAGACCTGAAATGGAGTAACTTATAGTTGAAGTGCAAGAGCAGGAGTTAAGAGAAGAGGAATTGAGGGAGAGAGAGATGACACAGGTGCCCCTGCTGCATGACAAAATGGCTTCCTTCTGTCATCCTTCAGGAAGCTGCTTTTCCTCCTTTTTCCTGCAGTGTTACAGCAGATTTGGAACAAAGTCTTTTTAAAGCATCAGACTTAAACAGGCTGCAAAATTGGTATTTTGGAGGCATTATTAAATAGCCAACACATCTTACCACAGCAGTTTCACAAGTTGCACACAAGTGAGAGAGTTTCACGAGTTGCTGCATGCCTTCTTAGAAATGGAGACTTGACTTCTAAATGTTAAACCATAGAAGAATTATTTATTTCCTCAGGTTCCCTGCAGGCCTTTTGGGAATTCTACAAATGGAAAGTTGCAAAGGGAGGGAGAGGGCAGAGGTATAGGGGTTGGGGCTGGACGAAAGGGGAAATCAGAATCAGGAGAGACAAATGATTTGCATGTGAACATAGGAAGCACAGTTAGTAAGTTTGCAGATGACACCAAAATTGGAGGTGTATGGATAGCAAAGGTTACCTCAGAGTACAACAGGATTCTTGATCAGATGGGCCAAAGGACTGAGGACTGGCAGATTGAGTTTAATTGAGATAAATGCGAGGTGCTGCATTTTGGAAAGGCAAATAAGGATAGGACTTTTATACACTTAATGGTAAGATCCTGGGGAGTGTGGCTGAACAAAGAGACCTTGGAGCGCAGGTTCATTGTTCCTTGAAAGTGTAGTCTCAGGTAGATTGATAGTGAAGAAGGCGTTTACTATGTTTTCCTTTATTGGTCAGATCATGGAGTTGGGAGGTCATGTTGTAGTTGTACAGGACATTGGTTAGGCCACTTTTGGAGTATTGTGTGCAACACTGGTCTCCCTCCAATAGAAAGGATGCTGCAAAACTTAAAAGGGTTCAGAAAAGATTTACAAGGACGTTGCCTGATTTGGAGGATTTGAGCCACAGGGAGAGGCTGAATAGTCTTGGACTGTTTTCCCTGGAGCGTTGGAGGCTGAGGGGAGACCTTATAGAGGTTTATAAAGTCATGAGGGGCATGGATAGGGTAAATAGATAAGCTCTTTTGACTGGATTGGGGAGAGTTCAGAACTAGAGGGCATAAGTTTAGGATGAGATGGGAAAGCTTTAAAAGGGACCCAAGGGGCAACTTTTTCATGCAAAGGTCATGCATGCATGGAATAAACTGTTAGAGGAAGTAGTGGAGGCTTGTACAATTACAACGTTGAAAAGACATCTGGATGGGTACATGAATAGGAAGGGTTTAGAGGGATATGGGCCAAATGCTGGCAAACTGGGGCGAGGTTAGGTTAGGATATGGATGAGTTGGACAAAAGGGTGTTTCCGTGCTGTACATCTCTATGATGCTATGACAATGGCAAAAGGGAAGCAGGAAGAGAAGGAGGTAGTAGAAACAGCAAGAATAGAAATAGGTAGCAGGAAGGTTAAAAATACAGCAAAAGACAAAGGATGAAAGAGAATAAATATGAGAATTGAAAAGGGCAAAATGAGAATGGGAAATTAAAAGATGAATCACATGAATGTTATAAAACAAAACTTTATTACTCATTTAAGTTGTGACACTGGAGACTTCAAAAAAGAATCTTGGCACAATTTAACTGAAAACTCCTAAAAGAAAGAATGCATTCTATCTGCCAGGTTCAGAAGTGGTAAAGAATCAATACAGAATTAAAGGCATCTCATCATTCCAGTAACGTATTACTTTTCTTTTTGGAAACAGTGACCTAAATACATAAAATGAAAGTGATTTAGGCAGTGGTCCAAATCACTATTTAGATGTGCACCTATGTTTCTCATAACATGATGGTTTAAATCACTAAGTAGTTTTCCTTTACTGTGATTGCACTGAAATAGTCCGAATCAAAGCTATAAATTAACATCTGAAACTGTAATGTATGATCCCTGTTTGCCCTTTCTGCAACTTTTGATATAGTGAACCACAGTATTTTTCCCCCAGTACTTCTCCTCTGCTGTCCAACTATCACTTGGCTCTGTCAACCACTCAATTGCAGCCAGTGTTGCACACTGCAGTGTTTCCCAAAGTGTAGGTCGGGGCTCCAAGTAGATTACTAGCTGAATTTTTTGGTGTAGTGAACTCATGTTCACATTTGACCAAAGCATCAAGGAGCCCTAGCAAAATTGGAATTACTGGGACTCAGGACAAACTCTCCACTGGTTCGAGTCATGCCTGACACATAGGAAGATGGTTGCAGTTGTGGGAGTTCAGACATCTCAGCTCCAGGACATCTCTGCAGGAATTCGTCAGGGCAGTGTCCTAGACCCAAACATCTTTGGCTGCTTCAATCACCTCCCCAGCGTAAGGTCAGAAGAGTAAATTTCTGCTGTAATTACACAATGTTCAGCACATCCCTAGTAAAGTAGTCCATATTCAAATGCAACAAAATACCTGAACTCAAAATGGCAAGTAACATTAGGCCACACAAATGTCAGGTAATGACTATCTCCAGTAAGAGACAATCTAACCACCACTCATTGGTATTCAATGTTAATACCATCCCCCACTATCAACATCCTTGGGGATCATCATTGACCAGAAACACAATACAATGCTTAAAAGAGCAGGTCAGAAGCTATGATTACTGCAGCAAGTAACTCACTGACTTACCAAATCATATCCACCATCTACAAACCACATGTCAGGAATGTGACGGAATACTCCCCACATGTCTGAATGAGTGAAGCTCCAATAAAACTCAAGAAGCTTGTCACTAAGGGCAAAGCAGCCCACTTAATTTTTATCACATCCACAAACATTGATTGCCTCCATCATTGTTGCTCTGTATACACTGCTACTACCATCTACAAGATGCACTGCAGAAATTCGCCAAAGACAGCACCTTCCAAATCCACAATAACTTCCATCTAGAAGGACAAGGGCAAAAGATACATTAGAATCAAACTACCTGCAAGTTCCCCTCCAAGCCAAAATATCACCACTCTATTAGTGTCACGGAGTCAAAATAGTGGAAATCCCTAATGGCATTGTGGGTCTAACCACAGTACAGGGACTGCAGCAATTCAAGGAGACAGCTCAACTGCTCTTATCTATGCAAGTTTCCAACACACAATGACCATCTATTGCATTATGTTCTGGAAATATAGTTACAATTTGACCGAATTGCCAGTTTTAGTGGTATCGTCAACAGAGCTGAGGCTACAATCGGGCTAGTGAACCACAGGAGAATCATTCAAACTCTGTGCAAAGCACACAGAAGAGCCAACATTAGTTAAGATTTGCATTTATAGAGAATCTTCTATAACTTGAGGAGATCCTAGGGAATGTTGCTGAACAAAGAGACCTTGGACTACAGGTTCATAGTTTCTTGAAAGTAGAGTCGCAGGTTGATAGGATAGTGAAGGCAGTGTTTGGTATGCTGTCCTTTATTGGTCAGAGTATTGAGTATAAGAGTTGGGAGGTCATGTTGCAGCTATACAGGATGTTGGTTAGGCCACTTTTGGAATATTGCGTGCAATTCTGGTCTCCCTGCTATAGGAAGTATGTTGTGAAACTTGAAAAGATTTACAAGGATGTTGCCAGGGTTGGAGGATTTGAGCGACAGGGAGAGGCTGAACAGGCTGGGCTGTTTTCCCTGGAGCGTCAGGGGCTGAGGGGTGACCTTATAGAGGTTTATACAATCATGAGGGGCATGGATAGGATAAACATAGGATAAACAAAATGTTTTCCCTGGGTTGGGGGGAGTCCAGAACTAGAGGACATTGGTTTACAGTGAAAGGTGAAAAGATATAAAAGGGACCCTGGAGGTAACTTTTTCATGCAGAGAGTAGTGCATGTATGGAATGAGCTACCAGAGGAAGTGGTGGTGTCTGGCACAATTACAGCATTTAAAAGGCATCTGGATGGGTATAATGAACATGAAGGATTTAGAGGGATATGTGTCAAGTGCTGGCAAATAGGACTAGATTAGGTTAGGATATCTAGTCGGTGAGTTGGACCGAATGGTCTGTTTCCATGCTGCACATCTCTATGACTATGGCCTAAAGCACTTTGCAGTCACTGGAGCACTTTGCTTTATGCATACAGGTTTTGAAAATATAGGGAATGTGACAGCAAGTTCAATGTGACGACTGAGAATGCTGGTTAATACTATACATATATCTTCAGTTTGTGGACCCACATTTAGTGGATGAAATAGTTTCGAACTTCTGCTGAACGGAGAAATGCTTTTCAAATGATGTGCAATTGTAGGATTGGGAAAGGCATTAATCCATGGCTTTAGGGATGAGGTCATGTGCTTGGTTGTAATTTATTAGTATTTAAAGCTTGCGATCATATAATCATGGTAACCGGATAATTCGGAGAGTTTGACACGAGTGTATCTTTCTAGCTCCATGTTATCCGAAGTCTACACTGTATCTTTTAATCAATTATAGTTTAGTGTTGGTATGCATAGATCAATGATCATCACAGATTCATATTTATTGATCAAAGGCAAACCATTGTTTATTGTCATCAGGCTGGAACAGTAAAACTTGGGGAACATGTACTTTTATGGTGAGCTCAAAAGATATATTCTGAAATTCCAAACAGTGATTTGGTTTGTTTGGAAATCTCATGTTATTGTGGAATGTGTGATCAAGAAAAGTAGTAAAAGGGGTAATGGTGCTAGCATGATAATGGTCTGTTGACATTGTATAGGCTCGTTTCTGTTACAAAGTAAAGTTTCAAGTGTACTTCAGGGCTTTAAGAAGCTGACACAAGGTGACATTGACTGAGGATGTCTGAATTGGTTGTTTTTTTAAATGTAGAGAAGTTAACTTCACAAGAAGTTGTTGCTATTTGTACTATTTTCACAAGATTCAAGCTTTTATTTATATATGTTACTCTGAAATGTACTTGGGAACAATGGGATTGCTTTCTATCAGTTTAGGATTTTTAGGTATCAGTGTAATATATTCAATGGAAATTAGCTTGAAGTTTTGTTATTAGTTTATCAAAATTGTGCCCTTTGCATTATGATCCAGATAGGCATATGTCTGCAAATTGCGCTTTACTGATTAATTAATTCACTTTCAATTGTGGAGATTTAAAAGAAAATCCATTCATGGGATGTGTGCACCACTAGCACTTGTTGCCCAACTCTAACTGCCCTCAGAAGATGGTGGCTAGCTGCCTTCTTGAACAATTGCCATGTGCCCTGGGCCCCTCCACAATAATGCTAGGGAGCTCCAGAAGTCTAACCTAGTAGCTCAGAACGAATGGCGATATAGTTATAAATCAGGACAATGTCCTGGCTTGGAGAATCAGTACATTATCATGGATGACTTTAATCTTCATGTAGATTGGGAATAGTCAGAATACCAAACAAAACCATGAATAAGATTTCACAGCGCATTCAGGACATTTTTTCGAACAGGGTTAAATTCTAAAAGGATAGACAGTTAAGTCTTTTAGGGCAGAGGAGATGGGAGGGAAAACAAACTCCTCTAGCAAGTGGACTGCTGTAGCCTAGTTAAGTGAACTGGGATTAACAGTTAATTTGGTTTAAACCAGTTCCTAAAACAGAGTAGAATATATTAAAAAAAAGCCTCCATGCAACTTGTACACACAGCAAGAGCAGTGAGTGAAGTATGGAGGTGTGGAAATTAAGTGAAGTGGGAGAGGGAGGTTTTCTTTCTCACTCCAATGATTTGTTTTCCTAACTGCTTTCACAGATAAGTGGGGGCAGGAGCAGACCAAGGGTCAAAGAGCTGGGAGATTTTTAAGGGATTAACTGAGAAGCACCAAGCAGAAGTAAAAGCCAGAGAATAGGAGACTAAATTTAATCTGAGAAATATTCCCTATATTTTACGTAGTTAGAAAAGTTAGCAAAAAGACACAATAAGTTTAAGTCATAGTAGATGAGATCAACCATGTGTGACTTGTCTTGTGTAGAGACATGGATGTTACTGTTGCTGGAGATGAACCACATGTACAGGAAGTACACCCAACTGCAGAAACTTCAGTTCTGGACTTCAGAGCAGCCTGACTACCTGGGAAGGGAAGAAGAAGAAGAAAGCAGAAACGATAGTAACAAAGGATTCATTAGATGGGGGGAAAAGACAAGTGTTTCTGTAGGTGCAGATTTGATGCCAGGTTAGGGTGTTGCCTCCCTGTTGCCAGTCAACACTGAACACCAGCAGACCATCCTGAAGAGAAGGGGTGATAAGTTAGAAGTTGTAGTACAGATTGGTACCAACTGTGTAGATGGAATAAAGGATGAAGCTTTCCAATAAGAATTTAAGGAGCTAGGCTGAAAGTAGACTAAAAGAACAGGATCTTAAAGGTTGTAATCTTGGATTACTCCTGGTGCTAGGTGCTAGAAATTGCAGAAAGAGGTGAATAGGGCAAATGAATGCATAGCTCAGCAGCTAGTGCAAGGGGAAGGATTTTAGATTCTTGGATCAAAAGGTCTGTTTCTGGGGAAGGTTGGATGATCTGTACCTGAACTAGAATGGGACCAACATCCTTGCAGATGGATTTGCTAGTGTTATTGAGAGGAATTTCAATTAATTTGGCAGGGGGAAGGAGACATAGCATACTTTAATAAAAGAATAGGGCAGAAGTTCAGTTATATTAAGTTTCAAGAGAGTAAGTCAAGACTGAACGACCTCTACTTTAATGCTATGAGTATTATAGGTAAGGCAGGTGCATTAGGAGGCCAGAGAGAGAGCGAGGGGGGGAGAGAGCGAGGGGGGGGGGGGAAGAGAGCGAGAGCGAGAGAGGGCGAGAGCGAGAGAGGGCGAGAGCGAGAGAGGGCGAGAGCGAGAGAGGGCGAGAGCGAGAGAGGGCGAGAGCGAGAGCGAGAGGGGGCGAGAGCGAGAGCGAGAGAGACTGGGCGAGAGCGAGAGAGGGCGAGAGCGAGAGAGGGCGAGAGCGAGAGAGGGCGAGAGCGAGAGAGGGCGAGAGCGAGAGAGGGCGAGAGCGAGAGCGAGAGGGGGCGAGAGCGAGAGCGAGAGAGACTGGGCGAGAGCGAGAGAGGGCGAGAGCGAGAGAGGGCGAGAGCGAGAGAGGGCGAGAGCGAGAGAGGGCGAGAGCGAGAGAGGGCGAGAGCGAGAGAGGGCGAGAGCGAGAGAGGGCGAGAGCGAGAGAGGGCGAGAGCGAGAGAGGGCGAGAGCGAGAGAGGGCGAGAGCGAGAGAGGGCGAGAGCGAGAGAGGGCGAGAGCGAGAGAGGGCGAGAGCGAGAGAGGGCGAGAGCGAGAGAGGGCGAGAGCGAGAGAGGGCGAGAGCGAGAGAGGGCGAGAGCGAGAGAGGGCGAGAGCGAGAGAGGGCGAGAGCGAGAGAGGGCGAGAGCGAGAGAGGGCGAGAGCGAGAGCGAGAGAGGGCGAGAGCGAGAGAGGGCGAGAGCGAGAGAGGGCGAGAGCGAGAGAGGGCGAGAGCGAGAGAGGGCGAGAGCGAGAGAGGGCGAGAGCGAGAGAGGGCGAGAGCGAGAGAGGGCGAGAGCGAGAGAGGGCGAGAGCGAGAGAGGGCGAGAGCGAGAGAGGGCGAGAGCGAGAGAGACTGGGCGAGAGCGAGAGCGAGAGAGACTGGGCGAGAGCGAGAGAGGGCGAGAGCGAGAGAGGGCGAGAGCGAGCGAGGGCGAGAGTGTGAGGGCGAGAGAGCGAGGGCGAGAGAGGGTCGAGAGAGCGCGAGAGAGACTGGGCGAAAGTGAGAGAGTCTGGGCGAGAGCGAGAGAGCGATACGGGGTGAGAGAGAAAGCGAGAGAGAGACGGGGCAAGAGAGCAAGAGAGACTGGGCGGGCGAGAGGGGGCGAGAATGAGAGGGCGAGAGCGAGAGATACTGGGCGAGAGAGCGAGAGATACTGGGCGAGAGAGCGAGAGAGACTGGGCGAGAGGGGGCGAGAGAGAGAGGGCGAGAGAGCGAGAGAGCGAGAGATACTGGGCGAGAGAGCGAGAGCGACTGGGCGAGAGAGCGAGAGCGACTGGGCGAGAGAGCGAGAGCGACTGGGCGAGAGAGCGAGAGCGACTGGGCGAGAGAGCGAGAGCGACTGGGCGAGAGAGCGAGAGCGACTGGGCGAGAGAGCGAGAGCGACTGGGCGAGAGAGCGAGAGCGACAGGGCGAGAGAGCGAGAGCGACAGGGCGAGAGAGCGAGAGCGACAGGGCGAGAGAGCGAGAGCGACAGGGCGAGAGCGACTGGGCGAGAGAGCGAGAGCGACTGGGCGAGAGAGCGAGAGCGACTGGGCGAGAGAGCGAGAGCGACTGGGCGAGAGAGCGAGAGCGACTGGGCGAGAGAGCGAGAGCGACTGGGCGAGAGAGCGAGAGCGACTGGGCGAGAGAGCGAGAGCGACTGGGCGAGAGAGCGAGAGCGACTGGGCGAGAGAGCGAGAGACTGGGCGAGAGAGCGAGAGACTGGGCGAGAGAGCGAGAGACTGGGCGAGAGAGCGAGAGCGACTGGGCGAGAGAGCGAGAGCGACTGGGCGAGAGAGCGAGAGAGACTGGGCGAGAGAGCGAGAGAGACTGGGCGAGAGAGCGAGAGAGACTGGGCGAGAGAGCGAGAGAGACTGGGCGAGAGAGCGAGAGAGACTGGGCGAGAGAGCGAGAGAGACTGGGCGAGAGAGCGAGAGAGACTGGGCGAGAGAGCGAGAGCGACTGGGCGAGAGAGCGAGAGCGACTGGGCGAGAGAGCGAGAGCGACTGGGCGAGAGAGCGAGAGCGACTGGGCGAGAGAGCGAGAGCGACTGGGCGAGAGAGCGAGAGAGACTGGGCGAGAGAGCGAGAGAGGGCGAGAGCGAGAGAGGGCGAGAGCGAGAGCGAGAGAGGGCGAGAGCGAGAGAGGGCGAGAGCGAGAGAGGGCGAGAGCGAGAGAGGGCGAGAGCGAGAGAGGGCGAGAGCGAGAGAGGGCGAGAGCGAGAGAGGGCGAGAGCGAGAGAGGGCGAGAGCGAGAGAGGGCGAGAGCGAGAGAGGGCGAGAGCGAGAGAGACTGGCGAGAGCGAGAGGGGGCGAGAGCGAGAGCGAGAGAGACTGGGCGAGAGCGAGAGAGGGCGAGAGCGAGAGAGGGCGAGAGCGAGAGAGGGCGAGAGCGAGCGAGGGCGAGAGTGTGAGGGCGAGAGAGCGAGGGCGAGAGAGCGAGGGCGAGAGAGGGTCGAGAGAGCGCGAGAGAGACTGGGCGAAAGTGAGAGAGTCTGGGCGAGAGCGAGAGAGCGATACGGGGTGAGAGAGAAAGCGAGAGAGAGACGGGCAAGAGAGCAAGAGAGACTGGGCGGGCGAGAGGGGGCGAGAATGAGAGGGCGAGAGCGAGAGCGACTGGCGAGAGAGCGAGAGCGACTGGGCGAGAGAGCGAGAGCGACTGGGCGAGAGAGCGAGAGCGACTGGGCAAGAGAGCGAGAGCGACTGGGCAAGAGAGCGAGAGCGACTGGCGAGAGAGCGAGAGCGACTGGGCGAGAGAGCGAGAGCGACTGGGCGAGAGAGCGAGAGCGACTGGGCGAGAGAGCGAGAGCGACTGGGCGAGAGAGCGAGAGCGACTGGGCGAGAGAGCGAGAGCGACTGGGCGAGGAGAGCGAGAGCGACTGGGCGAGAGAGCGAGAGCGACTGGGCGAGAGAGCGAGAGCGACTGGGCGAGAGAGCGAGAGCGACTGGGCGAGAGAGCGAGAGACTGGGCGAGAGAGCGAGAGACTGGGCGAGAGAGCGAGAGACTGGGCGAGAGAGCGAGAGCGACTGGGCGAGAGAGCGAGAGCGACTGGGCGAGAGAGCGAGAGCGACTGGGCGAGAGAGCGAGAGAGACTGGGCGAGAGAGCGAGAGAGACTGGGCGAGAGAGCGAGAGAGACTGGGCGAGAGAGCGAGAGAGACTGGGCGAGAGAGCGAGAGAGACTGGGCGAGAGAGCGAGAGAGACTGGGCGAGAGAGCGAGAGCGACTGGGCGAGAGAGCGAGAGACTGGCGAGAGAGCGAGAGACTGGGCGAGAGAGCGAGAGACTGGGCGAGAGAGCGAGAGACTGGGCGAGAGAGCGAGAGCGACTGGGCGAGAGAGCGAGAGCGACTGGGCGAGAGAGCGAGAGAGACTGGGCGAGAGAGCGAGAGAGACTGGGCGAGAGAGCGAGAGAGACTGGCGAGAGAGCGAGAGAGACTGGGCGAGAGAGCGAGAGAGACTGGGCGAGGAGAGCGAGAGCGACTGGGCGAGAGAGCGAGAGCGACTGGGCGAGAGAGCGAGAGCGACTGGGCGAGAGAGCGAGAGCGACTGGGCGAGAGAGCGAGAGCGACTGGGCGAGAGAGCGAGAGCGACTGGGCGAGAGAGCGAGAGCGACTGGGCGAGAGAGCGAGAGCGACTGGGCGAGAGAGCGAGAGCGACTGGGCGAGAGAGCGAGAGCGACTGGGCGAGAGAGCGAGAGCGACTGGGCGAGAGAGCGAGAGCGACTGGGCGAGAGAGCGAGAGCGACTGGGCGAGAGAGCGAGAGCGACTGGGCGAGAGAGCCTGGGCGAGAGAGCGAGAGCGACTGGGCGAGAGAGCGAGAGCGACTGGGCGAGAGAGCGAGAGCGACTGGGCGAGAGAGCGAGAGCGACTGGGCGAGAGAGCGAGAGCGACTGGGCGAGAGAGCGAGAGCGACTGGGCGAGAGAGCGAGAGCGACTGGGCGAGAGAGCGAGAGCGACTGGGCGAGAGAGCGAGAGCGACTGGGCGAGAGAGCGAGAGCGACTGGGCGAGAGAGCGAGAGCGACTGGGCGAGAGAGCGAGAGCGACTGGGCGAGAGAGCGAGAGCGACTGGGCGAGAGAGCGAGAGCGACTGGGCGAGAGAGCGAGAGCGACTGGGCGAGAGAGCGAGAGCGACTGGGCGAGAGAGCGAGAGAGACTGGGCGAGAGAGCGAGAGAGACTGGGCGAGAGAGCGAGAGAGACTGGGCGAGAGAGCGAGAGAGACTGGGCGAGAGAGCGAGAGAGTCTGGGCGAGAGAGCGAGAGCGACTGGGCGAGAGAGCGAGAGAGACTGGGCGAGAGAGCGAGAGCGACTGGGCGAGAGAGCGAGAGCGACTGGGCGAGAGAGCGAGAGCGACTGGGCGAGAGAGCGAGAGCGACTGGGCGAGAGAGCGAGAGCGACTGGGCGAGAGAGCGAGAGCGACTGGGCGAGAGAGACTGGGCGAGAGAGCGAGAGCGACTGGGCGAGAGAGCGAGAGCGACTGGGCGAGAGAGCGAGAGCGACTGGGCGAGAGAGCGAGAGCGACTGGGCGAGAGAGCGAGAGCGACTGGGCGAGAGAGCGAGAGCGACTGGGCGAGAGAGCGAGAGCGACTGGGCGAGAGAGCGAGAGCGACTGGGCGAGAGAGCGAGAGCGACTGGGCGAGAGAGCGAGAGCGACTGGGCGAGAGAGCGAGAGCGACTGGGCGAGAGAGCGAGAGCGACTGGGCGAGAGAGCGAGAGCGACTGGGCGAGAGAGCGAGAGCGACTGGGCGAGAGAGCGAGAGCGACTGGGCGAGAGAGCGAGAGCGACTGGGCGAGAGAGCGAGAGCGACTGGGCGAGAGAGCGAGAGCGACTGGGCGAGAGAGCGAGAGCGACTGGGCGAGAGAGCGAGAGCGACTGGGCGAGAGAGCGAGAGCGACTGGGCGAGAGAGCGAGAGCGACTGGGCGAGAGAGCGAGAGCGACTGGGCGAGAGAGCGAGAGCGACTGGGCGAGATGAGCGAGAGCGACTGGGCGAGAGAGCGAGAGAGACTGGGCGAGAGAGCGAGAGCGACTGGGCGAGAGAGCGAGAGAGACTGGGCGAGAGAGCGAGAGAGACTGGGCGAGAGAGCGAGAGACTGGGCGAGAGAGCGAGAGAGACTGGGCGAGAGAGCGAGAGAGACTGGCGAGAGAGCGAGAGCGACTGGGCGAGAGAGCGAGAGAGACTGGGCGAGAGAGAGAGAGAGAAAGGGGGCGAGAGAGAGAGAGAAAGGGGGCGAGAGAGAGAGGGCGAGAGAGAGAGGGCGAGAGAGAGAGGGCGAGAGAGAGAGAGAGAAGACGAGAGAGAGAGACAGGGGGCGAGAGAGAGAGACAGGGGGCGAGAGAGAGAGAGAGAGAGAGAGGGAGAGAGAGAGAGCGGGCGCGAGCGAGAGAGAGAGAGAGCGGGCGCGAGCGAGAGAGAGAGAGAGCGGGCGTGAGCGAGAGAGAGAGAGAGCGCGCGTGAGAGCAAGAGAGAGCGCGCGAGCGAGAGAGAGAGCGCGCGCGAGCGAGAGCGAGAGAGCGCGCGCGAGCGAGAGCGAGAGAGAGAGCGCGCGCGAGCGGAGCGAGAGAGAGAGAGAGCGCGCGCGAGCGAGAGCGAGAGAGAGAGCGCGCGGCGAGCGAGAGCGAGAGCGCGCGCGAGCGAGAGCGAGAGAGAGAGCGCGCGCGAGCGAGAGCGAGAGAGAGAGCGCGCGCGAGCGAGAGCGAGAGAGAGAGCGCGCGCGAGCGAGAGCGAGAGAGAGCGCGCGCGCGAGCGAGAGCGAGAGAGAGAGCGCGCGCGAGCCAGAGAGCGAGAGAGAGAGCGCGCGCGAGCCAGAGAGCGAGAGAGAGAGCGCGCGCGAGCCAGAGAGCGAGAGAGAGAGAGCGCGCGCGAGCGAGAGCGAGAGAGAGAGCGCGCGCGAGCGAGAGCGAGAGAGAGAGAGAGCGCGCGCGAGCGAGAACGAGAGAGAGAGCGCGCGCGATCGAGAGCGAGAGCGCGCGCGAGCCAGAGAGCGAGAGAGAGAGCGCGCGCGAGCCAGAGAGCGAGAGAGAGAGCTCGCGCGAGCCAGAGAGCGAGAGAGAGCGCGCGCGCGAGCCAGAGAGCGAGAGAGAGAGCGTGAGCGACAGAGCGAGAGAGAGAGTGCACGCGAGAGAGAGAGAGAGCACGCGTGCGACAGGGAGAGCGCGAGAGGGAGAGAGCGCGGGCGAGGGAGAGGGAGAGAGCGCGGGCGAGGGAGAGGGAGAGAGCGCGGGCGAGGGAGAGGGAGAGAGCGCGGGCGAGGGAGAGGGAGAGAGCGCGGGCGAGGGAGAGGGAGAGAGCGCGGGCGAGGGAGAGGGAGAGAGCGCGGGCGAGGGAGAGGGAGAGAGCGCGGGCGAGGGAGAGGGAGAGAGCGCGGGCGAGGGAGAGGGAGAGAGCGCGGGCGAGGGAGAGGGAGAGAGCGCGGGCGAGGGAGAGAGAGAGGGAGAGAGAGAGCGAGAGAGAGAGCGAGAGAGAGAGCGAGAGAGAGAGGGAGAGAGAGAGGGAGAGAGAGAGGGAGAGAGAGAGGGAGAGAGAGAGGGAGAGAGAGAGGGAGAGAGAGAGGGAGAGAGAGAGCGAGAGAGAGAGCGAGAGAGAGAGCGAGAGAGAGAGCGAGAGAGAGAGCGAGAGAGAGAGCGAGAGAGACAGACACTGGGCGAGAGGGCGAGAGAGCGAGAGAGAGAGACACTATGCGAGAGAGCGAGAGAGAGAGACACTGGGCGAGAGGGCAAGAGAGACACTGGGCGAGAGGGCGAGAGAGACACTGGGCGAGAGGGCGAGAGAGAGACACTGGGCGGGTGAGAGAGAGAGAGAGGACACTGGGCGGGCGAGAGAGAGAGAGAGACACTGGGCGGGGCGAGAGAGAGAGAGAGGGGGCGAGAGAGAGAGAGAAAGGGGGCGAGAGAGAGAGAGAAAGGGGGCGAGAGAGAGAGGGCGAGAGAGAGAGAGGGCGAGAGAGAGAGGCGAGAGAGAGAGAGAGAGAAGACGAGAGAGAGAGACAGGGGGCGAGAGAGAGAGACAGGGGGCGAGAGAGAGAGACAGGGGCGAGAGAGAGAGACAGGGGGCGAGAGAGAGAGACAGGGGGCGAGAGAGAGAGACAGGGGGCGAGAGAGAGAGACAGGGGGCGAGAGAGAGAGACAGGGGGCGAGAGAGAGAGACAGGGGCGAGAGAGAGAGACAGGGGGCGAGAGAGAGAGACAGGGGGCGAGAGAGAGAGACAGGGGGGCGAGAGAGAGAGAAAGGGGGCGAGAGAGAGAGAGAAAGGGGGCGAGAGAGAGAGAGAAAGGGGGCGAGAGAGAGAGAGAAAGGGGGCAAGAGAGAAGGGGGAGAGAGAGAAAGGGGGCGAGAGAGAGAGAGAAAGGGGGCGAGAGAGAGAGAAAGGGGGCGAGAGAGAGAGGAAAGGGGGCGAGAGAGAGAGGGAAAGGGGGCGAGAGAGAGAGGGAAAGGGGGCGAGAGAGAGAGAAAAGGGGGCGAGAGAGAGAGAGAAAGGGGGCGAGAGAGAGAGGGAAAGGGGGCGAGAGAGAGAGGGAAAGGGGCGAGAGAGAGGAAAGGGGGCGAGAGAGAGAGAAAGGGGGCGAGAGAGAGAGGGCGAGAGAGAGAGAGAGGTGGCGAGAGAGAGAGAGAGGTGGCGAGAGAGAGAGAGCGCGCGCGCGAGCGAGAGAGAGAGAGAGAGAGAGCGCGCGCGAGCGAGAGATAGAGGGGGTGAGAGAGAGAGGCCGAGAGAGG